>NC_044244.1:75118849-76318849 GCF_003957555.1 Calypte anna | reverse complement strand
GAATGTTTTCTTGATGTACCCCTCGAACAGTGTAGTGTAGATTTTCTTGATAAATAGTGAAAAATAAAAACATACCTAACTCTGGATGTTTTGATTTCTTCATCTCGGAAGCACTACTGTGTGTCCCATTTGTTACTCCAGCACATTGACCATTCTCACACACCCTGAAGAAAGACATTAAACAGCAAGCAATCAACCAGTTGTCTCAATATTAATTGCCAGAATGACCAAATACTTCATCTGGCAGTCCATTACATATAGAAGGGAAAAATTAAACTTCACATTTTTTCACTGAGAGCAGATACTAGGTTTACCATCAATAAAACTCCTTGGAAGGATTATACTGCTTTCTTGGTGGGATACTGACATGGCTTAAATAATTTACTCAAGGCTGTGATGTAAGATAGAGGAAGAACACTAAACATAGTCCTCACTTTAGAGCTCAAGTTAATAGTTCATTCACAAAGTTAAGTCAAAGAAAAAATCCTAGTTTGCTTTCCCAGTTGTTGAATATTCCATAGCAGAAATATGGTGTAGGGATATGTGGATTTTTGTAATTATCCATGCTGAAGTAGACAGAGGTGTCATAAAACAAAATAAAATAAAAAAACCAAAAAACCCAAACACAACAAAACCAACCAAATAAAACCAAAAATGCAAACCCAAACAAACAAAAAACCTATCAAAAAACCCCAAACAGAACTCCACAACACACCACTAGGAATAACAAATTTCAACTAAAAAAGCTGAAGAGTAAAAAAAAAAACCTGAACTAGCCAAAGTCTGTTTTGCAGGTACCTACTGATTTCTGTATCAGAAAACTGAATCTTAGTGATACTTCCACAACAGTTTATTAACTTATTTAAAATGGAAGCATAATATGCTCTCAGAATTTAATAACAGTGTCAAACTGCACATAAACACCTTCTAAACCAAACAAAGTTGCCTATAATCTTGTCAGAAAATATCTGAGACTGTTTTTCTAAGATGACTGTTCAAATACTGCAGGGAAAAATATAGAGAAGTATTGTCATAATATTAAGTATTATTAAAATAAATGTGAAAGAACTGGGAAGTTACTCATGTGATTAGAACTGTGAACCCTGCATATTCAAAAAGAACCAGAGTTTCTTTGGATAAGACCACCACACTAAACAATTCCAGGTTGAAAACAAAAATCCCTACCTACCATACACCATTATTACTAAATACTGGCAATTCTGCTAGAGCTATATACAGCTAAAGTTTCAGATCTTGGGTTTTACCAATAGTACAAATATTAATAAATCTACCAGCTCTGGCCATATGTAAAGGAGGAATGCATAAAAGCCTGGAATAATTAAAAATATATAAGCAGAGAAAAGGAAGTGAAATTGTGTTTGTGGTCCCAAGAGTGATAATGAGAAGTAATGAAATCAACAGAAGAATAATTACAAGACTTAAAAAACAAGCCAAAACAGAAAAAATCTAATGGTAAGAGCTGTTTTGTTACAAACTGATTTCCCTAGGGAAGTGGTAGAGGAAGTGTTGCTTCTGTCTTTGGAATTAGATTGGTTCAGTCTCTGAAATACAGTGGATGTAACAATTCCTTTGAATCCCCAGCATATACACTCAATAAGAATATTTTCTACCTTAATTTGAATCTATTTTGCATTTTCAATAATCTACCAGCCACAGGCAGTAAGATAACAGCATCACTTTAGAAATCTTCAGGTCATAATGAGCCAAGTTAAGTGATCAGTTTATGAATCATGTTTACACCTCTTTACAGCAACAGTAAACACCAGAAAGAAAGGGCAGCAAATGAGTACTAACAAACAAGCCTTCTGTCCTTTTCATTTTGGAAAAAGTTTTATTAGGAAAAGACTTATTTCCTTTGTTAGGAAATGTAAATGTATGATTCCCCTAATAATAGCCTACTTAGGTTGAAAATTCTTTCTGAAATTCTTTTGCTCCATTTCTTATTTCTGAGCTTGTCCCATGCCTGGGAGGAGATTACCAGCTGCAACAAACCAGACAATTGTTGGGCAGAAAATAAAAATGTAAATATATTTTTTATTATTCTTTGAAAACTGTAAGCATTGTCATAGCTTATGGTAAAAGAACAAAGACTTTTAGGGAATAAAGATTTGGGGGTAGGATGGAATGACATAGTTCCCAAATTACAAAACATTCAGAAGAAATTTTGAAGGCTCTTCAGTTTACTAAACACTCTTAATACTAACCAAGAACTGAAGAAGCAGCACTTAGGAAAAAAGTAAGAGAAAATGATACTGGCAGAAAGAAGTGAGTAGTGCTAATAATTCATGACAATTACAAAAACTGTTAACAGTTTTGCTAAATTATCCTGAAAGTTAAGCATTTACTGACACTGGTCTCCCCATGACAACAAAATGTGTGCATTAAAATAACACAGCATCAACCAGAACCAAGATTCTTTTTGAAAGCTTTATCTCAGCTTTCACATCTAAACAGTGACATTAGATAAGAAGAGACATTTTAAGTATATGGAACATCACATATAATAATACACAAATATTCAATGGCTTTTTTTTTTTTTTTTTTAATGCTTAGGAGAATGGTTTGTTTCAAGTTAAAATTCTTGTCAGAATAAAAAATAAGGGCTTATTGTTTTAATCACAGCATAACCTGAATGGCAAACTGAGATAATATTCTCTGTCATAAGTCCTGGATTAATGCCAAAACACCCACCATAAGTGAAAGACCAAGTACACTATCTAGAAAATAAAAACTTGAAAAAATACTTTGAAATCAGCTTCCCATCTACAGCCTCTAATAATAATACTAATGGCCTAGTGAAATCCTGTATCAGCCAATGGAAAGCACTCAACTCTCTTTTTCTGCAAAAGGAGATATTGGAAAAAATGAGAAGTTTCTAGTTTTCCAGCTGTTTCATAAAAATCTTTCAGGGTGCATTTCAGGTTAGAATGCCTGAATTGGAAGAAATCTCCACAGCTCATCCCCACTTATAGCACTTGAGTTTATACTGCAGAGAGGTCACGGAGCATGAAAACTCAATTTCTTCTGCATGATGCTAACTCAGAAGATGTCCAGCAGCAGTTCTTACAATGAGCTGCAATTACTAAAGGGTACTCCAGCCACAGGATATGTTAGAGCTACCCTGAATCCAAAACTTCCCAAAACATAGAGTATGAATGTGGAGTCCTAGGAGTCAATTGGTCCTCTCTACAGACCCACTCCTGCACCACTCTATTTACTAACCTAGACACAGCCCTCAGAAGCTGCTAAAATAAGGTAGTAAGTCCACATACTGCTCTGTTATGCTGCAGACTTCATGTTTAAGAAAGGTTACAGTCAGTACAACTCTAGAGCAATTCAGCCTCTATCAGATTACTTTGGATGGTACAGAAAGATGAAGAAGCTCAACACGCTCTGATATAAAATGGCATATGAAAAAAAGACTTCATTATTTTTTTCTTCTTCTTCTCATTTTTTTCGTTGGCCAATAGTGAGAGTTTTCTTCATCACTGATTTTTTTTTTAAGTCTCACAGGGTAGATAAGAATTTAAATACTCAAGACTATAAAGCTCAGACTGCTATGTAATATTTGTATCTACACAGTGAGGGATGGATCAGCATTTCTAAGACAGTTTTTAGTGTGCATGCAAGGTGTTATAGGACTTAACATTTTTTCCATCTATTCTAAAGCTCTGATTAAAGAGGTGTAAAAATTGTAACTGGCAATTTTTGGGATAACAAACATCTTGAGCCGTACTGGTTCCTTGGATATGTCGAAGTGCAATATCTCTTTACTTTTTGCTTAATAGCAGAAGTGTCTGAACTTTTTAGATAAATACGTGATTTTAGAATAATTTTTTTGACATGCAAGAAAAATAAGGAATTTCCCCTTATTTTTTCCAAGACTCTTAACATGAGACATTTAGATTCTATTTTTTTATTATTTTTTTTTTGAGCCAAAGACTCAGGAATGATACAGTCTTCAGCTGCCATGTTCCTAAGTTCCAACTCTCCTTGCCATAATCCGTTATTAATTCAGAACTGTGACAGTCTGAAGGTCATATATTAGTATATGTTAAAAGCAAAAGATTCCATCCAAATTTTTAAAAAAAGGTTCTCTTCCTGAGAAGCACAAAGACAATATGCTGTAAAACAGGCCTGAAAAGCCAGAAAGGCACAGTACATGTGGGACAAAAGGATACAAGTACTTACATACAACTGTTAATTCACGTATTTTTCAGTACTGTTTTGCTTCTTGAAATGAATTATTCAAAATGAGAAGCTTAAGGTTCTCATAGCTAACTTCAGGAATTTCATTCACATAGTTCTCTTATTAAATTTGCATGAGTTGTGGGGGTTGAATCTCCTGTTGGGTTCAGAAAACCTCAGCCTAAGGGATAAAAGGATGAACTGCAGAAATGGTATTCATAGAAAGGCTTAGGTTGGAAGGAACCTTAGAGATCACCTAATCCAACCTGTCTGCCATGGGCAGGGATGGCTCTCAACTAGACCAAGGGGAAGCCACAACTTCTCTGGGCAATCTGTTCCAGAGTCTCAACACCCTCATACTAAAGAACTTCTTCCTAATAGCCAGTCTAAACATATTCTTCTTCAGTTCAAAACTCTTTCCCCTTCTCCTAGAGTCGCTGGACACTTATGGAAAGTCTCCCTACAGCCTTTCTGTAGGTTCCCTTCAGGTATTGGAAGGCAGCTATAAGGTCCCCCCAGAGTCTTCTTTTCCTCAGGCTGAACAATCCCAGCTCCTTGAGCCTCTCCTCATAGCAGAGGTGCTCCATCCCCTGAAGATCATCTTTGGGGTCCTCCTCTGTACTTGTTCCAACAGATCTATGGCCTTCTTATGGTGGAGACACCAGATCTGGATGCAGAATTTGAGATCCCAAGCATTTCTTGAGGCATTTCTCAAGCTGTTAATGTCCCTTTGGATGGCATCCCTTTCCTCAAGTGAATCCACCACACCACACAGCTTGGTGTCATCAGCAAACTTACAGAGGGTGCACTCAATGCCACTGCCCATGTCACTGACAAAGATGTTAAACAGCACTAGACCCAAAACTGACCCCTGAGAAACTCCACTTGTCTCTGGTCTCCAAGCTCCTGATCATCTCTCTTTCAATGCAACCTTCTCTCCAGATCCTTATCCATCAAGTGGTCCATCCATCCATCAAATCCACGTCTCTCCATCTTACACAAGGATGTCATGTGGGACAGTGTGGGACAAGAGAGAGGACACCAGTTGCTCTTCCCATACCTACTAGAGGTGTAACTCTGTAGTAGAAGGTCACCACATACCCCAGGCAAGATTTGCCCTTAGTGAAGCCAGGCTGCCTGTCACTGATCACCTCCTTGTTTTCCATGTGCCTTAATACAGATGCCAGGAGGATCCGTTCCATGATTTTACCTGGCACAGAGGTGAGACTGAGTGCTCCTTAGTCTTCTCCTTTTTCTCAGGAGAAGGCTCTGGTTTAGAGTTCATTATTGTAGCTAGGTTCCACTCCCAATTGCTGTATTATAGGTTATACATTAACATTAGAAATGTCCTCGATTTGCTAGGACAGCAAAGAAGTTCAAGCAGTGAGTCAACGCTGCAGATGCTTTCAAGCAAACTAAGGTGTTTTTTTTTTAAAAAAAAGGCAAACAACCAACCAAAACAACTAGTGAAGCAAAAAGCTTCACAAAGCCTCAGCTTTGGCACGACTGAAATAAAGTAGTTGATATATTTCATCTCTAAAACATATTAATATAGCTTAAGCATAGGGGTTTACAAATCATGTCAGAGAACAGATTGCTGGTACACATAGTCTAACTGTTCAGCTCAGAATTTACTAAAGACCAAAAACTACATAATATGCTTGCAAAACAGGACTGTAAGGAGGAAATAACTTTCACCACAATATCACAACTTCAAACACAATTCAGTTTGGTGAAGGTTGCCATGCTGACTAACAGACAAAGAGTGATCTGTGCAGTGTTAACCAACAGCCAAAATTGGCTCTATGAAGAGCCTTTAACATACTTTCCTGAATCTGTACATTCTATTGGTCAAACAAGAAAATCATCAGCCAAAACAATCTTAACTTGACCAAATAAAATCATCATGAATTAAAAATATTGTCTGCCTTTGTGTTCCTATTCTTGATTGTCTCAATCAACAAAATCTCCTCTGCCTGGAGACACAAACAAGTTACAAATCTGGCTAAGTTATAAACTTCCTAATTTCCTGTAAATAAAGCAGTAGCTCTGTGGTACAAGGTGAAGTCACTCAAAGAAGTATGGTAAGCCACCTCTCACTGCAGGTCAGAACTACACAAGCAGATGTTACCATGTGGCAGCTGACATTCTCAAGTCCATCCTGATGCTTACCCAGGTAACTTCTTTTCAAGACTGTAAGACTTCTTTTCAAGACTTCCTTGACTTAGACGTTCCCTACATGCACACCTTTTCCTACAAAGATCCCAAAACAATCTCAGCTCTTCTCCTCTTGACCTCTTCATCTCTACTGCCCACTACTTAAGAAGTATCTGTCTTTCATCCTACCTTCCTTTTCCACTTCTGTAAACACCACCTAAAGTCAAGCAGACAACTAATTTTGGCTGAACCATGCAGCATTTAAGAGACTATTAGAAATAAGCATACATCCTGGGTTTACACTCTCTCTTCTCCTGTTATAAAAGGCATACAGCAGAACAGATGTAATATTAAAAGACAGTGAATGAGTTCCATCTCAAGACATTCTTCCAAGGACACAACTTACAGATAAGCACAGGAAAGCTCACAGAAGAAATGACTGTGTTTGCCATAAAGAACATGCCCAGTATCTTGAATGAATCCAAATGCCATCTTCTCGTTGACACTTTATTCCTCCTCTATTCTTGTCCTAACACCTTATGGGCTTGATCTCTACACCTGGCTAACATATTTGTCTGAAAAAACTAACAGTCTAGAAAGCTTTTATTTCTTCTGGATATGTAATTCTGAAACGCAGCAAAAGAAGTTGGGACTTCACAGAAATTGTACCTTCCAGCTTTAGTCTACTTTCCAATAAACAAAGTCAGGAGACAGATGACCATAAAATAATAACCTAGCCTCAGGCCCTCAAAGACACAGACAACCTTTTAGTAAGGGTAGTACCTGAGGCAGTAATTTTAATACGTCTCTTTTAATAACCTTGAAAAAGTTCATCCATAGGAAAAAAATATTGTGTGCAGCCTCTACCAAGTAGAGTGTACAGAATTTCTTGCACGTTGTCTCTTACTTGGAGGACTGTGAGAGGACAATTTTCAAAAACTCAAAAGCAAAAAATACCGTGTTCAGACACAACGGGGATACAATAAAGTGAACATCACAGGTTTAGGTTGTGGTGGTGAAATGAACCAAAGACATAAATAAACCAAGCTTGAAAAGATAATATTAGAAGGCAAGCAAGCAATACCATTACACTAGTTAAATTTTGGAAAAAAATCACAGTTTTTGTAAAGTAAGTTTTCTTCAAGTCTGCTAAATGACCTTACCGAGCAAGAGGTTTTAAATTATGACTATGAGGTGGTTGTGAGCTCAGTATTACAGGGTGTGAAGAAGGAACTTTGTATTCATCATCATCTGCGTGATCCCTTGATTTATCAGACAGAGAATTTGCTGAAGCAACAGGACATCTAAGGAGATGAGAAAAGTATCAGTTTTGCTATAACTGTTAATATAATTTACCTCAGTATAATGCAGAAAATATTCTTTAGCCTAAACATCCTTAATATACCTCTGCAACATGCAAGGTAACAAAAACACCATCTCAAACTAAAACTTGTAAGATTACCGGGGGTTTTGTCACTGAGAATGCATACAGCTGATTTAAGAGTTAAACATGTACTTTAAGCAAGCACAACAGAATTGCAAAGATTTAGAGTACACAATAAACACTAAAAAAGCTTAACCTGTTCATACCCATCAAAAGAACTAAATAGAAGTTATTTCAGAGCAAACAGCATCTAGCAGTGAGGCAGTGGACATTCATCCTTTCAGTGAAGTCTTGTTCCAGCTGTGACATTATTGAACTTCTAGAATTTGCCTTTATTTTAAATTATTTTTACTTCAAACAATAACTGTCTTTAATTGTCGCCCCAGATGGTGATTTAAATAACTTCTTAAAAGCAGTGGAAGCCCAGGAAACAGGCAGACTTTACAACCTCTATTCACAGGTAGTTTCATAATGGAGAATATGATGAGATACAAGATTTCTTTTTAAAAAAAAACCTAACTTCTACTTGACGGGAGACTGCCACATGACTTCACAACATCCAGGTAACTCTGTAAGCAAACAACGAGTACTAGGCAGTCACCAAACGAATATATCAAGAAAAAGAACAGCAGAAGAAGGGAGGTTATATGCTGCTTTTGCTTGAATATATTCTAAGTCTAGAGCTCTCCACTACTACAACTTGTCAGATACTCTTTCCTTCAATCAGGAATATATGTTTGACTTCAGAAACAAGCTCACTAAAGATGGGTATCCAACTTTTTTTGTAAAGACATACTAGCCAAAGACACAGGCAAGATTTATGGCACTGAACTGCAAACTCTATATTGCAATTTTCAACCACCCTCTGTAGGGGGAGCAAAATTTCAAGCAGCAATGCGGTGTGAAATTGCTTTTTCCATCTTTGAATCCTTAGCTGGATGAGAGGTTTGTGTCACTGCTGTAAGGCCATTTGAAGAACAGATGATAAAAATATACTGGGACAATGAGAACACTGTAGCATTTTGAGCTAGGCAGCTAAAAGCCTCACACAGAACAATTTTTCTCATTTTCTCACTTCTATCGACATGCAATCATTCAGATGTTCTAGATATATAAAACTATGTTTTTTGACAATAAAAAAAAATATTTTCTGGCTTCTGTAGGTAGTAATGTTTGAAATATAAACACCTAGTCCAATACTGATCAATACAGAATGCCCAATACTGGCCAAAGTAGGTTGGTAGTATTTGAAGCCCTCTTCAGAGGCTATTACTGGGAAGAAAAAAATTAACCCCCCCTTCTCTGAATGTGTTATCTGAAGCTGGTTATAGGAGAGATTTTTATTCTGGAAATTAAGTTCATTTTTTAAAGGAAAACTACAGAGTAAAACTGAGAACCAGATCATCACATGAACTGGGTACAGCATCATAATAGCAGGTCTTACCAGCTACCTAATAAAACAGTTTTCAGAGAGGAAAGCTGGAGGATTTACTTACTGACTACAGTACACTTACTTTACAGACTAAATAAATTTGCTATACTCGATGACTACCATTTTTTCCCCCTCTCTTCTAGTTTATAGCCCTGCTTTTTTTTTCTTATTAATCCAATAGGCACAGGAACCTACCTTGTAACAAAGGTAGGTAACTTTTAATTCACAGCATAGGAGTGAGTGCCAAATTCAATTTTGCAATGCTATTGCACTGCTGAGAGACTGTTACTGGTTTAGAGCTATTATTAAAGACATAAGTTCCAAGTTTCCTGCTTCTGAATACCATGTAGCCTTAGGCAAGTCCTTCTAAACTAGTAAAGTCTCTCTTTCCCCACCTTTAAAATAAGGAAAATATTTCCTAGGTTGCAAACATGATTATGTGATTAATATTTGAAAGGCACTGTTAATTTGTAAAGCAGCAGAAAAGTTAGCATACTAACATATAGCTAAAATAGTCTGCTAGGATCCTAAAATGGTTCTACACTTTTATTATTATTTTATCAGTATTTTATTTATATTTTATTAGTATTTCAGAAATTACATTTTTTAGAAATTATATTTCTGTTCCAATTTACTCCACTTGTAAGGGTAATTGAGTATTTTTTAGAAATCAGTATTTGTCTTCAAATTTACTCCAGTTGTAATGATATTTGATTTCAAACATCTTTTGCATTGTTCTGCTAGATGTCTATCTCATCTTCTCCAAAATTACTAAAGTTTCTTCAAGATCAGATTGTTTTATTACATCTCTATTGTTCTAACTCTCTTGCTTTACAAAAAACACCTTAGTAAGATAAATGGACAAACATTCCAGATTTCTTGTAACTAAACAGATGAACACAGCCATAAGCAAACACATGAAACACTTGGGTATCTATCAAGCTGCTGAAATTTTCTATAATTGCACTTTAGAAAACCTCACTGCTCTTAAATCTTTAGAAGACTTGTACACAGATGAATACAAAACCCACCAGTCCACTGCAGTTATTTAGTCTGTGGTTCCCCTCCTTAAGTGAAAATATTCTAAAACTGAAAGTCGTAATTAATTTTGGTGAGCGATGACCTTGTATTTTCTGGTTTGTTGAATAGAAAGGTTTCATCTTTTGTTCTACGGAGCACCAAGGGCCAAACACAAAACAGGAAGAGATAGGAGCATTAATTGCTGTTGAGCCACTTAATGTCCAGCTTAGATGCAAACAGAACTTTGGGGAAACCGACATCTCGTACTTAGAAGTATTTCAGGGAAAGGTTCCCCTTCCATCATTTACTGGTAAATTGATTAACAGAATATAGACATGAAGAACTTGCAGTCCATATATTTCATTCTGGATCAGGACTGCACTTTTGAACTGATTCCCTTTAACCTCCCCATGTACCATGCTTTGATTTGCACCGAGGAGCACACACCTTGAATACTTTCCATGTTTAATTAAAATACATGGTACATTCCAAGGATGTCCCTAATATGATCCAATTGCTCCAGACTATCCACATTCATGGGACAAGAATACTGCTAGTTGAAGTGTTGCCCCATAACATCCACAGTACAGACATCAGGTTCTTACCATTAACTCTTCTGTTGATGCAAAGTACTACTTGCTACTACTTGCAGACAAAAGCTTTACTCTTGTAAGGGCTCTAAGCAAACTCTGTTCTATAAACGGTAAGTTATATGGACCACATGATCAAGTCAACACTTGCCAACTGCCCTTCAGTGTGCTCTATCCTCAAAACCAAAGTGCTTATGAAACAGTTCACCTTCATTCATAGAGGACACAATTTTTTATTTGTCATAGGGTAAGCCTGCAACTCAATGGGAAATACCACAAACCAGCTGAAGCATCCAGACTCACTGGCCTGTCAAGGTATGACTGAAAGGCACATTCCATCCTCTGGAGCATCACCTCTCAGATGTCTACAACCTGAATGTCAGCAGTGCTTTTTCTAACACCTCTGGACAAATGCCATGCCAAAAATTTAGTTCAATGGAATCAGGATTTCCAAGTCACAGTTGCCTTTAATGGAACTATGGTTTCACATTCAAAGTTTCTTAGTGAGATTGAAGGGATGCAAGAGGAGAACTACCTTTCAGTGCTACTTTCCCCCTCAACTTCGTCAAAGCAACCGGACACTCGTAATGTATTTATAGGATACAAAAGGTTCTGGCAATTGCATGTCTCCTTATGTACTCAAAAATAGATGTTCTCACAGAAAACACTTATGTGCTATAAAGCAATTTTGAAGTATGAAGATCATATTTTGGCTGGAATATATCAGTTTTTTAATCAGAATGAATTTTATTCAGTTAATGAAAGTATTTCTTTTGACCAAGCTAAATGAATGCATTCTGATTTTGTATTGGTTTGGCATGGATTTTGTGTTTGTCTACATTGCTACAACAACTTGTGATATGAACACTGTATGTTTTATCTATACATTGGCCTTTGATTTTGGGCTACACTTGCTAAAATCTGAATTAAAAAATGGGATTTTGAATGTCTTGTTATTTCAAGCAGAATGCCTTGTTATTTCAAAAAAATGAAAAATAAAAATTTTCCCCTCTTCATAATTCAGTTTGCTTTGGAATATGAAAGCTTTTAATTTGTCCAGAGTTGCTGCTTTCTCTTTATGACTGACAGGGTGTGGAGAATTCCAGGACTTTAACAGTATCGTGGGAAGAAAATGCAATCCAAGGGGATCAATCTATAGAGGGGATTGATGACACAAGATCCCAAATGGTACTCCTGGGATATCCTACCTCAATCAGGTTACTTCACAGTTCAGTTACAAAAATGTCTGGATAATGTTCTAAAACTTGCTTCTGAATTAAAAGTAAACATGGAGAGTGTCAACTCAGCAATTACTCCACCTGAACACATGCTTCTGAATTGAAAAAGTCAGTGCTCCACTACACCTTCCGTGTAGTGCTTAGGAAAAGCAGTATATTAACAAAATGCTGAAATCTATTTGTTGTTTATGTTACCACTAACTGAACAAAAATGGAAAAAGTGCTGAAAATATGGAGCACACTAATAAGAGTATTAGTATGTATTAATTGCTCCATTATTTCATTTAACAGCAAGAATCACAAGGAGCACACTGGAAAGAAACTGTGGGATGATATCAAACATTGTGATAGGCTCTGATTTCCTTACAAAACCACAACAAACTGACACACTCCTTTAAAGCACTTCCAAGCTTTCTGTTTTAAGTCTCTTGTTCCATAGAACACCCTGTGTGATTCTGGGTCCAGAGATACTTGCTATGCAAAGTATCATCTTGGTACCAAATAAACAGCCATACTACTGGAAGAGTAATACTAGCCACAAGTTGAAATGAGAACACTTCCCAAAGCATATTCTGGAATCAAGGGAGGTTAACTCTCTTTAAAATTGCTATAAAAGTTTTTTGTTTGGTTGGTTTTTAGACACAAGAAAGAAAGGATGCTAGTGTGAACCCTGGATAAAGCTCAGTGTCTAGACAGTCCAGCAAGAAGGGCTAAACGAGAGGCAGAAAGCACAAAAATGCTCTTTACTCTTAGTACTTTCCTTATAATCTCCCATCTCCTGTGATAAATAGCTCTTACCATACTTGTTCTGTAGTAGTACAAGCAAAATCAGCTGGAGTATGCTCCCACTGCCAAATGCCTGTGAGCAAGTTCTGCTACGATTTATTCTCTCTTCTTTTAAAAATGTAGCATGTTCATTTAACATCAGAACTGCTCCCTCTTAATACAATTTACTTTTCCTTTGTAAAGTCACATTTAGAGTTCATGGAAAATGTTTCAACAAGTTATATAAATTTTATTTCTTTTTTTCTGTTATTCTTTTAGCACTAGAGAATTGGTGCTGTTACCTAACATTATTAACATACTTCTTTTACAAACAAAGTTAACTTACTTTATACTAGGGATGATGGAAGCAGCTGGAAGAGGGGGTGAAAGCCGTGGAGGGACATCGTATTCTTCATTCATCAGATGACCATTTGAAAAGACCTAAAAAATGCACATTAGTTACAACTAGGCTCTCTTGTTTATCATCACAGATGTTCATTGACTAGGTATTAAAAAATAGACCTTAAGAAGAATATGGGTAAAGGCTTTGCCAGGAGTTCACACAACAGAGCTGTAATCTGAGGTGACTATTTCCTACCTGCTTCAGCTCACCCCATTTGGGTGCTGTAGAACATACTAGCCTAAAACTTCACCAAATGAGGTAGTTCCACATCACTGTTACTGATGGACTCAAGTTACAGCTGAACTGCTTGGGAGAAAATTAAGATTTCAAGATTGCAAACCGATCAAAGTGAGAGAGATAAATAGAGTGAGAAAACAACAGGCACAGCATGCCAAACATGTTTTAAAATGTTTTAAAAACTCTGATAGCGTGCCTGCTAGAATATACCCTATGCCTACAGGATTGTCCTCCCGATTCTGGGCTTTTAGCAATTGCAAGACTGAATTACATTTTATATATGAATCAGGGTCAAAAACTAGTAATTTCACTTGTGAATGTGCATACAGTAATTCAGAATTGTCAGTTGCTCCATTTAACCAAATGGCTTAGATCTATAACCTGAGGACGACAGTTCAAACAGCATTTGGTTAAAAAAAAATACACAAATTACTACTCCAGACTTCTGCATCAGGAAGTTATTCCATCAGCTTCAGTACTGTAGCAGACCACAACTGGAATGCTACATGAAGATAATAAACATAGTATCCTTTTATAATCAGAGGAAAAGTTGTATTATTAAGCCACTTTAAACAACAGCCTAGTTGTAGGTAAAATTTCTGTGTTCTGTTTCAATGCTGATAAAAGTACAAGTATATATAATATCATAGGCTTCTCAAGCACCCTTCATTATCCATGTCCATGTTCTTATCAACACTAATTGAATTTCAATAACATACTTTCAAAATAACCAGATCATCCATTAAAAAAACCAAACCAAACCAAAAAACCAAACATGGAGACAAAGAGGTTAAATAGCTTTTGAGTTTAGGAGAAGCAGATAGAAAAATTGATGATTTCTAACTATTGTGACTTAACCACAAATGCATCCTTAGCACAAGCTATGTAGCCTTCAAGAAAAATGAAGGACCAGCTTTGAGTTATAACTTGTTCTATGAATTACTTTGATAAACTTTGATAAAGCCGATTAGAGTGGAATGGGGAACTTTTTTCTTAGACCATCATCACTTGACCTCTTTTCAAACCTAAGCATCTCCCCACTGTACACAGTCTTGCAAGTTGCGTGACGCTGCCTAATGCTAGAACTGTTCCCTCATGTTCTCTTCCCCAGATATTTTTGATTAACATAGAAACAATCTTTCAATTTTTTGATAGAAGAAACACCATAGTTATAGACAACTGACAAAGAAAAAGAGATGCAATGCTAACTACCCCAAATAAGATTTACAGTATTGATGGTAATAACTAACCAAACAATGCAATTCCGGCATTGTGCCATTGAGCACTTTCAAGGATGGTGCACATATACCTAGTGGTAAAGAGACAATGAATGTTCTACATTTAGTTTGGCTTTGGATGTATTTGTTTTGTCTTTCTTAGGATCAAGGCAAGTTAGATCTTTTCCATTAGAGTATACTGAACATCATTACTAATTTAATGCTCTTTTGAAAATAATGCTTCAGTGACGAACACCACAATTGACCTTTTGAATATTTAGCTTTTTATGTTAATGCACACAACATACCCGACAACTTAAGTATATTTATATACATCATCTGTACATACTGCACACATTAAAGATTGAAGAGGTTACTAAGTCCTCATCTCACCTATGACAAGGGTAAATAGAACATCTACTCTTCCATCAGCAAACACATACACAATTTTACACTAAGACACTTCCAAAGTGGACCTGGTATGCCATAAAACTAACAACAATGGATAATTTGCTAAAGGAATATAATCTTTAATTAGCAAATCAGTAATTCTCTCTCCAAGCCATTTTTTGAAAGTTTCATGTTAAAACTGTAACTTAGACCCTCATGTGCAAAGGACAGTATTTAACTATTTATTTATTACCAGCTTACTATTAATAATAATCAGGAAAGACTGAGAAACAGCAGATCAACACTGATCAATACAAACAGTACTTGAGCCAATGCAAGAGAAAACTGCAGTAAGGTATCAAATTAGGATTCAGCTCTTTTCATACCTTGGCACCATCTGCAGGCAGCTCATGACGTCTGTGTTTCCTCACAAATCCTGGATCAGAACTTATGCGGTTGTGCCTTCCATTTAGGTTTGAAATTGCAGTCAGTCCCGGTTTGGGAGAAGCATCACTCCCTATTCGACATCCTACCAACTGATTTGCCCCAAAAACATCTCTGGGACACCAGCCCTCAAGGGGCATTGGTTGGTCTCTGGAAGGCACGCTTTCTGGATGATGCAGGTGTCTGCTTATCCTGTTGTCTGGTGGGATTGGAGGGGGTCTCTCTGGTGGGGGTGGTGGAGGATCACGTAAGGGAGGTGGTGGTGCTGGCAAAGGCTTGTCTTGTTTCCTCACCATACAAGGAGAAGACTAAAAAACACAAGAAAAAAAACCACTAAAAAACAAAAGTTACATATAAGACATGCATGTTTGTCTCATGATCAAGTATGGATTTAACATATGGATTTAACATATCTCACTGACATCTTTTCAAAGCATCAAAGAAGTACTTGCCAACAGTTCATGTTACTGTCTTTGCACTCTGCAGACGACCTGGCCTCTCTTCAGAAAGCATAGCCCTATTTCCACTGTTGCATGAGTAACCCAAAGGAGGTGGATGGGAAAAAAGAAAGCTCAGTGAGGCAGATTTATGTGACCCGTATGTATACATTGTAGAATCCTCTGCATCACTTATAAAGTTGAAAACCAAGATACCAGAATAATAATAATAATAATAAAAAAAACAAAACACCAAACCAAACAACAAACAAATTATACAGGTAGCTGTATAATTTCTAAGAGCACTGATCTAATAGAGCCAAAACATTTTCACTAGGAGTGAATTACTACCATCATGTTACAAAATAACAAAGGGGCCAGGTCTTCACAAGATGTTTTTCTCTTACCACTAGCTATGATAACAAATGGAAGGAAGATGATTTCCCCTGAAAGGTATAATTTTGATGGACTTTGGTAAGCCTGCATATTATTACTACTTGAAGAATTGGAGGCTACTAAAGTTTTAAAGCGAGAAACGTATTTGCTCTCACTTCATAGATTAGCCCACAATTATTCTTTGAGCAGCAGTTCCAGTGTTACTTAGATTGAAAATAAAGTTATTCTACCCACAGGACTACTGTTCATATAAATGGGGCAGTATGTTAAATAAAGAAATGTTTTATTTAGCTGCTCCTTAAGAAAAATAGTTATACACACTGTCAAAGCAGGCATATAATGGTTAGGTTCAACTTTTTGCTTAGAGGTTATAGTTTTCCATTGCAGAAAAAGAGAAGAGTTTTTTGTAGCCAGACTCAGCAGGATTACTTGTCTTCTTCATTTTTAAATCTTATTTATTTAAGTATGAAATTATTCCTTAACTCCCCCCCTTCTCATTTTTCCTTTTGCCCCTCAAAATTACATATATTTCCTTCCAGGAAAAGTTCCATAGAAAAAAAAAAACCACTATCATTTTCAAAATAATGTTAATGAAAAATTTAAAGCAGTGATAATGGTTTTTCTGACTTTGTTTTTAGAAGACATAAGCTTTGTAAAATTATGCTACTGCCAAATTAATTTTTAATGGATTTGACAAATGTTCAACATATGTCCTCAATGTGTTATACGCTCCCTAGCGTAATATAAAAAGTGATGAGAGGCTTAAAGAAACTTTTCAGATTTCTATTTCTTCATCTAAATTATAAACTACTAGTATCTTAAAATGAGGTTTATGTTCAAGCTTGAAGTAAAAACCTGAGAAAACAGGTAGGATACTTCATGCTGGATTATTATAAGCACACAGATTCCAAAGTCATGCATTGAACTTGAGATCATTATCTAAAAATCAAAATGTAAATCTAATTCCCTCTCTCACATGGCAATGACAACAAAATTACTAACTCAAAATACAAAGAAGCAAACATAGTATTTTTTCTGAATCATATTTATCCACCCAAAAATCATTAACTATTTAGTATCATAAGTTTCACAAAACACAACACACAATTATCTATAGAGGCATTATTATTTCCCTTGAAAACTGAGTCCTAATATATTCCAGTTGAGGTTTTGAAAGCAGGGTATCTGAACATACTTGTCTTGTAAGAATACTGTGGAAATTGAGCAGAATCATCATCATGGCACAACATATAATCTGCATAAGATAATGACTTTGAAAAGAAAAATCTGTTTTCAGGAAAATTTCATTTCTATTTATTTTCATGAAGAGAGGTTTATTCCAGAACCGAACCCTTATACCAAAGTCTTTAAAATTCTGACCACAACCAAGTGCAATATAATAATCAGACAAATAGAGGTCACATTTGATCAACACATGTAGCTGTAAACATCTGACTATGTAAGGTTTTATGCAAAGGGAAAGGCATTTGCCAAAGTCAACTGAGGGAGGTAAGAGTCATAATCAATGTGGATCTAATCAAAGTTTTTCTAAGCTACAAGGATTTAAACTTCTTTTGGACAAAGCATACTCCTGAAAAAGAAAATACACATAGAAAATTTTATAAGAATCTATCTTCAAGAACCAGAAAGTATACTTGCCTTAAAAACAACCAAATAAAATTTTACAGTGCTTGTATATAAATAATGTTTCAGTAACACTTACCTTAGGTGATCCAGTTGGGCTGGCACATGGTGACCGTGCTACACCCTTCTGAATAAGATCCAGACGAGGAGGTACAGGTGGAAGACTAAGATGTGGGATCTGCAAGGGGTCTGGAAGTGGTTTTCTTCTTTGTGCAAGTGGGGAAGATCCCGGAGAAGTCACTGGGGAATTCTGCCTCTCATTGCACTTCAAGAGAGATAAAAATAATATTACTAATATTTACCTGATGACCTAGTATAAAATCTTCATTCTATGATTAAAACATCTGATACATGTTATATACTTACCCTGCTACTCTTAATTAACAGACACTACAGGTGCTCAGCTTATGGTTACTGAAAAAGAAGTCAGTTAACTAAGTTCCATGTTAAATTGTGATGCAAGCATAAGAATATATATTCCAGGAACTTATTTATAAAACAAGCAGTTATTGCCATACCAAAGGAAACAACAAATGTAGATATTTTACTGAAATATTGCTACTCTTGATGACATTTTTATTCACAGAGAACAGTCCATCTAAAATTCTATATGTGACTTGCAAGAGCCTACAATATTCTCTGTTAACTACATTTTCAAATCATACTTCCATTGAAGATTGAATATTCTTGTCTTCTGAAAACTTACAAATCAAAATCATCAAGAAGCTGGTAGGCATAGCAGTTATTTCTTTCCTAATTTATTTGCTTACTTACAAAAATAATTTTAGGACAACTATTATTTTAGCAAATATTAATCTAATGACACATACATTTAACATCCTCTCCCAAGTGATAAATTATGGTAGTTTTTCCCTGCTTTGTCCTTTCAAATTTATCAGAATGAGTGATTTCAATCCTCAGTACATGCTCCACCCATTTTTGCAACTAGTGCTACTTTACTTACAGAGTACTGTAAGCAAACCTGGGGGTTTATGCTCTTCTGTGGTTTCCCCAACAGCAGACATGTGTAGCTGGAAGACATTCACCCAAGTATTGGACTCGGGCCACATGTGCACTGAGGCATCTTAGAATATTTGCTATTTAACTTGCTAAAAATCTGTCAACTCAATGGCACCCATCTTGAAGCTAAATCACTTTGATAGAAACCTTTGGTCTCCTTTCATAAGATAGGGATGGGACTAGGAAGTTCTTTAACAACCAAAATAGTAAACAGTGCCTTTCTTTACTTCTAGTGACTATGTTGAAGAGCCTGAAACCTTCATAAATTCAAAAGGAGATCCAGGGAAAGAATCTAGTATACAGACTCCTTATCATATGCACTACAGATTAGTTTAATATTCTATCCAATACAGCTGGGGTTTCAACTAGATTTCCTTCAGAAATAGGAGCTACTAGACAGCATTGCAAGAAAAATGAGAGAGTGAGGAGGTTGAAAAGCTTGAAGGCTGAGGTTCAGTTCAACTGCCAGAATTATTTTTTTTTTGGTAATGTGTTTTACCACTTGGTCTACACATGGAAGCTCAGTGTTATAACTACAGTTTCAGAGATTGAGCAAGCAACTCAAGATTCTTTCTTTTCATGCCTACCAGAAGCTTCTCAGTTTCTCCTTTCCACAAAGCAGCAGTAATACTGTTCATATTAAACGGCTTTAACACAGTCCTCAAATTTTCATTGCTTCATTTGATTTTTGAACGTCCCTGACCTTGACTGGAAGTCCATTAGGATAAACACAAGAATTAATGTTAGGTGCTTAAGACTCTCTGAACATTATGGGAAGTTAAATAACTAAGTTACATATATAACTCACAAGTATGCCTGAACAACCATAATTATAAAATTACTATAAAATGAATGAAATATCATTTTCCTTAACAGAGAGCATCTATCAGTTAAATAGCATAATAAACATCATATCATTTAATAGCATATTTTCAGTTTAGTTGCAATTCCATCAAACCTTTCTCAAAACCAAGAGCCATGTGCTATAAAAACATTCAATGCTTTGTCTTCAGCATCAGAGAGAAAATGAATTTCCCAAATTGCTTGACACAGAAGTATACAGCAAGGTCTCTCACTTCCAAAAAGATACTATTATTTAAAATACATTGCTATAATAAATCTCTAAATTTTAGGTGTCACACAACATACTGTGTCTCAGTTAGCAAAAAATTGCTAAGATCTAAGAAACAATCCTACAGCTACAGCAGGAGTTGGAAACATGAAAAACAAAAAAACCAAACACAGAGTACTGGACAGGGAATATTTATTTGGAATTTAAGATGTACTAATGTTGTAAATAACCTGACTTCCAGAGAGGGTAACGTACAGTCTCTTATGTCCCACTGTGTAAATCCAGAGCTAAATGAACATTGTAGTGACAGCATTTTAAGAATATCCACCACTGTTTCTCTGACAAACTTCTCTTAGTTCTGTTCTACAGAATCACTAGGCAAAATGATACAATCTACCCTCAGTAATCCCACTGGTTTCATCCATGTTACAGTTCTTCTGCCATAACACCAGTCCAGCTCCATCAGACACAGAAATCATGGAAGTATTAATATTTAAAACCTAGTGGTGACTGATGTTATTTTCAATTTTATAGATACAAGTGGCTGGAAGACACACGTAGTATGTAGTAGGTAATGAACAAAAACCTAGAACAATATAAAAATGTATGAGAAAATTCAAGATTCCTAGAGCCTGACATGGTTTTCAGCCTTTTGAAAGAAGAGATTAATTTATGTGATAAACTTCTGTTTTCACATGTAGTTGGTATTTAGCTATCTCTACCCACCATTTTTCATGAATGGGAAATCACAGCTGCCAAATGGAAACTTTGATGAAAGTCTTACATGTGTGAAAAGACTTCAAGTTTACAGCAATGCCTTGTTTTAGAACAGTTAAATAACCTTTCAGTCCCCTGAACTACTATTGCCTACAGCCACAATGCTATAAGATTTTTTTAAAAAAGGACTGATGATGGACAACTTGTTAAAGAACCTACGCATCACAAAGAAGGGGAAAAAAAAGGAAAATAGCTCAGTGCAAGAGCAGTTTCTGCCCTTCAAGGCTGGTTAATCCATTTCACCACTTGGTGCTTTTCGGGAGAAAAAAAAATTAGGATTCCTTCTTAAGATCTACTGAAATTAAGGAGAGGACAAACAAAACAAAATATTACAAAGCAACAGATATTTTCTTCAGCATTCAGATTGCCATCATATTCCCATAGTAAAAAAACTCCATATTTTTCCTACCCACCCCCATCCAATGTATCTAGCTGCATCATTTGATGTTTGTTGACAGCGAGGCCAACAAGATGTCTGCACTTCATATGGATGCCAGGCCATGAACAGATATACACATAACATACTCTTTTTAGCAGACTCCCTTAAAGATGAAGAGACTTAAAAGTTTTCTGTTTGTCACTTACAGGAGATTTCTGTGCATTTTATATTCATCGGAAATCAAGCAGCAATGAGAGCAGCACTGTGGCATAAATCAAAAACAAGCAAGCTACTAAGACACAAACTGATATAAATGAACTGGCAGTGACAGAAGACAGACCTTCAGCATACAAAGGGGCTCTGCTGCAACACACAGAGACCTGTGCAATAAAGATGTAATTAAGGAAAAGAACACAGACTCCTTCGTAACAACACGGAATTCATCTGGTTGGCATGACTGCTGCCAAGGGAAAAGCAGCTGTGACTTAGTTTGGGCAGAGCAGACCACACTTGTGTTAGTTAATCAGATGTATTTAGCACTGGCATATACAGGTATCACTGTCACTAGTGGCTGTGACTTCAAGACTATGACTGCTTCTGACATGGAAAGCAATTTCTAGTGGAGGTTTTTCTAATGGAAATATTAGCAGTCAGGCTATTGCATTGAGAGTTTTAGCTTCAGATGCCTTTCTTCCAGATATGCACATATGAAAAGCATACTCAGCACAAAAGCTGACAAGTAACTGAGGAATATTATTCTGATTCTGTCTTGCTGGAACAAACTCTGTAATTTATAAATTGTGTAACGAGACATCTAAAGAAGGTTCAAGTAGAACTACACCAGAAGAAGACTTTCCATTTCCAAGCAATTCCCTGAAGTTTCTTTACTTATAGTTATGTAAGAGTAAGCCACATATTTGTTATTTCTTCTTAGGATAAATTGTGACCTAAGTAGATTAGTATAATGTACACTTAAAATTTTGTATGAGGATATAAAATAACACCGCTTAAAACCAAAGGCTATAAACATCTTTTACACAGACAGGTTTACTCTTTATGTGATCTTTCCTTTGCTGACCCAAGAAAATGCACATGAAGGAGGGAGAGTTAAGGCTGGGAGTCAGCACCACACCACCTAAGGGAATCAACAAACCATGTTATGGGCAGTGAGTTAAGGCACACTGCCTCCCAGCATTTACTTCCTCCCTCTTTCAAACACTAATAATCAACCAGTTAAGGACTCTCTTGTGTGGCAGGATTTTAATATATTCCCACAAACACGTGTAACATTACGAAGGAAATGAGCTGTACAGATGAGAGTTAAGAATGTTCAGCTGAAGGGAATACCTACATACATATTTGACTTTTTTTTTCTTTTTCCCAAATATTCCTGCATTTTAAATGAAGAAATTACCAATATTATTACTATGTAATACAAGCCTTTTTCTGTTACCATAAAAAAGTAAATTTAATAATATGGAAGTTAGGAGGAGGAGGAGTAAAAATCATAGAATCATAGAATTATCATAGAAAGTTAGGGGTTAGAAGAGACCTTGAAAGATCATCTAGTCCAACCCCCCTGCTAGAGGAAGATCACCTATAGCAGGTCACACAGGAACACATCCTGGTGGGTTTGGAATGTCTCCAGGGAAGGAGACTCCACAACGTCCCTGGGCAGCCTGTGCCAGTGCCCTGTCACCCTCACAGTGAAAAAATTCTTCCTAATATTTATGTGGAACCACCTATGCTCCAGTTTATAACCATTGCCCCTTGTCCTATTATCAGTCATCCCTGAGAAAAATACATAGTGTCCTCCCATGTTTTTAGAACCAAGGTCTTTTGTCATGATTTGTTAAATCTGACCCAACTCATCTGCTGGAAGAAGCCTAATCATGACAAACAGCAGCTTTCAGCTTTGGCACTTTCCTATAACTATTTCAAAGTAACAGCCTGAATCAAAGTCGGGTTTTGGTGTATACAGACAGCTAGGAAATTAATCCTAGAGAAGACAGTAACTCCCCAGACAAGGTTACTTCATCTAGTTTTAGAAGAAAGTGTTTTCAGATAATGTTAATTCACTTCAAGACTCCTATACGGCTAGGGTCTTACCATATGTTTCATGTAATATTATTTGGACTAAACAGCTATATTATCACTTATGATTTAAAAATTATTTGCTTTTAGCAAGAACTCCTGCACTATCCATTTTCCTTATTTTCTTACTGTCTCTTTAAAATAAGTGTGTCAAGTTATATCTGGTACAATATAACTTTTCATTCATTGAGACAATAAAATATTTAGTATTATGGAATAATAAGCATAGCCTACTAGAGACTCAAATGCTCCCTTTAGAAATGAAAAAAGCCATTTTTAACATTTACCTGAGTCTGCAATCTGCTTGGGTTTTTTGTTTGTTTGTTTTAATGTGCATTTCATAACATCGTGCCTGGCTAGCACAAACAGTATTGAGCTGAGAAAATGTAATACTGAAGGCAACAGCTGCATTAGCTAATCTGATACCATGGTGCTGGAAATTTCTCAGTGATGAGACAGTTAACAGAGGTTTTGGCACCATTCTTCATCTTTATTTCATGAAGAAATATCTGAAGACAATTCAGAAATTAAAAAAGAAAAAAAGGTGCTCGATGAGGAGATAAACAGACTAAATGCAGTGGATTTCTCTAAAGTCTGTTACAGCTGATTTGCTGTTGCTTCTGACTCATCCACAACACCTAGCAAGGATGATATATTTTTCTTAAAGTATATCCATTTACTCATTCAATTAAAGAATGACTACGTAGTTTTTCAATTCTGCTTTTCCTTAAAGCAATTTCAAGCCTGAGGTCCCTCAGGGACTTAATTCAGGTACTTCTTACATCTTACAAGAGACAAAGAGATAAACTGTAGAATTCATGTACTTCTGATACCCAACTTATATACATAATTCATACAGGTACAGCAGGTGATAAAAAAAACAAACCTGTATCTTCTTTACACTTTATTGACCATTTCAAAGAGTGTTTCTCAGCCTTCTATTTTGTCAAGAGCTCACTTAGAAACACAACAAGGCCCTTCAATCAGTGATGGACTTGACTGAGAGTGCTTCAACAAGAATGTTTCCAAAACTGTTATTTGCATTCTGAATATATTTCCAAGTACAAGTCACAAAGACAGTGAAGACTGGTAGTATCAGCTTACAAACACTTTAATTGTGTCCTAGCCACAAGGTTTCCAGGATAGTAAGGATTGATTTGAGTATTTCCACAACCCATCATGAGGCCCCACAGTCAGGATTTTATGTACTTGAAACTTTCCTCTTCCAGCAAGTTTAACATTTCAGCTCACTACTATTCAGATATGCCACATTTTTTTCACATGAATACTAACTGGCCTAGCCAGGTGACTTGAGACAAAAGTCAACCCATTTGATTTTTCAGGTATTGCCATCTTTAAGTTGAGAAAGCATATGACAGCCCTTGTAATAAAATAAGAATTTAAAAAACCCAAAAACCTTGCACACTGGGATTACAAAATAACAATAGGTTGGCTGCAAGAACTAAATTGTTGTCTTAGTCATCTAACTTCCATTGTTTCAACAAATCATATCACTACAACACAGACACTATGAAGTACCAGGTTCATATCAACAGCATTAACAAGAAACAAAAAAATTAAGAGTAAAATTCTACATAATGTCATAGAGGAAAAAAGGATTTCTTCTAGCAGGCTCTGAAGAAACACTGTTTAATAGGAAAAATTATGATTAAAAGAAGCAGACTAGGCTGGTGAATGTATTACTAACAAGTGTATATAATTACTGCCATATTTTACACAGGTAGTATGTTACCAGCATCACTGTACAACCATTGGTAACAGTTTTAAGAATAAAACAGCAGCTAAAAATCACCTGGTGACCCAATAATTCAACAATGTGAAGTAAAGACTTTAAGAGTGGGAAACAGTGTTCCTAAACTTCACAGATAATTAGTACTCTTCTTTCACTGAAAGATGAACTGAATGGCACAAAACAAGAAAGCAGTCAAGCACTTGGTGGATACTGAAACAAAACCTCTTACAGTAAAGCCTATTGTTCCTTTTTTTTTTATTAAATCATAATGCATTTTTGCCTGATAGTGGAACTGATAGTTTCATAAAAGCCCATCATTTCAGGACTATCTCACAGAGGTCAGGCTGCAAACTGCAAGTCCAGGCATGACAGATAAACTGCTCCCAAGAGCAGGACATGTTGTATTATATGTGCAACATAAAAATTATTCATATGACTTAAAAGGTCAGGAAGGATATCAGAAATATGTGTATTAAGGTAAAATATAGAACATGCACTGTAAAATCCAGTGTTGTATAGACTATGGCAATATCTATTCCAGGCTAAAAGATAAGAATGAAATCTATAACATAAAATAAATTTTTGTTAATTATAGTGCTTACTTAGAAGTGACAAAATCTCCTGCAATCAGAAACGATCCTAGAATTTACCATAGAGCGCTTTCAGGACAAAAAACATCACAAAACCCAAAGCCTACCCCCACAAAGTCCTGGGCATTGTCCATACAGTGTAATTTGAATAGGACAGTCAGCTGGTGTGAACTCATGCTTCCTCCATTTTAGACAGTTAACCCAGTTCACATAAACTGAGAATCTGGAATTATTTTTTTTCTCCTATTTAACTTCAGTATTATTGCTGCAGTATTGATGCATTTTGGTTTTTTCAGCCCAAGAACTGTTCAGTGATTAGCTGAAACATAGAGCATGAAGTTCAACCTCTCCCTCTTTAAAGTTACAGGCAGCTTCCCTGACAAATGTATAGCTTTATCTGTCTGAATTTACCTTTCGGACTGAAGCCAAGCGATTCATCATTAAAGACTCTTCTCTATCATCATCATCATCCAAATCCAATATTGGCATACTAAAGCTATCCATAATACTGCAGCACCTGGAGTTTTCATCCCGTGGGTCAAAGGGATCCACAATGATTGGTTCAGTTCCTTTGATTTCACAGCGGCAGAATGGACAGCCTTGGCCATCAGATTCCTACAGTGAGAAAAAAAGGACATATTTTTAAGAAATAAAAGATAGAAATCATTTTAGAAGTAGGTCATAACTTTCTACACAAAGATGCCCTTAACAGGTCTCTTAAGTGCTTGTACAGAAGCACTGTGGCGAAAAGGAAACAGACTCATAAAATGACTGCACCTTTCAAGCTATTTCTTTTCAAAAGATTATCCTGCACTTACAAATAACTAATAAAGATACAACCATTATATCTACAAAGGACCAAAATTGTAATTGTCTTAGTATCAAAGGTCAGGAAGTAATTCTTTGCCTTTTAGTATTACAACTTTTCTATTACTTCAGAGGAAAGAAGGGCAGGGTGTGTAGTCAGAGACAATGCATTTTATTATATATTTTTTTTATTAAATACAAAGTATATATTTTCATTTTAAATTAAAAATGCAAATGAGCTTTAAGGCATGCAGTTCTTATTCTCTGGAGAACATATATACACTCCATCATGGCAGCAACATTACCACCACTCAGTGATATGCACATGAAACAACAAAGCTACAAACATTTTTTTACATGCTTAAGTGACAAACCAGGATTTTACTGAATTTTTAATAAATTATGTAAAGCAGAATTATTTTCACATGTTATCAGAAACAAGAATGATTTAAATTATAATTTCTAAGAGGTATAGTTTTTTAAATTGTTTTCAAGCAGACATATTTCCATTCCTTTTGCTCCTTTCAGAATTTTTTTTCCTCAACAGAAGTAATCAAAAAGCCTTTAGAGTAGATTTCAGGCTACTAATGAATAAAAGTATCAGAGAGAAGTTTTTCTTTCAAGCACAAAGTATTTTTTACATCATTTGGCACAATGTAAAAAAACAAAACAAAACAAAAAAAACCCCACATCCAGAAGAGACCCTGAAGCTATCCTGAAGCTATCCTGATAACTCACCCTGAATTCAGAAATCACATTTTGTTATATTTGCAGTCGGGAAGACAGACAGCTTCTAAGATTCAAGCACTATTCTAAATAACCTACCTGTGCTGGAATATCATCAATCAAGCACAGCTTTTTGATTTCTAAGACGTAAGGACACCTTTAATTTTTTTCTAGAATTAGTTTTACCTTGATACTTGTGAGTCTTACTGAACTGACAAATGATTTTACAGTTTGTGGAAAAACTGTATCCAAAAGCCAGATAACTATAAATGATGTCTTTTGAAAACAGCCATATCTATTTGGATACTTAGCACTGGTTTTTCATCCTGTTTGAAAGATATGTGTAAACTCCAATTAACAGCCTTGCATCCTAATTAGAAAGGTCTAGTCAACATCACTTACTACATCTCAGAGTGCCTCCAGATTATATGGGCTCACTGAAGTAATTACCATCACATCCTCACTTCTTCATACAGAGTTTCATTTTCAAAAAACAGCCTTGCAAAGACATAAAGCTTTAGATTTTCAAGGCTTTCTTGTATCTGTGATGTCAAAAAGCTCTGTACTAGCAGTTTCCTTCCTTTCTTTTACAAAGTGCTACGTTTACCAAAATCTATCGGGAAGCCAAATCACAACTGCAGAAACTTGCATGCACCAGTATGAATACAACTGGGAAATTAAAACTGAGATGTGGGATATCTACATAAATACCAATGCTTATCCATCCCCACAGAATGGTTATTTAGAAAATTGAGAGAGTAACTGCTGTCAACTTCACAATGCAGCACAAATGCCCATATGCTTTTCGAAACAGTACTTTTTAGATGAGAAAGGATTTTTGTAGAAGACAATTGCATTTTACTCCACTTGTATAATACAAAAAGGAAAGAGTTAAACCAAGTCTTATTTAAGAGGCTAATCTCCATACAGGTGAACATCTGAATCTTCCTTAGTATTCTATGCAGATCTGATGTTGCTAATTCATTTTTTTTCTGCTTAATGAAAACATCTGTATTAGACCTCTTGAGGCATCTCTAATGAGCCATTATAGTGCCAATTAAACACTAGCCCACCAGAACCTTGCAACAGCTGATGTTGTTACAGTGTAATATTTCTTCATTGCCTCACTAATTATACAAAAGTTAGATTTGTAATCAAGTCCGAAATATACCTGGCTGATTACAGCTGGTTGCAGTAATGTTCTGATGAAGCTTAATGTTTTCAAACATGTTGGTTATCTGAGACCAAAGTTGTTGTCCTCTTCCTGGATCCCTATCTATTAGCCAAAATACTAAGGACCTTAGCTTCATCAGCCTCCAAAATCAGAGCACATCACTGGTGCAAAACTGGAACATGTTGCTACACGTTGCTGCCATGTTATGAGACACATGGCAATCAAATGTACAGAGATTTCAGCCCTTTAGCTCAGTCTTTCCAGCTAAGCAGAGGGTTTTTTAAGTCAAGGGTTAACACAGCCAGACCTGTATGTTTGTCATTCACAATGGAAAGGGTAAGAGCAGAGAAAGCCTACCCCTGAAATGAGAAAGATTGTTTCAGATCAGCAGCTCCTTAGTGGTGAAATTAATATTCTTATTTTAGTGTGCCTGAAATGGAATTTTCTCAGATTTTCTGATCCATGGGCAATTTGAAAGATTTGGTTTTGGGACATAAAACTCAGATTTCAGAAAGAACATAGAATCAGAAACAGAATACTCCTTTTCCAGCAAGCTTTATTGCTAATAAAAGAAAAATTTGGATAATGCTTCTGAGACATTGTGTTGGCTTGCCAATGATGATTCCTTAATTAGGAATATGAAAAGAAAAACTACAGTACTTTAAGTTATATCCCAATTATGAGGATGTAAACTCCTTAACTGAGATGACCTCAATGCAAATCAGGTCAAAAATGGACTAGAGGCAAGGATTCTTTTCATTCTTCTCACTACATTTGTAACCAAGGACTGATGCCTAACTGCCTGAGAATGGGATGATGCTTACTTCTCCCAACAAAATACAGATACAGAAGAGTAAACGGGCAGCAGGGAGAAGGCAGAAATGATTCAGTTTGGGAAGTACCTTTTAGGGGAAGGATAAACTACCTCTCCTTTTAATTTTTAAGTCAAATGCTTGTTAACCACACTGAACAAAAGGTACCAATCCTTGGTTTTCCCACAGACCTTATACGTCCATGAACAAGACAGACAAAACTCACCAATCTGTGTCATCAGGAAGTCTGAGTTTTTTTGGATGTTCTGCAAGTAACACTGGAAGATTGTGGTTTCCCATCTCCTTCCCTAACAACTACCTCAAGCTAGGTACTTTATTGCTTTACATATCAGTAACGTGAAACACAAGAATCCTAAGCTTGTTTTTCCACAGACCATTTTATGATTTATACTACTGATGGAATCCTCTCACCAAAAACATCCTGTCTCCTTCTAAACCACTGTCTAGTCAGTTATCCATTCCCAGCTGCTACCTGTCCTCCTTCCAGCCTTTTGAATACATCACAAAGTGACCTGGATGGTTGAATTGGCACCAAACACCCACCTTTCACTGTCTGAGTGGATACTGTGCTCAGGAAATAGTTTCCACTTAGCAGCATTTCAGCAAATGGTCTTGGCAAGCCTACAAGTCCAGATTTTAATGACTCCTGGCACTTTATTTTTAACAGATTTTGGTCCAAAAAATGAGAAAGTTGATAATTTTAAATAAACAGGTCCTTGAACCTTCTTACTGAGTACCTGGAAAAGTAAAACATTCAACTACACTGTAAACAGGGATGGAACAGAGGAATCCATCCTCTTTTTTACTAACTGAACTATGACAGTACCTGCCATGCTGTAAGACAAGAAGTGCACATGAGATGTCCACAAGGCTCTATCTTCACATCCTTATCATTCTCAGCACAGATTTTACACAGTTGAAAGGTGGAACCCATTTCACAGTACAATTCGTACTGCTCCTGTAACAAAAAAAAAGTCAAGTGGTTATTTTTTTTCACTGTGATTTGTTTATAAATAATGTACTTAAGCACCAGTAGTGACAAACATTTCTGAGTCCCCTGTTTTCCACCCCACATACCAAGTAAACTATTGCCACTGAACTATTTAAAAGACACATTGTTAGTGAAACAGCCAATTTTTCTTCTTCTTCAGATCTGTAGTATACTACAATGCATGTTAAAAACAAGTTTAAAATATCTGTGCCTATTAGGTTCCTACAGACTTCTCCCATGTAACTACTATGGAAGGCATACATCCCACTATTCCTTGGTTGCAGCTAAGAGAAAGATAATGAACACATGGTTGTAAGTGAGAAAGTAAGTGATGGATGGGAAAAAAGTGAGATTTCCTTTTCTAGGTGTGAGTTTAAGACCAACAGAAGTATTAGGACTGAAAACTGACAAGCAAAGAGCTTTCCTACCTACAAAAAAGGATGTAGTATGGTAATATGGTTAACTGAAAAAACAACCTTTGTGAAGTATGCCAAGAATAACCCTCCTAGGATTACATGGCAACAATCCTGCATAGATCATTCAGTACATCAATCCTTACAAGACTGACAGGAAGGTAGAACACCACCTTCAGGAGGAATAAATAGATAAAAATTGAGCTCAGAACAGTTTTCTAGAATCAGGTATTGTTGGGGAACTGGCAATCAAATGCATTTGCATAGAAATCAAGTTTTTTAGTCTTGAAAAAAAAATAAAAAATATTAAAATAAGCAGAATCCAGGTCACATGAAAATCTACAGCTACTGCAGAGAAAAGGGAGAGGGCATGAGGCTAAGAGGAAAAAAAAAAAAAAAGGAGACAGCTCATATCTGCAGCTGTAGTCAGTATGTACTAAAGATGGTTATGAAGCTATCACAAAGAATCCATCTGCAGCAATCCAGGCCTGCAGCCACATTCATACAATCTTTTCATAGCTCAAGCAGCAAGGCAGACAGCTTTAAACTACTGCTGTTATATATTATTTAAGGCAGCATCCACATAGCTCTGACTCTGTTAAATTACCATCAGAATTTAATAATGGTGTCCTCATAACTACAAGTTCAGAAGCAACTGGATTAATTCACAATACAACATGACTGGCCTGTGAAGAACAAGGTAATCACTGAGAATGTCTCAGCTGCTTTCCATTTCCTTGAGGAAAAGTAAGGACATAGGGCTAGAAAATAATTCTGTGCCACACAAATATCTCTGGTATCTCTGCATTTACTCCTGCAGTACCATTTTAAAACTGAAGGGAGAAGAGGAAAGTCAGATAAGTGGAAGTACTCAGACTTTTTTCAGGTTACTGTTTTTTGGAACTCTCACTTAGGAAATAGGTATTTTCATAATGGTATTCCTGATAATGCTATAAATGGCAATCAATACTTCTTTCCTAAAATATTTCTGGGGGTGGAATGCATATAGAGCACCCACAATTAGAGGATATTCAGCAGGTCATCCAGTCTGCTCTGATTAGAAATGGAAGACCACCTGAAACAGTATGGCTTTTATCTAGTTTGATGTCTTTTCTTGGAACATATCCACAAAGTCTTCCAGATGCTTTTGTCAGGAAAAATGCTCTACAGAGTATACTTTAACCTTCTAGTGTTAGTTTCAGCACAATTTTTAAATCAAGCATTTGTCTTCTGGCTACTTCTTATTACTTGAATATCAAACCTGCACATTAGATTATCACATTATCACTTTACAAAATGACACATCTAGATACTCTCCATTTTCTCTGCAAAGCAGCTCCTAAAAGCACTTATTTATTTCTGTTGCTTTTCCCTGATCTGTCTTTTAGTTTGCACAACAAAGAAGAAAGGAGAGAGACCAACATCTTTGTGATATATGAACTACAGATTTCCTCCTGGACCTGTCAACAAACTGTACCATTCCTACTCAGGCTTCAAAACTATCATTTAATGTTGATTTTATTTCTGTAATCTCATCTGCTATTAGCAAGGAAACACAAAGCTACATAAACCTGTAACATACATATCAGAATAAATCTTTCATAACTATTAACACACTTCTCACTTGGCTTAGACTTAGCATAAACAAAACTTCCCAAGACATCAGCCTCGACTTGAGTTTAAAGGATTATTACCTGCCCTTGATGTAAACCTTTCTATCAACAATTTACTTTCAATTATTAATTTGTCTCACATTTTAACAAAAGCTTATTATCACAGAATAGATATTAGAGAAGATACTAAGGGAAGTGCAGATTACCAAATAGCTGACAAACTCTGCAACATACCTGTGTGACTTTTATGTGATCATGTGGTGTGGGTTCACACAATCCTGTTAAATCAGGATTATAACTTCGTCCATCTGGGAACAGATAGCTGCATCACAAAAAGATTGTTATATGCACATTTACTTAGTTTCATTATCAAAATAATACCCTGTGACATTTCACAGGGGCAGAGTAAGTTAGAGTAGGCATTACCTAAAATGCATCATCTTTTCTCAGCCACCTTTCTTACCTTTTGGGTAGAACTGAATTGCTACTTAGGCATTTTGACACATAGTCAAGCCTATTTATAAAAACACTGGAAAGGTTTTGACATCACATGCACAGTTGCTATCAGGATGCATTTGAGCTCTGATGAGTAGATAACTTTCTGGGGGTAGCTCAAAAAAATATTCATTGCACAGTGAGCTTGTACTTGCAAATATGTTCCTAGTGATCTCTCCACTCAGTGATTCTATAGACTAGTTTAAGTAATCGGGTAGAATAGAAAGATAACATACATTTGTATGTGTCTGTGTGGATTCTGATATATATAATGCATGTTGTAATATTTTATATGTGTATTATGACAAATTTGTGTATATTATGACAAAAATAACACAGTGAGAATCCAAGATGCAGAATAGACTTTAACAGGAGCATTTCAATCATGTGAGGAAGTAATAATTGGTTAAATGATATTACAGAGACCCAAAGTTGTTCTACATTCATATTTATGTTAGCTCTAATACGGACAGTTTCTTGAAAGTCATGTTATGTCACACTGTGAGAAAAGTTATAACTATGTAGGGTGCAAAAACTTCACTCTGCATTAAATATGCTCAGTTCGAGTAATTGCTCTGGTTTTGTCCAGTAAAATCAATGCCAATATAAGTGTGGTTTTTATTACAAATATGAAAATACCACACCTGGAAAAAAAATTACTGGGCTGCAAATGATGAGAAAAATTACAAGTTTATAAAGGGCTTCTCAGGTTTGTCAAGCTTTTTTTGAAGACTGATCAATGTTCCCCGGGGGTTTTTTTGGGGTTTTTTTTGCTTGTTACTTTGTTTCATTATGATCATGTATGTATATATGAAAACATGTATCCCAGTGAAAAGATTTTAACACCAAAATTTGTCTGCTACCTAAGCCAACCTAGTAAAAATGTACTACTTCACCCTGTGAATTTAGATTCTCTTATAAATCTTTCCAGTAAACTATTAGAACCTGGAAAATGTTCTGGCTGCACAATATATAAAAAAGCAATTACATAGCTTTCAAATCATTGTCTGAAGTTAGAAACATGAGTAACTGGCAGTAGTAATTGTTCAATAAGCTTAAGTGCATTTAGGGCTCTTACTGTGGAGGGGTGAAGGAATCAAAGTGACAGCTGCCCAATTTTATTTTCTTCTGGAGTTTATCTGCTGTGAGATATGGCTTTGGTTAACTGGAATTACCTGGAAACACTTGTTTTTCAAATGAATAAAAGGGATGGTTCTTAAACTCCAAAGGAAACACCATATCCAGATTCTCTGTTTTAAAGATCTTCAATAACTACTCATATAAGAACAAGAAGAACAAGGAAATCAGGACTGCATACCTACAGTGACTATAGGAATTCCTACTTACAATCCTTCCCGGCTGCCATCAATCAAAGCTTGAAATAGAGGCTTATTGTGAGGAATGGTCTGCAAAATGTTCCCATCACCAGTAACATATCCAATGGCCCACTGTCCCAACCGAGTGCAACTCAATCTGAAAATGTAGCTTGAAAAAAACAGGATGAATAAAAAAATCATTGTTAATCAGAGCAAAACAACTGAAGAGAACAAGGATGACCTCTGGATAAAAACACTGAATTAAAGTCTCTGACGATTTGGGTCAGATTCTGAATTCTGCCACATGTTCTTTGTATAACTTTAAATAAACCTGTATCTTTTACACTGTGAATTGCTCACAGGCAGAAATAAGGTAGAAGTGGCACCCCATCCTCAACCTTTCATTTGAGTCCTTTTCAGCTCTCAAAGTGAAAGCTGCACATGCACTGTGAAGTGCTACTACATACATACACACAGCCCATCAAACTTTTTCAAGACCAGTGTATTATCCAGTGTATCCAGTGTATTCTCCAGTGTATCTACAGCTACAAGATGCACAAACGTTCTTGTGCATACACAGGCCAGTAAATGGAAAGGGAAACAGAAAAAAAACCTTTGGATGCAACAGAAATATGAATGATGGATTTTAGGAACTGCTCCCCTACCACTTGTGTATACCAGAGGAGGTGAACAGGACAGACTTCTATTTCAGAACCCAACTGGACTTAAATTGAAATACTTGTGTTTCACAAGTGATAGGTGGCAGCATACATAACATAGGGAGCACAATAGGAGGAAAAGGAACATTACAGGCAAGAGTATTTGGGCGTTTAGTTGTTCTTACTAAAATTTCTTGTCCCTTTCATGTCAGACACCACCTTACAGGTAAACATCTAAGTCAGAAAAGCATTCTACAGTGAAACACTGCAAACTCCATTTTGTACTACAGAGCAGCTTTTCTTAATTATACATCAATGTTTTATTTCCTGCCAAACTGTTTAAAATGAGAAATCTTGGCCTCCCTGACATTTGGCATAGCTTGCACAATATTCAATAGACTGAACATGATATTGAAGCAGTAACTGTTCATTTGAACACAATCTTGTAATTTCCAGGACGCTTAGATAAATCAAAAGAACCAATTTCACTTCATCTCTGCTCTTTCACATTCCCGCATTTTACCTAACCAATTCAGAAACTAATTTTCTCATATGCAATAGAACATTATCTTAAAAGTAACTCTCTTTTCAAAGAACATAAAGACAACTTTGGGTAATTTCGCTATGACTGCTCTTTTATAATCACAGCACTAGAACCAATAATAGAGAAAATACTAAGTATAGCAACCACTGTCAAAATCAACCTGTCTTCCACAGAAGTGTTCATGAGTGCCAAGCTAAAAATTAATATTATGCTATTGGAACCACAAGATTCTTGTATATATGCACTTGACCAGTCAGGTAACTTAACAAGTTAAAGTATATTGTTTACTAAGAAGCAAAAGAAGCCAAGCAGAGAACATGGATACAACTGGTGTTAGGCTTCTCTAAGTTTTAAAATTATGCACTTTCAACTATGTGATCCTGAAGCCAAGTTAAACAAGCAGACCCTGGGGAAAAAAGTTTCATAGGTAAAATTTGAAAACTAAAAATTAAGTAATATGGGATTAATTGTATTAAAAAATCTTTATTTCTTCAATCTGACCAAAGGAAAAAATAGGACAATAGAGCTGGCAAAAATGCTAACAGTTCAGTTCGAATAACTGAGTACGTATAGGAACATATAGAAATAATTTTAAAAGTCTATGCATCACAATGCCAAATCTGACAGATTCCTTTTCTAGGTGTAGAGACTGTGATATAGAATCATAACTGGCAAAGAAAATAACACAAAAGGAACACCTAAGCACTGATTAAATTAATAATTTAGGCATGAATGATGAATTTAACATGAATGATGTTAAGATGATTTTTAATTAAGATGATTTTTAATTTACTGCTAAGAAACTGTTCAATGCTAATTTTGAAAACCAATTTTTTTTCTAATATGGCTTTCAATAACGCATTTGTTTTTGTACCTAATTCAGAAGAAAGGGAAAAAAATATATTTTTCATTTTTTTCTGTTGATTTGTACTTAGACTTTTGTGTGTTATTAAAATATTTTTTGCTTCATAGCACTGTAGAAGAATGATGCCATAATAAGCAGATCATGGTTACAAAATTCCTATGTCTCAAAACATAGAAGGTCAGCAATTTCTGAATGTAGAGCTCCCAGCTTTAGTATTAAACACTTTAAAACATATATTTTGATATAAATAAAATCACAAATATTTAAGAACACCTACTAGTACTACTCTGTCATACACACACACAAAAGCCAAAACTTCTTCAATATTGCAGTGACAAGAAAGATGCAATCTAGAAATGTGAACCTAGAATAATCACGTAGCTTCTGAAACAGCAAGTTCATTTGGAAAGCAATTACCAGCAAAACCTCTTACCTCCCAGGCTTAGTGCTGTATTTTTGCAACCTTGCTTTCACTTCATCATACGTCAGAAATGCCATATATCCAGGATGTGTCACAGCTAAGAAGTTCCAATTCCTTAAGATGGAACCCCACGGCTAAAAAAGAAGAACAACAATTAAACTGATGCAGCCAGGCAGTTACAGATTTCTAATAAAACTCAATTTAGCAGAGCCACATACAGTGTTTTAGCTTCATCTGAAAAATACACACTTTTGGCAAAGGTCTAAATAGTACAAAAGACAGTGCTATATAATCAGTTTTGCTACAAGGGTTCCTTCAAAAGAATTATTCCAGGAACATCAAGTATAAATTTTTGGACAGAGATTCTGAAGAACTTGAATTTAATGAATCTCCTATATTTATCTACATAAAATACTAAGCATCATGTTTAGTTAGAACCTGCAGAGTATAACTCCATGACGGTTTCATAAAAACCCAATCAAGCCCATTCTTGAGAGGTCATCAGGCACTTCCATAGTTAATGATAAGTAACACTAATAAATGAAGCCTAATAAAGCCATTAATTCTAGCTGTCCTTCCTTTTCTTATGTTTTAGCACTTGATTTCTTCAACTACCATAATGGCATTACAGCCAGAAAACAAACCAAATATTGACAGCACTTTGTCACAGTCTTTGCTGACTCAAGTAGCAAATGCTTCAGAAAACTCAGTGCTTGATACACTATTACTTTGAAGAACACAGAAAAGTCCTTTACTGCAAATGAAGGATGATTTTTAAGTAATGGATTTATACAAATATATCAAGTATTCCTGGCCAGCATTTGGAGACAAGAAACTGCCTCTGAATGATTTGGGAACTTTTTTTATGTATTTGTCAAAAGATCAAGGCAGGTAAAGTTAAGCAAGACTAGAGGAGGCTTGTGTGCCTTGAAAATTCTCTTGAAAGGACTTCTAAGGGCCAGTAAGGCAGAGATGTAAAGGTTGTGTGACACACTTGAGCAGAATATCTAAAGAGTTCTGCCTGAGACTGATATGTTACATTTCCCAGGCAAACTCTAACCACTACTTAAACATGGATGAAAGCCTGCTTTATTTTAAAATTAATACCTCTTCAAATCAGACACATGAAACAGAACAGTAAGGTTTTGACAGAGAAGACCTAAGAAACCTCAAGTTTTCAAATCTGTCCTAAAGAAAGGAGGGAAAAAATATCACTATCCTAGATGCAACACCACATCCTGCTAGCTCCTCTCTGCACACCCTCACCAAAAATGGATACCAGGAGGCTGAAAAATTTTAGTTGCCCTAAAAAGAGAGAAAAGGGAGTTGACTCTTTCACCACAACAACACTCTCTTCACAAAACACAATGTTCTTCCTCCTGCTGTGTTCCTCAGGTGCATGGTTGTAAAGCAGAAATCTCCAATACCTTGAAGTTTTGTTGGACCATGGTAATATAAAGGCTTACTACAGTACATTATAAAATACATTCAAGCAGTGTGCAAATTCCTTGGTTAAGGAATCAAGCTTCTAAGTTGACAGAAAAAGTATTTATCTTTCTCAAATGCTTGGATTCCCTGTGGAGTATCCCACTATTACTATGTGAGAGTAAGTCTGAAAAATTGGAGGGCAAGAACTCCCACCCTACCTTGTACACACAAACATTTACAAAAGAAGCAATGATACACAGGGAAAGATTTGTACCTTCTCTCTACAAAAATATTTTTGCATAAAAGGACATATTAACAGTGAGAGAATGAAATTTTATTCTGTCAAAGCATCCACCTATTCTCCCATCCTAACTATCTCTGGCCAGGGAACACAGCACTTGAGGCTGTGCATGTCTGCAGCAGGGAGGCAGGGGGAGCAGCTTCACTTTTGTACAAAGCAGTCGTGGTTTCTTCTGAGAATAAGCATCATTATAAACATAGCTTCTCTGTAACACAACCCACAGTTGGCTAAACAGTATTTTGATTACTTGAACAATTGGGATTTTCTCTACGTGGGTGTATGCACATAGTTACAGGAGCTGTTTAAAAACTGGTGAAGTAAAATGTAGCCTCTGGGAGAGGTTCTCAGACCAAGTTCAGGGCAAGTTCACTTCGACAGTCGTGCAGCTATTGCATCAGCTGGTTGTATGTTTGGCAAAATATCTCTTTCTTCTTTGTTAAATTAAAAGTTAATCCTATCCAGGCTTCTCTCCTTACATGTATCAGTACTGCTGACCCCTTTTTTCTAGTACAAGGCACCATAATGACAACAGTCTCACGAAGAAACTGATGCAAATAAGATACTCCCTGGCTTGCAGAACAAGCTAAAAAACCCAACCATTGGCTTGCAGAAGAAGGCACATATAATGTGAAGTTTCTTTCCTGAAATTTAATGCAATCTATAAGGACCCCCACATAGGGTTAGAACAAACTGTTACTTCTCAGATTCTCATTTAATGTGATATTTGATGTACAGATTAAAACAACCAACCAACTAAACAAGAAAACAACACCCCAAACTCTATTATTATTCATAAGCAGAATGCTTAGGGGAAAAAATCCCCCAGAAAGAAACCATAAATAATCATATTTCATAGTGATGCAAGTCACAGCCAACGGGCCTCAGGCATTTTGCAGTCAAGTCTTAGATAAAGACTTGGCTTGATTACTAAACTAACCTGAACACCATATTATTTTCCCAAATACTGAATTAAAGGGAGAAACTTTGACAGAGTAGAAACTGATCCCAAGCCAGGACTGTTCAGACAGGAATCCTTAATTGTATTAAGTTCCACATAAAGGGCAAAGAAGATTTTGCTAAATTCTCTAGTTTAATGTTTCAAAGACAACCCTCAATATTTTAACCAAACTTCCATAACTCATCTGTGCTTTAATAACTGACCAATGTTTGTTGTTAAATTAAACAGAAAGATTACTAACATTATAACATTTTCATCTTTCATGAGGTTTTGACTCAGTATAGAGTTTATCAAAACCAAACCTCTGTAAACTGAAACCATTAATCATCTCCTGCCAAATCTTAATATCAACTTCTTAATGCCATCCCTTCCCATAATAGCAAACCCAAGAAAGCTAAGCACAGATCATCACAGAATCACATGGAGGATAGAACAACCATATGGCCCAGGATTTAATGTAAAATTGGCATTTTGAGTTTATCTCCAACAGTCTAAAGAATATTCAAGGAATCATAGAAACATCTAGGTTGGAAAAAACCTTTAAGATTGTTGAGCCAATTAATCTAATACTGCCAAGTCCCATCAAACCATGTCTCTAACTGCTTGACAACCATTTCAGTGAAGAAATTTTTCCTAATACCCTAAACCTCCCCTGATGAAACTTGAGGCTGTGCAACAGTTTATCACTGTACAAAGTAAAGAAAGTAAATGATCAAGTAAATGGCTGCATAGCTGGAGGATTCCTTTATACAAAAGCAATACCTAAAGTAGCAAATTCAGAATCAATACAACTAAGAGGATGCAACCCCAGCAAAGCCTTCTGTATTGCCTAAAATACCCCAAATATGTTTTGCATAAGGGATACAAGGTTAACAGACACATAGACGTACAGACTTGAGATAAGTATTACCTATTAACAATAACACAATTAATGCAATTCCAAAAGACAGTCCCTTACTGTAAACAAACAACAGAGCATTAATGGCAAAAATTTGTTCATAAAGAGAATAGTTAGACCTGTATATTTAGCCCAAAAAGTAGTCATGGGCAATTTTTGTTATGTGCTTGAGTAAACAATTCATGTAAGTATACATAGATCCAAAAGCACAATGAAAACAAAAGTAGAGTTCAGATAAGTACCCAAAGGTCTACATTTCTAGGAATTCATTTAAGAATAGTGAAAAATAAGTAAGCAGCAAACACAAAGACAGTGTAATCATACTAAATATGTGCAGAAAGTTGTGGTTGCTGGACATTTTCAGTTTTCCTAAAACTTGCATAACTTATTACTCAATTTTAATATTTCAATTATTTTAGTTTTTCCAAAAATCTGTTTCCTTGATCCCTTATTACTGGCCTTGGGACACTGGGCTTCTCAAATTCAAACAAACATCTAAAGTTTTCAAATCTTACCTGAAACAACCTAGTGAAGATATCAAATTCAAAAATTGAAATGTAGTCATTGCAGGTCAAGTCAATAGTAGATTTAAGAGCCATTGCTTCCAAACCGGAGCTTATCTGATGAACTTCATGAAGGCACTGCCTAAATACTTTCCATGGCACTATAGTTCTGTGAGAGGGATGGAAAGAATAAATTTAATAAGCCCACATATTTAAGATTTGATACCTTATTGAAACATCAGAACCTTTCAAGAAGTAGAATATTATTTTGGTTTCTCTACAGACAACAAATATTTTGAAAACAGCTTGCTGAAAAGAGCATAAGCAAACGAAAGAACAGTTTGCCATCCATTAAACACAATCCAAAAAAGTGTCATTGATTTTACAGTCATAAATATTCTAGCTTCCTTAGGAGGACCACAAAAAGAACACTACAGAACCTGAAATATCCTACCAAGCAAACGCAGGAACCAACAGGAACCAACATCACACCCTCTCAAGTGTGTGCAAAGACGGTGTAAAGGACCAGCTCTGTGCTTAGTAAAATACTCCTTACTTCACAGACTCACTTCTCAGAAACACAAGCATGAATGTAATATTTACTGTGATTACATTTTTATAGCTATACTCATAAACACTGGTCAAGTAATGAGATAGCTATCAGCCAGATACCCCCAGTACTTGTCCAAGGCCTGTCGTACCCTGTGACAATTACATGAATAACAGAAAATACATCTTCTCCAATCTTCACCCTCACACATTCTTGCAGTATGGGGAACACTTTTCCAGACAGTAGTGAATGTGGGAAAAGGTGGAAAATTAGAACAGAAAGAAATTAAAATTATTGTCTCTAATTCAAAGCCATGTTCTGTCAAATCCAGTTTTTATTTGCATGGTCTGAAGTAATTCAATTAGCTTTTTTTGCCAAACTCTTGTATTTGGGATCTGATTGATGAGGCTGATCACTTGAAACTGCTCTATTTATCACTCTCAAAGCTCTAAGACATTGTCTAATGATACAATTATTCTCCTGTCATTAAGGTCAAATCCAAATTCTGCAAAGCCATAACTTTTTCTTAATAAAGTTCTTCCTGACATTGACAGTTGATAATATGACATTTAAAAAATATTTCAATTAACCAAAATACAGTCAGCCCATAACTGTTAGCCAACATATAACTAAATTCAGCACTTAAAAAGATCTCACACATCCATAGCAAAATTTTGTTAGTAACTGCTAAAATCACAAAAGACAGGCCTCACAAACTCATTGATATTTCTTGACATTTTTTATTAGTTCAGATTGCCTTATTTTTAGTTTTTATTCAAGTTTTTATTTTCTTATGTAGATATCTGTATTACAGTAATACAGTACTGGGAGAAAAAACCCACAATTGAATTGAAATTGAAATTGAAACATTTGAAATTGAAATGAAATTGAAATGAATTTCAATTGAAATGAAATGAATTTGAATCCTTAATTGAAATGAAAACAATTGGTAATTTGAACTTCAACATTAAAGACATGCTCCTGTATTTCTACCACATCAGATAGTCACTAAATTTATAAATGTAAAGAAATCAACTTGTTACTTGGAGGCTTCTATGGAGAAAGCCATAAAAGATAAAATGTGACGTTTAATAGATCTCAGCAGATACTTTCATCTCTGTTTGAAAAACAGGAAACCACAAAGAGCTGAAGAGAGATACCACATCAGATGCCATTTAAGAAAGAATGCACATCAAATTTTGATTATGGTAAAGACAGAACAAAACGGTGCACTCAAGTTCAGAGAATGAAGCTGAAAACATCAGTGCTGTCACGCTGCTAAAGTTGTCTTACTTCAAATGCCTACAGTTTACTTAGTTCCTGTAACCGGGGCTCTGAAATGTGTTCTCATTCTCTTTGTAAACCACCCTAAATGGTTACAGCACTGCAATCACACTGAAATGGGGTTAAAAAAAGTGTTTTGGTGTTTGGTTGGGTTTTTGGCTTGTTGTTTTTGTTTGGTTTGTTGGGGTTTTTTTCCCCATGAGAGCATGTTCATTAGATGCAATTAGTAACTAGGATCTTTCACTATCTATTCACCAACATCTCTCACTGGCAAAACCCCCACCACCAACTGAAAAACCAAAAAACAGTCTTCATATGTTTTTAAGAGCACAACCAAGACAGGAAGCAGATGTGGAGAAATGGGTGATTAGCTAGTGAAAGAACAGCTCCACTTATTTTGCAGGACTTCTCCAAGAACAATTGCTTGAAAAAGTGGTGGCCCAGATTTAAAATACACTCAAGTCACCAGATTTTTTTCCCGCAGCTTTGTGGGATAAGTCTTTTATCTCCTGCTGTCTTAAACAAAGATGAGAATTGGTTATTGCAGCCCATTAACTCCTGTTTCTCAGCAGTTCATTTTCTGTAGCCATCATTCCTAAACACTTTGAAACAGCACTGGCCAGGGATCATTTCTGCCTCTATGTCTCTCTCCAGTTTGTATATACGAATGGAGACCCTGCTCTTTCCAGATCCTGCAGACAGCACACTCAAAATGAGAGTGTTACAGAGCCTTCATGTGGTAAAGGATTCTGCAACCCTCTCTCCTCCTGGCTCCTCCAGCACTGAGATTTGGTGACCTTTGAGGCACCCTGAGGAACACCCACCTCCGGCAGAGATGAAGGAGGGGGTTATGGAGAATACTTCCCACAGTGATGACGTGAAAGAGGGTATCTACTGGAAAGTTGAGTTTTTGTTTGAATTAACATTTCATTGATGTTACTTGTGTTTTAGGGTATATGTAGTCTCTGAAAGCACATTTTTGTTATTCAAATCTGAAGAGTTGTTTTTCATTTGGGGAGGTAGTAGGGCCAGTGGGAGGGAGAAGGGAACAGGACCGATGTAAAGAAGGCTGAGAGTGGGACTGTTTTAGTTAACAGCATGCTCTGATTGCAGTTAAAAGTAAGTATATATTTTTATATACACTTAAACTGAAAAAAAAAAATTGTCCTTTATAGAAGCATTCAGCTCTTGAACCATGGAAGTTTTCTGCTATAAATACTTCCAATGTCCTTGTAATATTTGCTGCATCATGCCTTAATGATACTCTGCACTAAAGGCTGGCAGGTATTCTGTACACGCCTCATGCTATTAGGCTGACCTGTGGGCACATGTCTAAGAGGAGAGGAGTTAGTCAGCTCTGCTACAGCTCATCAGAAAGATGTGAATTGACATCCTGGTAACATTAGATGTCTGCAAAATTAGCTTTAGGAAGTGCAGCATCTCAGTATTTCAGGTATTCAGCTGTAGTTAAGGCAAGTTGCCCCTCATTGCAGAGCACCCCTGACTCCAGCTGAGACACAGTTTATTTAGTTCCTGTAACCAGGGCTCTGAAATGTGTTCTCATTCTCATTGTAAACCACCCTAAATGGTTACAGCACTGCAATCACACTGAAATGGGGTTAAAAAAAGTGTTGTGGTGTTTGGTTGGGTTTTTGGTTTGTTGCTTTTGTTTGGTTTCTTGGGGTTTTTTTCCCCATGAGAGCGTGTTCATTAGATGCAATTAGTAACTAGGATCTTTCACTATCTAGTTAAGAGTTCTACTACACAAGCACACATTATGAACAGATACACTCAGGGATTTGGTAACAGACTCTCTTTTAATAATTGGGGAGTCCTTTCAAAAACCTAAAATATGCCATTTCTCCCCCAAGTCTCCCCAAATGGTGATACTTCTCCACATTTCTTCTGCAATGGTAACATCAGTAAGCATAACTGAAGAATGCTCTGTTCAAAAATGTCCCAATCGAACTACAAGCATTTAAAAATATATTTCATATAAGATGGTATATAATTATTATTTATCTTTATTGACATGTTCAAAGGAAGTGTCACTTTAATCTCAAATATATTTAACACCATCCACACAACTTCCATATGCCTCAAGTAGAAGGATTAATGTTCAGCATGTGATTTTCAAGCAGTATAGTAGAGAAATTTAGGTCCTCCATTCCCTCCACCCTGATCATGTACACACAGGATTTTCTTAAACTCCCTGAAAGTTGCTGCATTATTAACAAGTCGAAGACATTAAAATAAACCTGGAAAGGAAGCAAATATTTTCTGAGTGTGCAGAGTACAGCATTTCAGTAAGATTGGAGAGATGCAGCTATGCTGGAATGTCAAGTGACATTGGTCCCATTTGAACCAGAGCAGACCACAAATATGTCTAGGAGGGTAAACATATACCTGTGTAACTTACCCTTACAGTGAACATTTTTGTCTGCAAGAGACTCTTAAATGTTGCCAGAAAACATAACATAAAAAGGACATAATTGTGCCCAGAGCAAACTCAAAAATATTCAAGCAAATACTGACCCAGATAGAAACAACATTCTTTGCAAGTCTGCAGTGAGCAATGTGGATTTTGGTTATCATCACTGAACAGAGCATTTCTTAAGACTGCTGCTTCAGTTTTAAGTGAAAGGCCACATGTTTTCATTACTTCTGAACTACAGAACAAACAATTGACGCACAGAAGGCTTGAGAAGTTCAGTCCCAAGGGAAAAAGGAATTCTGCCACATCATGCCAGTACAATTGTTAAATAGTGACATAATGCAGAACAAATATAGATTCATCTAACATCATAAAGGAGAAGGTAAAGAATAAAATGAGTCTTATGAAGTGTCGACAATATATCACCAAACATATCCACTTCTCAACCCACATAAATGGATATTACTGGAGTGACAGCAAGCCAGTACTTCCACAAGGGATCCATTCTGTTTCCAAGCGATATATGCTTATCTATGCTTCCAACTATGATCTCTGATCTCAACAAATCCAAAGCACACCCATGCTTTTATACTTAATACTGCCTTTCCATTGAAAATCTATTCTCCTGTCTCACAATTCTGTGTGCCAACTATTACAACTTTCTTTTCTTTATCCTTTGTACATGCAATTTTACATTATTCTTAGTGAGAATAGTTGTGAAGATTATTGTTGTACTTTTCTGGGTTTTTATCATATCTTACAGCTTTCCATTTACTAGCTCTTCTATATAGTATTATCTACCTTTTTGTTAAACCTTGTGTGTGTCATTTTTGTAATATAAAAAAGACCTAGGGAGATTGTTTCTCACTACCACCCAGGGAATGAGCCATCTGCATCTAGCTGAAATTTTTAAACAAGGGTACCAATAAGTCCATTTCCCTGATGCTGATCAGCAGAGAGAAGATCCATCCTCTTAAAGCCCCATTCCCTGTTTACTTCTTTAGAAGTTCCTGTTACCAAAACACCTGTTTTGATAGTGATGAAGGCTATGGCACTTGGATCACTGCTTCTTCCTCTTTCATCTCTCTTTATCTTTCCCTTCCCTTCACATTTCAGCTCTTACTCAGATTTGAAGCTCTCTAGACCAGAACCATCTCTTCAGTCCACATTTTCACACTCTTCAGGCAAAAGTAAAGCTCTTGGGCAGGATCAGCAGCAAGACCAAGAAACCAGGTAATAAGAGAATCAAACAAGGTGTGGCTTATCTGAAGCCTCACTTTGACAGCTACGTGTTTTCAATTTAAGTTGCACATTGTGGTCTGCCTGTTTTACTGATTCTTCTCTGAACCCAAGCCACAGAGGCTATGTCTGTTCTATCCTGAGCCAAAAAGCACTGACCACAGTAGAACCACAACTACTCAAAAGTTGGACTATCAATCTGATACACCCGGTTTTAACTGCTACTGAGAAATCAATAGCCACATTTTTCCTAAATTCTCATGAAAATAAATAGATTTTGGGTCTCAGCTGGTGGTGAGTGGGGAAAGTATCAGATCATTAAAATAGTAGTGTGTTTGACCCTTGCAATGAAAGAACTTCTGTTTCCTCAGAAAGCGGGGGAAATCAATTTCTGTAACAACAGTAACAGAAACGTTTTCAATTTTTTAAGGTCCCACAGTGAAGAGTAAAACCTCTAATGTTAAAATAAATGGCAGAACTATGGAGAATTGAAAATCTAAGATCATTGACATTTCCCTGCTGATTCATTCTACAAGATGAAGACAGCCACAAATCACCGATTTCAACAGTCACAAAGCCCTGCATGACTTCACTGCAGCTTTCAAATTCAGAGGCTGGAAAGATCAGCTAGGTCATCTCACCCACTCTCCAGAATCACCCCCAGTGCTATTTTGCTCATTTTTGGTCAGAAAGATACTAAAATATGTAAGGTGCTATTAAAATGAGCAAGGAAACAGGGGAAACTAGCACCAAGCACTACACAGTGATAAAATGTGGATAATGAAGAAGCTATCAGGTTATGTTTTATATGCATGTTAACAACCCACTGGGGACTACTAAAGTATCTGTAAACAAATGTAACTGCTGCTTACATGCCTTACAGTTTCACAGTTCCATTTAACAATACTTTTTTTCTGTACATTTAACTACCATTTGCTTCAGTGCATCTATAATGGTAAACCATGGGTGAAGATTCACTCCATTAAAACTATTTTTTCCAATAATTGTATTGTAGTAATCACTAAAAAATCAGAAATCAATTTCACTGCTTTCCTGCTTTTGACACTATCAAGTTCATTCTTGATATAGATCTTAACCTAAACTCTTGATCTTGGCCATGCTGTAAAAAGCTTGAGTCAATTTATTCTGCATTCTCCATATACTCCAGTCATTCAGCCCTTGAGAAGTTCTTATTTGCTCCCAATTTTGTTTTCACAAAGCAAATCCAAAATTCTCTATTCCCTCATCTTCCCTATAGGTTTTCTCTGTAAGCTTCCTTAACAGCGTCAATACACCAAAACCATGCTGGCTTCCTATCTGGCACTGCTGACCTCACCCAGCCCTTAATTTAGAATCGTAGAATCATAGAATTAGCCGGGTTGGAAGGGACCTCAGAGATCATCTAGTCCAACCCTTGACCCACCAGAGCAGTTGCTAGACCATGGCACTGAGTGCCACATCCAGTCTTTTTTTAAATGTCTCCAGGGACGGAGAATCTACCACCTCACCGGGCAGTCCATTCCATAGCCTAATCACCCTCTCCGTGAAGAAATTCTTTCTAATATCTAACCTAAACCTCCCCTGGCACAACTTAAGACTGTGTCCTCTTGTCTTGTTGAAGGTCGTCTGTGAAAAGAGTCCAGTTCCCACCTCGCTACAGCCTCCTTTCAGGTAGTTGTAGACAGCAATGAGGTCTCCCCTGAGCCTCCTCTTCCTCAGGCTGAACACCCCCAGCTCTCTCAGCCTCTCCTCATAGGGCCTGTGCTCGAGTCCCTTCACCAGCCTGGTTGCCCTCCTTTGGACCTGTTCCAGGACCTCTACATCCTTCTTAAACTGAGGGGCCCAGAACTGGACACAGTACTCGAGGTGTGGCCTAACCAGCGCTGAGTACAGGGGAAGAATCACCTCCCTGGACCTGCTGGTGACGCTGTTTTTGATACAGGCCAGGATGCCATTGGCCTTCTTGGCCACCTGGGCACACTGCTGGCTCATGTTCAGTTTCTTGTCGATGCAGACTCCCAGGTCCCTTTCTGCCTGGCTGCTCTCCAACCACTCTGTCCCCAGCCTGTAGCGCTGCATGGGGTTGTTGTGGCCAAAGTGCAGGACCCGGCACTTGGCCGTGTTGAACCTCATCCCGTTGGAATCGGCCCAGCTCTCTAGTCTGTCCAGGTCCCTCTGCAGAGCCCTCCTGCCTTCGAGTTGGTCCACACTTCCTCCCAGCTTGGTGTCATCTGCGAATTTGCTGATGATGGACTCAATCCCTTCGTCTAGGTCGTCGATAAAGATATTGAACAGAACTGGGCCCAATACTGATCCCTGGGGGACACCACTAGTGACCGGCCGCCAACTGGATGCAGCCCCGTTCAGCACCACTCTCTGGGCCCGGCCCTCCAGCCAGTTCCTAACCCAGCACAGGGTGCTCCTGTCCAAGCTGTGGGCTGACAGCTTTTTCAGGAGAATGCTATGGGGGACGGTGTCAAAGGCCTTGCTGAAATCCAGGTAGACCACATCCACCGCCTTCCCCTCATCCACCAGACGGGTCACCTGATCATAAAAGGAGATCAGGTTGGTCAGGCAGGACCTGCCCTTCCTAAACCCATGCTGGCTGGGTCTGATCCCTTGCCCATCCTGCAGGTGCTGTGTGATTGCACTGAGGATGATCTGCTCCATAACCCTGCCAGGCACTGAGGTCAGGCTGACGGGCCTGTAGTTTCCCGGGTCCTCCTTCCGGCCCTTTTTGTGGATTGGCGTGACATTCGCCAACTTCCAATCGTCTGGGATGTCCCCCGTGAGCCAGGACTGTTGGTAGATGATAGAGAGAGGCTTGGCGAGCTCTTCTGCCAGCTCCCTCATCACTCTTGGGTGGATCCCATCCGGTCCCATAGACTTGTGGGGGTCCAAGCAGCTCAAGAGGTCACTGACTGTGTCCTTCAATATTACAGGGGGGCTGTTTAGATTTTTATCACCTTCTATAGGCTCCAGAAGCCTGCTGTCAACAGGATAACCTGTCTTTCTGTTGAAAACTGAGGTAAAGAAGGTGTTAAATACCTCAGCCTTTTCCTCATCTTTGATAACTATATTCCCACCCATGTCCAGTACAGAATGATACATAATTTAGATACAGAATGATACAGAATTTAGATACATATTCTAATTTGCCCTTGCAGAAAAATCAGTTTCTTCCCTTTCTTTCTTCATCCACATTCTCCTTTCACTCAGATAGTGAAAATCTCTATCTCCCATCTTCATTTATCAATCCACCCTACACAAACCTAAACACTTCAGTAGTCTCTGTAGATCCTTTCCAAACATCACGTCACCTCCAAGGCTTCCCATTCACTGAAACAAGTGATTCTGGAATACCTCACAATTGTAAAGGCTCTGACTATCCTACTCTGCCCATGTGATGGGTGAGAGTTTCCATGATCAACTTACCTGCTGCTCTCACAAGCACCACAGCATTCTCTCCCACCCAAGCTTCTCTAGCTACATCTAGAAGTTCTGTGGAGATGGAGCAGAAATGCAGTAGTTTGAAGGCCAAGAACATGTGAAGTTGCCTTAGCACCTTGCTCTGATGGAGCCATTCAAATTACTTGCTGACCTTCATTTCTGTGCTTCCTACAGAAATTTAAAGAGCAGCAAGATGTGTCATCATCAGACTTGAAATACTTAGCCTAATCATTTATTTTGCTGAGTTTGAAATCATGTGAATGTACACCTGACTAGCTTTAAATACAAAAAGAACGACTGAACCCTATGATACTTAAAACAGGACGAATAAACTTAGTTTTGGCTGCACAATTCTGCAGCCAAATTCAGACAAATATAACCAACAGAACTAGAAGTTTCCTGACAACTGGGGAAGAGCAGGGAAAGAAATCCGACAGGTTCTTTTCTTTTTTAAACTACAAACTGGACTCCTGTGAATTGTATCTTTTGGATTTTATTCCTCAGCAAATTATAATATACTGATTTCTGTAAACAAAAGTATAGCTTGCATTTTCAAAAATTTAACACCAAAAAGTCAACTTATAAACATGGATGGCTATTACTCTCCTTCTTGGTATTCAGACAATTTGTGAAAGAATGCAAGGCAAAAGAAAGGATTATATAAAAGCTTCTAATTCATTACGTTTAGGAAAATTATAATAATATTATGCTGAAATAATCCTGAATTAATCTGAAGAGTTCCAATTCCCTCCTTCCAATGATATCAAACAATGCATCAGAATTATTTCTTGTGCTACAGTTTACCCATAAGAAGCCAAGATACAGCACAACTTTTTCTTTATGTGCTAATCCTGAGCAGCATTACCTAATGACCTCAAAGTAAGAGCTGCTTTTTGCAAACAAGTGAGAAGTCCAGGCTTGCCCTGTAAAATAGAAATGCAGCCAGGGAACATACAATACATAACCTCCCTGTGCTCCTTCTTCATTGCACTGCATACCTAACCAGAGCTGGAGGTTTCAGATAGTCCTAAGGGCCTATCTTTAGGTGGTCGGGTTAGAAAGATTTAATCAGTTGCCTGCAACACCCAAAATCTTTATGCTTCTATTAAAAAACTACTTCCAAGGAAGTGGTACCAGTATAGTTACACACTAATTTGTCATGACAGGCCCATTGCAAAAGATGTAGCTCACAGGCACTCTTGCCATATACTTCTAAAAGGATTAGAAAGTAATTAGTGTTTAAAAAGCTTCAGGCATTTTGTTTAACAAAGAGATTAACCATAATGCCAAATAAACCTTTTTCTCATCTGTTTATTTGACACACATGCTATTACATGTTTTAAGTTACTTAAGCACAACTAACTAAACCTGAGATAACAGCAAGGCTGCCTATCCCCAGATCAGCTGTTCAACACTTTGAAGACAGGTAACTAAACCAGCTTCAGTTTATTGGAAAAGAGTTATGAACACTAACAACAGTGGTTATTTACCTAACCTGAAAGTAAAGCATCTGAGAAGACAGAAATCAAAAAACTTCCAGGCTACAGTAGGTGACCAACGTTACATATGTAATGAGCTGGACATCCCAAAATTGCCTTGGTTCTCAGGCATTTCTGGTGCATGAATGCTTTAACAAAAGAAAGAAAAAAACAAAAAACAAAAAACAAACAAAAAAAAACCACCAAAAAAACAACAACCCAAAAAAACTCCAAACCTATCAAAGTTAATGTTGGGGAGGAAGGCAGCTCAAAAGGTTAGTACTGAGAGTTCATATTTAAAGTTGCATTTTATGAGGAAATTTACATAAGCAAGAAAAAAAACAAAGCATAAAAAAAGTCATGACATGAGCTCTGGTGCCCTGAAAAGGATTACAAAGAAGTGCTGCAGGGGATGAGTCAGGAAAGAAGAGTCAAGTGTGAACAAGAAAAAGATGAGGGTAGAGCCAAGTTGTTCAGCTGTACCAATGCAGTTGAAAAATTCTTCCTACAAACCTTGTTCTGCTAAAAACTTAATAATATGGTACAGTACCCTTACTGTCTGAGACCTCAAATGTCTATTGTGTCACCTCCCAAAGGAAACTGGCAGGACCATTGAAAACAAACTTCAAGGGAAACACCTGAATCTCACACAGCAAGTACACATTAGTAGAGAAGTGCAAAGAGGAACATGACAGTGAACAAGGCAACAGATGAAACTGGTGAAGATGAAATGACAGAAAGAAATAGCAAGTTGCAGAAGATGAGATCTTTAAACCCCACTAAGAGAAATGCAATTTGCAATCAAGACAGCTGGTACAGGTCATTCAAGGACAGAGTCCAAGAGAAGAGGACCACAGAGATTTAAATTGAGAGCTGCTAAGCCAACAGGAGATCGAAATAAACATTGAACAAAATGTGATCATTAATCATTTTTTCAAGGCTGTTTTTTGGTTTTTTGACATGTTTTTTAAAAGCTTCATTAATCCTTCAGATACCTTTATTTGAACTTTTGTGGGCATTTTGAAGATCACCTTCAAACTAAAATGGCTAACATGGTCAGATTCCTTTCCTCTAACAGTAAAAACTGATACAACCACTTGATCCTACTCTAACATTATTTACATGGGAAAGAAATTTCTTCGAAGACTCAAGCTACCAGATGATGTAAAACTTGAACCAGAAAGCTCGAAGCTAGCACTACATGCTTTCAGATTAGCAAAAAAAAAAAAAAAAAAAAAAAAAAAAAAAAAAAGAAAAAAAAAAGGACCAAAAAAAGACAAAAAAAAAAAAAAAAAGATGTGAAACCACTGCTGAAAATTCACACTGCAAAAATTAATTTGCAATTAAAAAAACCCTAAAGTGCCAACCTAATTTGCTATTATTTTAAATAAAGAATGAAAAACTTGTTTTAAAGAGCTGTTATTGCTCAGAAAACATAACAGATTGTTGCAGGAATCTTTCTGTGACTTGATATGGCCTATACTGTGCAAAATAAGCCTTGATGACTGTATTGACTGTTTCATTATTGTAAAAACATACAAACCTCTTGCCTCCTTCTCTCTGTTACACTAATAAACATTCCATGTAAGAAAATGATGAAGCTGTGCATCTTCTAATAGCCTATATCTGTGTTATAAAGAAAACTGTTTCCCTAAAACAACCAAAACCATCAACACTCACGCCTGCCTGCTTTTACATTTTCAATATTGCATTTTCTACAAGGTTTTAATCACATATCTGGAAGCTCACACTTAGTACCAATTTTATGACTTGAACAATAAGTGTCTGCCAAATCTGCTTCTGATAAACACTGCAACCTATCTCCAGTTATTCTCTCTTTATGTAACAGAACTTGAACATAAGAAAACATTAGTACTCGTGACTATGCTATAGGTAGTAGAGTTGTAGGAAAAAAGATTATTTCAATTACTTAAAAGCCCCTAAATATTGTAGTAGTTAGAAAGTTAAATATGGGAAAAGGAAACATACTCCCCCTGAGACCAGTATCAAGTTCTTAATTCAGACTTTAGAGTTACGGTTTGCAGAATGTATGGTTAATATGAAAGGACATGATTTGCAATGTACATTATGAATACAATTTACTACCCTCACCCTAGAATGAAACCAATAAATTTCATGCAATGTAGTCTAACTTAGGATTGATTTTTAAGTGCTCTTGACAGAACTGCAGACACATTTTATTAATCTTTTCATTGATTCATAAGATTGAAAAAAAAAAAAAAAAGAAAAGCAATAAAAACCCCAACCTAACTGTTAATAATGAATTCAGTGATTTCAGCTAATTTAAAAACTTGGACAAGATACCTTCAAAATGCCCACTCACATACTCAGAGGTATCACTTGGACGTCTGCAAATATCATTTTTTTTCATGTTTATGAATAGAAAGATTTAAGGATTTTGCAAAATGTTAGTACTTACTTATCTCCAAAGAATTTTCTCCAGAAATCTGCAGCATCGGCTTTGGTGATACGGAAGTTATCACCCTGGAATTGACCATTTGGAAAAATAGCTTTGATTTCTGCTAGCATGTGGCTGAAGATGAGGGACAGCTTTGTTAGGTTTCTCCTGTAAATGTAAGAGGGAAAAAAAAAAAAAATCACATCAATCCTTAAATTTGAATACACTCAATCAGTCTCTCAGTATCTTGTGTATCCTACATATTTGTGTAATAAACAGTGTTTCACACAAGGAAAAAAACTGAGCTTTCAACTGAAAACATATCAGGTAAACACAAATCGTCAGTCTGTTCTCCGTGCACTTTTGAGGACATATTTATCATACCATTCAGCAAAAGAATAGATTTGGGTTCTCGGATGCATATTTCAGATACATTTCTGATCTCCATCAAGATTAAGCATGTGCATTTCTGTTTCATAGAATCATAGAATCATAGAATTGGCTGGGTTGGAAGGGACCTCAGAGATCATCGAGTCCAACCCTTGAACCACCGTTGCGGTTGCTAGACCATGGCACTGAGTGCCACATCCAGTCTCTTTTTAAATATCTCCAGGGACGGAGAATCCACCACTTCAGTGGGCAGCCCATTCCAATGACGGATCACTCTTTCCGTAAAGAAATTCTTTCTAATATCTAACCTAAACTTCCCCTGGCACAACTTAAGTCCATGCCCTCTTGTCTTGTTGAAAGTCGTTTGGTAAAAGAGCCCAACCCCCACCTGGCTACACCCTCCTTTCAGGTAGTTGTAGAGAGCGATGAGGTCTCCCCTGAGCCGCCTCTTCTTTAGGCTGAACAACCCCAGTTACTGCAGCAGCAGAAACTTATACTAATTAGAGAGCTAACATTAAAAAAACAAACAATAAACCCCACAGTAAAAACCTCAGAATATAGTTTGATATTTTTTTTAAATACTTCCTATAAGTGTAAAAATTTACATGATAAGAATTTTATCATGTTTCCTACACTTACAGAAAGTATTTTAAATTAATTCAAACTTATAAATAAGACCCTAGCCAGATATAAAGAGTAAGATTTTTTTCACATGGATACCAAATACCTTTCAGAATGCTCAAAGTCTCAAAAAAACCCCCAGAGTTCAGCAGATTACCTGGGACATTCGTGAAAGAACACTCAACTTAGTAATGAAGCAGTAATTACTCCAAATAAATATGTGAACTTTATGATTCACGTGGAAGCTATGTTGCAGATTTTACTACAGATTTTGCTACCAAGAAAACTTTGCTAGTTTATTTTTAAAACAGATGATTTAAAACAAACAAACCCCTGATGAGCACAGGGTTCATCAAGATTCAGAAAGGTTGTAGGGATAATTCTTTCAGTCCTTCAACTCCTCCAGCATAATCAGATGCCTACAATTATCATGCCCAACTGTTCCTTATTTTTTGGATTTGTTCCTTCCTATCCCCCTTCCTATTTCCTTTGTACTTTAATCACAGACACATGTTCTTTATTATTTTATCCCTCAGAACTCAAGCTTGATGCAGAGAGTGAGCAACAGCTATTTTAATGTTTCTTCCTCAGCCTGCCCTAGGCCCAAGATTAAGCAGGAATTTTCCTGCACTCAGGAGAGATGTGAACATGATTCAGTGCAAGTTTGAACAGAGCAACCCCTTGCCTGGTACACCATGTCTCTCTCTACATTAGCAATGTACTGTGCTGCAGGGGTTCTTTTCAGGTAAAAATTTACTTGGTGAGCTTGTTGGATTTGTGAGGCTTGAGCCCTGCAGTTAACGAAGGGATGAAGTCATGTACAGATGCCATATAGGGCACTTCCTTACCCAGAGGGGAGTGAGGGGGGATGTATCTGGATGCATGCATCCATACACACATCTTGCTCACCAGATACAATTCCCTCTCTACTTTGCTGTCCTGAGACCCTATCTGGAGTACTGTGTCCAGTTCTGGAGCCCCCACCACAGGGGAACATGGAGCTCATGGGGAGAGTCCAGAGGAGGTACAGGAAGATGATCAGAGGTCTGGAGCACCTCTTCTATGAAGACAGGCTGAGAGAGTTGGGGTTGTTCAGCCTGGAGAAGAGGGCTCTGGGGAGACCCTGTTGCAGCTTCCACGTACCTGAAAGGCCCTACAGGAAACCTGGGAAGGGATTTTTTACAAGGGCATGGAGTGACAGGACAAGGGGCAGTGGTTTTGAGCTGGAAGAGGGTAGATTTAGATTATACAATTTTAGAATTACGAGGAAATTCTTCACAGTTTGAGGGTGGTCAGACACTGGAATAGTTTGCTACGGAAGGTTGTGGATGCCTCATCCCTGGAAGTGTTCAAGGCCAGACTGGATGGGGCTCTAAGCAGACAGGTCTAATGGGAGGTGTCGGAAGGCGCAGGGGGATTGGAACAAGAGGGTCTTTAAAGTTCTTCCCAAAGGGAACCATTACATGATTCTGTTGCTACACAGTATGTAAACAGAACCAAAACTGGTAGGAGCTGGAAAGCTAATGTACAGCATAGACACGGATTCAAATGGCTGTCTCTACATCACAGAGCTCTTCCTATTCTCTTTGAACAGCGCCAGCAACTAACTAGTTTGTTTCATTACAAAAGTTGGTTAAAATGAAAAAGGCAAAATATTTTTTGCTTGTAAATAAATAAAAAAAAGTTTAAATATCAAATTAAGATACCCTCTTTTACCTGACTGCAAAGCTGAAACTTGAAACCAACTAGAACATCTGTAACTGAGCATTCAAAACTGCATGTATACTCAACTTAAACCAGCAAGTTCTCGACCATTCATATGGTAGCTGTGCTTCCTCCTTAATTTTGATTCTTGTTATACCAGACAATCATGTCAAGTCCTTTTTTGGTATCAAATAATCATGATAAAACTTTTCACTTTCATATTTTTTTTTCTTTGAAATTCTAAAGTATGTATTATACCAATTCTGCTTAGATGTTCTTAACGCGATACCAGACCTCAGAAACTTATTGAGACCAAGATACAAAGTTCACTGATTTCAAAAATGGCTTTCAAGAATTACACAAGATGCAGAGATACCACCAAGGTGGGCCAATTCTGCCTACCTGTGCAGTTCACTCTTCTGACAATGTCTATTCATTTTAGCACATGTACTTTTGCTCTCTTGGGGAAGGCTTTCTCAAGGCATCTCAAGAAGAACATACTCCATGTTATCCACTTGGCAGTCTGTGTGGCTCCATTTTCTAAGATAGAATGACTCTTTTCTCCCCCCATATAAAGCTATGTCAAAAATTTTACATTTTATTTTCCATTCATAAAACAAAGTACCCAAACCTACTTACTGGAAAAAAAAAAAAAGCCATCAGTTTTGGCATTTTGGTGAATAATCATAAGGAAGCCAGAGAACTGGCCGACCTGGGCCACCTATTTTAGGGCTTATTCCCACCACAAGGCTGTAAAGAAATCAATCTTTATCAGCTCAGTCCACACCTCTGACCATAACCCAGGATCTTCTGGTCACAAGGAAACTGTTGCAGTGGCAGGGGGACAATTGTACTGAGAGTCCAGTGACACAGAACTGAACAAAAACCCTCTAGAGAGAACATTTGACTCACTAGACTCTGGTAGGGGACAGGTATCTTAAGGAATGGTATGGGAGATACACCTCAAAGAAATGCTATCCCAATTAGAAAGAAACAATTATTTTAATGACACACCAACCAGCCTTCAGGGTTTATAATTATAATATACTTTCACTGGTAACCTGGAGCAGGTTACAGGTGGGATTTTCTGGGCTCTGTTATGCCTGGTACAGAGCAGAAGCATTTCCTTTATTTCTGTAGAGTGAATGGGTTTTTGCTCTGATGAGAAAAACTTTATCTTTCTGATACTGAAATCAAGTAAGACTGCCCCTTTACACAAAATATAACCAAAATGATCATTCTCCACAATACAGTATGTTCTGTGGTATGATTTAAGAATATTTTCACAACAAATGATGCTATATCAACAGCATTTTATCTGTTGCATAGTTTAAATCTCTTCCATATTATTTGCAACATACTCAGTACTTATTGCTTGGCATTTTTTCTATGATTCATGCTTAGCTTTTGCTTTTTTTTCCCCAATTCAAATTGATGCTATAAAGTTAAAACCCCTTGCTGAACACAATTTGTTGCCAGACATGTTTTTACATGACAGATCTACTGAAGAAACAACACAATTTGAACCAACTCCACAACAGCTAAGATATAAAGACAAAAATCTGATTTTTTCATTTAATTATAAATCTGTAAAGGTCTATCGAATCAGTAAATATCTTCTGATTGATCAGAGGAGGCATTTTCCTGATTTCAAAATTAATTTCTCTTTAGGAGTTATCCCTCATCAGCAAGTTTTCTTAAATGCAGATGGTAAAGCCTAAACACAAGATTTTTGAGTTTGCTTACTTTATAATAAATGACTGTTCTTTACTATACTACAGTATACGACACTACAATATACTAGAAACTACTATTCTTTACTATAAATGATATTCTGAAACAATTTTCTCTTCAACTCTGGGGATGGGGGTCAGGCTAGAGAATGCTGCAAAGACTTCCTAACTAAAGGACTTTTCAAACACCCAGTTATACCTGATTTGAAACAGGGTTTAATGAGGGAAATACTACAACTTCCCAGCCAAAACCAGAGCAGAGGTAGCTGGCAGTAGAAAGTCTGAAGCAGCCCTATAGACCTTCCTGGATCTATTAAACCCAAAATTGAATAATGATGGGTATGCAATAACACAGGTAAGGTTTGGCTGTGACGATTTGTAATGACTGTATGAAAGCTAACTTCACTTTATAGAAGACACTATGGTCTAGAGCAAACAGAACTGGATGGTGAACTGGGCAGTTTCACTTCCCTTTGGCCACCAGGAAGAGTGAAGATTTGGGAAGAACACCTGCGTCCTGCATTTACTGCCTGATATATGGAATAAAATACTCAGAGAGCTCCAAATATGCTTGACAGAATCAGAATATGCATAAATATACAAAGCAAAGCATACATCTGTGTCCTTAATGCTTCATAATTACTGGGTTTCACAAATAATGGCCAAGACAAAGTTGTTCTAGCAATAGGCACTTAGATCTCCTACAACTTGAAATGCATAAACCTGCTTATATACTGTTTGCATAGATTTCTATGTTTATGCTTGTGTATTACTATCTCCCATGAAAATTACTGTAAATATTTTACAACTACAAATATTACTAGAAATAATACAATGTAGAAAGGAAGTCAGAGTATTTCCAAAGTTATGTCACTCCAAAAATCAGGTTACTGCCAGGTTTCCCTTCTTCATTGCATCCAGTAAGTGTTCAGTCTTTCTGTTTCCACATAGACAGGCTTTGCTAAACAACAACCTCGTGTAATAAACACCACATCAACTCTTCAGGACTATAATATATAACTAAACAACTCTGGCACAGAAAAACATTCTTTAGAGATAGACTAAACTCCATTTGGCAACTAAGAATATTTTGCAGATAGATCTGACACAAAAGTATACCAAACTATTGCTATATAGCAGATAATTTCTCTACAATTCTTACCTAGAATAAATGTACAAAGACAGCTCTGTTAGCTAGCACAACTGCAAATCATAACTACTTATTAACCAAGATAAAAGAAAGTTTGAAATGCCTTCATAAGGTGAACTACTTATTTTAAGTTTTAAAAATCCATCCCCCCTAAATATAAAAGCTTCAAAACCCAAAGCATATGTACTGAGCTCATTTCAAAGAATTAGTTATATTCAAAACAGATTTCTGATCCATACACTCAAGTTGCAGTAAAACACAGGAATAATGCAAAATATACATTCCCAGTTCAGAGGGATATAAGGGAGTCCTGCTTCAGGTACAAATGAGGGAAAGGGAGACCCATGTTCTAAGCTCTTCCACTCTGTTCTCAGAGTTCAGCACTTATATTTTTTGCTCCAAGATTCCATTCTGTGAAAAAAAAGCCCTTTCCAAATTGTTTCCTGATTGTATTTTGCCACTGTGAGGAAAATCCTTTATAGCTGCCCATAAAGCCTCTTGAGAGATTATACTTCTGCCATTAACAACTGACAAGTGACACAGACAGGAAGGCACAAAGTTACATGCACAAAATCATGGCAAAAAAAAAAGTATTTCTGAGCAAACATGAAATTCTCAAGATCTCCAGAACATGTCTAAAAATTATATACACTGCTAGCAGTTCACTTTTGATAATCCAATATAACCCTGACTCATTTGTCCCCCTTCCTCCCCAGAACTTCCCCTTCCACAGTAAACATAGGAAGAAAAACACAAAACAGCCCCAATCCTGCTGTTTTCAAAAACTATGTATGGAATACACTCAATCTTACCAACAGAGTTCTCCTTAACACTTCAGAGGAAGTTAAGGAAACCAAAGATTCCTATCAACACTCCTGTTAAGAAAAAACCCAAACATTTACCATCACATTTGGCAATCAGCTAAACTCTGGGTCTGTGCAATAATTATTTTTAAAGCTATATAAGGACAGGGTATTGTTCAGGAACCAAGGAAGGATGAAATGTTCTTGGGACTAAGAATAAGCATGAGCTCCATTTCCTACTTATGTCACTGACTCACAGAAGGAACACCGAAAAATACATTAATTTTCTGTGCTTTAGTATTCCTCATCTGTAAGCCCTGGAAAAAAATTTATAAAAAAAGTAAAAGAAAGATTGCCTTAAACAAGGTAAGTTTCAGCCAATAATTAAATTCAACATGAAAAACAAGTATAAAACCTTAAGAAAAGCATTGGAGGCAACTACTACTTTTCCTTGAATCCTGAAGGAATTGCACTTATGAGTAGGAACGTGGCAGCCTTCCTTGAATGTCTCTCTCCCCATCAGCCTCTTTCTGACAGATACAAGGAGTTCTGTGCAAATCTATTGCAGCAGTGCACAATGGATACCAATGCATACCAAAAAGAGAAAATGGTAGATTTTGGGCAAGGATGTATGGTAAAAAGTTGATCACAGTGTCACTTTGAATTCAACTCCATCTTTTCCTTTGCTTAAAAGTCATTTTACATCGATACACCAACTTTCACCAGAAGTCTGGTTCCTTTCATTCTCATATTTACAAGACCAGAAGAATATCAAAATGGAAGAAGGCAATGCTTGATGAATTCAAAATTTCACTCCATCTTTCAAAACTATTTATCAGCATTTGTTTCTATATGCTGCCCAATTTATGTAAAAATAAAGAATGAACACTATATACAGCTTAGTAAAGAACATGGAATATGAACACAAAAGAAGGAAGATTGCCAGGGTCTCTCCAAATCTAAAACTACAAACTGATGAGTCTGTCCTCACACTACTCCCTCTGATCTTTCACTTACAAGCCAGAATGCTGTTATGCCTACCAACAACTCTTAAGCAAAGTTCCTCCGAAGGATTATATTAGTTTTTTGCTAACAAACACTCCATACAGCAGCAATAATGAATAGCTCTCTTCACCTGGGCTTTACAACCTACATTTTGAAAATTTCACTACTTCCATTTCTGGCTAAAGGACAGTTATACAGCAGAGATTAATGTCTCAAGGTACTCAAAAAGCCATTTATTATCTTTTCTCAGTAGTACTTAGGTGTATGAGGTACAAAATCTAACCATGAAACGAAAACACAAAGGGTGTTAGCAGGAGTTAAAGTAACAAAGGAAATACTGTCTGCATAAACCAGAATGCAAGTTTGCAAAAATGAAAAAAAAAAAAAAGTGTTGAGAAGCTAAATATCTAATAATTCTCCCAATAAATACTTATCTCTACTTATGCAAAAGGACAGAGGTAACAAAAAAAACTATGTAGAGAATGCTACTCCCAGAAAGAAATTTGAATAGATCAGATCTGAATATTTACACATAAAAATACTATGTAAAGGTAGTCAACCCTAAAACATTTTAAGCAGCAACATCAACAACAAGCTAATAGATTTATTGATTTTTACTACACAAATGTTTGACTGAACTACTATATCATCCTTACAAAATAGATGATTTAAGATACTTAATCTGATACACATAGAGATTTAAAAATAGAGCTGCTTTGTTTAGTTTTATTTGCTACTTTTCAACAGTCAGTGGTTTTTCCACAATGGTTCCACTCATCAGTATCAATATCAATCAGCATCAGTATCAGTATCAATCCTCCTCCTGTAGATGCCTTTGTCTACCAAGATCCAATGTCATTAACTGAACACTGACTTAAGTGTAAAGCCAAATATCTGCATTTATAATAGAAGTTGTCCTAAATCCCTAGGAACAAGGGTAAATCCTCTTTTTGAGAAGCTGAATTAAGGCACTGAATACATAAATATGTAAAGCTTTCTTAAAAACAGGAGTGAATTAATATGAAACAAGGAAGAAGCAATTATCATGCCTTCACCACTCTTTCAAAACTATTCCTTCCAGAGGAAGAAACAGTCAAAAGAACACTACCAAAATAAGCAGTCTGTTAACAGCAAAGGTGTGATCAGTGCAATTCCTTAGTACCTTATTAGGAATGTAAACATCTTGAATTTCACTCCAAAGTGTGCTCAGGACTATAATTTATACTGTCTGTGTACTAAACTATAACTGATAGCTTCAGCAGGTGTTTCCCTACTGCCATAAGCCTTGTGAAGGTAGAGATTAAAGCAGATCCGTGCCAGGTCCTGCTAAAACAGGACACTTCTGGATGTAGAGCAGCTCAAGTGACTCTGGAAAGGGTGGATGCCAGGCTGAGTTTGGCACAGCTCCTGTCACAGCCAGTGGCAGTAGCCAAAAGGCCAAGGGTGGCACAGGGAGGTACTGGTGTGACTGGATGCTTGACAGCAAGGAGCACAGGGAAGAGTTTTAGTTCTGAGTTGTGTTTCATCTGGTTTGCTGCCACTCAGCTCCAGGAAACTCAGTGGCTGAGGTGCTAATACCAAGAAAATACACGTCGTAAATACCACCCTGAGTTAATCTCTTAGTACCTAGGTCTGCCTGCTACATAAGCAGCAAACAACTGATTACACTCCAGTTTTTGGAGTTATGGTGTGTCATCTTCTTCAATGGAAATACTCCAAAACACGTGTTGAGCGCTTGTTCATTCGCAATTTTCTATAGAGACTATATTACCACATCTTAAAAAAAAGGTTATTTTTGTTTTCTAAGTGAAATAAATTAAAAAGAGACTCCACAGAAACAGCCATCTTCAGTGATAGGCAATACAAAGTTATATAAGTAATATGATATAAAGTACATAATTTTTAATTCAAAACCTACTGCATGCTGCAACAGTGTATTTTCTTCTGCAGGCAAATCTTTCTGACTGTCAAACACTTAATCTAAACTCTTTCAGGCCTTCTGTTTTCATCACATTCAGTGACTGTGGAAAGAATCTGCAACATGATCTAGCCACTTCTGAAAGCAGGACTGGTAATGCTTTTTGCTGATATTAAGACATTTGGCAAATTAATATGTGTATGTCTTTATATATATATATATATATATACACATTATCCTAAAGTACCTACATCCAATTTTGATATTTAACAGGAAATACACTTTGAATCATATGTGTCTCCTAGTGAAAATTTACACAAATTTGGCCAAATGATGAAAATGGGGGAAATCTTAGCCAAGAAGGACCAAAATAAAATTGAAAATTCTCAGCTCCTACAGTTTATTAAACTCCATTTGACATTTACAGACAAAACCAAAGTCTGAGCTACTGCACAGCTATAGGGAACAACCCAGTTTTTAAGTAGTGAGCTTTCCACACAAAAAAGGATAAGAAAATTCTCCATTTTTCCCATTGAAGCCCCACAGCAAACTCCGAAAGGAAGACAAGCCATTTGATTTAATGGCAAAGACAGACACGCTGGAGAAGGCAGATGCTAAGAAATAGATGGAAACATAACCTCATCAAAACTTGAATTAAAAGGTATAATGCAGAGCAACAGGAAAGTCCAAGAGAAACTACCACTGTTTTTAGAAAATAACTTAAACAGTATGAAAAACTATAAAAACATCAGGAACAAAAGTATATATTTTATGGTTGCTTGCTGAGTAAACATTACTCTGTGCATTAAGGTCCACCCATACAACAGTTCCATGGAATAAAAAAATTTCATACTGTATTTAGAGACTGTCACAAAGGGAACCAGCCATGGTCACAGACATAATCTAAGTTCTCATAATCTTCAATTCTCTCGAGATCTTTACCTTTTCAATTTTAAAATTGCTTTCTTTATATAGCAAATGAATTTTTTGTTGTTGTTGTTGTTTTGGGGTTTTTTTGTTAGCTGTATTAAGTGCAACAGCATTTTTACTGTTTTCACTAGTCAGATCTTCTGATGTAGATAAGGAATCTGAATAGATGTGGGTTTGTGGTTTTTTTTTTTAGACTATCTTAAAATCATAGAACATCAGGTTGGAAGGGACCTCATGGATCATCTGGTGCAACCCTTCTAATCTCGTTGTTTGCATGAGATGTCTCAGCACCATATTAAGCTGAGACTTGAAACTTTCCAAGGTGGGGGAATCTACCACTTCCTGTGGGAGACCATTCCAATGTCTGACTGTCCTTATAGTGAATTTTTTTTCTTGTGTTCAATCAGGGAATGTGCCACAACCTGCAGAAGTGCTTATGCTATGGCACGTATGATTTCCACTGAGTGCAAGTCAACAAGCTGTTCCAACATTCCATAGAGACTGGCCAAAAGGGAATTTTCCTGGCTGAGGTGCTTCTAAAACTTGCTCAGGATACAATACTGAGATGCACATTTTGCCCTAGAACTCAATTTTTTTCTTAAGTCCTTGGATTTAACTTTTTTTAGCCTTAGTTACATCATTGCTTTTATATTTTTGTTCTATGGCTAACTAACCCTCTTCATCCCATGTATCTCCCTGTAAAATGTATCATCATTAAATAAGTAAAGAAATCCTCCAACTCTGCATCTTCATAAAAACTTTTTCACAGACCTTCAAATATGTCAAAAGAATTTTTACTCTACGCCCTGAAATAAGATTCCATGTAGGCAGCTTCTCTCATTAAAGCATTCTAAGGGTTGTTTTTAATGTGGTCTAAAATACATGGTATTTACCAAAATGGAAATCCAAGTTAAAGCTAAATAACCAAAAAAAACCCACCAATAATCAGCCTTCCAACCAAATCTCAGACAACTGCTAAAATTACTGAAGTCCTAGCATATAATAAAAAATCCAATTTCCTCAGATGCACTCTAATCAGATCCACCTGAAATCATACACTGAAAATAATTTCAACATTACTTAGTTCTCAGATGCAGGCTGTTCAGTTTAGTGAAAAAATCCCTGTCACATAGCTAATCAGTGTCACACTGTGCACATAGCACAAAAATACACACACAAAATAATACACCAAGTATTGAAACTGTATATAGGTCTTAGAATAATTGCTGTACTTATTTACTGAATGTAAAGTGACTTTCAAAAATGAAAGTTGCCTTCTTTAGCCAGAAACCAATACAAACCTATCCTATACACTTGCATATATACACTCAGACAATCAGCCTCCTGTCCTCTTGCATACCCATAAACCGTTTAAAATCAGATACACTGCTGTCAGGTTGTGTTAGGAACTTTATCTGCACAGAATAGCAAGTAAAGAAAAATCAAATATGTGGTTCCAAATCGTTATTTGACATAGTTTCATGATGTTATACCTACTTACAGCCCATGAGGACTATGTCGGTAGAGTTCTAACAAGACAATGAGGAACAATCTGGCAACAACTGGAAATACAGCACAGACCTTATGAAAAGTCTAATAAATGTCCTCTAAAGGAGAATCTTTATTTTCAGGAAGTAACGATGTCAAAATTTCAGAACAGAAGTTGTCTGTACAAACTAAAATAAAGCATTTTGCTTCTTCACTCCCTCATCTCCCATAAGAAGCAAAGGAAGAAGACAAACAAGATCAAAAAGTTCTTTGAGAAAAACTTTTCTATTTTGGTCTAAAGTGCAGTAACCAATGAAGAAATTTTTAACCTGACTTGGCCATTAATTTTTTTTCCCCTTTCAACATTAATAAGCCTATCCTATTTCAATGACTAGACTTATGAACATGGGTCCTCCCCCACTGCTTTCAACAAGATATTTTCATTTGTGGACACTTCAGTATGTCAGATAATCAAATGGTTTTTAAAAAAGCTACATAGCCATGGCCTAAGCAGGATGGGTCTAGCACGAATAAATACTTAGGCTACAAAAAAAGGAAAACAGCAGGTGTCAAGGCTTATAGTATTACTATTAGCTGAATTATAGAGGAACCTGCTCTGTTCAGCACATTGACAGGAAAGCGGCAAGGTGATCAAGTTTTTGTTTATACAGCTATTCCAAGGCTGTCAGAGAATTGCAATAGCTGCAGTGACTGAACAACAAAAATGGCAGATGGAGCTCAGTATAAGTGAAGGCAAACAATCCATCTGAAAAAATAGCCTTGACCTGATGTACAAAAGGGCAGGCTCTGAGCTAACCATTGCCACCTAGAAGCAAGATTTTGGATTATGACAGATAATTTCATTACAATACTGGCTCAGTGTAGTCAGCAAGAAAAGCATACATCAGATATTAGGAATTATTATCAAAGGATCAGAAAACAAAATAAAACATAACATGCCATCAAATCACACCTCTCAGGAAACCAGATATAGAAGAATCAGATATATTAGAGATATATCAAAAGACAACAAGGATTACCAAAGGGAAGAAACAGCTTCAAAATGAGGACAAATTAAGTATACTGGGACCCTTCACCTTCAACAAGTAACCTCAGAGGAAACCTGATGTAAGAAGACGGATGAGGTCTGACAGTAACTAGAACATTAAATGAAGCTGACAGGAAACAAGCTCAAAAAAATCTCTGATCCACAGAACTTGTTGCCCAAGGATACTGTGGAGGCAAGTTTAAATAGGCTTGAGGAGACCGGAAAAACACCTGGAAGAACATCTTCATTGAAAGCTACTAGAGTAACAAAGCACAACAGGCTTAGGAAATCCCCGAGATAAAAATGCCCAAAGGCTGGGAGAATATTAAGGGAACGTACTACATTATGCATGTTTGCCCCATTTATTCTTCCTTAAGTATCAGCACGTACACTCGCCATGGAAAACAAGAATGGCCATACTGATTCAGATTAAAGGTTTGTCTTAAAGTTCTTAAGACCACTTCACTCCTCATACAATCTGATTGCACAAAACCTTTAATACCTTATAACTTACAAATTAATTTTGGATGCCTTAGCGAAGGGAAGCATTCTACAACTTGGTAATAATTCTTTTTCACCCCCCTAATAGAGACTGAAAGTTTGCCCAGAATCCAGAATATATCACAAGTCTGGCTGTGCACTCCATAGGAAGAGTGGCTTGGCAAACTCTGGCAGTGAGAAGGGGCAGGTGATGCTTTAACAGTGCATTAGGCAAAGATCCAAAGTTCTGTGGTCATTCAGGAGCAGAGCACTATGCTGTGCTTTAAAATGATAAATGCAACAAGAGCCTAAAAGGGTACTTGCCATCATGGAGAAGTGAGTAGTGTTAAGAGAGCTGATGGTGAAGTCAAATCACAGATGTCTTCCTTGATAATCAACTTTAATAGTGAGAGCCAAATAAGATAACATTCCTAAAATTAGATTGATAGATTTGTAGAGGGCAATAGCCCAAGGAAGATGAGTATAAGTTACCATACCACAGATGGAGTGGACACATCAAATCTCTCAGTGGCAGTATGAAAAATCTGCACATTTTACTATTGTATCTTATCACAAGCAAGGTATTAAAACACATGAATACAACCACAACTCAAAATAAACCAGACTAAAAGACCTTCCAGTAAAAACATATTTTTAAGGCATGCAGGTTCTAAGAGTCACACCCGATTTTTATTCCTGTGAGACTAAACACTTCTGCAGTTTTGCCTAGCAATGCAGTTTACTTGCTACTTGCAAAAGTAAACACTTTCTGTGATTATGGATTCCTAGAACAATCAACCAGCCTCTGAAAACAAACTGATTTGAAACAGGAACATAAAACTAAGGACAACAATATTCTTCCATCAAACACCAAAGGAGTCCAGATCTTGCTACAAAACCAAGTAAGAACAAAGTAAAAACACAGAAAGCAGCAGACACATAATTGCTTCTGAAGTTGAAGTAAGCAAACAAAAATCTATGGATACTAAGAGATCCATCTGTAAATTTCAAACCACTCTTTTTCCACGAATCATCTTAAAGTCACTGCACTACATATTCCAGCAATGTCTTGCTTATTTAAGATTAGAAGAAATTTTATCTATTATATTTAGTTTGTAAACCCAACATTTCCATTTCTCCAATATTTTGAATGCTGCAGCTAAAGTTTAAAAAAAGCATACATTCTGAAGAACCATCAGAATAAAATATTCATTGTCAAAAAAACATATTCCCACTCCTGATTTTCAGTCATCCTGGGATAGGAAAGGAACATCGATTCCCAAAGCATAGCATTTACTTAACTGCCCTTCTATACTAAGAATAATAGGGAGACTGTTAGATCTGAAGGGAAACAGAACTAAAAAAATGTAAGTGCATTCCTTCCATTTCTGGGAAGCTCAGAGCATCAGCTACCATGGCAGATGGCCTGATGAGGTTTGGCATGGTTTGAAATATCCATGACAAAAAGCTCCACCTGATGTGGCATATTTGGTGTTGGAAACCACTCATACTACTAGTTTTCATTCTACATAAGTGAAATGAACTGGCTGAAATACTGTTTTAAGTCAGTTACATCCAAGTTACAACAACAAATACTTGAGATTGATAGGTATCATTTGATACCTACAGTAAAAGAAAATTACAAAGCCTCTATCTGCTGAAAAGACCGACAAAAACCATTATCAAAATAAGAACTATCATAGCTGACTACAACAGTTATACTAAAGAAGTTTTTGGACCCAACTTTAACACAATCACAATCTGTATCAGCAAAAGCTGTTTTTGAGAGGTTTCGTGCCCCACATCCGCACACTGTCTGCCCTCTCCCTGGCCGCCTTCCCAGAAAAAAGCAAGGCCCTGTACACCATTTTCCATCAGAAGTCCCACAGTACTTCTTCACTCCTCCTATTCCCTAATGGCTGAAAGTAAATTTTACATCTGGCTCCCAGAGAAGAGAGAGGAAAGAAGGTGACTGACAGACAGGAAAGGGGGAACAGAAGAGGCAAAGGCCAAATAGTTCTCCTGGGGCTTCTTGCTTCCCACCCACCAAGCCACATTCCACAGCTCCACAAGGGAGAGCCCCCTCTTCAGTAAGGAAGATAAAGTAGTATTTAGCACACAGTGTTCTCTTACAAAACACTCATCCATGGAAAAGGCTGAAGCAAAACATGAAACACCCAGTGCGTTGCACTCACGTGCTGTCATACCAGCCTAAATCCCACCAGATCACAGTAAACATTTGGGAAGGGAAAGAATTGTACTGCTTCATGTTCTTACCCTGGACATAAAAAATTCCCAAATACTTCTCCAAAGAGGCCAAGGATTAGGAGGCCTGGCTGGTATGTCACAGTGACTCATTGCTTAAGTTCAGAATATTAAAAGATCAGGCATCCAGAAGAAACATTTTTTTTTGCCATGAGTGATGATAATTAAAACATAGAGAACTATAGAAACTATTGTGAGAAAAAGGGCAGAAAAGAAAATTCAGAAAGACCTTAAAATTTTTTGTTTGTTTTTAAAGGTGGGGAATACAGGAGGATACTATAAAACTCTTTGAAAGCTGAAAAATTACAGAAGGATAAAAAGGTATAAATGAAGAGTGAAAAATAAATGCTATTTCTTTCAGAACTTTATATTGTCCTCCAAATTTAGTCACCTTAGTTGCCTATATGATTCTAAACAAGCTCATTTGCTAGTAACAGAAGAGAAATGACTAGCAAGAGAGAGTTTTTGTTTCAAGTAAGACCTCAGTATATTTAAAAAAATTATTTTAGTCAAAATGTACAAGTATCTGAAGAAAAACTTTTGAGTTTTCCATTTCTTGATCTTCCTGCAGTTCAGTGCAAGGAGTCCAGTAATAACTGCAACATTTCACTAACATGGAGCTGTTCATCAACATCCCATACTAGCTTTAAATAACTATCTTGGAGAAAGCATTAAATTAAATTTGATTTGAATCTTTTAATTTCATTGAATATGAAAGTAATTTACTTCCAAATGCAAAACCTTAGTATACGTTAGGAACCGTGTAAATAATTTTGAATTAAGACTGTGCTAAGCAGCAATTTCAATTTGCTGTATTTACTCAAAGAACCTCAACTGTGGAAACAGCAAAGTGTTTTCAAAATATTTAAATCTGAACAGTCTACTCTGGCTTCATTTAAGTGTTTAAGCATGTTTAAGCAAAATGGCACTGGAACAGCGTAGCTCCTTGTGGAAAAAAAAAGGACTGGTAAATAAATCATAGATGATCTAAACTGTCAGCTTGCTCAGTGGTAATTTTGGGTGGAGATGAAGCAATAGCAATTTGCTCAAGAGAGGGATCACTTTTCCTGCAGAAGAAAGCTGAGAGTCCAACTACAGAGTTTAATTAGTCAAAACAGAGAACATGAACATTGCAGTGGGTGACCCTCTGAGCAGGAGCTGGGAGGTCACAGCCCTCTTGCTGCTGCAGGCTGGAGACTTGACTATGTCATGTCAGGTTCTATCTTTCCATGCCTACACCTGTGCAAAATTCAACACCATCAAGTGCAAAATGTCATCAATTCCAACTTTGTACAGCTGCAAGGAAGTGCACAGGTGCAGTTTCCCTATGACTCCAGGCCAACATGTTTAATGCCATGACCACACAGCACCATTTCATCACCCTGCAGCCCACAGCCAAGGCTGCACAATGGGTATTTAAATACTTACAATGCTTATTTTTATCATCAAGGCTGTGTGGGGGAACTGGAGGGGGAAATCCTGGAAGCATTCAATAAAAACATCCATGCCACTTGTAAACGGGAAACTTAAGCCTGCTTTCAAGCTGTACTGAAGCAATTTCACAGTCAATTCATAGAGCTCAATGGATGCTGCTGTAAACAAGTCTTAGTTAAAAAAAGTTCATCCCACTGTAAATCTGGAGCTATATTGAGATGGCCTACTTCTACCTAGCTCACTATGGGCTTGTTTTTGAAACTCATGAAGCAAGGCTCACTGAAAACCTACAATAAGAAAAAAAGAAAAAAAAAATAAAAAAGGAAAAAGAAGGAAAAAGAAAGAAGAAAGGGGAAAAAAAGAAAAAGAAAAAAATGCTGCTCCTGAACCCTTTGAAATTCCTTTGATCTAAAAGGTCCCTCTAAAGAGAGAAAGATACAAGATTCTGATTCTAGGTGGATGTCTCCATACAGATGACCGGATCAGGTGTAATAGTGCTAAAGACAACACAAGTCAGTGGCAGAGATGCAGTGGCTTCTTGCAAGGTCCTCCAGGTAGGGCATCTAGAGAATGGTCTGGGGATCTAATCAGTGTCTGTGCCATTCCTTCTGACTACGAAATATTTCATTTTCCCTGTTTAAGAATTCTTCAGCCAGTGCTTCAGTGACCATACAGGTTTCCTGGGATTTGCTGTCTCCATGTCTGAAAAACTTTCAGGTGGTGATTAGGGGAGGGCTTCCTGAAGCTCTGTAAGAACCACAGCTCTTGATACTTGATGGGGACTGGGATACTTGAAGGGGCACTTACAGTCCCTCCTGCGCCAACATTTACCCCCGGGGAGACTGTGCAGCCTGGCGAAAATCTTTGTTGAAGAGAACAAAAGACAATCACACTGGTTATCCTCCGTTACACAGAAGGATAGTACCTTATAGTACCAAACTCATACAAACCATAACAACAAGAATAAATATAAAACATGGTGGGATTTATCCACAGCCCACATCATAAAAATAGCATGCTGTTTCTAGGTGGTAAAATTGTGTGATAAATGTCACATTAGCACACTATATAAAAAATAACATTTTCTTACACTTCTAACTTTATATGCCCCTCCGAGCCTTCCATATTCATCTCTGCCTTTCAGCATCTTCTTTATATTATTTGTATTCATTTAAACATTTATTCAGTTGACTTGAAACACATTTTACTCCTACAAGTAGGAGTAAGGTAGGCAACCAATAAACTAGTTCCTTCTGGTATACCACTTGTTCTCTAAGAACACCACACATATATAGATTATACATATACACATACATGTAGGAGACTACACATATATACCTACATACACATATATCTGCAGGTGCACTTGTTTCTTTTGCCACCTCAGGAATAAAAAGCCTTCCCTTGCACTAACCAAAAGTCATTTCTGTGCTACCAAAGCACCTCAAAGCAAAGGCAGAACTGGGCTCACTACAAACAGAGCCACAGCCTGGGAAGGGCTCCACTTCTGGAGAGAACAACCAGCTCCTCCTCAGCCCTGAACTCAGCACAAACAGCCTTTGCTCTTTCTTTCACAAAAGATGATTACTCTGTAAATAACTAAAGGGTTAATAGGTCTCCAAGCTGGCTGCCATATGTCACAACAGGGTGACTGGTTTTAAATAGGGTGTTAAAATGAAATCTTTGCACAGTTTTTTGCTATATCCTGTAGTGGACACAGCTAACCCCTTCTTTCCTCTGTTTTAGGTTAAGAGTGAAGAAGGCAAAAGTACATTTTTAACAAGACAACAAAAAACCTTAGCAAATTTCTAAATACCTGGTCAACTAAAAAAAGAAAACCTAGAGATATCTGAGCTAACCTATAAAAAGTTAGTAGCAATTCAACCAAAGCTTTCGTAACAATCCTCCCGAGTAAAGAATATTTCAGTTGTGAATTCCAGCAACTGAAAGCAAGAAAAGTAAGGGAAGAATAGCTTGTGTTTTTGAGAGAGCAAGAAACAATTTGACATGCAACTTTTCTAATAAAAACGTACCAGAAATCTTACAGTGTAAAAGCCTGAATATTCATTATCAAAAGCACAAAGTCACTTCAGCATCTGTTGAAAACACGACATTATCTCAGAATGTAACTATGACACAAATACACAGAGCTATAAATACAATTACATCTGTAGTTTCTATCTCAAGTTATCAGATGTTATGCATGAGAATATCAAAACCAGAAGGAAAACATCAGGTTTCGATAAAGGTTGAGATATTCTAGGATTTATATGGCATTACATTTTGCTCTAAATTGAGACAGACCAGTTCCTAGCCTAAGAAGGGAGAAATGTCAAACTTCATGAAGTCCTCTTGAATTACAAGCACTCCTACTGTTTTTACAGGAAAGGTGGCAATGAAAACATGAGAGTTTGCAAGAAAGAATTTCTCCTTTGCCTACACTTAGAAATTGTATGTTTTGATTATAGTTGAATCTAATATTTTTTTAAATTAATCTAACTCAAGTGTTGAAGAACAATGCTACATATTCTAAAATCACCTGTAGGATGAAAGAAACCTTATGAAGAATTGCTAGGTTTTTATGCTGCTATCCAACATCGTTGAGACCACTTGGTAGAAAAATCAAAAGCATCCCCTTCCTATTTTAAAATGTGGAAATTTTTTTTACCTACTTTGTTTTTAACTGAACTCTATCACATCACTAACACAAGATTTTTTTTCTCAAATGAAACTACTAGGGCAAGCATGTCCTCTGAAAGTGACAAATTGAAGAACTTCCCAAAATTGACAGTTGTATCTGATTTCCTTACTCGTGAACATCTTGTTACAAATTTTCCTAATATAAAACAGTAGTTTCCATACCAAAATTGGTTGCCCCAGTGGACATGTAGCAAACTATATCCCATTCAACAGGGTCAGAATTAGACCTTGTACGAAGCAACACACCCTTCATGAAACATGTACATACAACTACTAGACAGTTTTATACATGGGAAAGAAAAAAACAAAATAAGTAAAATCACAAATCCATCAGAAAAAAACATCAAAACTCTCAATGATGATTCTTCCTGAAACAATTTTTTGGATGTCATTATTAAAGTTTCAAAATGGAATGTTAAAATCTACCTGTAGCTTCCTTTCTGCATATATTGCAGCTTGCATATCTGCATATTTCTGCATATATATATTTTAATGTAATTATACTTTGAGGTGCAGCTTCATAACTTAACTCCTTTGGAGACTGAACTGATGATGAACAGGTCTCTTCTCAACATTCCTTCCCATATGCTCCCCTCCCCACCTTTGCATATGCCAAGAGTCCCCCTCACCAGCACTGCCCTCCAGCAGCTCAACCAAGTCATTCAGCAAAGGGAGGAGGTAGGGACAAACCAAGAAGTAACATCTCTAGCCAAATTATTACTTTTCTTCTCCTTCCTCCTCCTTTCCAACAGAAGAATTTCAGGCCAGAAAATAGCCCAACCACAGATCTTACCAGGAATAAAGGTTTTGGGGTGGTTGGTTGGGCTTTTTTGTGCTAAGTGGTGGGGGTTGGTTTGGGGTTTTGGCTTTTGGTTTCTTTAAATATAAAATCAGAATACCAAACTGAGTTTTCCCTTTTATTCTTTTTTCAGCTAATATGTGAGCAATTTTTCCCCCTTGCAATTTTACTATCAAGTAAACCTCTCAAAACAGAGGTACCTAATGGAAATTTTGAGACACTTAGCTAGAGCAACTCTAGTCAGTGGTGGTTTGTGCAAGTTCTTTCCATTTAGAAGTCTTTTACTTTTTCATACATGAGAGATTTTCCTGTAAAGTTTTACATTTGGGGTGGCTTTTTCTTGTCTATTTAAAAACACTGATGTACTCTTGCTCTACAAAGGTTGCTGAAGTGCAGACAGATGGGTTTATTTTTTTCTTTGAGAAAAAAACTGAATGCCTTTTCTTGCAGCCAAGAAAATTCAAATGCCTAGCACTTAATTGCTTTGCATCCAGTGCATGAGAAACACTGCCAAGTCAAAGCAGCAAGAGAAAACAGCAAGCAGAAACCACTGTGGACATACACAAATAGCTACCTGAAGTAATAGAGAAGACAGACTTGCAAATGCTCATTGGCCAGCCTGAAACTATATGCTGTATAGATCTATACAGACACTTTGTAAGTGCCAAAAGCAGTCCTGAGCTTCAAATGGTTTTGGAGAGTTAGCAAGTCACAGAAAGCAAATCTCCTTCTGCTTATATTCTAATTAATAACAAGATCTTGGTTATCTTCCCACTTATTCTTGCACTAGCATCAATATTTGCCTATAATTCACTTGTGCAATGACCAAATACAGAAAAACCTAACTTCTCCCCCCAAAATCACTAAAACTGATGCAAAGAATACCTGTCTTTCCAACTTCTAGAAATCAATAGTGGAGCTTCTCTTCAGAGAAACAAAGTTCACCTTCACTAAGCAGTGAATATATTGAAAATGTCGGGGTTTTTGGTTATTAGTTTTACTCTGCATGAAGAGCAGCAAGAGGATACAAAGTGAAAATCTGAAAATCTGATGGCTACAAAATTTTGGTTGGTATGCCATTCTTTAACTAGGTATAAAGTTCAGCAACAAGAAAAGCTCCACACATAACAAATGTAAGCTTTATATCAACACTGAAACAGAGGTACTGAAAACACATAGAATCATAGAATTGGCTGGGTTGGAAGAGACCTCAGAGATCATTGAGTCCAACCCTTGACCCACTACCGCTGCAGTTACCAGACCATGGCACTGAGTGCCACATCCAGTCTCTTTTTAAATATCTCCAGGGATGGAGAATCCACTACTTCCCTGGGCAGCCCATTCCAATGCCTGATCACCCTCTCCATAAAGAAATTCTTTCTAATATCTAACCTAAACCTCCCCCGGCACAACTTAAGACCATGCCCTCTTGTCTTGCTGAGAGCTGCCTGGGAAAAGAGCCCAACCCCCACCTGGCTACCCCCTCCTTTCAGGGAGTTGTAGAGAGCGATGAGGTCTCCCCTGAGCCTCCTCTTCTCCAGGCTGAACAGCCCCAGCTCCCTCAGCCTCTCCTCATAGGGTCTGTGCTCAAGTCCCTTCACCAGCCTGGTTGCCCTCCTTTGGACCTGCTCCAGAACCTCGATATCCTTCCTGAACTGAAGGGCCCAGAACTGGACACAGTACTCGAGGTGTGGCCTCACTAGGGCTGAGTATAGGGGCAGAATCACTTCCTTGGACCTGCTGGCGACGCTGTTCCGGATACAGGCCAGGATGCCATTGGCTTTCTTGGCCACCTGGGCACACTGCTGGCTCAAATAGCCACCACTTGAATATCATTTCCCCCTGTCTTCCCTATCTGGAAATAAAACCAAAACAGCAAAATCCAAAGGTTCTACACCACACATCTCTCCATTCCTTTTGCTTACCATAAGCAAAATTTACAAATTTCTGATTTCTCCATCCCTGAACAGGAATGCAATCATCATGATCAGAAGCAGAATAATTCTGACAAAGTGGGAAAGGGTTACCCTACGCTACATGATTAAGAGGGTAATTTTACTCAGGTTTACTTTAGTTAGCAAACATTTCACCCTTGGAGCTGATAAATAACTCCCAATACATTTTCAGTTTGCAATAAGAAAGCAATCTTTACAGAAACACATATTTTGTAGACTGTCATTCCTATAACAACAAAGTAGTAAAATATGTGACCTATAAAAGCAAGCCTATGAAGGCTTTTTAAGATAAATTACACATCTCATTTAGCTGCTTTAAAAAAGAAACACTTCGGTACTGTGAATGAGGCAAATGGAAATCACATTCTCCAGATAAAAATCAACTACATAATGCATGCTATGTTCCATGGTTATCTATACCATATTTATACTAAAACAATAAAAACTCACATTATGAAAATCTACTTCTTTCTGTCAGTATCCTCTGTAAAATTCACAAGAGCAGCCCTGCCATCATCCTTATTTTAGTAACAGGAAACAGAGCAACAGCAAGTCAAAGCAGGTTTACCCAAAGTGGTCCAAGAGGCTGACATGACATGAAACTAGATGGAGGCTGAAAATCTGCATGCCAGGCCCTTTCTCTACCCATTAGAAACCATCAAGAATGGAAGACAGACATCTGCCCTGCTAGTTGAGCCAGACCACACTATTTTTTAATTGGTATTTACCAATAAAAATGTAGCAATTTACCAGTTTAAGAAAAGGTGAAGTTCTGATACTTTCTGTACAAGTTTTTTCCCACCCTCCCAATCCAACATTTCTTGCAAACTATTTTTGCTGTGGCAGAAGTAAATGCTCACAGAATTGCCAAGACCTTTCAGTGAATAACTACTTTTGGTCTGACACTAACTCAGCATATTGCTCACATGACTGAGATCCTTCCCCATCTTATTCACTTAAACAGCTTCAAGTTCTTTAATAACAGCTGAGCCTGTTCTTAATAGTTTTACCTGTCATTTTAGATAAAATTTTAACTTCTGACTTCATGTATTTAAAACACATTTCATATATTTTCATTTTCCCATTCTACTTATAAAGCACAATCTGTGGCATCTACAAAATTTTCCTTACATTTAATATTATTAAGGTAAAGCCTGAAATGGGCTGAGAGCCCAAACGTGGTTTTGTGGCTTGGCTTCAGTTCAAGCAGAAGGCAGTAATGAAATTTGAAGGCAAGGAAACCCACCTATCCAAGTCAGGACCACTATCAAAATGGCTCTGAAGCTTTTACTGCTCTGCACATCCACTTTCTCCACAGATACTGTAGAGGCCCAGGCCCCACTCTGTCCTCCTCAGAATGTACCACTCTGAAACTGAATGACAGGGATGACAAACCACAAGATACCCAAGATGCTCCCTTCTGTCTTTCACAGTGGCATTTGTGAAAAATAACCACTGAACAAGTCTACTGCATCAGTGCATAGTCTCTGCTGAGCAAGGAAGGTACTGACTGCAAATGCACTGCTAGATTATGTCTCTTTCAATGCTAATGGCCACAGACCTTATATGCATATAAACAAACAAAAAGCATCAACTGAAACACTGTTCCTCTTCAAAGGGATAATTATCTTCCCACTTTGCTGAAGTGTAACATAGCAGAATGGGAGCCAGTTAACAAAAAAGTCTCATAAATTAAACGGCTCCTTTTTTGCTGCTCTGCTGTGCAGGGATTTGCAAGTGACAAATGAAGCACTGTACTTAGCAAGCAAGAAGCAGTTAATGATGGAATTAGTTTAGAGAGCTCCCAGGAATGAAGGCTTGCTCACCAGCACGACAAAGATTACACAATCTGACAGAATGGGCTGAGCAGAAAGAGGAGGAGGTAATCCACACCAAAAAGGGCACTGAGAAAAGTTACAAGCAGATGAGATAAAGCAGTTGATCAGTTTAATTAAATCCTTTTTGTTCTAACACTTTTGTAAGGAGACACTCTTATCTCTGTGCCAGTAGATTTTTTTATTAATAAAGTTTCAAATTATTTTTTAATTTTTGTTTTCCAGATTCTGTACTGCCCAGAATATTTTATTTCTCTTTGTGCCTCTGTTCTCTGGATTATTATCTTTTCTAGCAGTGAAAATTGGTGCCCTAAACTGATTTCTTTATTCCAGTGAAATGACCAAGAAGTCAGACTACACTGTTGGAAATGTTCACAACTTCCATCACACAACAACAAAACCTCCTTCAACACATGAATGAACACCATTTTACTTTCAAGATACTGATTAATTAGCTATATTATGAAACGGTAGACAGCACATAATCAGAAACAGTGTGCTATACCTTCTGTAAGCAAATTCCATCACATACAAAGCACACAGATTTTGAAAAACAGCCTTTCAGGGCCCTTCAGATGACAGCTCACTTGAAAAAACAATAGCAACACTTCACCATACCCCAAGTTTAAGAGTACCTATTAGAAGTTTTATAGCAAAGAACTTCCACAAAAGTTCCACTGTTAGGTATGATTAAAGCTTTACATTAATACACACCATTGCACTTATATTGCCTAAGTAGTGTACTAAACATTGCATCAAAAGTCACCTTCTGAATTAAACTGCAGTGGCTTTGCATCCAGAGCACACAGTTCTCACTCAGAACATCTGAGCTTTACTGATTTGTGCCCAAAAATTTCCAAGCATGTTTTTATTTTTTTACTGTTCACTACATATAAAAACATATTTACAGATACTTCTATTATTTGTCCTAATGAATGTTTAGAAACATGAAGACCTTAAGAAATCCTGTAAATAAGTTGTCTTGACAATAACAGTTATCTTTCAAGGAATGATTAAATGGTTAAAAGTACTTGAAAATGTCTTTTTTTCTATGTAGAACATGCAAAAATTAAAGATTTTTGCTCCCATTTTAGACAAAGTGCATGAGAAATCCTATATGAAAAATTGTACAGAGTAATTTCACACTCTACTCATCTCATTAAATCTGTGAAATAATTAATCCGAGGTAGGTTAATTAACTCACTTTTGTGACTCAGCTACCAAAGGACTATTGCTACTGCTTAAACACAGATTAAATACTACTGCAACAATACCCGGCAAAACAGCACCAAGTACTGGAACTTTACTCTTTTTGCTGAGATATAACATAAAATTAGCTCATCAGATGCACACACTCTTACGATTACAGAGGGAGGTCTGAGTGAGAAGAGGCAGAGAACTGTAAGAAGTGAGCACAGACATGTCTGGTTTATACTCACAATTGAAACTGCTTAATTTATTGCTAATATCCCTATCCTTCAACAGTGATAGCTTGACAGGGCTTACTCCTCATCTGCATCTGTTTTGGTGTATCTTTGGTATTTGCAAAAAAACCTTACATAAACCAATCATACACCAAACATCTTAAAATCATAGCACAAGCATAGAATTATTTTTTATCTAGAGCACTAAACTTGGTATCAGCATTAGAAAGCTTCCCAAATGCATGATCATTTTGAGATTTTTCTAACTATCTGGCCAAACCTTGAGAAGACAAATTACTTCTGAGATCAATTAGAAAGAAGATTTTCAGAACAAGGGAAATCCTAAGGATATTTTGTAAAGATGTAATTGTTTGTAAAACGCTTGTTTTTTCCTTCCATATGATATATACAAGCATGAGACTAAGGGAAAATGGATTGCATATAATATTGGATATTCAATTGTACAATCACATACATAGCTTGCTGAAGCAACATTCTGTGTGTCAGAATATTCACCCTCCATTTTTTAGCACAGATTTTAAAATATTATGTATTCACCAGTTTTGAGGTAAAGATCATGAAAAAATTAGCCACAATACTATCATCAAGTCTAAAATATTTTACTGCACCGTAGCTGTAATATTTTGTTTCAATAAGGTTTTTTTTTCACATCATAGAGCTGAGTGTTTCCACTCCTGTTTAAAACAAGTCAAAGAGAGTAAAAACATAAGGCTATTGGCAACAGTTCCTAAGCATAATAATATAATAACAGAAAAACAAGGAAACTCTGTTACTTCCATACTCAGTAAGTCTGTGAAAGCCATCAGCATCCAAAGTATAAAATAATACTGAATTTGTTTGCATTGATGATTATTACAGGTACAGATTATTACATGCATTTGATTAATGCATGAGCATTCAAGAAAACCATTAAAGCAAGGATTTTCTGCTATCCACCCTTTCTTGATAGCAGTTTCTATCACTAAGAATTTCACTCTCATTGCAGTTGTACACCTCAAATGCAATTTGCTTATGAACACTGGGTTAGAAGCCCAATTTAACATTAAACCAAGCAGGAATTAGAATCACAAATACCTTTGCTAATGTCTTTCTTTCACATACAGGAAAGATATTTCATAGTGTATTATATTACCATCCATTAATTGCATTTCTTCAAAATATTTTGATACTATTAATATATCTTTTCATTGTAAGGAATGTCATGAAAAATCTGCCATGTTTGCTGTAAAACCACATGATGTATTTACCCTGGAGGAACATATGAAGGTAAAGGAACTTTCCACTACATAGAACACAACATGCATGCTCATTGACTCCAAAATGAAAACTCCTACAGGGTAAATTAGTACTGCAAGTTGGAAACAGATCTGTGAAAACAGCAGCTTTTGCCACGATGTAGAAAGTGTGACAAATCCAAAACTATTTTTGTAACAGGTTATTTAACAATATTTTAAGATCTTTATGACATCTCTTGGGTAGTTCACACCATTAACTTAAGGGATATGATTTTCTTTTCCACAAGTAATTTGCCTTACCTCTCCTCCTTCTCTTGATTACAGATTTCAAAGCTCTCAGTGGTAGTCAACCTGTTCCTGGGAGCTCCTCAGAAACATCACCCACCAGTTTGTTCATTCACTAATTTACTTGCTGCATGCCAAGAATTCTAAATGTTTTCTTCTCAATTACTTCCTCTGCCTAAAATTATCAAGTTCAATATTTACAGTAACAGTAGTAGATGTTTTCTCCCAGGAACAAATCCCAAGTCTAGCATTCTTTTTTTCCTACTGCTGATACTCTGCCTGAAAGTCTCATACCTTGGAATGGGGACTTACTTTTCACTCCAAATTCCATTTTAGACATAAAAATGTCAGTTTCATCTCATTTTGTATACAATTTTTTAAAAAATTATAAAATATCAAAGGGCTCTAATTGCGATTTTAAAAAAGCATCAGGAATTCAAAACTTTATCATTAGTTTACTGGGTCTTAACTTTATAAAATTAGAATTTTTCAAGAGACATAGGAGAAAAAAAGGCTAACAAACTGGCCTAATATTTTTGTTTATTAGATTGATGATGTTTACTGCAACATATAGCCTATTTCAAAATTGTAGTAGAATGGTTAAAGACAGGTCATCTGGCTTTTTTATCTAAGTATGCCAGTCTTCAGGTTTTTTTTAAGCTATCCTCTCTAATTTATAGTAGTTAACTAGAATAATTTTTATATTAATCCAAATGGGAAATCTTTTCTTCTCCCTTAAAACTATTTTTGAGAATTTTTTTTTACTTTCTCCTCTAGAAGCATAAACTCATTTGTTTTTGACCAGTAAGCAGATACAGAAATGGAACACTGATTTCTTTGCCTAGCAAATTAAAAGCCAGATCATATAAAAATAGAACCTCCTACACAAACATACTTCAAATACATTTCTTAGAAGGTAGCCAGTAAGTTAAAGAGCAGTTATGACACATGTGAAAAGCTTCACTTCTCTGAAACATTCTCTATATCCATATACCACATTTGTTAGTAGTATCAAAGGTTTTCCTGCTCCATATTTAAGCAATGTTTTATATTAATTTCCCAGATTGATCCTCCCCTGTGATGTTAAAAAGATGTAGTACTTCATGATAAATCCCTTATTAATATCAGAAGGAATAATCTGTAACAGTTGTCTGACCGTATAAACACGGAGAGTAGTATCAACCAACCATAAAGATTTAACAGTTTAGGCAGCCAAATTTTCCCTTCCAGAAGCAAAAATCATCACTGGAGAAAAGTCAATTGGAAAAAAGAATTTCAAAGCAAGGCCTAGAACAGACAGGAAGTACAGGAGGGGGATCTTCAGCAGTCAACAGCACCAACTGCAACAAAGATGCTCATAAGTGGCAGCACCCAAAGTGCCCTAAGCAACATTACATCCTCGTGCAGTCACTTGACATGGGTAAAGATGGGTATTTACTCGGTGCTCTGGCAAAACAGCAGCAACTGCATTTCAGAATGTATTGTACATTTCATAGAATCATAGAATTGGCTGGGTTGGAATGGACCTCAGAGATCATCAAGTCCAACCCTTGAACCACCGTTGCGGTTACCAGCCCATGGCACTGAGTGCCACATCCAGTCTCTTTTTAAATATCTCCAGGGACGGAGAATCCACTACTTCCCTGGGCAGCCCATTCCAATGTCTGATCACCCTCTTGGTAAAGAAATTCTTTCTAATATCTAACCTAAACTTCCCCTGGCACAACTTAAGACCATGCCCTCTTGTCTTGTTGGAAGTCGTCTGGGAAAAGATACCAACCCCCCCCTGGCTACACCCTCCTTTCAGGGAGTTGTAGAAAGGAGGTTGTAGCCAGGTGGGTGTTGGTCTCATTTCCTTACTATTTCAATGACTGCAGTGAAGAAATGCATCTTACAGCAGCTGAAGTACCTCCTGTTTATAATACTTCCTTACCTGGTAGTGTCTGGTAGTTTCCTGCCATTTGGTTAAGCAGCTCACAAGACAAAACTAGTCTTTGGGCCATACCTCAGAGCTCTATATAACCAGTTCCACTATTTCAGTTCCACTATTCCACTATTTCATCATTCAAAGACGAACATTAAACATACCACCAGCCTAGCTCCCCAGTTCTCTCTAGGCTACAACAGTGCTCTACTTCAGTTGAACAAGACTTTGAAAAGTGTGTTAAGGGGTCGTCGTCCCCCCCAATTCTAACATGCCTATATTAGAAAACAAAACCTCAGGTGAAGTTAAAGCAGGGCTCAAGAAGAGGAACTAATTCCCCACCACCCCTGAAGTCACTAACCTAAAATTAAGACTATCAAAAGCTGTTCTAACTGTGAGCTTTTTACAAGGTCTAGCACAGCAGAACAGATCATACAGATTCCTGCTCATTCAGGACACAGACCAGATTGCCTCTGAAAGTGACCCAGCATTCACAAGTCTCTTTCTGACTCAACTAATGCTGGTGTGGAAACCTTGAGACCTAAGTCTAATCAACAGCCACTCACCTTTACTGTTACTCCTTCAAATTCCCTACTAGCAGCTAGCCTCATGTGAATGCTCTAAATAAAAATTGTTGTTGCAAAGCACTAGACATTACTGTGATAGGTTTTACAGAAGCCATAGTAGAAATTATGAGTTTAATATTCAGGAATAGATAAAGCCAATAGGCAGAAAAAGCTTTGAGATTACACAATGTATAGGTAAAATAAAAAAGAGCTAAAGAGTCCCAATTTATGGGGAAATATTGGTACATAAATGGTATGTACTGATAATATATAATGCTGAGTATGATGTAACTGTACCCAAATGCATCTATACAAAAGGGGTCCTGAGGTACCATCTCATGCAGATCTCCAGAATCAAAGTAACTCTCTCATTTCCTGAAGGATGTGGGATATATTCAGTCAAAAGTTTGTATAAACACTGATCCTGCAATTGTGTCCTTCCTATAGAGACAGGAAATAACCACGAAAAAGTTGGGGTTTCTCTTGTTTCAGTATTAGTTCTTTTAATATTTTGATACATTAACTATAATCTTAGAGAAGGGCTGACAAGCCAGTTCACTGTACTTAAGAATTTCACCTTCTGAGTTTAGTTCTTACATGTAGTGACTGCTTCAAATCAGGGACATAACTCACATTCCTAAAGTGACAGTAACTCTGGGTTAAAAAAAATCCTCCTTTAATCAATCTAATGTAGAAAGCCAAATTAAAATTAAATGGTTTTTAAAATTTCAGACTGCAAAATAAGGCAGCAAAGGACAAAGTAGCAAAGGAGTGCTCCCGAAGAATCCTAGCACAAAGACCAACTTGGTGCCCAACTCCAAGAAAAGATTTCCCCTGAAATAACTGGAAATACTTTGGGAAATATCTGAGACCACCTGTTTTCTGCAGAAGCTATTTATTCTGTTAATGTAGCACAATTAGAGGGCCTCAATCAAAACTGGGGCTTGTGGCTGTTAGACTCTGTACAAACCATAACAAGAACGCCTAAAGACTTCTAAACAAAGATGGACCTCAATTTCAAAAAATTCTTATTGGCTTTGAACACTAGAAAAGCACCTCTTTAACTTGAAAGGCAAAACAGAAGCATCCCTTTTGGAAGTGACTGTCTGTATATAAAGACTAAACTGGTTATTTGTGTTTCTGAAAGCCTGTAACAATATGCTAGTCAGGCAAGGACACAAACATCCTGACTTAGGATACAGTCAAAGTTCCATTAACACTTCCTTATAGACACAGAAAAAAAACCTAACCAGCTTTACAGACAGAAAGAGCTGCCCCAGAAGTGAAAGGAGGAATGAAAGGTTAAACCTTGACGGATTATAAACTTTTACATTACAGTTGGCAAAGGTGAAAATTCACTCACAAGCCTTACAGAGGTGTTTTATTAATTTACGCTTAAACAGTTCTTTAGAAACAGTTAGAAACCTATAAAATCCCTCTGTGTGCAAGACTTCCATACTGCCATAGCACCCTGAATACCCTGCCATACACTGTAGTCCATTTACTTTTGTCTTGAAGGTCTGCTGGGGGAGAAGAAGTTTGGAACTGTGGAGGGGCTCCTGCTCAGCACACACTCAGTCACAGCTCCATAAGGGGCTGCCCCTGCTACAGCAAGATTTAATCAACAGCATTTGAAATGCAGTCCAGACTGCTGTGCTTGCAGAATTCATCCAAACATCTCACAGGGAGGAAGCAGACCATGACAAATATTTCTTTTTACTGGCACTACACACAGAGATGAACAGCTGTTACAGCGAAGTACAGACTTGCCTACTATTTTCAGCAGAAGCAGGACAGTCATTCTTTTGAGCTCCATGACCCCTCTGACGGCAGAAGTTGTTAAACTGACTTGCTGTGTGCTGCTGTTTGGCATAACTTTGGAGCCTACACAGGAGACTTTGAAAGCTGCCTTCTCTTTCGGCTGAAGGAATAATTGTTTTAGATTCCATAAACTGGCTACAAGCCTTTCACAGCCCAGAATATCAATGGCAACATGATTTGCCAGTAAACTGTAATAAATTATGAAAATGCAATAAGCATCAACTTGAGGTAAATGCTTATGGAGAAGGTGCTGCAGATGATGTTAAAATGACTTATAAGAATATCCTCAGGGAGGCAGAGATGCTGCAGTGTCCCCAAAATCTGTGGGTGCTGAGCCAGCCCTTCAGTGGCAGCATTTAGGAAAAAAGTTTCAGAAAGAGTGGGGATGGTGCTGTCAGATGCAAATCTCTTCTCACTTTTTAAATGCATTTCAAGGCATGGACGCCCTTACAGCTTACTTAATGGACTGGCCTGCTTTCTGTAGCCTAAGAGGAAAGCCCTGCCAGAAGAATGCTCTACAAACAGTCATGCTGATCACTCATCCAGCTCAGACGCAGAATGAAGCCAGTGAAGGAGCTACTGATTTAAAAAACCAAAGTATTCTGGGAGGTACAGTGGCAATAAAATACTCTACTTCCCAAACCATGACAAATTTTCAAGAAATAGAGAATTCTGCTAAAGGAACCACTCCAAGTTTCAAAGTCATTCAGATGGGCTAATATACCAAAATCTCTAAATTTAAAAAGCGTTAAACTAGAACTGCATGCCATTGCTAGAGGAGTTATGTTTCCTCATAAAGCCTTAAAAATTATTTCACCCTACAGAACAGCTTGCTTTCAATATCACAGAAATAATAGTTAAAGCTAAGTAAAAAGAAAATATGATATTATTATGGCAAGAAGGAATACAGACATATTTTTGAAGATTAGAATAGAAAAAATGTACTCAATAGCAGCTATAGATTTGGAGTCATGATTATTCAAACAGAGCTTTTAATGGGCAGAAGTTAAAAGTTTAGAAGTTAAACTTGCATTTTATAAAAATAAACATAACATTTACATTTGAAATTTTAACTATCTTCAAATGCTCATGTTCTGTGGATTTTTTTCTTTTTTTTTAAAAGAAAACTTAAACTTGAGATGCTTTATTCTAACGTAGACTTAAGATTCACACATGCTGACTCCAAGCAATTTCTATGGTGGTCTGGAATCAATATATTAACTTTTACAACACCCAAACACCTAAAGAGGAACCTGATTTAAAGTTGCACACACTTCACTGGAAAACAGTTAGTTCTCTCCACATATTACTTGTCCACAGTGAAGTTTATTCATTTGCTTTAAAATTCTTTATGTGGTAAAATGAATCTGCCAGGTAACTATATATACACATGCACATGTGACCTCCACCATGAGCAGGCATGTTAATAATGTGTATGCATGCAGACCTTAACCAGACACATCTGGCAATGGTCCAAGCACAAAGAGCAAAAAACATATGGGTGTATCATATCAGTATCTCTAAATGTTGATCAGAAAGAGCACCCTGTAGCAAATACAAAGCAATAAAGTCAGTAGAGGCCTAAAACCCCAATTTGCCATATTAAAAAGGATCACAAAGTAAGGTGTAGTGAAAAAGTAGTATCCTGGAAATTAACATCCAGATGGGCTTCCCCAAATTTAAAGCCAGCTTTTCATTATTTTACTGACCTTACTACCAAACTTGCAAATGCAAATTGCATCACTAAGGCCACATTCACCTTCAACATGGATACAGAATTTATTTTTAAGGACTTCAGGACAGTATTATTAAAGTCAGAGCTCTGACAGCTTCAGACATGCTCTTCCATGAAATGTCATAGGATTTCTTAAAAATTCCACAACTCTACCTTTTCTTACACCCATTTAAATTTTATTAACCCTGCTCTCTCCTGATACACATCTAGACTACAAGTTGCTTCCATGATTATTCCCTATTTAGACTAGGGAGAAGAAAGACATGTTGCTGTATCTCAAAGATCTTTCTCTGTTCTTTATTTAGAATGACATAGGCTGATTTTAGACCAAGAAGGCCCAATAGCCTGTGTCCACTCCACAGCTGAAAAAAAAAATTAAATTGCACTAGTTTTTTACCTATTTATAACATTTTGGTAAGGCTTTGGTCTTCCACCTATGATCACTTCCATTGCAGCCCAACTGCATACACTCTTCTGTATAAAACATACATACAAACTAGCAGGCAAAATCAAGTAACCTTGCATCACACTATCTGCCTTCCTCCCTCTAACACGGAATAATGTTAGAGCCACAATTACTACAGCTTAAAGACTAAATAGAAGTCATGCTGCCTGCGCCACTTGCTCATCTCTAGAGAATATTTCTTCAATGTATCTTCTCCCACGTTAGGTTTCTTCTGTTCCAGTATCACTTACTACTTGTAAGACACCCAATCTAAATGTCGCTGGACAGTTTCCTCTCCAGCCATGTGAAACTAAGGCCCAAATTCCCCTGTCTCTTTAGATGACATCTAGATGTTACCTAGTCTGTGTTTTCAATGCTACTATCATCCATGTTTATTAACACAAGAAATGGATCACCATTCAGTGAAGGCATTATCCAATCCTCTGCAATCCCCAAAACACTCCACAGGAAAAAAAGAGGGAGAGGGGCTGGGGAAAAGGCACAGGTAATCTGTTATCAATGCACAACATCCTCTTAAATTCACCCACATCAGTCTATGTGAAACATACTCATTAAGTGTTAAACTGAAACCATAGCCTATATATATATATATATAAAAAACTTCTATCTGATGCCAGCTGCTACAGACTAAAACGCTATTTTTGACAACATTTGAGGACACCTATTCATACACATATTCCCCCTAAGAACCAAAAGGCAGAAGAGGGACCTTCTCCCAAGCTTGAACAATTAATTAGTTTTATATTTTTTTCCCCCTTTCTTTTTTCTTACACTCTAGTCCCTTGGCAACTGGCTGCTGGTGGATCTGCTTGAGCAGAAGGGTTAAACCTGTGGAGGTCCTTTCCAGCCTCACCCATTCTGTGATTCTCAGTTCTATAAGTCCTAACACCAGCATCACCATGGGAAATTAAAGTCTGAAAAGATGTCAATTTGGAGAATGGACTCCCCAGCATTATACAATTGCTTTCTCTGAAAGACAATTTTTGATATAAAAAGGTACTTGAGTATCAACTCACAAAAGAGCAGTAAGATTCCCATGAGAGGGGATCTGTGTGAATTCAGGCCTGAAAACTAGATTCTGTGTATCCCCAACTTTTCTGTTTCGGAATTGCAACCCAGCAGGGAGCATTTCTCCACTGAAAATGGAGACACTCAACATGAGATGCCGCAGCACTCTGGCAAGCACAGTAACAACAGCCAATGAAGGGAGAACCATTTCTGTTCTTAGGATAAGACCATTTTTGAGAACAATATTTCTTCATTTAGTACTGATTAAGACAAAATTCAGCATGAGCTTTGGAAATAAAAATGACACCATAAAAAATAACAAAAATTACTGTAGACATTTGAATACTCAGATATAAAAGCAGAAGTATAAATACAGGTAAAGTCTTAAGTGAGTCATTAATGTCTATTGCTCAGCTTGCTGCCAAAACATTTTATCTTACCTCTACTACATAAAATTAACTCCAAAATGCTCTATTTTCCAGTTACTGCAGAACATACTGAATTTCTTCTCCTTTTTTTTCCAAGCAGTTAAACAAATTATTAAGTATACTTACCTTCGCTCGGTTCAAGAAAGAAAACCAGAAAAATATAACTTTTCAGGTGAATTTAGTTGTGTGCTGTGGTTCTACTGTTATACATTATATCCACTGTATGTATGCATGATACTAGACAATGCCAAAGAGTTTTTAAGCCATTTTGGCAACCACCCATGTGAAAAGCTCATCTGTACTAATTACTCTATATCTGATGATCTGTTCTATTTCCTCCATGAAAAGTTGTCCTGGTCTTACAGCAAATCCTTAGATTAGAAAGGGGTTCAAATAAAGTCAAATATCTGTACCCAAATATATGTGCCCTCCCCTTTCTAACTGAAGTATGGAAGTAACAAAATCATTTGCATGATTCAGTAATACAGAAGTTGAAACAGGAGTCTGAAGATCTGGACGCTGTTTCTAGCACCGCAATGAAAAAGCTACATAGCCTTAAGAAAATTATTTTCACACCTCTTGTATCTAGGTTTCCACTACTTGTAGCTGAATAAGCTGCAAAAATGCTTTTAGTCACCATATAAAAGCTAGGAATATTATTAACATTCCATTTCTACTTATTTCTACAACACTACCAGGTGGCCCTGTGTGCAAAACACATCAGCCACAGGGTGTTGAGAGTGGGAAGCAAATGGTTCAGAACCCTTACTTACATGATGAACATTATTAGTTATGATTATGTATTAGGTCTCAAAGATACAGTGCAACAATTATTTTAAAATACTATTTTTAAAAGTTGGTATGTGCATTTAACTTTTAAGTTTTAGATAGAGGCATGATAACATGTATGTAACTTTGATATGCATAAACTAATTCCTCATATAATACTATTAAAATAATTATGAGACATCTAAACAAGAGACTTAATCCTATAAAACTATTTTGACAAACCAAATTTCAGAATTTATAGCAACTGTACCTCCAACAGTGAGATAAATAACATAAACCAAGAACCATAGAACGTAGCTCTCTGTTACAAGTCTTTGTGTCAGCTGGGGGGATTTGCCCCTGTCTTCCAATTCAAAACAGTTCCACAAAAAGTGGGGAAAAAAGCAAAAGCTTGACTTGTGTACATGCCTAATGTAGTGACCTCTCACTCGGTATTACAGATACTTTCCTAATTCAAATACACTGGGGTAATTCCACCTTTCAAAGGAGCAAAAGTGCATGTTGCCAAACTGTGATGCATATATTCCTCAGGTATGTTACCAAGTTTGTCTTTGCCCTGAAGACTAACATGTTTTATCCATCCAACCAGAAGACAAAGACTTCCAAAAGCATGCCCTAACAGTTACTGGATGCAATGACAGCAGGAGCAGCAGATGCAGCAGTTCAGACAGGCAGGATCTCAGTGTGCAGATTTCTGGACATCTCCTGTTAAGCATTCCCCTTGAAACTTGTGGTGTGGGATGGAAAGTGAAACACACTTCAGTTATGCCACTTTATTTAAGTTAAAAAAGAACACCAGACAAATTAGAACTTTCCTTGTGGGTAAATTAAATTTGAATAGGCATTCAGCCATCTAATAAATCTCTAGTTCTTCACTGTGAAGAACACTCAAACCCTTCAACTGGCTTTGACTTAACAGAGGTAGATAAACTTCCTTTGTTCTCCTATTTACCCACAAATTCCACATTAAATAGCTACCATAAACCAAAATAGAATCAAATTAAATTACACATGTTGAAACACTCCTTGGAGAAAGCTATTGACTGAGAATGTTGATTTTTCAGTAACAAAACACTGAGGTCACATACAGCAAGGGGTAATTGAGACATGTTGAGTCACACAGATAGCGTTGTGTGTTCTCCTTGTGAATTCCTTAATAAATTTGATAAACTACTCTAAATGACTGAGCCTCTAACTATAAAAAGAGGTTCAGAGAAAAGGGAATATGAGGACCTGCTTGCTTTTATACAAATTAACTGATCATGGACTACTAAATGTATAACTTTACAACAGAAAACAGAATAGCTGTTAATTTCTTTTTTACTGTTTTTGCCAAAAAGTCACAGGCCACAAACTTAAAGAGATTCAAGCATGCATCAGTCAGGACTTAATGTGTTTTCCCCTTCTTTCACTCCTACCCTACAAGTTTAGCCCTCCCTGGCCAACCCTAACACCTTTTAAATTGTTATTCAAAAGAGTAGCACAAATCCAAAAGTAATACATCCTAACTCAGCATTAAATTCAGAGAGGCAGAAGTAAACTGGTCTTTTTTCAGAAGTCATCTCCGGGATGTTGTTTTGTCTCACACTTCACAAATAGTCAATTTTCAGCTTTAATATCTTAACACTATTTTATTACAACTGGAACCATAAGAAAAGGTTTTGATTTGTAAAGCAAAAATTTAGGCTGCATCAAGTAGCTATTCTCTAATGGTTCATTTGCAGACTTTTCCAAATAAATTAATTATACTAGACAGGGCATATACTGAACTGAAAAGCAAAGCAAAACTCCCAGTGCAATCAAGTATCTAAGTTAAACAGCTAAAGTGCAGCTGTTAAAAATAAACCTCTCTGAGCATAAAAATCTTACTACCCTTTGTAATGTGACTTTGAAGAGGTAAACTACTGTACAAATAGAACAGTCACTCAAATATTAACAACATTGAAAAGAATAAAGTAAGCTTTTTGTGAAGGTCTGGTGAACATTTGCCTAAATAGCTAAATAGAATTTATTCTAATTATCCAAAGATGAAAGACTATCTGCACTAAATGCATGTGATTGTTTGAACAGTCCTTGATGGGACAGCATTAGTACCTCTCCCTTACAAGCTAAAGAGTATGTAAAATCTCAGCTGGCAGTGTAATACTACATTATAACACTGCAGTCACAGACAGCTCTATTTGCTAACTGTATTATTTTTCCTCCCCAGGAGGCCATACATTAACCCTAAATTCATAGAGGAATCAGGTTTTGTGGAAGAATCAGCCCTGGAGGCACTTTAGAGACACTGTGATGGGGAGGGAAAGCTAATCATAAAAATGAGGCAGAACTATTACAACAGGAGCTCCAGGACATGTAGGACTCATAGAGAAATAAAACTAGAAGAAAAATAAGAAATATGACAAATCCAAGGCTACTTGAACAACTTTTTTTTTTTTCTTTTTCCTTTTTTCCATAATGGGTTTGTATTTTACCATCCAGCTAGTTACCCTTGAATGGAGTATATTTTCTTTCTATAATATTAAATCCAGACAATATACGGTCTTCGTGAAAAATGCCAAACTGATACATAAAACCAGTATGCTATCAAGTACAGTTTGTTAAGCAGAATCAAATCTATAAGGAATTTAAATAACTCTCAAACCCCCATAAACTTTTCAAACCCTCACATACTTGCACGTGCATATATCACTTTTCTAGTATTTTAGATAGTCTCTTGAAGACTAAAGGTCCAGAAGAAATTATTTTTTATTAGGTTACCACATGCTGTTTCCATCTCTGATGTGCACTATTCAGAGGAAACATGTAAATATGAGAATGGGTGCAAGACACAGGAATTTAGTTAGATATAAGAGCAGTCTAATGTGAAGATGGAAGCATTTACAGCCATGAATAAATTAAGCATACAATCACATTTTGCTGATGGATAAAATCAGAAAACAGACTGAGTCTTCAGTTGAACGTCAACCTGAAAAGTTATTTACCACAGAACATAATATATGCTGATCACATATGCATATTCATTGCACCCTAATTTAGAGTGTTACAAAAGATTTATTGCCTTAATCACCTGCAGACTACATCACAGCCACAGAATTTTCTTGGACTAACATTAAACACAACTGAGACTAAGGTGTTTCATTTCATCAGAGGGCAGGTGGATTGTGTACCCACGCACGTTAAAATGCCATGAGCTCTGCTGGCTACCTGATAACATCCAGGTCATCACCTTGGTCATTTTTTCCCCTGCAACCTTTACCCACCCCCAAAAAAGGCAAAATAGTTACAATACTGTTTGCTTCAGGATTTAACTTATCCAGCTCATGAAGATGCTGTGCTCATGCAATGTCTACACTCCCCATTCTTTGTAGTCAAAAATTTCAGGTTCTGGAAGATTCTCTGAAGTTTAGGCATGAGGATTCTGGTTGGCTGATGGGTGTGTGTTAACAGGGGGTTCAGAACAGAATGAGGAACTTTCACCTTGCTGTAGATTCAATATTCCTTTACTATGGGTACAATACTTAATGGTGTTTTCTAAGGGAAGCATATAAACTAAAAAGCCAGATATTTGACTATTTTCTGTCTCTAGGCAAGTAAGTTGATATATTGCACTTTTATTTCCTCTAATGATGAGGATTCATTCAATACTAAACAATAATTGGAAAAATAATCTACCACTGCAGAAACGGGAACCACCTATTGGGATGTCCTAACACAACCAGTAGAGCTGCAGGACAGAACTGTTTTTACAGGAATGCCCTGCTTGCCCACCTTTCCTATCAGAGATGCACAGGAGAAATCTTTCCAGAGGTGTTCCAAGTTCTCAACTTGGATTTCAAAACATGGAAGAAACTTTATTTGCTTATCTTCAAACTGCAGGCTTGTCTAGTTGGCCTGGTGTTGCTCAAACAGAGGCTTACTTACAAAACCATTTGATGTTAAGATGGAGGGCTTTAGATGGCATTCAACTAAACAGGGTTGAAGCCACATTCATTCAAATAAGAACTGCTTTTCAGCAATTAGAATCACATATGAGCAAATCCTAGGCTTATAAGATGACAACATTTTGGTTATGGAATATAATTTTTTTTAAACTGTAGTAGCAAGTTATTTTATTGTTTAAGCACAAACTAAATGTTAGAAGTATGGCGACTTCAAAATCCAGTCTGAACTCTGCTCCTATGCACCCACCCACATACTACAGAATGAGCACGTCCTGCCACACAGTTTGCCTTGCTGTGTGTATTAAAGATGACTTTCTTTTCTATGAACAGTGTCTCTTCAGAAAATGTTACAGCTTGGAGGAATGCAGTGTAAATAAAACAAAACCTGCCACAGACTTAACTTGCTTCTCAGTATATAAAAAAGAGAATAACTTGGCACGTAATGGAGATATCAGTTCTTCTAGACTATTACAATTGATAAAAAGAATCTCAATCAGCCTAAAGAAATTTGGTGAAATTAAGTTTCTCATACTGAAATGTAATTAGTAGAAAAACATCATCGCTTTTTAGACTAGGCAGCAGTCACAAGACCAAGCCACCTTATTTTACTAAAAATTTCTTACAATTATTCAAAAATAGAAGCATCCACTATAGCTTCAATTCACTTAATAATAAGGTACTGGTTCAGAGTTTAAAAAGCAAAAAGAGTCTACCATGACACTATGCCTCAAGATCTTCCATTCAATGTTCATACATTAATTTAATTCAGCTTATGTTCACCTGGCAAAAATTCACACTTGAAAACTACAATGGCTGAGACTGTGTGCAAAGTCCCAACACAGAGACAACTTTCATATGCAGGCCAAAACAAGGCTCTTAAAACAGGGAATTATTCTGGAAATGCTGACACATCTTTTACACTGTGAGTGGGCGCCAATATAATACACACATTGTGTACACATATGTTGCTGTCTTCCTGGGAAGCTTAACTGAAAGCCCACATGGTTGATGTGGGACAGCAGGAATGCTTCTTTGAAAGCACTCGTCCTGCTTATTCATAATATCTCAAACGAAACCCAAAGCATATGGTAAAATTATGCCATTTCACAGGAGACTGCTTATGACAGTGAACAATCCTTTTTAATCAAAACTACTCTTGATAGTTCAAGAAAAAACCCCACCTTGCTGACAGAACTCAAACACAGTATTTAGCATTTAAATAAAAACAAATCTTAAGAGCCAGAACTCTTGAGGTCATCAAGGCAGTTTAATAAATTGAACTGCATCCATTACAAAGAGACTTATTTTAGTTGTCCTTTTTTTTTTTGCTAAAGCACACACCCACTACAGAGAGTGAGACTCCCAAAAGAATAATGAAAACAATAGATGAACCATCTGCTGCTACATAAAGCAAACAGAAAATCCAGGAATAGAGTATATGGGAGTCATACTAAAATAACCATTACCTTTCCATTTTCTTCTGCGCCAGATTCTTATCTTAGCTAAACTTTTAAAACCAAAAATGAAAAGCCACAACACATGAAAGTTGTAGAATCTTCCATGTATAATGGAATAAATGTATAAAGTACATGACATGTCCTTTAAGAATTCTTCTTCTTCTGTTGGCAATGCTAAACAATACACAAGGTTCCAGTGATGAAAAATCTGCCTCCTGCTTATACAGCAAATGAATGTCATTTATGGAACTGGTGTTCCACAAGGGTACAGCCTGAGATGCATTTTACACATCACCTCCATGGATACCCATAACTTAATGTCTTTGCAGCTGTCAGCTGATTTCACTGAAAGGCTTATTTGTTATTGTCCCCCAGCCCCAGCTTATGCACATCAAGCATAAGGCAGTCAGAACTCCCTAATAGGCTTAAAACAAGCGTGAACAAACAATTGCCCAAGGAAAAGATTGCCTTCGAAAGACTTGCTACAGAGCAGAGGATTACCTGAAAAAGAAGTGTAAATAAACAGAGGAATAGCACATTCACACTTGTTTTTCTTTCCTGACAGCTGTTCCTAAACTCAGTGTCAAATTGTTTTAACAGACAGGAGTCTTCTGTTCCATTATATTGGAGGCATTTAAAAACAAGATATATTTACTATGTTATGACAAATACTAGGAGGTGGGTGCTGCCCTTTGGTTGCTTTATGTTAAGTAAACATAAGCTAATTTATTTCTCTAATATTTTAGCAACTCATTTCTTCCATGGCTATTGTGTTTCCAGTGGCTGGGTAGGTTAAGCTTACAGGTTTCAAAGAAGCATTTATGCCAAAACTCCTTTCAGTCATCCACTCCAGTAACAAACTACATTCTCAGAAATGACAGATTTTTGAAGGACCAATTTTTAAAACAAATATTCAAGTCTGTCCTCTTAAAAAACATTTTAATATTCTAAAAAACTGCATTTCTCTTTTATGTTGCCCATGACAGTTTCACATTCGTAACAATAAATTCATCGAGCACAAATCAATGAAAACCCTTTAAAACCCTCAGGCCTTTCAGAAGAGCATTTTGTATGGACACTTTCTTTAAGAAACTAAAAAATTGCTATGGGCAGTTTAAACAAGTCTCTTCCCAGCACTGGACTTCATTAAGTATTATTTTCAAAGTGACTGCTGGGGCCCATGATCCTTCACCACCCTCACAGAAAAGCTTCCTTCTCCCATTTTTTTTTCCTCTCTTCCAATGAAAGTAGAAAAATGAGAGAACGCAAACTACTCTTCCTCAGTGGCACTTAGACAATTCCATAAGGCAAAAGTCCCTTCTAGACAATCATTACCAGCTTGTCAGACAGATATGCACGTAGTTAATGGAACTACATATGCACAGACTGGAGGACAGCTCGGAACCAACTGGGTCACCAGTGGTCCATACTACTGAACACCTCCCAGATGAGCACTCTCTACATTTCTGTGCTCTGTAAGCGATTAGAGCCCCATTCCACATAGGGCATTAATTATGGGGATTAACAGTAAAAGGAAACACATGAACAGGATGTTATGTACTTTTTTCTTTTTTTGCTTTGAATCTTTGTGTATTTGCTATAGCCATGAATTAGAGAGTAAAAAGGATATGCAGAGTTCTGGAAAAAAAAAATAAAATGCAACAGTCTTCCAGTCTTAAGTTATCTTAAAGAAGCCAATTTTACAAAGAGCATATGGGGAGAGGATTTCAGCCTGCTGACACAGGACTTCCTCAGCTAGACAAAAAAAATTGGCTGTATATGCCATATTTTCTGTATTTTCCCAGTTGCAGCACAGAACATGTATCACCAAGTTGTAAGAACACTGAAGCATTGGCCACTGGGAATAAGCTGTCAGTGAGATGCAGCTATGAAGTAGATTAAAAATTCATATACAGTTACAACAGACACAAGCCTTTATCAGTGCTCCTGTCATCCAACATTACCCTGCTACTATAGCCAAAAAGCACAGAACACTAAATACTACTATTTATTCTAGGGAAAACCCAAAAGTGCTGCACTATGGCTAATGGCTAATACTTAATAGACAGAAATTACTTCATAGAATCTAAGTAAAAAAGTTACTTAAATAGAAATAAAGCACAGGCATCCATGCTCTGTTCTAACAAAAATACCAATATTCCCTGCTAATTATGATCCACCTGGCATTACTGAGATAACCTAGCAACCAAACATGTACTTCTAGAGTTTTAGAGCTGAAAATCGGAACACTACTACTTTACGAAAACACTGGGGGTTTTTACAGTATTTTAAAAACAAATTCTTGGAAACAGATAAAAACAAGCTAAATTCTAACACGGATATTCCTTTTACTGCTACTATATTAGATGAGCAGATGCCCGTAACAGAGATTTCCACCAATTCTATCATCAAACAATGTTTGGAAAAGAGGTTACCAGGTTGTGACATTAACCTCCACTTCAGAAATTTACAACAGGCTGCATATTTGAACAACAACTAACAGAAATGTTTTCAGGCTCTATTTGTTGCATTGTATCTTCCTTAAACACACATGACCTCTAGTTGTATTAAATACAACTTTCTCAGCTCTTCTTTAAGTGAACTGATGGAAGGCTTACACACCTCATTTGCTGAAATTTAAAACTTATTTTAAGAAGCTGTTGATTTTTCTTCTGTAAAAACTAAGTGTTCTCCAAAAAGAACAGTGTGCAGGGTGTTTGATATTGAATCCAAATAAAAATCATCTAGTATTGTGGTAATTTCATTTTTTAAAATTACATAATGGCTAATGAACTGTAGCCCCATAAACCTGCTTAAAATGTTGAGATACAAAAATCTGAAGCTGTGTCTTTCCACCTTTACACACTCTTGCACTCGAACACTAGGTAGAATTAAAAGTCTTCTCTTAGATATACTCTGACCCTGCATTTCATACTTCCCATGACAGACATTTATGACTCAGAATCAACCAAGATACATTCACAGAATATTCTGTTGGCTAAGGACCAAATTCAATTGAAAACAGTTTGAAAACAGATACTAATAATTTTTTCCATCTTGACTAACACCCTTTAACTTATAATAAAGGAGGCATTTTTTTTCCTCAGGTATTAACCCTTTAAACAATACAGTATTGCCCAAAGTGTACTATTTTAAGAGTGACAACTAAGAAATGCATTTATCTCCTCTTAAAAAGGCAGCAATATTTCTGAGAGAGAGCTGAGGAAGGTGTTAGGGCTTAGCAAGTTTTTTTAGAATAAAGAGATTGGCAAGAGTCTAAGAAATTACCAAAAAAATAGAATTAAGGAAAAAATTTAATTAAAATATGGCTTGTTTCTTAGTGTAAGTAAAACTAGAATTTGTTAAGAATTCAATGCAAGCTCAGAAGTGATCACAGATTTTCTAGTAAGTATTCAAGTTGCAGTTCTTTGAACAAGTTACTCAACAAATACCAGATACAGTTATACCAGATATAACTAGGCGGGCTCTGCAAGAGACACTTTTTTACTCATGTGCAAACAAGCCCATGGATCCTTTTCTTTCTGTCAACAGTACCTTGGGTCTAATCCAGTCCTGCAATATGCCAAGCAATTGCTGAGAGAATCTAGGTATTTTCGACTTTTGGTCATATCAATATAAACAGTCACTACACCATACATTAGGTTTGAGCTCAAGAGAAGAAGAGAGAGCAATAAATCAGGAGCTGATACCTCTTCCATAGCTTATTACTGAGTATATTTTCCTATCAGGAGACATTTATGCTCTGCAAGGTAGAGGAAACAGGCTAATATTAAAAGTGAAATATGGTTCTTGATTTTATTTCTTTGTACTCCTCTGTTCAGTGTCACAGACAGAAAAAAATTAAGGCTTGACCTATTACTAGTGACAGCTTCACCTAAGAATCGTGGAATAGGTAAGGTAATCTTCATGGCTTTGCTACAGAAAATAGGAATAATTTTCCTACTTATTGTTGCTTCAAATCTCGAGCACACAATACTATCAAATAAAGGGGGGGAAAAGTAATTAGAATTAACTTGCTTTTTCCAACAGAATTCTTTCACTGTACATTCACAGAGCTTGCCAAAGGTCAGTTAATGAAGCAAAAGCCTAACATATCAGGTGGTCTGTTCAGGGCACAATGGATTTCTGATATATATGGTGCATCAGATATTATGCTGAAATTGCATCTGTGCTATCTGACCATTCAAGAATATAAAAAAAATAATATCAAAGTCCCCATACAGGAGATCAGGAGATACTATTACAGAGAGACCACAACAACCTTACCTACACAGAAATTAAATTTAACTCAATCAACATGTTACCATTTAATACAATCTGTCATTATAAATATCCTAAAAAATGCTTGTTTCTTACATGACTGCTACTTTCATGTTTCTCCTGCAGTTTTCTGCATTATATCACATTAGGAAGAAATACAGTTAAATTTACCTTTACATCAGACATACGAGGAAAACAGTGCAGGCATAATTATATTGGCCAACTTTTATTGAAATGAACTCACTGTTTGTTCACCAGCATTCTGATCTGTCAAGATCTTTGCAAGTATCAAGTCAGAATCTTCTTCAATATGTACTTCATTTTACAACAATGTAAAGCATTAGGTAATAGATTATGGTTGAGATCTTCCTTTACAAAACATGAAAGCTCTAATTCTGACATAGGGAATCCGAGCAAAATATGGTAAAAATACATAATGTTTAACATTTGCTAAAGACAAATACCATTATTTTTCAATAATAAATCCTTTAAATGTACCTGGGTTGTCCTCAAAACAGAAAAATTCAAAACATATTGAATTCATCTGCATTGCAAATAACACATTGATGACAGTCACCTGGATGGTTCCCCAGAATGTTCTATTCCTCCTATAAAAATTGCTTACTGTTTTCTTTTAAAATCATGTTATGTGTTAGGATTGTACAATTTACAACTGGACCTTCCTGTATGCTATTTCTCCTATTTGGTTGGGGTTTTTTATAATGAAATTAGTTGCACAGTCTTCTATATAAATATCACATTTTCTTCCAAATCAATTACATGATATTCCTGGGGTAGCTCTCAGACAAAATTCTGTGAAGGAATTTTGAATGGTTCAGTATAAAAAACATGCCAAAATATTCACCTTGTCAGCAAGTAAAACTGTTTCATGCATGCACCAGCAAACTTATTTTTTGAACTACTAATTCTTTTTCCTCCAATATCAATTAGAAATATTTTAAGCTTTGCCTCACTTTAGATCACAAATAATATTATCCTATAATCTGTAAAGACAAAGTTAACTTTTAGATATGCAGCCACTGATAAAACAACAAGCATAAAAGGTACCCAGAATGCAACTTACTAAATAATTACACTATTTTGTCCCATTTTTAAGATGACAAAAGTAAATCCACTTAACATTGAAGCAAAGAACAGAAAAGGAGGAAGAGAATCTGATTTTTGTCAAATGACTAAAAACTACTTTAAAGGTACTCTTTGTTGCACTATAAATTTCAACCAACTAAACTAGTATTTCCATCTACTACCATCTCCATCAATATCTCATTCTTTATGTTTTGTTCTGAATTCTGTCAGCTGTGTTAGCCAAAACATATGGTTTAATACCTTTTCAGATTAAGATTACATTCCCATTCCCAGGTTAATGAAACTACAGGTTTAAATACATACCAAGGATTTCTTCTAGCCTAAATTTTGACTGAGCATTCTTTGGACACAAGAACTATTTCTATTCCTATGTCTGGTTTTGTAAACTGGCTTTACTTAACTTTCAAAGGCAGACAAAAAGCTTCTATTAACTAAACATCAAGTATACCACTTGAAAGCAATTATTTTCAACTTCCTTTTCATTTCTTTATAGAATAAAAGCAGATTTACATTCTTTCATGTTTCTAATTTTTATTGAAAAACAATGCCACAGAACATTAGGGAAAGGAAACAATTTATTTTTATAACCTGAAATTAAAAATAGGTACTCATATCTTTAGATACACTTCATAAAAATGGATACTTTCTTCTAAAAGCTTTTTCTGTGCTGCTTCTTGCACAGTAAGTAGCTGCCATCAGAAGGCTTATAACTAAGACACTGTAAAACAAGTAATTGCTCTATAGAGAACACTTCTGACACAGAGGAGCAAAGACCAAATTTTCTAAAAATTAACCAAGCGTTCAAAAGTGACCAATGAAAAGACCCTTTCAGGTCCCATAAGAGGAGCCTTCCTTTTTACACAATACTTTCAAGACTCACTGCTGTCTGCTCTTCAAGGACATCCTTGAGTTGCTCTCTGGATGTGATTAGCTGGGCTTTATCACACCTTAGAACATAGCTCTATTTACCGCTGGCAACCCCAGCCTGCCTCCACCAGCACAGCTGTTCCCTGTGGAGCCCATGCAGACAAGCATGGGGAAGGGAGGTGAAAAACCGAGATGTTCCAAACCCAGAATGGCTACTAATATCCCAACTGCCAAATCTGAGAGAGTATTTCCAGAGCCCTCTGGTTTTTTTCAGATAACCACCTTTTCTTCTTGCAACAAGGAAGAAATCAGACTGTGTCTGTTCCCTCACAATCAGCAGAACTCTTCCCAGATGTGACTGTCAACACCCTATTACTTGTATGAGTGTTTAAAAGAGACCTTGCACTAACACAGCAAATGCTGCCTCATTTTGTAACAGAGTAAAAAGCAGAAGATAAACAAGTACACACATCGCCTTCCTTCTATCCAACTGGATGTGAATCAAGGATATAAATCAATTACATCAATTGACAAGCTATTATTTTTTCAGTTAGGATATTTCGTGGTTTAAAAATCCTTGTCTTCCTCTGCAATCTGAATAAATAGTAGCCTTGAAGTTACTTCGGTACTAATATTTTGTACTCATTTGGCAATATCCTCCCCCAAGTAATGAAGATGATAAAAAATGTGCAAAATTTAAATATTGCCTTACAACTGCTGTCACACAGCCTGTTTGCATTCATGCTGAGAACAAGCTGTCATAACACTGCCCTACTATTTGTAACCTCTGCATGTTCTCACCTGCCCTCTGCAACAAGAGTCTCTTTGTCTGAAAGGGGTGTTTGTTTAACATTCCTTGTTTAATTTAGACTAGAACCAAAAATAGCAAATGGCTTGTGCTTCACTAAATTAGCACTAAAACTCAGTTACTCATGTGGTTCAGGTGACAAAGGGTTTCTTAAAGCTTTTTTGGTTCACATGTGATTTTACATCACATCTGAGGAACAAGGAGGAAAGAAGATGATGGAAATTCTCACCATAACATAAAACCTTAAAAAAAAAAAGTATTGTTTCTTTCTCTTATGCAACCCCATCCAATAATTCATATGCTCTCCCTTTCACAGAATCATAGAAAGGCTTAGGTTGGAAGGGACCTTAGAGATCACCTAATCCAACCCCCCTGCCATGGGCAGGGATGGCTCTCAACTGGGCCAGGTTGCTCAAGGCCCCATCCAACCTGGCCTTGAATGCTTCCAGGAAGGGGGCAGCCACAACTTCCCTGGGCAACCTGTGCCAGAGTCTCATCACCCTCATACTAAAGAACTTTTTCCTAATATCCAAATTAAACATATTCTTCTTCAATTTAAAACTCCTTCCCCTTCTCCTAGAGTTGCTGGACACTCATGGAAAGTCTCCCTACAGCCTTTCTGTAGGTTCCCTTCAGGTATTGGAAGGCAGCTATAAGGTCCTCCCGGAGTCTTCTTTTCCTCAGGCTGCACAATCCCAGCTCCTTGAGCCTCTCCTTGTAGAAGAGATGTTCCAGTTCCTGGGGACCATCTCTGTGGCCCTCCTTTGGACTCATTCCAACAGATCTATGTCCTTAATGGTGGGTACACCAGATCTGGATGCAGAATTTGAGATCCCAAGCATTTCTTGAGGCATTTCTCAAGCTGTTAATGTCCCTTTGGATGGCATCCCTTTCCTCAAGTGAATCCACCACACCACACAGCTTGGTGTCATCAGCAAACTTACAGAGGGTGCACTCAATGCCACTGCCCATGTCACTGACAAAGATGTTAAACAGCACTAGACCCAAAACTGACCCCTGAGGAACTCCACTTGTCTCTGGTCTCCAAGCTGCTGATCATCTCTCTTTCAATGCAACCTTCTCTCCAGCTTCTTATCCATCAAGTGGTCCATCCATCCATCAAATCCATGTCTCTCCATCTTACACAAGGATGTCATGTGGGACAGTGTGGGACAAGTCCAGAGAGAGGACACGAGTTGCTCTTCCCATACATACTGGAGGTGTAACTCTGTAGTAGAAGGTCACCACATTCCCCAGGCAAGACTTGCCCTTAGTGAAGCCAGGCTGCCTGTCACTGATCACCTCCTTGTTTTCCATGTGCCTTAATACAGATACCAGGAGGATCTGTTCCATGATTTTATCTGGCACAGAGGTGAGACTGACTGCTCCTTAGTCTTCTCCTTTTTCTCAGGAGAAGGCTCTGGTTTAGAGTTCAGTTACTGTAGCCAAGTTCCATTCCCAATTGCTGTATTTTAGGTTATACATTGGCAGAGAAAATGTCCTCTCTTTTCTAGGACAGCATAGGAGTTCCAGCAGTGAGTCTGCAGATGCTTTCAAGCAAACTAAGGTGTTTTTTTTAAAACAAAATAACAAACAAAAATAGCAAATCAACCATCTAAAAATATAGGTAAATAAATAACAGAGAAAGGGATAACGGATTCTTTTGCCACAGTTTTTGCAAGATTATAATATATATATTATACATATATTACCAATATATTTGATCTCTAAAACATATTAGCATACCTTAAGTTTAGGGGTTTACAAATCACATCATCATACTTTCCTGAATCTGTACATTCTGTTTGTCAAACACTGAAAACCATCAGACAAAACAATCTTAACTTGACCAAATAAAATCATCATGAATTAAAAATATTGTCTTCCTGATCCTTTTCTCAATCAATAAAATCTCTGCCTGGAGACACAAACAAGTTACAAATCTGGCTAAATTATAAACTTCCTAATTTCCTGTAAATAAAGCAGCAGCTCTGTGGTACAAGATGAAGTCACTCAAAGAAGTATGGTAAGCCACCTCTCACTGCAGGTCAGAACTACATAAGCAGATGTTACCATGTGGCAGCTGACATTCTCAAGTCCGTCCTGATGCTTACCCAGGTAATCTGGGTAATGAGAATAATGAGGAAATGGATTAAAAATTTCAGCAGTTAAAGGTGTCTATCAAGAATCCTGTGTACTTTGATATGCAAGTTCTTTGAATCAAGAACCTTAAACTGATCTTGGTTATCAACCTAGACTGACGGGAAAAGGAATACTTTATCAACTCACTAATCAACCTGAACAGTAATAAAGGAGAACCTTATCTATCACAGGAACCACAGGTATAAAAGATCCCTAGAAGACTTAGGGAATGTAACAATTCTGCACTAACAGAATAATTAAGCAAACTGTAAAATCTACAAGCCTGTATTGAGCAAGAGAAATAGTAAGACCTGCTGTATAGGAACAGGAGTGGGATCTTATAATTTTGAAGGACTTCCTTGACTTGGATGTTCCCTACATGCACACCTCTTCCTACAAAGACCCCAAAACAACCTCAGCTCTTCTCCTCTTGACATCTTCATCTCTACTGCCCCCTACTTAAGAAATGTATGTTTTTCATCTTGCCTTCCTTTTCCACTTCTGTAACATCACCTAAAGTCAAGCAGCCAACTAACTTTGGCTGAACCAAGCAGTATTTAAGAGACTATTAGAAATAAGCAGACATCCTGGGTTTACACTCTCTCTTCTCTTGATATAAAAGGCATACAGCAGAACAGATGCAATATTAAGACAATGAACAAGTTCCATCTCAAGGACATATCCTTCCAAGGACACAACTTACAGATAAGCACAGGAAAGCTCACACAACAAATGACTGTGTTTGCCATAAAGAACATGCCCAGCATCCTGGATGAATCCAAATGCCATCTCCTCACTGCCACTTTATTCCTCTTCTATTCTTGTCACAAAACCTTATGGACTTGATCTCTACACCTGGCTAACATATTTGTCTGACAAAACTAACAGTCTAGAATTATTTTTTTTTGGATGCATAATTCTGGAATGCAGTGAGACAAAAAAAAGTTGGGACTTCACAGAAATTGTACCTTCCAGCTTTAGTCTACTTTCCAATAAACAAAGGCAGGAGATAGATGACCACAAAATAATAACCTAGCCTCAGGTCCTCAAAGACACAGACAGCCTTTTATTAAGGGCTGATGTACCTGAGGCAGTAATTTTAGTAAGTCTCTATTAATAACCTTTTAAAAGTATAACCTCTGACAAAAAAACCTGATCTTTATATTGATTCATACATAGAAAACAATCTTCTGTGCCGCATCTCCCAAGTACAGCTTATGGAATTTCTAGAATGTTGTCACTTATTTTATTAAGCAAGAGGACAATTTTATTCTAACTACCAAATGGCAGAAGGTAGATACAATTAATACACAGTAAACAAACTTGTAAGCCACATTTTCTCTGCTTAGCCAGACTTATCCCACACCAAACAGAATGACAGCACCATCTACTCTTAAATGGCTATCACGTGTTTTACATGGAACACAGGATAGAGGGGCAACATCAAAGTGTGAGGTTTTATTTTAGCTGTTTGTACATAATCTGGTTGGCATACTGTATTATTTCATACTAAAATTAACTAAAAGTATTTCACAATTTTGGTGTCATCAGACTAGTAAGCATCACATGCATATTGGTATTGCTTCCTAAAGGTACCATCACTGTAAAGAAGTTAAAAGACGATTCAGTGACCCTAAGAGGTTAAGAGTATACCAAATATATACACAGACTACTTCAAACTGCAGCCAGTTTCTCTTTTGTATGATGATCTTTTATCCAGAAATACAGAAACAGGCCAGTTGTCAAAATGCCTGGTTTTTTTTAACTGCCTACACTGCAATTTGACTGTCATTTTAGAAACGTCTTCTGAAACTCTTAGATGATCACTCCTAGTTTGCAGTATAACACTAACAAATAATGTACTTAGGTTAATGCAGGCCTATTTGGAAGCAAAGAAGCTAAAAATGTTACCTTCTTTTACTGACATGCCAAGGATTAATATGATTAAGTATGTTAAAGCACTGCAAAAAGGTACCTTGTCATAGTGCTCAGCAAACAAGTATACCTGAACTTTAAACTAGGACACATGTACAGATAAAACATCACCAGTACACGATGGGTACTCTGAAGTTACAGAGATGTAGACTTTAACTTAAAATGGCATGAACTGCTGGAACAATGCTTACACTTACTTCTTTTTGTTTAAGCATTTTGACTGTGTGTCAGAATGCAGTTTGTATAGGAAACACAAATAATTTTAGCACAGGAGAAACATTTCTCTTGTGCATCCTTCCTCAAGCTTCAAAGTCCATCAGCCAGGGAAAATGATATCTTTCTGAAATTCAAATTCAGAGAAACCAAAGTAGTTAACTGTGATTCAGTGCACTTGATTACTAAGTTCTGTTTTAAAATCCTTCAATTCCAATCATCTCACAAGAACAGTCCAAATGACAGTAAATATGCTAACTGCACCTTCTTCAGAAACTGTTTGTTTCAGAAAAGACTTGCTTATATTACCCGTCACCTTATGCAGGAAATTCAGTGGGTAATTGGAAAGAAGAAAGCAATTCTAGCAACCAAATACAGTTACTAAGACACTGTTTGAATGACTACACAAAGCATATAGCATACTTTGAAAAAGCAATACTGAAACTGACTTTGTTGCTAAGAAAATCACCTGTTTACAGAAAATAAAACTGTTTACAGGAATGCAACTATGTCAGATTTCCCTTACCATAAAACTTTTCCCCCCCCCTGCAACACTATGACTTCTCTACATACACCAAATGGGATATTAAAAAAGAACCCACAGACTCAGGACTGAAAAATTCTTCCAGAAGCTCTGCTAAGAAGGCATCTACAGTTAAAACATTCCTTTACAAACTTATGAATTCAAACACAAAAAACCCCATTCATTAAAAATCTTTACTCATCACTAAAATACAGTGTATTTTGCTCCTCCTAGGCAAATTGCCCCAAGTATATTTAAAATAGGACAATCTTTACATACTAACAAAAAAGCCTTGGGTGTCAAGCAAGCTTCATACAGGAGATTCCCACAGTACCCTGCATAGCTATAATCATTGCTAAAGATCTGGAAGGAACATTTGTTTAAAATCAAACATCACAGAAGTGACATTTACAAGAATGTAGACATTCCACTGCTTCTACCAAGACTTTCACCATCTGTAAAACCATAATGCAGCCCTGCCTCTGATCTCAGGTGCAGACAGAATGGCAGGGATTCAATCCTCCATTCTATCTATCATTCTATTCTATCATTCCTTTCCATCTCCTGTTCCCCACTATCTCCTTTAAAAAGGGGACTCTCTGGAAACAGCATCATATCATTTGTCTGAATAGATTTAAAGATATACCACACATGGCAGTGTCTATTTGCCACAACATTGCTGTAACCCTTCCCAAACAAAGCTGCAGATTTTGCACATTTCTTGAAATATTATTATTACAATACTAGGCAATAACATCTAATATTAAAAAACTCTTCACTCATCACTAAGAGTACATATGGAGCGGACATTAACCCCTGGTATTAAAACTGAAACACAGCAAACCAGAAATCCATGAGGTTTCTCAAACAGCTTCTCAGCACCAAACTAACATTATCATCACCTTATGCTAACATCACACAGTATCTAAAAAACTGAATATTATTTAGTTCCATTTCATCTCTTGTGCAAGCTCTAAGTTAATATCCATCATGGCTCCAACAGTTCTAAGAACTGAGGTAAGGGAGGTCAATCTCAATCCAAGTCACACTCACTCTGCCTGAGGGGAAACTGCATATTTTAAGGCCCTGTGAACAAGTAATTACAATGAAATTAATGTTTTATGAAGGAAATGCACTTGGTTTTAAAGGTCACAAAGTGATAGATAAGAGCACACGATGGAACAAATCCAGCAAATTACTGATTGACCTGCGGGGTCAATGAATCCAAACAATAAATATTTCTGCTCTTTAAATAATTAAAAATGTCAAACGCAATGGCTGCAGGCAAACAGTATTAAAAAAGCAGACAGACCAGACAATATACTTCATATTTAAATATTCCACTTACCTGTCCTGTGACTGCTCCTCATACATTCTTTCCTTTCCTTCTTTGAAGAGTCTTATAGCCCGTTTTGATTTTTTCATGAGACTGTCAATGTAGATTTTAAAATACTCATTCTCACTGAGTTGTGCAAGTTTCTGGTTGTCATCATATTTGCTTAGTATAAGTCGCAAATGTTGATAAGTGTCAGGTAAAATGTCAAGTATGTAAGGTGGGCTGTTTTTAAGTTGAAGCTTTGGGTTTTGGCACAACCTTACCTATAAGCAAAAACAAGAACATGTAAAAGACAAGAAATATATTTGGGAAGAAAACTGTTCTGACATCTTACAGTTAATAGGTGCAAGCATATTTATCTATCCAGACACAAAGAATTAAAACCTACTTCAATTATATTCTATGAAATCCCACCACAGTCTCTAATTTCAAAGGACACAGAATTTAACTTAATCCTGTCACATCTATAAAGAGCAAACAAACTTACTTACATAGTTTGAGGGTTTGGTTTAAAATTTAGAATGTCTTTGCCTGACATGCTGAGTATAATGTCAAAACACAGGATGCAACTCATACCAAGAGCATTAGCTTTGTACACGTGTTTGTTGCAGGTGAACTTCCTTAGGGATGTTTAAATGTCTACAGAGAACTGACTCTATAAATTACCTTATCATCTGTCTGCCTCTTTTCTCTAACCAAAACCAGAACCTGTCAGAACCTAGAGGAACGTTAGGTTTAAGAGGTCTACACATATGAAAATGTTCTGAGTGTTGATAGTAGTCCAAAAGCTGTTATTTACAACAAATTAAGATACCCACAAATACTGTAAACCAGGAAATAAACTCCATGTTTTCCAGTTCATGGTTGTAATAGATAATGTATTAATGGTTTGGAATCATCATGTTCCTAAGTGGCACAAAAAATAATTAAATCACAGGTATTACTTTAAAGAATACACTTCAGATTAGTTAAACACCTTTATTTGAATTAATTTAATTAATTAAATTTAATTTCCACTGGAATCATTTAGTACTGGGTCTGCATCCTGAAGATACCCAAGGTTAGACTAATTATCTTCTAACTACACAAATTCTCTAGTAATTTGTTCTGTAATGGTCTATAAAGCAAAAGGGACCAAGCCTAACAGGTAGTTCTTGAGTGCTATCACATTGAGCTACCCATGCTTAGCTAAACCAATGCAGAGAGACACATTCTAGACATGTGTGTGTGCAGCTGTACATATGCAAATACTTATGAAAAAAATTAAGTCCATGTGGTATGTAAGTTTTATGAGTATCATTTGGAGATCACCACATTATATATTCGTGACTCCGACATTCTTTTGAGGTAACTAACGAGGCTGTAAAAGCATCTTAATACTGCTTGAAAGCAGACTCCTATTCCTGCTCATGTATCAACTTCAAAAAAGTCCAGTTTTGAGCCTTTTGAGAGAGGGAAAGGGGGGATAGCCACAAACTTGTATCCTGTAACAGTAATCCCTCTAAATTCCAAGCTATATGACTATTTTTGACCCATTCTGCACCATTAAGAAATTCACTGCCTTAAGATGGTTTCCACTAACAGAGCTTGAGGAACCACAAACAGTGAAGGAAACACAATTTTTTTTTCCTTCAGAAATTTACACACAAAACCACACCTACTCACTAGATTTAAGTAACTGCAGTCATATAAAAGTGAAGAGAGAAAAATGGACAAAAGTCAAGCACTAAAAAGTTTTAGAATAAAAGTCTAGCACCATAAGAACAGTGCAAACTCGTAACCACTCCAGAAATATTAACAGCATTCAAAAACTATTTAAAACATGACATTTGGAATAGCTCCATTGCTGATCCATTGTTATTTTAGTAATTTCTATTATTCTTCCATTTACTAAACATGTAATTTATCAAGAACTCTTCTGACTTGGTGTAGAACAGACACCTTCCCAGAGTAATTTACAGTCTCAGAAAATGAAAAGATAGAAGACTGATGCAGGCAAATGTGAGTACATCAACACACTACTTCTCACCATACTAAAGAGAAGTCCAGGGCAGTAGAAGTCAGGCATTTCTAGCTATAAAGAGCAGAGAAAAGTTTCAAGGAAAGCACCGAGAGTGATTTAATGGCTCATATTCCTCCTAAGTAGAGGAAGAAGCTGGAAGGAAATAAAAAAACACCAAAGCATAAAGAAATTTGGTCGTCTCTTCACCAGGTGAAGAAGCCTGGAACTGCAGTCAATAACTGCAAGAGCAAGACAGCAAGACACTCTGAAACTGAGAAGAATTTCTTTGTATTTCATGTCATAAAAAGAAGCTTACCGGGATAAAAAAAAAAAGAATAACATGGTCCATGCCATGGGTTAGGAGATGCCTGCAGCAGCAGTCTTAAAAGACTAATGGTTGGATATGATGGCATTCTTTGAAGGTCAGAAAAACAAAGCTGAACTTACATAGAATATCAACTGGATGAGAGTTTTAGGTGACTGGATTGATGCATGATGTTATACTTGTCTGTGAATTATATCTCAATCTGAAAGGTTTAGACACCTGAAAAGTTACCTAAGTGAAGACTGGGTGACAGTATCACCTCAGAAGATCAAGAAAGGATCTAATGAGAGACTTATGAATGAGATTAAACATATTTTTTTAGTTATACTGAAGTTAAGCTGACAGCTAGAATTTTAAATGAGATTTTAGAAACATCAGCAAAGAATTTTACACGTGCATACAGAAATATATGTAAATTTCTTTTTGTAGCAGAGTTAGAAGAACTGGAACCCCAAAGAGAGAAGTTAAAAACTTTAAGAATAATGTTGACATTCTTCATATGAACTTTTATTCTGTGATTTCTGATTTAGTGAAAACTTGAACCAAGACTGATGTCCTCCCAAAACCAACTTTCTGGGGCAACAAGGGTAAAAAAAAAAAAAAACATCAGAAAACAAAAAACCAAGAAGAGCAGACAAGAGCAAAGAAGGCTGCAATCATTTGGAATTGTTTATGCACCCCAATTTAAACCTCACTATCAAAAAACTATTAGTTATCTTTCTGAAGTCAGTAACTTCAATTGGATGTGCCAACAAGCAGAATATAAGTGGTTTTGTATGTATTAGAAATACCATTACAAATATAAAACAACAGGAAAAAAATAACTCCCCTATGCTGGCTAGTATATTTTCAACAGTCAATCTATTCAACCATGCAAAAGTAACATCCAGTTACCAAGAAGAATTAGTTTCTCTTTCAGATACTCTAGAAAGTCATCTTCGGTACTGTATCATGACATACAGCCATACACATCAAAACAGGATCCTGTGGCCATTGTGGTTTACAAGGCTTCACCTTCTGCTGAATTTAGAGATAAATTCAACACATTATGAAACTCTTCAACTCCAGAACAAACCTTTAAGAAAGGCACAGAAAAATTCTATAGTACAGCTTAATTAGTCCTATGCATTCTCACTGAAAAAATGCTGGTGTTCAGCTCAAGTCAGAGATCCTGTGAAGGATTACAAGGCTTCCTTCACTTTATAGAGTACACAAGGTTTCAGTCCAAAGGAAGTAAGTTTGTAAAGAGATGTCTGGTAAACCATATGTTTTCCAGAGTCAGGATGTCCTGACACGTACCACAGCAGTTCACAATTAAAAGTAAGCAATAAGAAATGACATCTGCTGACGCAAAAGATTTACCAGTACACCAGAAGTGGCACACAGACCTTCCCTCCAAAATAAAACAGAACTCAAAACAAAACAAACAAAAAAACCCCAACCAAAAATAATATCCCATATATTGCACTTAAAGCAACCCTCACCAACACCTTAGGAGCGGATATGAATCACATCACTGCATGATTTCTGCATTGTTATGTCTGAAAGTAAGTATGCGTATATTTAGCAAGCATTCGGTGTAAAAAATGAGAAGCAGTCAATCACCAAGTTAGAAAGAAATGTCTTTCTCTCATTGAGATAAACTGAGACAAAGCTAAGCTCCTTTCACTACCTCACTCAGGGTTAATCCAAGCATTTACTTCAGAATGACAGAAACAATTCTGATTGTGAAGAACTAAGGCATTACCTTAATCTGTCAGAAATACATCTAGCGAACTCAGAAACTTACAGACAAGTTGATTCTAGTGCCTATGGATTAAAAAAGCCAAACCCCCTTTCTCTCCTACCCTCCTCCCCAACAAAACAAATAGCACTGCATAGAATTTTTTAAGATATTTGACTTAGATTACAAGGCATTCTTTTATTCCCTAGCATCTTCAGAGATTAGGGTAGTGGATGCTTATTGTATTAAGACAATTAATTTCTTAGGAAAAACTATCTTCTATTCACTTTTTAAAGCAAACAATGAAGTTGAAAGCCCTGGAGCCATTTGACAAAAGAACTTTTGTTCAAGCAAAGTATAGCAGCCCTCACACAATCTAAACACCTAATGCTAGTCTGAGACAATAGAAGGAAAGTACCACAGCTAAAACACTGCAAGTATCTAATGAGTAGGACATCCGCTGAACAGTGCTTTCAGCTGCAGTGAATGGAGCAGAACAATCAGAGCACCAGTGTTTGCACTCTTCCAAAAGTACACTTCAAAACCAGCTACTGAACAAGTCTCTTCTACCATGCAGTACAAAAAAAAGTCAAGGAAAACATTTTGGCACCATCCAGCCTAGATGTAGCTCTGCATTAAGAGGACATAAGAGATCTGCAGCAAACCACAACACACAGTGTTACCAACAATGCATTCTGAAGAGGAAGGGGCTAATCAAGAAAACAGATGAAATCTGAACATTATGCTGCCTAATCATATAAGCCCCCTGCCAGAAATGACATTAAATGCAATGCATTTTATTTTCCACTGAAAGATGGTTTTTTTCTTCCTGAAAGAAGCCTTCTGGTCAAAATATAAGTAGAGGTGATCCATCATCAATCTTTTTAGCTAAGAATACACTAAGTGCTTGTTCAACAGCTACCACACTGCAACTGTGCCATATGTTTCCATAATGGAGGAACAAGCAACAACAGGGCTGATGCTACACATGTGCACAAGAACAGCTGACTTTGGAGGGTCACTTATACTTTCTTCTGATTACAAAAAAAAAAAAAAAAAAAATCAGCTTTCATTTCTCTGATTAAATTTTTCTTCTTTTTCCACAAACCACGTGTAAAAGACAAAAAACTTCCTATCAACTTTCAGAAGGGAATACACCAAAGAATACCACAGTTATGATTGATGATTGTCTTTTCCGGATCCTTTGTGGAACAATGACATTTTACTGAATTGGAAAGCTGAACATTAATGTAACAATGACATTAAATGTTGCAAAGAATAACCAATGCACACATTGTTTTGTGCACTGTATACTTAGATGCTGTTGAAAACCTGGATAGTGACAAATGTTAATTTAAAGAAAACCACATTGCTAAGTTACAGAGGTAATACAGCTTTTACCCACTAAGTCAATACTGTGAGCTTTGGATATTCATTTTAATTTGCTCTTAGGTAATTATTAAATAGCAAATCAAATTGCCATCCCCATTTATACAGTCAAATATGGGTGAGCCATGACAGAGCACCCAGTTCAGACAACACTGTTAATCTTCACAGTAGAAAATGTAATTATTTTCAGGCCCAAAGCATAAGAGTACTGAAAAGTGATTGAAAGTGGCTGAAACAATCCTGTTAAAAACAAAACAAAACTGGAACCCAAAATAGTAAAGTGTGCATAATAGTACTGCCAACTCTAAATAGCCCGAGAAGTAAATTATCTTAACTACTCCTATGTTTACATAATAGGCATCCTCTCCTAAAGTTCTCAAGATAACCATTATCCTCTAATAATACATGGCTAGTTTCTAGGTATTAAAATCATCACATTTAAAAAGCTCAGGCAAAAACATTCCATGTAGTCTATGCATATCTTAAAGAAAGATATTTTTAAAAAGTTTTTTTTTTTATTTACAGTAAATGAACTTTCTAAACCAAACATCATGTTTTTAAAACAGTAATCTGCTTGCCAGAAGTTCAGAGATACATGTTCAACTTGCTTATACAATGATAGCACTAGAAAGCAGGGCTAGCCTTCCAAACCACAAAATTATCACCCTTTGCACTGCAAAGGTATTAAACAAAATATTTTTTTTGATTCTTAGTGGTAAAGCTACAGTTTACCCATAGAAAAGCAGCAGGGGAACTAGACCTTGATGCCAACGGTTGATGTCACTTTAATAATGCAGTTACCATTGTAAATTTTTTAAAAGACATACCAATAAGGCTCAAAAAGTACAGATCCCAGTGGACGAAGTATAATAAGGAAGATGCAGATATGAGATGGAGCTAATTCACATTCACTGACTGCTTAGAGCAAAATTTTATTTTTATTCCCTGCAAGGATATTCCTTACAGTAACTTCTACAAAAAGGGCTCTAACCAAGAGTACTATCCCAACATTCTGTCCTGCTAAAGAACTCTTTAAAATACTTGATTTTTTTTCAAACTGGTGACAGAAATTTAAAAAGAGAAGATACTTCAATAGAATTGCAACCATGCAACCTTCTGCCTATTCTCGCAGCTGATGCATCAATCCATGACAAACAAATATTGCCACAAAATCTGAACAATCCAAAGTATGACGTTCAATCACTTCTACACAGAGAAGTCAGCATGGTATCCAAGTAGCCAGAACTTTTACATACACCATAAAACCACTGACATAATATATACCTCACAGAGCAGCAATATTTGTGGTATTGGCTAATCCTTTGTTGTTGAAAACAAGTAATTGATACAAAGAATCTCATCTGTCAAAGTAGGAAATTACAGAAAGGAAAGAAAGGAACAATTAAGAAAGAAAGAAAGAAGCAAAGAAAGAAATGTAAACCAGAACTTATTTAGCTCTGTCCCTAATTTCTAAGACTGCTTTTCTGTCATCCTTTTGTTGAGACAATAGCTTTGCTTTGTTTCCATTCTCCCTTTCCCTGACATCTTTAGAACAGGGAAGAACTTCAGCTACCTCAGTGCAGCAAAAAGATGGTTATTGTGGCTATTACAGCTAAAGAACAAACAAGGATAATGACTGTTATTACAACAAGCAAAATAGGCCTCACAGCCACAATCATACCACGGGTGGCACCCCACCAACTCTGCAGAGCCTACTGCCTCCAGTAGGTATTAATTTTATCAGTGACCCACCATGGAATTAAGTTGTAGGACAGTCTTCAGAAACAGGATTTGAAACAATGGTCAATAGGGCAGGTTTCTATTTCTGGTTTTGATCCAGGCAGAGGAGAAAACAACCTTCCTGTGCCTGCTATCACATAAGTCTAAGAGACTTCAATTTGTTTGCCCCCATGTTAAATTTGCTAAAACACAACCTTTTACTAGAAGTACCAAACGCTAAAAACTCAAGCAGCAAGCTACAGCATTCTCACACTGTGACATCATCTTGTCTGGTATACTTTAATATAATTTGGAAATAAAATTTGATTAACTGAGAGCAGCTTAATTGAGGACACTTATCCAGTAAAATAAAAAAGAAAGCACAGTGCCATGTCCAGGCTTTCCAGTGACTGTGAAAGAACAGGCCTTACTACTAGTGACTTGGCTATAGATCAGCCAAGTAAAAGCAATCAACAAGTCCAAGCAGGGGGTGTTTAAGATTTTCTAGTGACCATGAATATTCAAATTGACAAGGGGGCAACCTTATCATACAGGTTTATAAGTGGCCCAACATGGAGGAATTAAGCAGTACATTTCCCATGGGGTTTCAACAGCAAGGAACCAGATTCCTGGTTTTCAAGCCAAAAACTTCCTTCTACTGAAGAAAGCCTGATTCCAAGTATAAATGTACTTGTAGTTCTTACTACAAGATGCTCACTGTTTACAGCATCCTGATGATTAACAGGGAAACGTCAACAACATCTTCATGATTAAAAACCATTTATATCAACGCTGTTTTTTTAGATTTATAATCATCATCAGAAACTGTGGTGGAAACATAGATGCTATTCTTGGAGCATCAAAAAGCCTATAAAGACTCAATCAAATACTTTGAAACTACCACTTGTGAAGACACATAACATGAAATTATCTCCACCATATCAGCATAAGTAGTTATGAACTTTAAGAAATGTTAAACATCTGCATTTTACCAGAGCCAGAGGGAAAGCAAATGGTTGCACTAATTCATGAAGAATCACCGAGTTAAAAACTTCCAACTCTCTTGCCACACAGACCCAAGGCTCACAAGTAGTCACCATCACTCCTCAGCAGTTTCAAGTGGAAAGTCTCAAATATGCAAAAGAGCTGCCAATTTCTCCTTAAGTTACACCTGTTACAGTGGGACTGTTCTTAAGTTGAACTCCCCTAGGTAACCTATCATCATACAAGCTGTCACTTTGTATAATACTAAACAAAATATATAAGGCTGATGGAGAGAACTGTAAAAGCTAAAAAACTTCAGTCCTTCCACTTCCTGAAAAATGAGTTTCAGCACTGTGTACTTCTAGTTTCAAAATTAAGAGCCTAAGTACTCAGAAATCATTAAAATGCAGAACACACACTTAAAAGTTAGGCGTGCCATACTAATCTGTTTACTAAACTGCCAAGAGTGACATCTCCCAGTCCCCACGCACATTCCTAAAAGCACAAATGTATCAATGTTGCCATCATAAGCATGTCTCACAGGACAATTAGCTTAACCCAAGTTTCATACTTCAGAGGTCTCCTTTGCAGGCTAACACAGAATATGTGATTACAAGCCTAAGTTAAGCAGCTTTCTGTTAGGACAGCTCTTCAAGTTTGAGTCATTTTAAAGGATCTGAAAATAACAATAGCCCAAGGCAAACACACACATTTGTTTTCCCTCCACAAACCAAGATTTAAAAAAACACAGCCAGAGGCCATAAGAAAAAAAAATAAATAAATACAAATGGTGCTTAAATAACCTAAAACATAAGTCCCCTTATTTCTCGGGCCACAAACAGCAGATCAGTCAGAGATGCAGGAAGACACCCTTTCCCCACACGTACCTATTTAAGTAGCCCCATTTTTTCCACTGCGTATACAGACGAAAGCAGACACTCACCACTTTATCCATAAGCTTCCAGGTCTTCTCCACAGTTCTCCGGTCGGCAGCTGCCTGCTTGGGGGGACCCACAGCATCGTGAATGGCATCGATGAAGCCCAGGATCCGTCCCTTGCGCGGGTTCCGCCCGTTGAGGGAATTGGCCATCTGGGAGCCAAGCTGCCCGCAAGGACAGAGAAACACAGGCTCACAAGGTGCTCCCAAAACATCTTGTCATAAAACTCGCCGCAGCCAGCGAGGTAACACTTCCTCCACAGGCAGGAAAGGGCAAGACCAGGGCACGTTTAGGAACCAAGTTTAACTTTTCACGGCAAGCTGCGTAAACCCACCTGGCCCGAGTTTACACTGGCAGAAGCCATCCCGGATTGATTGTCAACATCAACACCGGGAGGCGGGAGGGGGAACCCGCAACCCGACAGCAGCGGGGCCCGACAGCGGCTGCCTCAGGGCCCGGGCCCAGCCTCACGCAGCTTCACCCCCCCCTCCTCATTCCCCCGCCGGCCCCTCCGCTCGCACCGCGGCGGACCCCGCCGCACCGGCGGGCAGAGGGCACACGCCCGTCGCCAGACAACAAAAGCGGAAGACGCGCAGCGGCCGCGGCGAGGGGTTTAAGGCAGGAGAAGGGAGAGGGAGCAGAAAAGCAGCGAAAGCAGCAGGCAGGGACCCCGCAAGGCAGGCGAGCGCCCAGGCAGCAGGGGCGGGCAGGCGGGCAGGCAGGCAGGGACCGGGCTCCCGGTGCACGCATACGTACAGACCAGCACCGAGCGAGCGGCTGAGCGCCAAGGGCAAGAGGAGCAGCCGACAACAAGCAGGAGCAGGCGGGGGACTGAAGACTCCTCACATCCCCCCCGCGGTGGCCGCTTCCCCCTGTCCTCAGCCCCGGGGCGGCGGAACGGAGCCCTGGCGAAGCGTCTCGTCGGACGAGGCTCTTCCTCCCTCCCTCCGGCGGCGGAGGGCTGCACTGCCCCAGGAGGCAGGCGGAGCGCATCCCGCTCTCCGTCCCGGCCGCCGCGCCGGGGGCGGTCGCCGGCGTTCCCCACGGGCGATCGCAGCTCCGGGCTTCGCGCACACGCCGGCCGCCCCGCGGGACTCTGCCCTGCGGCGCCGCCGCTCCCGCCGCTGGTGGCGGGCGGGCGGTCGCTGCCCTGCGGGGAAGCATAGGGAGCTACTGCCCTGCCGCCCGCATCGCCCTGCCCCTACCCACAGCCCGGCGCGTCCCGCGGGTGGGTATGTGCGAGCGTGTGTGGAGAGACACGGAGAGAGAGAGAGAGAGTCCTACAGACACATGCAAGAGAGAGATACAGATATATGCACACGCACAGGTCTGTCCGTGGCACCGCTCGCAGCCCCCGGCTGGCTATCGTCTCCCCTCACGCCTAGAAAGTGAGGCTGGCTTCCCGGCGGCGGCGGACCCGCTCCTGCACCCCTTCCCGCCCCCTCCCCGCGGCGCTCCGGCGGCCGCTCCTCTCCACGGAACATCCCCACCCCCCCCCGGGCAACACCCAGCCCAGCCCCGCGCATGCGGCCCGGGCATGGAGGGAGGGAGGGGGGGGGGGGGGGAAGAGAGGGAGGGAGAGGGGAGGGAGGGAGGGAGGGGGGGGGAGGGAGGGAGAAGGAGAAAGGGAGGGGGGGGCAGTGCCCAGCCCCCTTCTGGAAGGCGGGAGCCGAAGCTTAAGAACAGCCAATCACAAGAGGATCTGCGTTTGATTGATGTGCCTAGAAGCAAATGAGCTTTGGGATATAAAAGGGGCGGAGTGTCGGCCGGGAGAAGGGTTCGGAGATGGGGAGGGGGCTGGCGGGGAGTGGGAGCGACAGGGGAACTGACCAATGGCTGAGCTCGGAGGGAGGGAGGAGGAGCTTCCGGTCCCGCCTCCTCGCACATCCCCGCCTGCTTGAGGCTGAGGGGTTGCGTGGGGGGCTTCGGGCGGGAGGGGGGTGGCTGGTCTGGAGGTGTTTGCTGGCTCCTGCCGGTCTGTAAGGTTCTCAGGAGCTAAGGATACGGCCAGGAGCTGTAGCAAGGTTTTCCTTCCTTAGGTCTATGGGAGAAGTTGGGGTACCCCTGCCTGCTCCGGCACTTGGGGTGCCTTAAGAAGCAGTAGCTGTTCCTGACGTGTGCTGCCTCTGCGCTTCTCTACTGTGCTGCTGAGAGCCTGTGGGGTTTTGGGGTTTGATTTGGGGCTTTTTGTTGTTTTTTAAGTTTTCTTTTTACTTGTTTGGGGGGTCTTTTTGTTGGGTTTTGGTTTTCTTTTTTTGTTTTTGGTTTTTTTTTTTTTGGCTATAAAGAACAGGAGCTTCTTTTCCTTCTGTATATCTGTTTTATGATGAGGGGGGAGCAGGTTTGCTGTGAAGCAGGTGCTGAGGTTTTCCATGTTGGAAAGAGGCTGGAGAGCTGCAGGAAGCAAATGAGGCCTGGAAGGCTTCCCCTGCTGCTCTGAAAGGTGGTGAGGGAACATGTAAGCACTTTTTAAAAGTGCTTCTTTATGTATGTTTACTCTGAGATGAGCACCTTCTGGGGTTTATTCTGTATGTTTATTATGAGCACTTTCTGGCAACTAAACCGTGGGTGATAAGTATTTTTTGTTTAGGTTTGTTTTTTTAGGGCAAGTTTCCTTCAAATTTGTGTATTACCTACAAATGCTGGAGAGGAAAGAGTGAGGCAGCTTACCTGTACTAAGTACAAAACTTCAGAGTCTTTTGAACACGTTCCAAGGAATAATTATGCTTTGCAAATGTTAATCTTCTAATTAATTATCATACAAGGAAACAAAAATACAACACTTAAAAGTTTGAGGCTATTTTCTGAAGACACTAGAGGAGTGGTTTTAAGTTTGGAGTTTTTGAATATCATTGTGTTTTCTGTAGCAGTTTCTTTTCTATAGGCTTTTTTTAAATGGTTGCCTTTTTTTTCTCTTTTGCTGACTGTTGGCTTTTCATTAAAAGTCAGGAAAAAGGGTAAAAAAAACTTCTAAAGTGTATCAGTGTTCCTTTTATTTATATTGTTATGTATGAGTACTTTTAGTGCTGGTATCTTCCCATTTGTTAAAAACGTGTTGTTACACCTCAGCACACACACAACAATAAAATCATATCCCTAATATCTTCCTATGTAGCTTTGAAATAGGAACTGGCAGGTAGCTGCCTTAAGAATGTTGGAAGCTTCTCATTTCCCTGTAGGCACTGTAAATTACTCTCTCCCCTGTGTTGTTTTAAAGGCTGGTTTAAAACTCCTCTATGGCAGCTCCTTTTTTCTTTTGGAGTTTGTCTTAAAATCAGACTCATAGTGACTGCTTGATTTTTTTTTCTGCCTCCTCTTCAGTTGTGAAGAAAGCAGAGGATCGACTTTTTTTTTTTTTTTTTTCTTCCTGAACTTGTCAAGCTGTTGTAAGGTTTTTTTCTCAATTGTTTTGTTTTCATTGTTGTTATGTCATTCTCTTCATATTCCACACACCGCCAAGAGCTATGATCTGTGAGTTGTGCTTGGTAGCTGTCTGGGGCTGAGTCATTTTGTCTTGCAATTCATCTGAGTGCAGAGCCAGCAGGAGCCAGCAGCTTGGTTCCCTTCATCCCTCTATATATGTGTTTTGTTATTAAAGAGAATAGCCAGCTCCATGGTGAAAGTGAGTGGTTTTCCAATAGGTTTTTTTGTTTTTTGTTTTGGTTTGGTTTTTTTGTAGTTATCTGTGCTGTGCACTACTCACAGATATTTTGGGAATTATGGTCCCCAGAGGGCTGTGTGAACATATGTTCATAGAATCATAGAATTGGCTGGGTTGGAAGGGACCTCAGAGATCATCAAGTCCGACCCTTGATCCACTACCGCTGCGGTTCCCAGACCATGGCACTGAGTGCCACATCCAGTCTCTTTTTAAATATCTCCAGGGATGGAGAATCCACTACTTCCCTGGGCAGCCCATTCCAATGTCTGATCACCCTCTCCATAAAGAAATTCTTTCTAATATCCAACCTAAACTTCCCCTGGCACAACTTAAGACCATGCCCTCTTGTCTTGTTGAAAGTCATGTGGCAAAAGAGACCAACCCCCACCTGGCTACAACCTTCCAATGTTGGAAGCAAGCCGACTGGGAGAGGCAGGTGGAAGAGGTGTTAAAGATGGGTCAAGCTTTATTTTGCCATGCTGTGACAGGACTGGAGGACACAGCATTGCTGTTGTGGTTTCAAGCATGCAGAGGGATAGGGATGTTTGGTAGAAGACAGCTGAGAGGTGAGGCTGAGAGAGGAAGAGCAGAAAAAGCTGCTGTGGGTTGGGACTTCGAGGCATCTGCTTGTTAGCAGTGGAGAACATAAGGATTTACCTTGCCCACTGCATCTATGGGGTGCATAAGCATAAAAGGCCCTGGAGAGGGTGGTGGCTGAAGGCACTGTCCACCTGGAATACTTCTGTGCATGTTAATGTAACCATCATTATATGTTAGGGGGTATTCCTGCTGCCCAACTTCATGCTATGTAACATCCATCCTAAATTAAGGTAATTTGCTATGTATAGGTCCATTGAGAGACCACAGGCTGATTCAAAGCAGAAACCTGAATCAGATACTTTAATTTTCTGTGGGAAAGAGAATCTTTTGGGTATATAGGTAAGTTTAATATGTAATTAAAGCCCCCAAGTTATGTTCATGTTATGTTAAAATACCTCCAAAGTTCTCTTACTAGTGACTTCTCTGACTACGTATTTTGCTTTTTACTGTTATTAAGAACACAACAGTTTGAATCTACTGTTCATAAGTGTTTTAAACACTGTATGAAAACACTACAGAATGGAAACGAGGTAAATCTGATGTGACACATTTTGATAATTCCACAGACTGTGGAATTCACAGTCCAGAGGCTGATCCTCAACCTAGTTGAGGTACTAACCAGTCACGTAACAATGTCTGGATGACTGCTGTAAGGATTTAGTAAAAATCCTGTAATGAAAATGAAGGGGTCTAGGTGGATTTGAATTAGAATATGATAAGGGAGGCAAGACAAAGTGAAAGCAGCCTTGTTTTGAACTTCTAAATCCCTTTAAAAGGTAAGGATTTCAGTCAGATTTGAGCATTTTATTGAAAGGCAAAATCATAGACCAAGCCCAGCTGCCTGGTAGAGAAACAAGATTAAAATTAAACTGTTACATTTATCCATTGCAGTATTTTCTTATTTATTAACTATTTATTATTTTGTTGAGTTTTTGAGGGGTTTGTTTTTTTTTTTGCTTAGCTGATGGCTCTTCCTCCACTGGAGGAGTTAGGCAGCTTTGTGAATGAAACTGCTCTTGAATGAATTGCATCAAAGAGCCATTGACAGTGGCTGAAAGCAAGAAGGATGTTTTGGCTTGGTTTCTTTGTTCACCAACTATTACAATATTATTGATTTTCTGCAGTCAGTCAATGTATGTGGTTTGGAAGCTGTTTTCATTTGTGCTTGTTTTTTTTACTGTGACTTTTTGCCCAAATACACTGAAACACGAGAACAATGAAAAGGCCAGATGTAGGTTTTATTTATAGCCACGTAAATAAGATAGGATAGTGTCCTCCTGCATGGTATGATTTTTTTTTTTTAAAGGTTAATACAGTATACAATATGCTGAGTTAAGCTATATGGTAACAATGCTTGTAAAAGCTTAAGTCAGCTGTTTCAAGGGAGTTGATATGAAGTGACTTCTGGCTAATCGTAACACAACACCCTGACTATCCCAGCATCCTGTAACTTTTCAAATCAATCTCTTGGTGTTTTCACTGAATATGCACCATATTATGAAAAGGCAACTGTTCATAGGGGTGTAGCATCGGGTGGGGAGCTGTTGGGCAGCATTTTAATGTCCCAGCTCTGAGAAGGTCATGCTTTTCAAGGAGTATGCAGTGCCCCAGCAAAAAACAGCTGGTCCCTGTTTGCAGGGAAGCTGCAGGTCTCAGGGCCACTGGAACCCGCTGTTGTTTCAGTGCCCTGCATCCATCTGTTCTGTAAAACCAAAGAAAACAGACTACCACAACACAACCCAAACAAACAAACAAATGTAACTATTGTAACAACAGATATGTTTAAGTTCCAGGGCTGTTTGCTCAAATACGTTTTCATGAGCCCATTCTAGAAATGTACAATGGCTTATGTATTATACCCTCCCCCCCCATATCCAATTATTATGTAGTCAGCTGTAATAGCTGTTAAGAATATTAAAGTGGAGCAAATAGGAAAATCCTTTCATGTTATTATTGTACAGTGCCCTCAAGGATGCTAAGCTCTCTCTCTAAAAAAAAAAAAAAAAAAAAAGCCATTTATGTATGGTTTTGAGGGTTGTTAAGCTGCAAGCCACCATTGTATGTGACTGTTAAAGTAGATTGCAATATATTTAGAATCATAGAATCCTTGGGGTTGGAAGGGACCTCGAAAGATCATCTAGTCCAACCCCCCCTGCCAGAGCAGGGCCACCTAGAGCACTTCGCATAGGAACGTGTCCAGGCGGGTTTTGAATGTCTCCAGTGAAGGAGACTCCACGACCCCCCTGGGCAGCCTGTTCCAGGGCTCTGTCACCCTTACAGTAAAAAAATTTTTTCGAATATTCAACTTGAACCTCCTGTGCTCCAATTTACACCCATTACCCCTTGTCCTATCACTGGTCATCACTGAGAAGAGCCTAACTCCATCTCCCTGACACTCACTCCTTACATATTTGAAAACATTGATGAGGTCACCCCTCAGTCTCCTTTTCTCCAAACTAAAGAGACCCAGCTCCCTCAGCCTTTCCTCATAAGGGAGATGTGCCACTCCCTTAATCATCTTAGTAGCTCTGCGCTGGACTCTTTCAAGCACTTCCCTGTCCTTCTTGAACTGAGGGGCCCAGAACTGGACACAATACTCCAGGTGCGGCCTCACCAATGCAGAATAGAGGGGGAGGAGAACCTCTCTTGACCTACTAACCACACCCTTTCTAATGCACCCCAGGATGCCATTGGCCTTCTTGGCCACAAGGGCACATTGCTGGCTCATGGTCATCCTCTTGTCTACCAGGACCCCCAGGTCTCTTTCACCTACACTGCTCTCCAGCAGGTCAGCCCCCAACCTATACTGGGACATCGGGTTGTTCTTCCCCAAATGCAAAACTCTACACTTCCCCTTGTTGAACTTCATCATGTTTCTCTCTGCCCAACTCTCCAGCCTGTCTAAGTCTCTCTGAATGGCAGCACAGCCTTCTGGTGTGTCAGCCACTCCTCCCAGCTTAGTGTCATCAGCAAACTTGCTGAGGGTACACTCTATACCCTCATCCAAGTCGTTGATGAAGATATTGAACAACACCGGTCCCAGTACCGACCCCTGAGGGACTCCACTAGTCACACACCTCCAACCAGATTCTGCCCCATTGACTATAACTCTCTGACTCCTTCCTTTCAACCAGTTCCTCATCCACCTCACTACCTGATCACCAAACCCGTACTTGATCAACTTATCTACAAGGATGCTGTGAGAGACGGTGTCAAATGCTTTACTGAAATCAAGATAAACCACATCTACCGCTCTTCCATCATCTATCCACCTAGTAATTTCCTCATAGAAGGCTACGAGGTTAGTCAAACATGATTTACCCTTGATAAAACCATGCTGACTGCTCTTGATGACCCCCATGTCCTTGATATGCCTGGAGATAGTGACAAGAACAAGTTGTTCCATCACCTTTCCAGGGATGGAGGTGAGGCTGACCAGTCTATAGTTACCCGGGTCTTCCTTCTTGCCCTTCTTGTAGACTGGAGTGACATTTGCTATCCTCCAGTCCTCTTTTATTGAAGCAAACTCAGAGACAGAAAGCAAAACCAATCATCTTGTGGAGCTCAGAATTCTCTCACTGATAATTCAAGTTGATATGATAATAGATGCTTTTCCTGCTGTAGTGGATAATTGTTCAGTTTGTTGGCAGATTTTAATCTAGTTAGCTCACTACCGCTATTTTTCTTCTATTAGATTATGGTTTTGATGGTCATCAAGTACTCAAAAGCACCCACTTTTTCTGTGTTTTGTTAGTGGTTCCTAGACGTTAAAAAAAGGTTTTCACACCTGAGACATGAATGATAGAACAGTTTAACCCACTGTGCTGTTAAACCTCTGGGAAAAAAAAAAAAAGTTATGCCTGACTGGTGCTAACCCTGAACCTCCTTGGCATTTGTTTGGAAAAGCTGACACAGGCAAAAACTACTAAAGAGTATCCTAATAATTTAACACCACAGCTCAGCATGTGCCTGGGTCATCATGACCATAATAACTCTGTGTAGATATGGTTGGAGCGTGTGCGTATGTGTAAACACACACACACAGGCACATACTGTAACATGGGACCTTTCATCTTGGTTAATTTTGGTTGGACCTGAAATAATGAAATTCACTTTCACCTGGCTTCTTCCTGACTTTCACCTGAACTGCTTGCAAGGCACATTGAAAGTACAGTGGCAAGAGTATTACTAAGGCTCACAGGCTTATGTTTTCATGTCTTCCATTCGCACTAGGAGGAGCCAATCAACTAAAGTACCATCTTGTCTTCTATGAAAAATGCAGCAGAACAACTTGCTTGACTGTGAGCAATTAGAAAATACATTTTCTGTTTGTAGAATGAGCTTGGAAAATAATAGTGGGGCCAGGCCTGTGTTTCTCTATTCACCTCGCTAATGAGTTTGTTTGTTGTAAACTAGACAGCCCACTTCAAAACACATCTCTGCCTTACTATGTTGTATTAAAAAAGCATGTCAGCTTAATTTTAAAACAACCTAATCCTCGAGGAGCAATTTTACTTGAGTTCTTCTGTTTCTTTTCTGTTATAAATTGCATCCATCTGCCAGAGCAGGTGCAAAGGCTTTAACTAAGTCCTATCATTTTAGCACTACCTCTTCAATTTACTCCACCTGTGTGGTAGCATAAAAATAATCAATGTCAATATCTTTTTTTTTTTTCTTTTCCCCTTGCTCCTGCTGAGTGCCATGATCTTAGTTCTTCCTAATCTTAGTCTGATAAGACAATAGCAGCAACATCTAACTCCAACATCCTGTTTAATATCCTGCCCAAATACAACTGGGATTTCTTGTTTGACTCAAGAATTAGACATCTTTTTCTATTTGAATATCTCTGCTTTCACTGGAATTTCTAAGAGTTTCCAACTGTAATAAATGTTTGTAAAATAAGCTGCTAGGGACTATCCATTGCCATCTTTCTCTGGAGTAGTTGTACTTCGACAGGAAATTAACCTGTGTCTATTGAACTTTGTTTAGTGTAGAAAATACTTCCTCTGCACTTCTGCAGCTCAAAGTAACCTCAATTAGTGGAGATTTGAACAATACTATTAGCAGCTTTAATAGAAATATTCATATGAAATGCTTTCATACAGGTTTTTTCACAGCAAGCATCAGTGTTTTCAGTTTAGAAGGCAAGTGCCTTGTAGTTAAGCAGGGAAATCCTGCAGTGCTAAGAAATTGTAACTTAAGTATTATTATACTTTTGCTTAAATTTCTGCTTCTGCGTCACTTACTATTGTAGCTCCTAATGTCCTGTCCGTCTCCTTGGCTATGAATTCATGGTGTATCTTGCATTTTCTGTATGCTTCAAGTCCTAATAATAGTTTGCTTGTGAGTAAAGAAACCTTTTGTGTTTGACTGGTGTTAACATGTTGGGTTGGTTTTTATTTTTTTTTCTTTTTTTCTCCCTGCTTGCTTACCTTCATCTAAAATAAGTTGTTTTTTTTCTGAACAGGAAGTAAACCATATGCTTTGTAAGGCAAGTCACTATTTTAATAGTACTCAGAAATTTTTGACCTTTTGCATGTCTAATCTGCAAACATAAAGTGAATACATTTGATATTTGTAATTATTTGCTGAATGCTTCAGTACGTTCAGTTATTCTCAGACTGTGTTTACAAGATTTGTGCATCAGTTGCTCATTTTACATAATGCAATTGGTGATTGTATTTTTCTTCTTCATTACAAGACTATTCTTTTTAATAGGAAAATGACAAATGGTGAATTAGACTTCTGGGGAGAGAAATAAGTGAGTTTTGCCTTCTGAAATATTCATTTTACTGCTTTAACCAGTCATATTTTGAACAGCAGTAAATAGTACATCAAAATATGCTTTTTCATTATTCTGTTAATGATATCATATGGCATATTATAATGTTTGTTCCATTAGGTCTCAAATTCAGGCATGTTGTGTCAAATGAAATATAAAGAGGTCAAAGTAAAACTAATAATGAAATGAAGCTTGAATTAACCTTTTTAGCTGATTTTTTTGTTGTTTTCCTGTCTAGTTTTCAATGTGTCTCATTCTATGTGCATGCCCCCATTGTGCAGAAATCAGAAAGTGTCCAGTCAAGCTTTGTCACCCTTGTATCACACTGCATAAAAGTGACTTTATTACAGAGGATCTAATTTATTTCCTTATTTATATATTTTCCCAGCAGGTCTATTTCCCAGTGTTATTTTGTTCAGTTATCAGTCATTTGCCAGTAAATGCAACACCAGATTTACTGGATTGTAGGCCTGTTGTGCCAGTGTTTTCCTCTCTCCTTTCTGTTAGTCACAATTTTTTTTAAAGTATCTAGAATTTTGCAACTTTCCTTCAAATGTAGCCCTGTAAGGCATAACCAAAAGTGTCATCTTAAGTAGTTTGATTTTTTTCTAACTCTTACTTCATCAGAGTTGAAGATAAATAATTAAAGACAATTCTCTACCTAGCTAGCAGTCATCCATGCTCAGCGACAGCCTCTCATGGGCTTTAGCCTACTAGAAATCTATTGTAATCTTGCAGAAATTAGCCAGAATGTGTCCCAGTGCTCTTTTTTTAGGGAATAAAGTATTAATGATTAAAGCCTTGTATCTCTGAACAGCTGGTATAATTTTAGCACCAGGTACAGGTGCTAAAGGTAGCACCAGGTTTTAGCACCAGGTACAGTACGTGGTTGGTACTCAGCACAGAGTCAGTCATATTCAGTGAAAACATTTCTTCAGTTTTTCTATACAGATAGGAATAAAAGAGACCTCATGATATTTCCTACATTTTTGCAATTTTGAAGTTAATCTTATTTTTTTTTTTGTCCTTCTCTCTTGATGAAGGAAGGGTAGTCTAGATACTACAGGTTTTCTTATGAAATGTTGTTATGTGTTAGCTTGGAGAGTGTCTTGTGCTTGACTAAGTTTTGGTAGAAGGGCGTATCAGCAACTGAGGTTTTAATGTTTGATGGTGTTGTCCAAGCCTACAAAAAAGGCTCAAGGAAATAAAATCCTGTATGTTGTAATTTCTGTGTTTCATGTTTTCATGTGTTTTGCTTTTACATATAACCAATGTATCCAGAATTTTGAAAAATAAACAGTAATCTGGTTAGATTCGTGAATCTTTGAAAAATAAGGCTTATCCTATGAAAGCAGTATTTGGTGTTTTCTGAAAACTTACACAGTGGGAAGGTTTCTCTTTCAGAAGATGCATTAAGGTGCAGAGTTGCTCTGTAATTCTGAAAACAGTGGATGCTTTCATCTGCTTGTGCCTACTTTTCTGAAGTTGTTTGGAACTAGCTCGCTGCTCATGCCATCAATACATGGCTCAAACTATTTATTTTCCCTGTGCAGCTCATGTAAATTTTGTCACACTAAAGGGGACCAAAATGGATTCATTAACTCCTCGGTTCTTCTGTACTATATAAATTGAGTTTGAACTTCTGCTATGTTTTGGGATCATTCTTTCTAACCCAAGGCTATAAATGATAAATGGTGACAAGCTCTGGGAGGGCTCACTTGCACTGCTGAGGCAAGAGACAGCACTGGGGGAATTGGGTCGATGTGCAGAGAGCAGAACCTCTGAAAGATTCTCTCCATGATGTTAACAAGGATCCAATGCACCTGCTTCTTAGCTGCCAAGTTTCACAGTTTCAGTAATACAGGTGAGGAGACTGTACAGCTTCCAGGGGGTGGAGTCCATGTGCTGGAAGGATTGATTGAAGCTTGGCTCAGGACTTCCAACAGAGAATTTTTAAAGGCGTTTTCTGAAGGAGATGGATACTACAAGATTAAAAATGAATATGCTCAGAACTTTCTTCATTTGTCAATATACAGAAGTGTAGTATTTTGCCTGTTTCTTGGTGTTTTGTTTTGTTTGGTTGCTTGATTGGTTGGCAACCATTTTTTTCCCAATCTCATTGCCAAGTCTAAGAGATGCATGGGGATTATTATTCCCTTTCTTCATAACCCTGTGTTCTGCTACAGCAGTGTAATGTCAGAAGTAATTATCTTCATACACCCTAAATAAAGGGTGCTACTCTTAAATTCAATGAGACCTTACTCCCAAAGTTTTTCATCCCAGTTTCATAACCTTATAGAGTTTCATGACATAATAAAGTACACAGTGTTACCTTGGCTTAGTTCAGCTGAGTGTCTGTTCCATTACATCTGCATGACATTCATATCTTCTGCTTAGGTAGAATATCTATTTTAACTTGCTGGCACTGGCATTGTAGGTTACTGTGGCTTTTATGGAAACCAGGCAGATCTGTACTTTTAGAAGGACAGTGAAGTGTGTGAGATAGAGTGCCTGGCAGTTAAAATATTTTAAAAACATGAACTGCTTTGTAAAGGGAAAAAATTATAACATGCATCTTTTTTTTTTTCCTTTGGCCAATGCTGAAAATACTCTCTTGTGAACTCGCTTGCCTTGACTCATTGGCTTTCTATATTTTTCTTTCCACTTGACTAAATTATGCCAGTTGTATTTTAAATCTTTTGAACGTGATTAGTCTATGAGAAGTATAGTCAGTTGAGCCAAAAAGCAGAAATATAGCATGGAAACTACTCAGAAACCTCCTTGGGATAAATGAAGAAAATTTACAGAATTTACCATGGATGAATGCGAAACAACTGAAGTATTGGAAAGGTACTTGGAAAAAGATCATTTAGACAGTAGAGAGAACCTTTTAAAAATCTTCAAGGAATGCACTGGTTACATAAACATCCTAATGGAAAAAGTGTTTAATTCCAGGTCCTCTTGTGCTACTGTAAAGGCAGAACTAGCAGAAGTGTGTAGTATCTTCACATGCAATTGTACCAATGACCTCTGTAGGAGGAAGAAAGGAATCAGAAGAGGAAAAATAATTACAGAGTAGTCAGAGGGAAGATGCTGTAAGCAGTAAGTTGAGATTCAAATCTGCTTAAAAATACAGACTTGTGACTCTAGTTAAAAGGTTGAATTATTACTGAGCTTTTCAGGAGTGGTTAGCAGCACAGGTATAAAACAATGTTTGCAAATTGTCGGTGACTTCTATAGGAAATTCTCCATTGGTTGGGACCTCTCTGCCTATATTAAGAAATATATATATGTGAGTGTTTGTATATGTGTGAGGACTAGAAAAACAAACTTAAGCGACTTCTAATATCTTAATAACTTTATCCTGAGGAAAGTAGACATGTTTGGTTCCAAAGTGTTGTGGTTTTTTTTTTTTTCCCAGCAGCTTTAAATCCTGTCTGCTTGGTTGTAATTCTCAACATGAGTTTTTTGGGTTTTGTTTTGGTTTTTTGCTGTTTGTTTGTTTGTTTTCAAAGTGGACACCAGGGGCTTCCTTAAAATAAAACTGCCTCAGTCTGTTTTAGCTTTTACTCTTTTTGAATTAAAACTCACCCATTCAGCCATATTAGTCAGTTTCATCTTCATGTACAGCTGGTGTGATGGGAAGAAATGGTCTTTTTAACTATCTATCACAGTCATAATTATTGCAGAAGGGTGAATGGAAGAGGAAAATCAAAGAATTGGGAAAAAGTGTAAGCTTATGATGACTGGTAGTGTGATAACTTACAGTAAAGAGAAAATTATTTAAACAGTGTATGAAAACTATATATTTATAAATACTCATAGTGGCAGTGCCCTACATTCTATCCTTGCTCTGCATAGTATTGGCATGATGACTGGGATGAATGGAATCAATGGGTTTACCATTAAAGTTAAACATTAAAAAAACTTTACTTATCTTAATAGCAAATCATTGAAAACTTTTGAAATTAGTGGTTTAGAAACACAGAAATTATTTAAGAATGGAAATCATCACTATGCAGAGTTTTAGATCTTTTTCTTTTAAAGTGAGAAGGTTTACTTGTGTCCTGAAGGTTCTGTATTCCTAGATTTTCCCAGTCTTCTCCTTAATGGCTTCACCAATTACAGATCATACATAATTTTTACACAGATCAGAAAATACCATGTCCATTCAAAGTGGCATCAAATTTTTCCATGTGCTTTTAAACTGCAGTTAATTGAGAAGCATGGCCAGCAGGGCAAAGGAGGTAATTCTCTCCCTCAACTCCACTCTTGTGAGACAACACCCCCCCACACACACTTGGAGTACTGTATCCAGTTCAGGGATCCCCAAAACAAGATGGAGATGCAAGCCTTGAAGTGAGTCCAGAGAAAGGCCACAAAGATGATCAGAGGGCTGCAGCACCTCTCGTGTGAAGACAGAGAGTTGGGGTTGTTCAGCCTGGAGAAGGGAAGGCTCTGGGAAGACCTTATAGCAGCTTTCCAGTACCTGAAGGGGCCTACAAAAAAGCTGGGATCAAAATTTTTTCAAGGGCATGCAGAGACAGGAAAAGGGAGAATGGTTTTAAACTGGAAGAGGGTAGGTTTATATTAAGGTATTAGGAAGAAATTATTTAGTGTGAGAAGGGTGAGACACTGGCACAGGTTGCCCAGGGAGGCTGTGGATTAAGCCCAGGATGGTTGGGGTTTTCAGCAAATGGGTTTAGTGGAAGTGTCCTTGCCCATGAAGAGGGGTTGGAACTAAGTCATCTTTAAGGTTTCTTCCAATCCAAGCCACCCTATGATTCTCTGCTCTTAAGTTTCTATTTCCCACCATCATTCTTAGCTTGTCTTTCATGTTATTTTAGTAAAGCCTGTTTTATGTGACTATCCAAGGAACAAGAGGAAACCATTTCCTATCAAAGTGAACTTTTTAAAAAACAATGTATTTTCTTACTGTTTATTTTAAGAAAAAAAATAATCTATTAGACTCACCAATAAAGAATTAAACTATTCAGAAGAGATTTCACTAAAATTGTAAAGCCACTTTGAAGTATTAGAAAAGGCATAGAAGGAAGGACTGCCCTTTGTTTCTGTCACTGTTTGCTCGCTCTTTCTTCTATGCCTTTTTCCTCTCGGCTCCCCAGGGGCCTTTGCTTACAGTGTGATAATGATACTGCATATCACAAAAAAGCAAATACAGTTGTTCAGTTGTAATCTTAGGTCCTACTGTCCACACAGATTAATGAGCTCTTGTCCCTTAACCTTGCATATTGGTAACTGGAAAGTTTGGAAGGACAAATAAGACAGAGAAGAAAGTTAAGCTATATGGAGCTTCTTTTATAACTTGGTTTTCAGAGGTGACAAAAAAAGAAATTTCACCCCCAAAAGCAGATTAGAGAGTTGAAATTGTCCCTTCCAGGCTCCTACTGATGCTTTCAGAAAAATTCTGGGTAAGATTTTACTTTACTCTCTGTCATCTTCCTGCCTACCCCCCATAATCTCCTATGCCAGAATCAGAAGTGTTGAGCTCTCTGCTCACTGAACTAGATTATGACATTAAACACCTGCTGAATAGCAGCTACTGTGTTCCTATTGCAGAATAGGGAAGCAGAATACTTAATTCTGACTAAGGACATCTCTGTGGATGGACTTATCTCTGTGTCTTCACAGGGATTTGGGTTCATAGCAGTATGTCTACTGGAAAAGAAGAAAAAATAGGAGAACTGAGCTCACCTTTCTACACAGCATTCATCTGGAGCACCTTTCTAGGGTATAGCACTGCTACAGTGCTATACAATGCATGTTAGTAGTGGACTGAGAGGCAATGGTGAACAGCCATGGTGTGAGAGCTTCACTTTGCAAAGGTTTGCTGTCTCTGAGTATTTCAGATCAGCTTGGTATTAGAAAACTGACTATTCAGGGCACCTCAGATGAAAATCTAATCTATTCTGTTTACTGTAGCATCCTTCTCAATGCCAAACACTTAGTGTTTTCCTTTTCTGTGTAGTAAGCTTCCAAAATAGATGGGTCTCTTAAGAGGTCATATACTTCTGTTAATTATTTCCTAAAGCCAATGCAAATGCTTCAGCTTTAAAGGCACTGAAAAGCCTTTCACACTTGTGGAAGATACTTTTATACAACTGAGTGTGCAGAGCTGAGGTGTTGTACCATACAGAAGTATCTGGAATGGTAGAAGTCTGCTGGAATGGATAGTAGAGCATGGCCACTGTGGATTTTGATGAGATGATTACTTGTTGTTGTGTGACACTGGATCTACCACTTTTTGGGGGGTATGAGCCTGTTTACTAGGCACCTGGGCATTGGCAAAAAATGCTATAAATATGAGTGCAAACTGTCACAGCAAAATATCTGTTAAATTCAGAAAATGAAGTCAAAGTAATTATCTTCATGTTGAAGGCAAGGTTTATTGAAATCCATATGATGTAAACATACGAAGAAGTGTGGTTATCAATAGAAATGGATGGACAGCCATGCCATTTCTAAACTGTTTTTCAAACAGGTCTGACTCCATTTCCTGGCTGCACAGCTTTGAAAGAGCTTCCAAATAGGTTGCCTGAGTTGAGGTGATTGTCTTGTGTATTCTTACTTGCTGCTGCCACAGGACAGCGTGGTTGTAACCCCATGAGTTTTTGGAAAACAGCAACAACAAAAAAAGTCTCTCTATCTGCTTGTGTCTGCTGTTTGGCAACACAGCCTTGTCCATTTTGAAATGCTCCAGGGAACTATTTCTTTAAAAGTCTGCAGTCCTCCACTAGCATGAGTTCAGTATTTCCTGGAACAAAGCTGCTTTGCTCATTTCAAAATTCATCCATTTATTTTATGGGTGATGGATCTTTAAGCAAACCATAGCTGATAACAAAAATTTAGAAAGCCTAGATACTGACCATCCTATTGCTAGTCTGCTGTGTTCCTGTTCTTTTGAAAAAACATTTATTTTTCAAAACGAATTAGTTCTGAAATTAGTTTTTCACTTCTATTCACTGTGACAAAGTTTGCTTCCAGGAGTGCTTTTTCTGCCTTTCCTCTGGGCTGCCAAGAGGTTTCCTAAGTTACTATCCTTAGCATTGCTACTCCATAAGAAAGGCAGGTGTGTGGGTAGATGACTTCTTTGCCAAGGGAAGCAGCCTCAGGATTGGTAACTCTGCATAGGTGTGCTTCCAAGTGGATGCCCGTGAAAGGCATCCTCGGGAGATGTTATGCCTGAGGGGACCCAGCACCAAACAGCAGGGAATGAAGGAGGTGAGAGTTTTGTTGTTTAGCAGCGTTGTCTCTTTCAGTTGTTGTGGGAAGAGAACACAAGATGGTCCTGAACTCAAAGAGCTGCTTTTTCTCGCAGTATGCATACCAAACTGAACTGTTGTCTTTGATTTTAATTATCTGTTTTCATGACACCTATAGATAAGGATAAAGTGCATCACTAAATTAGAGGAACTCTGCAGTGCTTCTTCCAGTGGTGTACACATTTTAAAATTCTTTCAGATGCTTAGCTTGTGAATTCCCAACCTTGGTGAAAGCTGAAGGCAGGAACTAGCCAAAATTTATCTTTTCAGTTGTTTTTGCTCTCTTTATTTGTTTCTTTAAATATTGCATATTGGATGCAATCCGTTTAACATTTAACCTAGATGGGGCATGCTAGAATTTAAACTGTCCATCTTAACAGGAGGGCAAAAGAAGAGAAAGGAGAATGAGTGTGAAGAGCAGAGCATGCATGAAAACAAAGTTAGCAGACTTCTGGAACTGCAGCTGGAATGTTGTGGAATTTGATACAGATGGAAAATAGAGGTTGAAAAAGCATAAAATTTCCAGTGTGGGTGCCATTTTGAGTAGGCTGTGTGGGTGGAGAATGGTGCTAAATGCCAAGCAGGCAAGCAGAACTGAGAGTCTCTTTCCAGCTAGTAACAGACAGCTAGCAATGAATTACAAAAAAACAAAAAACAAAAAAAACACCAAAAAACCCAACAGGTTGGGGGAGGAGAGAAGGGGGCAGTTTAAATGTCTCAACACAGCTGTTTTGTAATAAATCACTAACAGTTACTGGTAAAGCACAGCTCGTCAGCATTTACTGCTTTCTCGTACATGGAGTTATTTTCCACAATAGTTTCAGTGTAAGTTTTATGGTATCCTTGTTTAATATCTTATAGTATGTAGTAAGATGGTTCATGTGGCTCTGAAATCTCATTTTGGTCAGATTGTATGACATATAACAGGTCAAAAGTGCTTTTGAGTATTCTGGTTAACTATCATTGTTCAGTATAAAAGTAGTATTACTCCTAAGAATGAAATGCTGCTGCTTGTAGAGTGGGCACATAATACTTGTGTTATAGGAAATCTCTGCTTATGCTTTGCTCTGAGATGCTTGGTTAAAGACCTGATGCTTTGTTTTGGCATCAGGCCCAGTTCCAGGAGCAGATCTTTTCTCTTCATTTGCTCCAGATGCATTTCCTGTCTGTTCATGTGCCTGTCCTTCAAAAAAAGTGAGCGTGCAGCAAACCATTCACAATAAAAAAAAAAAAAAAAGAAAAAGAAAAAAAAAGACTAGATGGCTTTTCCTCTGGGAAAGAGCTCCAATGACTTTTAAGAGGCAGTTCCTTGCCTTGAGAGTGCATGACAGTACTTAGGCTGCCTGGTACATTGTCATACAGAGGAAAAAGAGGGAGGTCAAAGTTATTCTGCTTGATAGTCACTAAGTGCTGAGAGTGTCCTTGGATACTTTTCAATGAAAGGTAGATCTCAAGTGACCTGGAAGAATCTGATACTTGAGGTGAACTCATGCCCCTTTGATAGCAGAAATCCTTTGTAGTGAATGGCTCAAAACTTCTCTCACGAGAGACTTTAGCAGAATGTGTAAAAGCTTTCTAATATTTATATAATACTTCTGAGTCAAGTTTGAACTAAGTGGAAGTCATTAGTAACAAGAAAGAGTTAATTTTTTAAAAGGATCAGACTATCAAAATGCAGAGCAACTGTATTATAATGGGAATTATTTGACACTCTGTACATGTAGGAAACAGAATATTAAGGTTGTAATCACTTGGCCTTTATTGTACTAGTAAAACTTTTTGTTAGTCTTCAACTTCTGTGGGAAAGGTGTAGTTCTCACAATCCTGTCCTCTGCAGAAGACTAAAAGAATCCCTTGTAGTAATATTTAAAAATCTGCTTTTAGCTAAAGCCAGAAAATAAGGCTGTGCTACAAGCAGTGTCTACCAGAAGTGGAAATGAAATTACTGTTCAACAAGCTTCCAAAATTTACATGTAGTTCCTTTCAGACAGAACTGACACTGCAGTACATGTGGTAATTATCTCTGTGAAAGAAACACATATGCTGCTGTGATGGTAATTCAGAATTAAGAAGCAATATTGGGTGTGAGGCAGTAACTGGCAATTCATTTGAAATGCAAAAGCAATGAAATGGGATGGGCCTCTCTATAACCAGAAACTATAACCACAACTTGTTGTTCATAAATATAATAAAACACGAAATTTTACTTCCACTGAATTTTTGATGGTAAATATAGGGCTTGGAGGAGGGAGCTTGTTTTTTTATCCTACACATTTGGGAAGCATTTGGAATGAAGTCCTGGAGTTTCCAAGTCCTCCTGCTGCAGCTGGGAGAGGGACACACGTAATGACAATGGCTGTTCATGACTGGCTGTGTTTTGAAATCATAACCCAAGCAAAGGGAAATGCATAATTTTACCACCTCTCACAGCTGTCCTCACAAGAAACACTGACTCAGACACACCTGTGAGTCAGAATTCCTCTTGTTTCCTTCCTGCTGCATGGTAGTAGTAATTTGCCTCTTACTTCAGCTGTAACCTTTTCTGCTTTTCTCATGAGCTGCACTGTCTTTCTTAATCTAAACAGACAGCAGAAGTGAATTGAAGCTGTCTTGTACAGCTGTATTCCAACCCATCTATACTGAAAAGAGGGCGAAGAGTCAGAAAAGTTCTCTTTTCATCTCTGCTTGAGCACAAAATTTGGGTAGAGAGTAAAGAATTATAAAGGGACTTCCCTTTTTTTTTTTTTTCTGAACTTATTCATAACCAGATCATAAGATACATCAACAGGAACTGGACTGAAGAAAATCGAAGATCATGAGATTTCTTAAATGCAGTGGAGACTTCCACAAGCTGCTTTGCTAAAGGATAACTCTGTGGTTTATTTAAATTAGTTTTCTTTCCTCTTATTTCACAGGCAGTTTTGCTGTCAACTGAGCTTCTGTTGTTGTGTTACACTTTTACTTTGCAGAACATAAGTCTCTTGATTTTTAACCTCTTTTTTTTTTTTTTTAATATAATCAATTTATTTTGTCACTTCACATTTTGTCTGCCTTGGTTCCTTCAAAGGGCCTAATAGAAGTGCTGCATCACTTATTTTGCCAAGATGATTCAAGTTGGTGTCTGAAATAACAGATAATTTATGAAGAAAAATTATATCTTTGCACCGATAATTGTAATGATAGAATACCTACTTAGACATGCAGACAATGTTCTCTAGCAAGTAAAAAAAAAAAACCATACCTCACCACCCTAAAATATATTTAGACATCAATAAGAAATTAAATTTATTAACAGGAGAAACAAATGGTCTGTGGCTAATTTGATCACTTCCTTTCCTACAAAAAACAATCATCAAGTTTTAGAAGGCTTATGCAAATGTGACCCCTAAGCAACAGTACTGGGAACATCCACCAGTAATCATTTTCCTTTGCCAGTTTGTATTTCACAAAAAGGAAATATGACAAAGATGGTTTTGTTTGAACAATGGCAATCAGGCAAAATACAAAAGTTTAGCTGCTGAAACTTCTCAGTAATTTAAATTTTTATTAAAAAATACTTCACAATAAAGGTTAGCATATGTAGCATAACTAGCAATCCCTGTGCACTTTTCTATGATTTATTTTAATTAAGCACAACCTGCTTCAAGCTGGGGAATACTGGAACAAGAAGTTAGGGTGTTAAAATGCTAAGTGCCTTCTGCTTTGTGACAATAGTGGGACAAAATCAGAAAACTGTGTGCAAGTTTTGGTTCCTTAAAATTCATCATGGTTTGGATTCTGAACCATGCATGGAAATTTTTATTTGTGATGAAACCAGAGCTAAAAGAGTCATATCTTATGGATCTGATTTTGAGTCAGATTAAAAGAGTAGAAAGCTTAAAAAAAAAAAAAAAAAAAAAAAACCCAACCCCAAACTCATTAATTTTATCATCTAACCCAAAATCTAGTAATGACAGTCTAAGAGCTTGGCCCTGGCAAATTTGAAACAACTCATCCTGTTTCAGTATGAAGTCTGAATTTGGCTTCTGTTCAAAATACAGATTAAGAGAGTACATCGATGGCAGATTTTTCATTTTAAACAGCTTATTCATAATTTGATAAGCAGAGTATTATTTTCCCTTATTTTCCCCTTATATCCTAGTGCTTTTTCACCATATGGCTGTTTTATTGCACAATAACTTTTTGCATACAGAAATGTCTTATTTAAAGTTACAAATTCAGTTTAAGGAACTCTTTTTTTACTTTATCAGCCGTTGAAGTATCTCTGCAAGCATTTCTTAAGAAAACCTGCAAAGGTTTTTCTTTGTAAACACTTAACACTTAGAAGTTTGGCAAAAGTTTGGCATCGCTCAGCAAACAATCCTTTGGGGTATCCTACTCGGATGAGAGGTGGTGTGCCTGCATTCATTAGTCATTCAGGACTTCTCTGCTTCAAAGGCTTGTCTTTCTGAGCAACTGCTCAGATTCCTTGTATACCTGGCATCACAGAATTCTCACGATTGGAAAAGACCTCTAAGATCTCATCCTCAGTCTGCAAGAAATCCTGCAGCAAGTAAGCACAACTCCCTCACCAAGGACTCACACTGAAGAGGCTGAAGTAGGCCAAAGCTACCAAATTCTTAAGAAAAGGAAGACCTAGAGGGTTAGCCATTAGGAATCCCAGAGCAAAATAATGCAACACAATCTCTACAGGTATGGAGCTGTGGATACATGTCACAGCTGTATTACATTTAATGAAAACTTTCAAAGAAGCCTTAAGCTGATTACCAGCAAAAGATCAGTGCTTTCACTAATGGTAACAGGTTTTCAGTATTATCTTTGAACTGCAGCAGGAAAAATGCATTGGTCAGTAGTGTTTGTTATAGATATGTATAATTTACTGTCTTTCCATCTTGGTACAGAATTTTGATCCTTATTTTATTGAAGTTCTCTGGGGGATATTTGTGTATTCACATCTTTTAGGATTTGAGACAACTTTTTGTTTGGTTGGTTTTTGGTATTTTGGGAGTATGAAGTGTTTTTTTTTATTATTTGTGTGTCTCTGCATTTTTTGTGAAGTGGCTTTGGATAATGCTGGCTATCATCCAGTTATGTTCTGTGATGAAAGCAGGTATTTGCTTTCATCTGCAGATGAATCTGCAGAATCTGCAGAAATCTGCAGAAAATCTTTTCTTAGGTACCTAGTCGTGTATGTAGCTAAAAGTGTTTGGGTTTGGGCTTTTTACCATAAACTATAAAAATCTCCTAGGACAGCTACACAAAAAGTGTGAAACAGAAATAAACTCAGGGGAAGAAACAGAGTAGTCATTAAATTGTTTTTATCTTGGATTTTTTTTTCCTTCTCAATTCTGCTGCGTTGCATTTAATTTAAAGACTAAGATACTGAATCTCCAAGTGTAGGAGGACATATTGAGGCCAACTGACAAAGTTTCACTAGTTATAAATTATTATAACCTATAAACTCTTCTAAAGAGCTTCTGTCAGATGAGAATCCAGTTTGCAGGAAGAATTGTTGCAAGTGCAGCCTAAACCACGAACATGCTTCACTTAAAAGGAGGTACATTGTATTAAAGAATGCATTTTACTTGGGTATTCAGACACATAGTCACTTAACAGATTCTATTCCTTTATCAAGCCTTCCATATTAGTTTATTTTTTGTGCTATTGCTGCTTTTGTTATTAACAGACCTTCTCTACATCAGAGCTCATAGCCTCTGTTAAATTGAGTAAGAGCCTACATCAGCTAGCAGTCCCTTTTGGTCATCTTCTTTTGGTCCTCCTTTTGGTCATTGATAGTCCCTTTTGGTCATCCTCTTTTTGGGATATTGACCACTATAACTTGTACTTTTGGGAAGTACCTCAGATGTAAGTTTTTGACTACCATCCAGCCAGACTACTTTAAAATGGGCTCCAGATCCTGGAATGCTTACATTAAATAGGTTGTTAACAGATGGAGGAATTCTTTTCAGAAGCATGAGATGGTTTCTATTATTTATTTATATGCTTTTGGAATGAGCTTGTGCATGGTTTTCTCCATTAATTTGACCCACCAAATGTTTGGATCACAGTCCTGCCTGCTAGAAGATATTTCCTCATGGATGCATATTTTCAGAATAGATTTATACAGCTTAACAGGCAAATACTTTAAAGCTCTTAATTTTATTGCATTAGGAATTCTAAGACTTGATGAAGGTAAGTGACTTGTGATCTTCAATGATAGAAAGTAGTGATAGTAAAACACCAAAAGTAGGTATAGCTTATATTTTAAAACATATGAAAATTAATATATGCAATATTTTACAGACTCTGAAAAACTTAAATTTTCTGACAGCTGTGGAAATTGTACTTATTCTTTAACCACATTACATGCTCTCTGCTCCTAATAAATATTGCAGTCCTTGTACATTTAAGTTCTAAATAATTTCATAAGTCTCTGGCAGTGGGGCTTCTTAAAGATCTTGCCTCAGATTTTATAAGACAGCTGTGGTTAATTTTGAGAGTGACTTAAACTTTTAGGGCCACAGGTTCCCTTTAATAATAGGAGTTAGGATGCTGTTGAGTCCTTTCTGTTAGGTTATTTGTAGTAAGGCATGAGTTGGTGTTACAAGCTACCCTTATGAAGCAGTTTTATGTGATATACTCCAACTGTGTACATAAACCTATGATGGGCCACTTACAGGCAGGTGATCATAAATGTGTTTGCAGGTTTGACATCTCGAGGAAAGAAAGAAGATTAGGAACATGAGGTAAACATAGTGTTAGCTCTTTGCTAGATGGTTCCTGTTAGAGATTTATATGTCAATGTGATTTACAGTGAGGTGAGTTTTGCAAATCTCCCCTGGTCATCCAGTAAAAAAAAAAAAACATGTGTGTCTCTGTGACTGAGAGGTGAGTGAAGGAACCCAACTGTGCAACAGACGTTTTGGTTATTGCTGCTTTCCAGGAGTACTTAATGCTCCAGTATCACCTTACCCATGATGAGACATGGAAAATATAGATATTGCTTTTCCTATAAAAATGTCTCTTTGTCTCGTATGGGAAAACAGTCTGCGGAGGCTTAAGGATTCCATGTGCACATCAATATGATTGTATGAAATCGTTTATTAACAACTTGCACTCACTTTATATAGAGAAGTCTTGTTTACACCATCTTATCATGCAGGTGGCTTTGTATTCCAATTACACATACCATTCTCATGGAAAGATTCTTCTCACATAATTATTTTCCTCCTCTGTTGCCAATTAAGTTATCTCTTTCCCAGTAGCTCATTCTCAGAAAGCCTCTAACTAGGCCTCAATAACCATTAACCCAATGTGGCCTAAATTGAAGTAAGTCAGGATTGCTCACAACCTGTGTATTTCTGAACTGTTTCCCCAACAGTCTCTTCTTTGGGAATGCTGTAAGGAAGCATGCTGAGTATAAAAGGACTTCCTTCCAAATTCAGGCATGAAGAAAAGTACGTGTTTGTATACTAGGATAAAACTAACAGCAAACCTTCTTTTCCTCCCTGTTGCTTGCCTTCCCTCTATTTTTTTTAGTTCTGTAGCTGGCTTCAAAATGATGGCAGGAGAATTCATGTTTCCTATGTGCTCACAAAAGGAATGGGAATTTGAAGCATCAATGTCCTTAACTAACAGGACAAACATTAAGGCATTCTAAAAATCTGTGTTCAGTCTTTAGCATTCTTCATGAAGCTGCTTACAAAGGGTTTCTTTTTGTTTTACTGCAGTATAATTTTTAATGCTGCTGACAACCTGGGATGCTGAAATTCAACCTCTGGTTATTCACAGTGCAGATTGACAGCTGCAGTTGCATTTTCTCAGACTGTTCCACAAGTAAGATTTCTCCATGACCTTTGGAGACCACTTACTTGGGAGAGAGAAGAGCTTGGTGTCAGTATTTATTCAATCCTTGGACTCTTTTCTAAGGTCATGCAAAACATCATGGCAGCATTGTCATAGCAACCACTGCTCACTTGAAACACTGACGACCACTTCAACATACAGCAGCTTTTGCTTTCAGACTTGTACAGCTACTGAACTGTGGGTAGAAATGCTTTGTATGCCAGTACTGATGTTCTTAGCTAATTTTATTAGTTGGTAGTATCAGTGTAGGGAGGTAATTTCATGCTTAATTTTGACAGCTGACTTAGGTGCCTCTTTCTCTCAAGAGAGGGAAGGAGTTGGGCTCATGAATTTAGGTTTCTGAATTGTAATGAAGAAGTAAAAAGTGTGTTAATCCTCCTAAATAAGTACCATGTACAAGTTTCTAGTAGTGCTTGTGATGGAAAAGACAGCATGAAGAAGTCACTGAGTCACCTATTAATACTTTTAACTCCCTCACAATCAGGAGCTGTGCAATCACTTTGGCTGTAAGATCCTGAGGACTGGGAGACACTTAAACATTTGTGTCTGTATTGGTATATTTTTATACACTTTATAACATATTATTCCACTTTTCTTTAAATTCAGGATCATAGCCAGAACTATATAGGTTTATAATACTATGTGAACATTTAATTCATTTAATAAAACAATCTAATTGAACACATTTGACCAGAATTTATGGTTTTAAGAGCTCCTGGAGAACAACAAGAGGAGACAGGAGAAATTAATGAGTCCTGCCATTATAATCCATACTAATGTATTTTAAGTAACCCTGTTTCTATTCCAGCTTTTAATGATTCATTCTGAACATATAAAATAAAACTTCCATTTATGTAGACGGTTGCATAATTTCTGAAACTTTGAAGTGTTTGGAATTGTCCTGCAAGGTGGTTAATTCCCATGTGGTACATGTTTCTATTCTGGTTTTTGTGAGTGAGTGTGTTTTGGCTCCTCCTTAACATTTACAGGAACAGAAAGCAGCAATGCTATTACTACTTTGGGCCTGTATTTTTGTTTTTTTCCAGACAGAACTCCTAGCCATGAGAGTGAGTTACTCACTTGGCACTTTGAAAAGCTTTATCTCCTTGAAATAAAGTTACTCACAGCACTGTATAAGGGCATGAGTTTGTCCTTGCTGAGCAAAAAAAGTTTTTGCTAGTAGGGACTGTTATATGTATTTCCTGGAACGTTCCAATTTAACAGCTTTATACTTTTTTCCACAGCATTTTGGTGTACAGAGAGGTTAGGCTGCTCCTAATCTGAAAACTTGCCTAGCAGACTGCATCTGTAGCAGAATAGGAGTAAGTCAAGCAGCAGAAGTATTTTATCACTATCTCTGTAAATCAAAACAGTCAAGCTGAGATGGAATTTCAGAGGTTGATTTCTAAACTATATTAGGTTTAATATAGTGAAAGAACCTAGAGACTTACTTAACTATTTGCTTCTGAATAATAGTATTTACTGTACTAAAATTGTACAGATACATGTAATGTGATTACACGTATGTAATGTGATTACATGTATGTAATGGTTTTCAAGTTTTACTCTATTTTGAAAATACTCTTCAACCAGTATTAATAATAGAAGTGCCTAATCTGTAATTTTCCATCTGATTTAGTTCCATCAATGTAATAAAAATAATAGATTAATGGTTCTGATTATTCAAATGCCATTTCAGCCTATAATACTGCAGCTGTTTAGCAACTGCCCAGCAACTGCACTTGATTTTAAGAATGTCCTGAAGTCTTTTCTTCTCTCTTGCTCTCCCCTTTAATATTTCTGCTTTGCCCAAACCTCAAAGGACTTAAAGACTATATTTTAAAAATAAAAAAAAAGTCCCCCTTGAGTCATCCTTTGCTAGACAATGAATCCATAGTTCTGTTTTTCCTCGTATGAAAATCTAAGGACTCTATCATACTGACTCTATCATTGCAAGGAATACAAATGAATTGTTAGAAAACCTCACTTTAAATCTCTACAGAGAGGGGAATGAACTACAAACCTATGGATCATTCTTCTTTACCTAGTAGAAGTCATCTTATATCATACTTTCTGAGGATAGGGAACACTGTGTTATTTTTGGGAAAAAAAGTAGAATCCTGCCTACTACACAAGGACCAGCATTGTCAGCTCTCCTAATTTTATTACACGTTATGTAATGACTGATGCAGTAACCCATGTGCAAATTTATCCATGCACATTTATCCTGTGCTGACTCAAGTTATTACTGAATTCACTTTTAAAAGAAACTCCTAATTGTCACACAGCAAAAGCAACACCTTGGAAGTGTATCTCCTAAACACCCAAACAGCAGAAGCAAATTCATTCTTCCAACTGGTTATTAAAATTGGCAGCCTCAACCAAAACTCTGATATTTGCGTGTCTGGGGCTGCCTAGGACTGACTATTCTGAAACCAAGATATTAAGCCCAACGTAGAGGATGAGATGAGAACTTACATACTTTAAAAGTCAGGAGGCCACAGAGTCTGTATTTCCAAAACAAGGTATCTTACAGGGCAGAAATTCCATGGGGTACAGTGTATCCTAAGCCACAATCTTGAGTCCCTAATTCTTATCTTGGCATCTCTGACTCACAGAGTTTGCATCTGCAGAAACATGCCGAATAACTACTTGTATGCTTCATAGCTCTGCATGCCTAGCTTATGGTGGTTTGCAAAATAGTGAGCAATGACAGGAATGCCCTAAATAAAGTAGTTTTGTAGCAATGAAGTATCTTTTGGGAAGTTATCTTGCCCTTTTATATATCTGCAGCCTCCTATCCTCTCTCTCTCTCTTGCCATTAAAAGGACACATTGTAAAGTTTGTTGGTTTTTACTTACTCACCTTTTTACATACTTTTTATTTTAACATGATCAAGGCTTTTGCCTCCTGGAATGTGATTCAACAGACCAGTCAACAATTTCTTCACCTTTAGAGCTGTTAAAATGGACATTAGGTTAAAAAGAATTTGTTTCCATTCTGTCTCTAAAAACAATTGCTTCAGCCTAAAACCTGAGTTTCCTTTCTTGAAGAAGCCTGGGGGATCTTTGCTGCAGCCAAGTGTGTTATTATCTAATAAGATTTGTACTCATCCGTTCTTCAATGAGTTCAGTGCCTCCTGGTGTTAAGACTTTCACTACTATACCAGATGCTACCATGTTTTGAAATTGACTGCATTCCCTTAAAATGATATAGGGATCCTATTTTGCTGTCACAGTTGTCCTGAGTGCCACACTGTCACGGTTTAACACTGGCCCGGCAATTAAACCGAATAACAGACGCTCTCTATTAATCTCTCTCTCCTTGATAAAGAAAGGAGAGAGAATAAGGGAGAGAGACTTATGGGTTGGAAACTAAACTACACAACTTTAATGAAACAGTAATGATAAACAGGTAAAATTACTAAATATATACAAATATACAGGAAAATGGAAACCACATTCCTCCCCCCTTTCCCCCAATAACTCTCACGTCACCACCGAGGCTGCAGGGCAGCCCTGGGAAAGTCCAGGCTGGACTCCTGGAGTCAGCAGCAGTCGGGAACCGGAGGCAGGAACACACAGATATGGGCTGGCACGGATCAGGAGCACAGGCAGATGAACGGACAGGATCCTTCCAGGATGCCGGGTGAAGGAAGGGAAGCAGGAAATCAGGAAAAGATTTGGCTCGGCCCTCGTGATGCCTCAAATTTATACTGAGTGTGACGTATATGGGATGGAATACTCTGTTTGGTCAATTCTGGCATCTATCTTGTCTGTTCCTCCCCAAAGGAGGGTTCAGGTGGGACCTCTTTACTCCTTCTGGACGGTAAAATGTTTTCCTCAGAGCTGAGCAGTGTCCTTGCCTCTGCACACCAGTCTCTAGCAGTAACTATAAACATCAAGTGTTATCAATCCTAGAAGCACACACTATCTGAGAAACTTAGCTAAAAGCAAAAGTACAAGACAGAAAATCACCTTTATCCTGGCCCAAACCAGGACACAGACATTTAAATTGTTGCAGGCTATGAATACTTCTGTCCATTATAATCTTAATTTTATAAATAAAATAAAGGCCTTTCTGGTACCATGAGCTATTTTGTGTTGCCTCTCATTTGTTACTCTAGTTGCTACAAAATATCACATATTTGGTGAAAAGTACTAATAGAAAGCATGGTTTATAAACTTAACTTCCCTCCCCCAGGTCCATCACTAGCTATTTTTGTTTTGGTGTACACACTGGGTCATGCAAATTGCCGCTTGAAGTGGCCCTTTAAGTGTCTATGATATCAGCAAGTGGTCTAAGTGTAAGTTTGGGAAGTTTTTTGCATGAGTTCCAGAAGCTGTAGGGCAAGTGAAGTACTAAGTGATGATGAGTCACAAAGAATAAAAGGAGCTGGAGTGGAAATTTACAGGAAAGAGTGTAAGCTATGGCTTTTCCCCTCTGTGATTTCAGGGCTATTTTTGTTAGAGGGGAGGGAACTTTTGCATGCCTAAAGAGGTGAAATGACCAGGGAAATAGGTATTATTAGAGAAAAAGTCGGGTTCATGGACAAAGGTACTAATCTTTGCCAACTTTTGTGCAAGAAGAACTGGGAACTAGACTATTGTTTGGTTTGGTTTTGGTTTTAGGTGGGATTTTTTGTTTGTTGTTTTGTTTTTGTTTCACTTTGGTTTTTTGCTATAGTAATGGAATCTGCCGAGGTTAAGGTGCATCCCTATTAACATGCTACCCACACTCAACAGTTGAATTTTTTGTGTAGTTTGCTACCAAATTCTTGAAATTAGAGCTACTGAAGGAGTTCTCCACTGTCCTCTGTGTGCCTGGACCATGAAAGCCTCTATCTGGCTGTATATTTAACTGGAGTGAAGGATACAAAATGTTACGAGTGGCGTCTTCCTGAGCCCTGTGTTACACGTAAAGGCTTACATATGCAGAAACTGTTCTTGAAATTAGGATAAAAAAAAGACACTACAGTGAAACAAACAGGAAAAACAACAAAAGCAAGCTAGATGTAATTTCTCATTAATACAACATCCTTCTCTTCCAATGGCTGTCAAGGTTTCAGAAAGCTTTTTTTGTGGTAGACTGAACTGTTCTATTATAGCTGCCTGGATTCAAGTTGGATGTTTGTGCTTTTCTATCTGTGAAGGCTCAAAAAAACAGCTCTCTCCCTGCTCCCCACTGAACACAGAAAGGAAACATCTACCTACAGCTTCCCTGTGCATAGATTCTCTGCATAATTCTTCCATGACCACGAAGGCATACAGAGCTGTTTCCACAGCTTTTGCTTTGTGCTGGCATAGTGCCACTCAGGAGTAACAGCCAAAAGGACAAATTATTTTCAGTGACATTCATTGCCCTAAGCCAGAAACAAAGTAGGAAGGCATACTTCTCTCTTTCATGCCTGTAGTTAGAGGCAGTGCCAATATAAACCATGACTGAGGCTCTGGAATAATACAAATCTGCGTCACTGCTTCAAGTTCAGTGATGCAACCAGAGTTTACATTGACTAACTTAAATGTAAGGATTCAACCAATTTAAAGCTTTTGAACAATGAGAATTTTCTGAAAACGTTACTACCTTTTTATTTTTCTCAACTACATATGTTTGCTGCCTGCCTTTGATGCAAAGCAGGCAGAGCTGGCTTGCTTCTCTTTGCTCTAGAAATTTGCATTAAGAAAAATCATTAGAATCAACGCTTTGATATAATGCTAGAATAAAACACGTTGCACTCCCACTTGGAAACTGGAGAGGAAAACGTTGACAAATACATACTAAATATACTAAACCAGGTGGAGTTAACCTTTTAAGGTGAAACAAAGAGCTATTAGCCTGAGAATCAACAGAGAGCATCTATGTCTGCTCTGGTGACAATGTCCTGTTCTGTGTCTTGGTTTTACCAAACTGATCAGAGTATTAAAATTATGTTGTCAGTCATCCAACTGACCATTCATTGGGGATTATATGTCCCCCTAAAGACAGATTAAGTACTGAATACAAAACCAGACCAGTAAATAATGCTAACATGTCAAATTAACTTCTAAGGGTTTTTTGGGTTTGTTTTGTTTTCTTTTGTTTCACTTTTAAATCTTTTTTTTTTTTTTTTTTGTTGCTGTGCAATCTTAAAATGAAGGTCATGCTTTTCTGGCCCCTGGCAGATTGCAAGGCATTCTGGGCAATTGGTTATGGAGAGCATCCTGAAGCATTTCATGTTATATATATTATATGTGTTTGAAATGATAATTTCATGCCTGTAGTATGCTAGAGGCTAAAAAGCAGCCTGTGCTTCAGGTACTGTGTTCTGTGCCTTTGCTTTTTTATTATATCCTTGTAAAGCTGCAAAAGGGAAACAAAATTACTCTGTACAGAAGGAGCACTGCTTACCTTCAATTGTTAGGGTCTGTATTATTCACTGAAACAAAAAGCAGCATTCTTTCTGAGTTGAAGAAAGGAGTTTTTACTTATCCCAGCTTGCTTACCCATGAAGAAATATAAAAGAAAGTATTTGAAGAAAAGGTGAAAGAGTAGCTAATGTAAGGAACACAAAAATCAGTTGGACCAGAGTCATTACAGACTGGTTTTGAACTTGCAGACTCTGACCTCGGTTTCTAGATCTAGATGAAAAATAAACATTTCAGGTGCAGTCTAAGACCTTGTTGTACACAAACTACCCCAGGCCAGCCAATCTTCCCATGTCCTGACAAAACAAAAATGCATGCATGTTAAAAACAAAAAAGCAACAAAAAAACAGACCATAGATTTTAGCTTGACTTGAATGATGACTGAATAAGGACCAGGAGGATATGTGGTTCTATGCATATAGATTGAGTGCAACCTAAATAAATAGTGTAGACAGAGGTCATAGGGTCAGATTTTTAAAGGTTGCTCCTACGATTTGTCATCTGTGTACATTCATCTAAGTCCTTTGGAAATTAATGCATAGAAACCACTGAGATTCTGACCATAGATGCTGACCTTCACCCTTAAATAATAAAGAACTAAGATTTGTAGTAGCTCAGGGTAGGGGAATTTGGTTGCAGGTGCTGTTTTAAGGCAAACAGTTGTGGATCAGAAAAAGTACCACTGGCAGTCATTAACACAAAATAGTAACAAAAAATGTTAAACTGATTTCAGAAAGGAATGAGAAAATATTTTACTTCATATATTTAAAAATTTAAAGTAGGACAGTTAATGATGTAAACTATCTAATGTACCAAAGCATTAAGTTGCCTCTATGGATATGGAATAGAAACTGCTATGTTCACTTTCCAAGGGGAGCAATAGGAGATCAAAATTTGACAGTCACATCTGTTGATCTAAATTTAGCTTTTAGGAGTCATTGTCTCCTACACACCTCTCTGTTTGTGTCCAGGTTAAATTTAATTTCCATGCCATTAAAAGTGAATAAAAATGCTGAGATAGGTGGTGATTATGGAAAACAAACTCAGCATGTTTATGCAGCAAGGAGAGTAGTCAGAGAAGAGCTATTCAAACCTCAGATTGTTTAGTCTACCACACAGTTTCATTTGGATGCTAGAAAAATATGTAACTTTCTAGAAATCAGCATACAGCATGTTAAAAGCAGTGTAAAGCATTTTGTACTTAAATGTACCAAACTTCATTGTTCAGCATGGAAAGCTGTTAGATAATAGAGCATCTTTATAGAAAGATCATCATGACATTACAGGGAAAAATTATTTTTTTAATCTGTATCATTGAAATGAAAAGAATTCAGTATATTCTTTCTAAATGCATACAAGGTAGATGAGTTCAGCAGAACAGAGGAATAGATTTTCTCACCTTTTTAATGTGTTTAGAATTCAGTTTACTGGAAGGCAAGGAGAAATACTTTTCTATTAGCAGGATTAATGTAATTTTTTCTCCAACTTTCATGATTACTCACTAAAATCCTTTTACTAATGACTATATGGAGGAAACTCAGGTAAACCAGTTGTTTTGCTCTGGAGTGGAATACTTCCAAATCTTTTGCACATGGTACAATTTTAAGAAATCATCTGTGTAGACAGCATTGCCAGTACTGGGCCTCATAGCCAAAAAAGTGAGTTGGTACTCTGAGTGGTCTGAGTTTTATGTAAGGCTTACTCAAAATAGAATTGGTCTTTCTCTCTTAACAAAATGAAAGCCTCCTGCTTTTTCTTTGCAGAGGTGTGCACTTTTTGTCTACATGCATTAAAGTGAAAAGCCAAAAAACTTAAAAAAAGTATTGCACTCACATTCCAAATTGTCACTAAATCACTAAGGAGAATAAAACTGGAGATACGTTTGTTTATTATTGCACACAAGCTTTACAAATTCAAATCAGATCTAGCCCTTTTTCCTCATAGAATGACTAACAGAAGCATGATGTTGGTGAACCTTTTTGGAGCTAATTAATTAGGTCAATTCTAAGCACTAAGGCTCCTCTCAAGTTATTTCCATTGGTAGCAAAAAGCAATCAATTGACCTTGAATACATTGAAGCTGGATGGATGAGCCCTGTTCCTTAAGGTCTCTTGGCTCCACCCTTGTTAAATGAAATCTTCTGGTACTGGTTCATCTGGCCCTTGCTGTGTAAGGAATTCTATAGGAAATGTGGGAACGTGAGGACTGTAATACCAGGGGTATTTGAGGCTTAAGTTATTTTTGCTGTTGGTTGCTTTCCTGTGACAATGACATGGACTCAATGCTCTCTAGTGGCTTATCAGTTCTTCCTATTTTTTGTAACTTCTGTGAAATGGTTTTGGAGACTACATGAAGTAGTTATGTTAAGAATGAAATGTTGGTGTGTTCCAAATGCAGCAAGAGCTTGGTAGTGCTACTTCAGTGGATATAACGAGAACGTTTTGGAAGCTGACAAGTTAGCATTTCTGTATTGTTGAGTGGAACATGCCTCTTTTATTATTTTGTTTATTTATATTTCACCTTATTTATTTTCAGCAAAATTACTTGGACTGATTCCCAACTCTTTTTTTTTTTTGTTTGGGTTTTTTGGGGTTTTTTTTTGTTTTACCTCTGAAACAGATCAAGTGCACAGCAATAGGCTTGAGCCAGATGAACACTCTTAAGTGTTAAGATTTGACAACAGCTTGTGTGGAAAATGTGTCTTAATGTGAAATCAGTTTTTTTCCTTATGGGTGTTCCAAATGTTTGGATCTGTCTTTGAGCTTAAGTACATTTTTTTAAGTAATACCTTTCTATTTATTTGTGACATGCTTATTAACTTGAGCAGCTAAATTGCTGTAGGAGATGTGGAGATAAATAACCTCTTGGACTGGAGGAGGGGAGCAAAACTAAGTGGGTAAAAATGTAGAGTAATTTCAACAATATACAAAATGCTGATTTTTTCTCCTGGTCTTTGTAATTTGTTTTCTAAACTCAGTCGTTAGGTGATTTCGTCATGTGATTTAACTAGTCTTATTGTTGGAGATTAAGTATTTAGTCTATTATCTTCCTTTTTCTCTTTCTAGGTGTCCACAAGTTCAGACCTGTGAAGTACAGATTTTTATGAGCAATGCCAGGTAGGATTCTAACCTTTCCTTTGTTGTTGTTGTTGTGATTGTAGAATACTTTTCTTTGATTGTAGAATTCTTTGAATACCTAAATTTATGGATGTTTAGACCATATGGCAAAAAAAAGTGGCAATTTGAAGTAATACTTTGAAAAGTGATGAGATGTGTCATTTCAAGATATTTATTTTAGAACCTCTTCTTAAAGTACCCTGGATTTACATGCTGCTTTATCATCATTTGATTGGTTGTCCTTTGCTAATTCTGGAATAGGCTAGTTTTAAGTAATAAAATTGAATTTCTTTTCAAAAATTTATTTCAAAATCTTAACAAAAAAATTATAGTGCTGAGAGGAAAAAAGTTGCTATCACTACCGTGGATGCTTTTTGAATTTTTAAAATTTTTGGTAGAATATTAAAGAGAGCATGCAAGAGTTTATCATTCTTAGTCTGTAAATATCATATAGCTGTATATTAATGTGAGCTTTTTGGACCACAGCAGTTATTTCATCAGTGCTGGAACTGGCTTAAGTCTCTTTATTTGTTTGCAAAGATTTGGGATAGAGGACATTGAACACATTTAAATATCTCAAATGGGAGCAAGAGTCTCACCAACTGCAATTTGAGCTGTGTGTGGCAATGCTTCTGGAACACTGTATAACTTCTACCTTACCTGCCTACTTTTAGGTTTTATGGACTATCCAATCTATCTATGTTTATGTAGCTTTCTGTTTGTATAACAATAGGAACAAGGTTAATATTTAAATAAAATGACAAATACAGTAACTGCAGCCATCCTAATATTGCTTTCCAAAGGGTTTCAAAACAAAGGAAGGATAAATTTAGACTTGGAGAAAAATAGTGTTTTCCTTGTGTCAAAGTGTGACAATCATATTAGTTAGAGTTAATATTTCTTAATTACTGTAATTTGAAGGGTAATTGTCTTCCATGTTTAGCTTTAATTATTGTGTCACTGTGTATTCAAGATATTGAAGGGTTGGGTTTTTTTAAAATTCCTTTCTAGAATAGTCAACCTCAAGGAGTGTTAATGTGTAAAGGATTTCTTAAGTAGAATCATAGAATAATTTGGATTAAAAGGGACCTCAAAGATCATCCTGTTCCAACCCCCTGCATGGGCAGGGACACCTCCCACTAGACCAGGTTGCTCAAGGCAATCAGTTCCAGTATTTCACCAACCCCAAATTAAATAATTTCTTCCTAGTGTCTAACCTAAATCTCTCCTCTTCAAGTTTTAAACCATTTACCCTGTCCTCTCACTACACACCCATGTGAAAAGCCCTACCCCAGCTTTCTTGTAGGCTCCCTTCAGGTATTGGAAGGTTGCTGTAAGGTCACCTTGGAGCCTCCTCTTCTCCAGGGAACAACCCCAATTTCCTCAGCCTGGCTTCACAGGGGAGGTGCTCCAGCCCTCTGATCATTTTAGTGTCTTTCTTCTGACATGTTCCAGGAACCCTGTGTCCTTCTTATGTTGGGAGCTCCAGAACTGGACCCAGTACTCCAGGTGGGGCCTCACAAGAGCAGAGCAGAGGGGGAGAATCCCCTCCCTTCAGCAGCTATCTGTGCTGCTTGTGATGCAGCCCAGGACCCTCTTGGCTTTCTGGGCTGTAAGTGCACGCTGATGGCTCATGTTGAACTTCTAAACCACCACCCCCAGTTCCTTATCCTCAGGGCTGTCCCCAGTCCTTTCTCCTCCCAGCCTGTATTCATGCATGAGATTGCCTTGACAAAGGTGCATAACGTTTTACTTGGCCTTATTGAACTTCATGCAATTTGCATGAGTCCTCTTCTCAAGGCTGTCAGGGTCCCTCTGGATGGAATCCCTTCCCTCCAGTGTGTTTGTTTCACCTCACAGTTTGGTGTCATCAGCAAACTTGCTGAGGGTGTGTTCCATTCCACTCTCCATGTTGCTGGTAAAGATGTTAAACAGCACTGGTCTGAGCACTGACCCTTGAGGAGCACTACTCATCACACATCTCCATTTGGACACAGCCTTTGATCAGAACTCATTGGGTGTGGCCATCCAGACAGTTCCTTATCCAATGAGTGGCCCATCCATCAAATCCATATCATTCCAGTTTAGAGATCAGAATGTTATGTGGGACAGTGTCCAGGTAGATGATGTCTGTTTCTCTGCCTTTGTCCACTTGAGGCTGTGACCCCACCATAAGAGGCCACCAGACTGGTCAGGCAGAACTTGCCCTTAGTGCAGCTGTGTTGGCTTTCACTGACCACCCTGTTGTTATCTGCTGCCTTAGCAGAGCCCTCAGGAAGATCTGCTCCATGATCTTGCCAGGCACAGAGGTGAGACTGAGGGGCCTGTAGTTCCCTGGGCCTTCTTTTTTTTTTTCCCATTTTTGAAAATGGGGTTATGTTTCCCCTTTTCCAGTCAGTGGGAAGTTCACCAGACTGCCAAGAGTTTTCAAATATGATAGACAATGTCTTTACAACTTCATCTGCCAGTTCTTTCAGAAGCTGTGGATGAATCCCATCAGGTCTCATGGACTTGTTCACTTTCAGGTTCTTTAGGTGGTCTCAAACCTCTTCTTCATCTAAGTGGGAGGATCTTCCTTTTAGTAGTGCTTAGGAAGTATTGTGTATATGCAAACAAATCCTTGCAAATAGAAGTGAATTTGTTCTTGTACTTTGTGTAATTTTATTTTCCTTGAGACACACTTTAGTAACAAGTTCCTATGAGTCTGTATGTGTGTGGCCTTAGCTAAGATATGCTGGTTTTGATAAGCCTTGTCCTAAGAGTCTTATTTTGTGTCAGACAAAATGAAAGGAAGGAGTCTTGGTGGAAAGGTGCCATTTCAGGGGATACCTTTTGTTTCTTTGCAGAAAAATAAAACGGGCTAGTAGGCATAAATGTTTCATAAATTAGTAAACATGTAGGCACAAATTAAACTAGTTAGAGGCTTGTCTTGTATGCCCAAGGCTAATCCTCATAGAGCAATACAAGCTCATGCACTGGCTTAACTACAGACTTGTGTAGATTCTGGGATTGCATATATTTGCTTCTATTGTTACCATCTACATGATGTGTTGAGCAGGGAGTCTTGTTTCTGTATTTGTAATGCAGAAATAATCACCGTCCCCAGTGCTAATTCACATCTCATGAAAAGTAGCTGCTTGTAATGCTGAACACCAGCTACAACCTATTTTCATTTCTTGTCTCTGGTGTGACTGAATACAGCAGGAGCAGATCTGAGGCCCTAAGCAGTGGGAATAAATCAGGATGTGCCTTCTTTAGACATGCATCCAGAATTTTTCTGAAGTCTGCAAAAACTGGCAATAGTAAATTCAAGCAGCACTGCAGACCAAGGGTGATCTCTGTAAAATGCTATTCTGTACCTCCAGCACATAGGTGCATTAGTCCCAGGACACAACATGTTTCAAAATATTAGACAGTCGTAATAAAGTGATATATTCACATAACTACAGCTAGTGGCATGTACAGAATTTGGAACCTGTTTCTGGGTGCTCACAAGGGCTGTGTGTGGCAGGTGATAGAGCCAACTGTATGATGGGTACATCAGCTATTCTGTAAAAACACCCCCATGAGCTGCTGCTTCCCACCACTGCTGTTGTGTCAAAACCCACTTTTTCAGGGTAGTGCTTGTAGATAGTGCTCTCTATCTTATCTTGTTCTCGGCCTGTTATATCTCATATTTAGCAGTCTTTGCCTTCAAAACTGGTAGTGGTGGTAGTCTGTAATGTTATATTTTTAATCTAAAAACACATTTTGTATCTTTAAATACCAGACAACAAGATTCTTTCTGCTGTATAAGCTTTTTTCTTTTTCTTAAAAGGAAAAAAACCTCCAACAAACAAACAAAAAAATCCCACACTACTGAATACAGAGCTTAGCAGAACAGCTTTCCAATTAAAGTAAAATAATGGATATTGGAAATACAAGTCCATACTTTTTCCTGGCTTCATCTCCTGGGGATGTAAGTTTGCTACATTTTTTTTTTTGATGCTGAGCACATACCTCAAATCTCAGTCATAAAATATCTTTGAATCAATGGAGATCTGATGGTGGTTTCACCAGAAATACCAGTAAGACCACAATTTATAGACTAATTGGAAGACATTTCTAATTATTCTTTTTTGCTTTATTTCTTCAACATTAGTTTTAATCCTGGAAGATAATCTGTCCTTTAGAGTTAGTAACTGATTTTTAGGTACTTTGTGAATGTCTGTCTGCAGATTATGTTCTCTTTAAAATTGCTTTCCCACATTAAAATTGGACTGTTACCTAGCACTTGATATAAATGGGAAGGTTTGGTATAAATCTCAAGGGGACATTATTTTTGCATGTGTATATGTATATTTTCATGTTGCAGGGTCACTGAACAGTTATTATTCATACTTATATTATTCCTGCTAGCTCTGGCAAAATTGCAGCTGGTTCTATTAGTGAATACTTAAGGTGCCCATTTTTTCTCTCTCCAATATTGTGTGGGAAATAGATTCTGAAGGAAACTTCTAATGACACAAGTATTCCCAAAATGACAACGTAATTCCCAAAATGTAGTCTCTGCTTTATTTTCTTGACTGAACTCCATCTGCTGTGGTCAGCTCATAAGGTTGAATAATCATGGGAATCAAATCACCTTGAAGTTTGAACAGATTCTCATCTGAATGGGAGTAGTGAAGTTTTCTGAATGCAGGAGGTTTGCAAGAATAATTTGGTTTTTCTCTAAGCTTGCCAGTGGGAAAGTCACTGGTAAAACTCTGAGATTTTAAGGAGGACCTGGCTTTGTCAACATTTAATATTAGTCATTCAGGTTTTAAGGGGCTTGCACAAGCAAACATATGTCCACCCAGAGTATTGGTAATTATACCAAACTGTTTTTCTTAATCAGTGCAAGCTGTTCAAATTCAAAATGTTTCTAAATGCAGCTGACCTGCTGATATATTAAAAACTAATTTTTTACAGTCATCTTGAAGCTTTAACTTCTAACAATTTAGTGGCTTTTTATTTATATACCATGAAAACAGCAGCTAGAATACATTCTCATGCAATTTTACTTGTTTTCACAACACCAGTCTGCTGCAATAATTATACAGGATTGACCACTGCTTTTGAATCTCCATAATTATAACTTGAAAAATTTACAAAACCAAGGTTAAGAAATAAACAGCCCAATAAATTACATCTTTTGACCCCTTTTTTTTTTCTTTTTCTATATTACATTAATGATTTCAATCTGTTCTCCAGACATGCTAGAATTTTTTCTACTTTATTTTTAAGTATGCTAAAATATTTGGTTTAGCTGCATGATTCGGTGAACTCTTGCTGAAAATTGTTATTTCTAATAAAGGTAGAAAATTCAGTGCAACCTGATACTTATTCTTTCCATTACAAATTCATCTGTATCTTTTGAACTTTTGTCCTGCTTGCTCTCTTATGAGTCATGTTATGATAACACCTCTAGTTTCTATTGGAAATTGTTCACAGTGTATTAGGACTTTGTACTGTAATAGAACACCCTTTCTAAAACTGCCTGCTAATTCCTGTGTAGGTGTATCTTAGGGAGGGGTTAGTCATTGTTTTCTTCTCTCACAGCTGCCACCAAGAGCTAAGAATTTAGGGACTGTTTGCTTATCTTTGCTGAAACCTGTCTTCTACTTCAACCTAGTGTCAATTCACTTCTCAGCAAGGCTCACTTAAAGGGAAGGCTTGAGCTGTGTTTTTGTGGGCTATGAAGGCTCTTGCTCAATTATAGGGTTGTCTTCTTTAGGTGGTAGCCCTCAAAGGTTTGAGCCAGAGCTCAAGAATTACACACACACACACATGCAGACAGAATCATATTCCAATTAAAAGTGAGGAGTAGTATAGGCAACATACGAGGTCAGACATATATTTACTAGTAAGGAGGTATTGACTCTTCTTGCTGTTGTATATATATCTCACAACAAAGCATTGGTAGGGAGCAATGGAACTGCCACCCATTTCTTGGATGTATCTGGTGCTGATGTAAACTTTGAAGCAGGCATTACTGACTGATAAGCTCCTGGGAAATGCCCCTGAACAACTGCAGTTGATGCAAATAATGTAATTTATTTGCATGAATGCCCGAATGCTTTCTGGGTATTTGTTCAGCTCTAATTGCCTACAGCCTATTCCCACTTTGCCCATTTTAGGCTGTCTTGGTAAAATTGAAAGAGTGAGAGGATGTGATTTCAGGATCTTTCCTGGACTTTCTACACAGCAGAGGTACTAGTAATTGAAACTTAGAATTATCCTATCTCCCTTAGCATTACTGGGGAGCTTGGACTAGATGATCTCCAGAAGTCCCTTCCAGGCCTTAACATTCTGTGATCCAGCACTTGGAAGCATTGGATCTGGGTTTTGGTTCTTCTCATCATGTCCACATTCCACCTTTTTAAAGAAAAAGGTATCAAAACAGATTTTGCTTTAAGTTCTGTCACTAATGGGATAAATAATACAGGTCTTTCATATCCTCCTTTCCCTGCCTGAAATGCAGAAGTAAGAGGAGGCAGTGGGCTCCAATTACCAGCAGTAAATCCGCAGGATCAGTAGGGCTCTGTTTTGTTTTTATGAACACACGTGCAGCCACAGATTAGAAACATCTGAAATTAGACTGAGATAGTTATTTAGTAACACTCTGCTGTGCAAATGCCTCTATCTTTTATAATTTTCAAAGCACTATACAAACACCACATGTAGCTATAATGATCAGCCGTAAATTTGCCTAGCCCTTGATTTTGCAGTTTGAACATGCATTTCCCTGTTTTATTGATCCATAAACTGAAACCAAGAAGAGGAAAAAAAGCCCAAGCTGCTCTTACTAAAGTGGAGAAGGTCTATGCTGCTTTTAGAACAAATTAAGTCAGATTATGAGCATCTTGCCTGAGGCCATTTAACAAAGAGTTTATATAGGTAAAATTGGAACAAAGGCACTGTACATTCTCTAATAAGTATGTTTTAACAGCTAAAAAGTAAAATCATAGCATTAATTATGTCTTTTGTTAATTTCCATTTAGCAGCAAGTCTACCAACAATAATTTTTTTTCAGGAAGCAAACCATGTTTTAATTTTTTTGTTGTTGTTGTGTGTGTTGTTTTTTTTTAATATTGAAAAGTTCCTTAAAGGTACATGATCGAATTCCATCCATTTTGTAGTTAGAAATTAAGTGTGCCTATCCATGGAGTAATGTATCATGTGTTTCACTAGTGCATCAGAGTGTAAGATTTGGCCCTTGTAATGTCAAATAAGAAAACAGTGCTCTTAACTGAATAAAACTGGATAAATCTAATGTTCATCTGTTTATCAGTTGCTTTCTTAGTAGATATGGAATAAAGAATAAACTTTTCCAGATTTCCACATGGCCCTAAAGCAGATACTTTAAAAAGGAAGCAAAAAGCAAGTTAATTTTTAATGCCTTTTTAAAAATCTGTCTGTACTTTATAAAGTGAAGAACTTCAGGTGGTAAGGATGATGTTGTGTTTGCTTTTGACAGTCAGAGAGGGTTGAGCTTTTGGTTCCATCTTTAGACTCCAGTGAGGTGCCTGCGGCAGCATGAGTAGAAGATGGAAAAAAGAAACTCTTCAAAAAGATTCAGAAATCATTTTGATAAGTCTGTATTTCCTTGCTTGACTTGACAGTTTTATTTCTTTGTGATGCCACTGGCTATTGTTGTCTTTGATTCTCCTAACGCAACATACTGCAGTAAAGCACTTAATACCTTACAGAATCTGAAATTGTTTTTACTAAGAAGGGGATGTAGGGGAGGAGAAGCAACAGAGAAGGTGGATTTAGTAACAGCTGCATCTAGCTCATTGCAGGGCTTTGAGTTTGGTTCCTGTTGGGTCCCTGTGGAAATTCAGCTTTAAGCTACAGAAATCTTGAGAGGCACTGACATAAAAGCCTCAAGGAAGAACAGGGAAACAAGCTGAAGCAGGTTAGGCAATAAGAGAATATATAAACAGCAGAAAGGAGAAAACAGTGTGATAATCCTTGTCTGCAACAATATACTTGAGTGATTTCTTTTTTTTTCAAAGCCACATATAATTTTTTCAGATATACTAGGTGGCATTTGATGCCATATGTCCTCTTGGAGGCCCTCTTTTTCTGATTGTATGCTGCTCAACACAAGCACAGTAGCATGGGAATTAGTGTACCAGAGCTGCCAAACTATGTTTCTCTCTTTTAAAGTAGCTAGGAATTATGTGTAATGTTGTACAGAGGAGCCAGAATGGAAGATAGCACTTCTACCATTAGCTTCTGTACCTTTTGAATTACTTCAGTAAATAAGTAAAAAAATAAAACTACTCAGAAGTCTTAGGCCAGAAGGAGGAGTTTGTGGTAGTCATGAAGTTGGTTATAAGCAAAAGTAGTGATGGTTCTTTGTCCCATGGTAAATATCTTGTGCCTGGATTTGCTGTTCTCCATGTTAATAGAGGAGAGGTCTCCTACTTGGAGGTGATTAGGGTAAATTTTTTGTTGTTTTCTGTACTCTTGTTGGAGTTGATGTATAGGAAAACTTGATGGAAGAGAAATACTTGCAAAACTTGAGAATATCATGTAAAGATTTTTTGGGGTTTTTCTATGTTCACTGAAATAATTCAGAGTGCAATTTTGCCTCTTCCACCAGCCCCAGTATTCAAAAAAATCAGGAGAAAGGGAAGGGGCACCAAGCTGGCTCTGGGCAGAACAGTGGCAGTACTGGTTGTATGATTTTCACTTTTATGGGGCTTAAATTTGGAACTGGAATGGGAAAGGTACCAGGAGGTGCTTCTCACACAGCACTAGACTGGTGGGTTGGTATCACTGACATTGTCAGCAAAGAGCTGCAGTACCAGTACCATTCTAATTTTATCATCTACATGTTGAGAAGAGAAATACTGGGTATGTCCAAAGTTTTAGAAGGAGCTATTGCTATTCTGGACTGCTGCCTCATTTGGATGCTGTTTTAAGAGCTCTGGTAGAGCTGTTAACAACTCTGATGATGGGATGGGAAACGGAGCAAAGAAAATTATTTTTTTTCCCAACAGCAGAGAAGAAAAGGCAGAGAGAGAAAAGCCTGCAGGAAAGAAGGAAGACAAATACACTCTTGGGAAGGAGATAGAGAAAGAATGGGAAGAGATTGATGCAAAAGTTTAAGAAGACTTTGATGTAAACTCTGCTATAGGTACTTGTTTTTAAGCTTAATGCCTTAGAAGGCTACGGGGAACTAACAAAAAGGATCTGGAGGAAGGAGGGCTTTCTGATTTCTCTGGACAATACATCCATCTTTATTCTTTAGGGCATCCCCATTCCCTGGTCCTGTAACTTCTTTTTAGCCAGCAACCACTTCAGAAGTGAAATACGACTGGAACCAGGAGAAGTATGATAGTGACATGCCACTACATCTTTTAATCTGACAGAAGACTGTGACAGCCACTCTCTGAGCTGCTACAAAGCAGCAGGTGTCTTAGGGTGATTGTAAAAGATGACTACTATAAATTTTCCAAATATCTGTGAGGATGTCTGTACCCATAACATAAGCTAAATATTCATTATGAGAAATCTGATATATTCTTTATTCAGTTATTTTGTTACCACACAGTAGGACAGCTTCTGCAGCTAAAAAAAATGAAAGTGAGAGAGGCAAGTGAGATTGGAAAGATATTATACATACCCGATGTCTAGTTAAATTTTCACATTTGAAAGTCAGGTACATGTTTTGAGTGCTATATTCACTGAAAGATGATTCATCAGCTAGGCTAGTTTAATAGTTTCTTCCCACTAGGTATCCACAAAAACCCTCCTGTGGTTTGTACTCAGTGTACGTGAAGGTAGCAAGTTACACTCTGTGCATGGCCCAAAATATGAATTATAATACTTGGAAATATCTGTATTATGTAAGACATGGAGAAGGTTCTGTGAACCACAGACTAAACGTGCTGCTCTATAAAGCAAAGAACCTCTTCAATACTGAATACTTACCCTGCATTTTTCATTTGGCCAAAGTCTGGAATTTGGAAGAATAGGAGAGGCTTTGTTTACACAACAGAAAAAAGCCTCCTGTTTTCAGGCCTCACTCTTCATGGGATGCTTAACCAGCCTGGTATCAGCCAAAGGGTTAACACAGAAAGGCCCAGGCTATCCAGAAGGTTTCCTGGAATACATAGATGATAACTCATGACATAGTTGGAGAAGGACCTGACAAAGGGAGGTTCTTCTGGGCCTAATATTTATAAACAAGGAAGAACTTGTCAGGAATATCAAGGTAGGGGCAGCCTTGACTGCACTGACCGTGGGATAGCTGGAGTTCAAGTTTCTGAGGTAAAGAAACATGGCGAAGGCAGGATCACATGCCCCGACTTCAGAAGATCAGATTTAGGTGTTTCCCAGGAAGAATGCTGTGAGACAGAGTCCGAGAGAGCTGCTTGGGTTTTTGTTGCTGTTGTTTTCTGCTTAAGGATTGCTGTCTCCACGCTCAAGAGACCATGAAGGAATCCGGGCAAAGGTGGCAGGAAGCCAGTGAGGATGAACCATGATCTCTCAATGAAATTAGACACAAGTAGACACGAAGTGCAAGAGGTTGGCTGGCCCAGTTGGAGTATAGAGACCAAATGTGCAGGGACAGGGCTGGAAATTCTAAAGTTTACACTTAGAATTGAATCTGGAAAGGGACCTTAAGAAGAACAAGAAGGAGTTCCTACAGGTATATCAGCAGCACAGGGAAGAGAGAGAATGTGGAGAATTGGGCCCGAGAGGGCATAGGCCACATTGCTGAATGGAGAAGGGGACTTGGTGACAACTGGCATGGAGAAGGCTGTAGTACTTAATGCCTTCTTTGCTTTGATCTTTACTGGTAAGACTTATATTCACAAATCACACCCCTTTGAGACCAGTGAGAAAGACTACAGGGAAGAAGACTTACTTTGGTGGCCCAGGATCAGCTTAGCGCATTTTAAAACAAACTTGTTATGCACAAATTCATGGGACTGTATATTATGCACCCATGCACTGAAGAAAATGGCTGATGTGGTCACTTTTGCTTTTTGGAAGGTTGTGCTGAAAAGGGGAAGGCTCCTGAGGACTAGGTGAATGAATGTTGCTCCTGTCTTGAAGATAGGTAGGAAGAAAGATCTGGGGAACTACAGGCCAGTCAACTTTGCCTTGAATCCTGGGAACGTGGGGAAGCAAATCGTTCTGGTAACCATTTCCAAACATGTCAGAAATAAGAAGGTGGTTGGAGTAGTCAGGATGGTTTTGTGCCAGGGAATTCCTGAATTGCATGGGAGCTTTCTGCATGAAATGACTGACTTGGCGGATGCAAGTAGATTATCAATGGACTTTTGTCTCAGATTTAATAAGGCTTTCAACAGTGTCTCACAAAAGATCCTCACAGACAAACTGATGAAGTAAGTCCTAGATAAGTGAATAGTGAGATAGGTTGAAAGCTGGTTGAATTGTGAGGCCCAGAAGAGCATAAAATCCATCTGGAGATGAGTCAGTAGTGGTGTATCCCAGAGGTCAATAGTGGTGTAATATCTTCATTAATTAAGTAGATGATGGGACAGAGTGTACTCATAGAAAGTCCACACATTATAGAAAACTGGGAAGAGTGATCAATAGACAAAATAATTGAAGAGGGACCTTTGGCCAGAAGGCAGAGAGGAACCACATGAAATTCAGCAAAAAGATGTGCAAAGTCCCACACTTCAGCAGGAATAACCCCACGTGTCAGTACACTTTGGAGGTCAAGTGACTGGAAAGAAGTTTTTCAGGAAAATACTTGGAAGTCCTGGTGGACACCAAGGTGAATGTAAGCCAACATTGTTCTCTTGCAGCAAGGAAAACCAACTGCATTGTGGATTGCATTAGGAAGAGCATCACCAGCAGGTCAAAGGAGGTCATCCTTTATCCACCCCTAGCCTGGTGTTCTGTGTTCATTTCTGGGCTCCCCTGTATGACAGAGACATAGACATAGACATACAGAAGCCTATTGAAGATCCACAAAGATAATTAAGGAACTGGAGCAGCAGGCATGTTAGAAGAACACGTAAAAGTTCAATTATTCAACTTAGTGTGCATCTCATCAATGTGCATAAATGCCTCTTGGGAGGGAGTAAAGAAGATGGAGCCAGTCTTCTCATTGATAACCTGTGAAAGGGAAAGGTCAAGAGTCCATAAGTGTGAACTGAAACACAGGTAATTCCATATAAGCACAATTAAAAAAAAAAAAGTTATTGCAAGTGTACCTTTGCACTTTCTTGGTTCCCAATTTGTAGAGTTTCTGTCTTTGGAGATGTTCTGTGTCTTTCTGTAAAGATTTCATCTTGAGCAGCTTTGGTTTAGTTTACCTTTTTGACCCAAGGGGGCAGGACTAGAAAATTTCTAGAGATCCTTTCCACCCTCAATAGCTCTTTGTGAAAGTCTATAAAGCTAAAATAAGGTCACAATAGGAGCTACTGAAAATGATCCTGAATTAGAGAATTTGAACACAAAATTATGCATACAACTCAGTGATGGATTTTCCATACTTATTATGTATTAAAAATTAGAAATAAGAAAAAAAATTAAGAATTAAAAAGCAGGCTGATCTTTCTGTCAATAAGCTGAATCCTGATGTCTGTGACTATGAACAGAGATTGAAGATTTGGCAGCATTGCAGCACTTTCAAGAAAAGAGATAAAAATCCCCACTCCATCAGATACATCCTACTTACATCAGAGAAATTTTTAATCTAGCCATTAACTACAAATTAGAACTCATTATAGGCTCCTTGAAGGTAGTAAAGGAAAACTTTAAAATGTTAAAACAACGTATAGGACAGGAGGCAATAACATTTTTTTAATGTTAAGCACTTTATCAGATTTGTTTTAAATACAGGTACATTTTGTGCTTGTCATGGTCTAAGATCTGTCAGTGACATGCACATGACATGCTAATGCCAGCTGACATGCTAACATTTCAGTCAGCATGGTCAAACTGGTGATACTGGGCTAGGGTCCAGTCCCTGGAACTCTTTCTTGTGTGTGTAGCTTTCCTTTATAGAAGGCAGGAAATGGTTACTTGGGAAGCCAGCCCGTACTGCTGGGTTTTGTGTGCTTGGCTATGTATACACAGAGACATTTCAGCATCTACGGGGGACCGGGTGAAGGAGCCCTGAAGTGGTATTGGAGCCAATGAAAAGTATTGGCGTCCATGAAAACATTGTCAGCAAATAGAAGTATCAAAATGTGACTCTTTTCCCTTCTATTGTATCCCTTTAACTGTGGGACTCTTTCTGTCTTTGATCAGGGTTCGCTGGTTTGGTGGGTTGTTTTTGTTTGTTTGGTTGGTTTTTTTTTTGTTTGTTTGTTTTATATATAAAAAAAACATCTGGAAAGAGTGACGGCAATATCCATGTTTTGCTTTAGAAAAGTGAGATTATGCATTAATAAATTCCTGACATTGATATTTGGTTCCCTCTTCTGTTGCAGAATTTCATCTTTGCATCTTCCATCTCTCACAAATGTAAACTTTTTATTACATTCTCTTCCTGTACATTTTCTTGATTTGAAACCTCCTAGACATCTAAGGTAAAAAGGTGAAACTGTACACTTGATGCCATGGGAAGAGTTCTTTCTGCCTCTAACACTGTTGAAATTTGGCTTTAAGCAGTTTCATCCCTAACAATAAGTTTAAATGTTGGTTTTCCCCAGTATTGGCTCATCTGGCTATTGATTTGGTTGATTCTTGCTACTCCCTGTTTTGGGAAATCTGATGAGCTGGAAGGGCAAGACTCATCTTGAAGTCTGAGCGAGACACTTATCCACATCTGGTTTTACAGAACTACTATGTAATGAAGTGAACTTATATACTTAGTAACACTGTGTGGCAATATATGGTTACACACAGTAAAGTCCCAGTTATCCAAATCTCCATTTATAAGCAGTCCCTATAATTCCCACTTCTCTTGGCTGCTGATCCTTTGAACTCAGTATTATCCAAGTATGCTGGATAAACCAAATGTGGTTTGGCAACCAGGCTCCTATTATATTTAAGCTTGATTCATAATGTGGCAATAGTAATGGATGCATATTCACTTTTCCATAACGTACTCAAAAGTTTGTGTATAGAACACAGTTACATAAATAGTAGGATTGTTTTGCTTCAAATTACAGTGGTGAGAGCAAAGAATGCATTTTAAGGACACACGGAAAAGTTTCCTGATTTTTACTTGGTTACAATGGACTGTAAGGAACAGTGTAAATGCTTCTATAGCACTGTTGGTGATGCTTTTCCTCACTTTCTGGATATAGAATATTCTGGATATTCTGGATATGGAACTTCTGAATCTGACCTTTTTTCTATATTGCTAAAAAATAATTTTCAGGTTATTGGTAGCATGCTGCTTAGCTCCCTCCTTTGTCCACCACCTAAGCTCTGGAATTGTGAAAACATCACCACTTTCTCTCCAATGCAGAAATTGCTGCTTCCCAGCTGGTGGCCTAAAAGCAACTCCAGCCACTCCTCCATTTGCATCTCCTGCTTTAAAACAGCAGGTTATGATAAACATTTCCTGAGACTTGTGTCATACGTGATGGAGATACAGCCTGTGTGATTCAAACACTTTACTTTGCAGGCTTCAGTCTTCTTTTGCTGAGAGGGGCATTGTAACCTAGTTCCAGTTCAATAATAAATGGAAAGGAGGTAGAGTTCACTCTTCAGAGCTTTTGGTCTGCTCACCACCCTCATATGCAAGCAGTATTACAACAGGTTTAGCTCTTTGATACTTCCTGGGTGCTTGCTGCTGGAGGAATTCCCCTGTGTTTCTGTGGCAGCCAGAAAATGCTCTCAGGCCTGTAGTCAGAAGTATCTGTTTCTGTAGAACCTGTAAGCTGCTCTATGTTAAACAGTTCTGTTTTATCTTTAACTACCTTAGGCAAACCCGACTGTGTGATGTATATACACCAGGTACTGCTATCTCAAGTAGTGAAGTCTATGGCAAAGTAAAGATATGCCCAGTAGAAATAATTAACAGGACTGAAGTCTTTTTTTTGTCTCATTGTGGCAGGTGATATATGATTTGGTTACCAGTGGTCATATGTTACTAGGCTTTGTTTCCTTTAAAAAAAAAAAAAAAAAAAAAAAAAAAGGCATTGGCAATACAGTGGGGAGGTTGTATGTGAGGCCCCTTGTTTCTTTTGCTGCAACTTTTCCTCTGTGACCCGGTGATATTCTGTAAGGAAGGGAGATGTCATCTTCTATAGGGTCCAGCAAACCTCTTTGGGAAAGAAATGTACCTTTAAGGTGTGAGAGGAAAGCCAAAATGACAGGGAAAGTGTGGCTGTCCCTAATCCATGTATACCCAGCACAGAGCTGGCTTTTGGAGCTAATAGGCTGCTGGAAAAACAGCAAGGGGAGTAAAAGTCAGGTCTCAGAGATGAGAAAATGTATTTTTCATAGACTTCCTAAGGGATCTCTAGAGTTTTTCTGCAGCATAGGAAACTGATAAACTGATGGTTGGAAATAAAGCACATCTGGAAAAAAGAATCGTTCCTACTAGCAGACAGGCATATTTGGTTATGATATTTATATACTGCTTTTATATGTGTATATATATATATATATGTATTGTTGTAGCCTGTTTTGAATATATTTTCTAGTGAAACCTTCTCTCTAAATTTCAAAACCCTTTTGGTGTACTTTGAGGAGTTCAGCTTGTGAAAGAGGTTCAGGAAGAGTCTCTTTGGAGTTCTTGCAGATTCTAGTAATTTTGAATTTCAGTAGGTTCAGTAGAAACATTCCTTCTTGGGGACCATTAGAACCTCAAAAGTTTGTAGGTATTTTTTCATTGTGTTAGAAATTACTTTTATCTAAAGCACAGATAATTCTGAGTATTTGAATTTTGAATGTTTTTGACAAATATTTTGGAACTCCCTCTGCAGCCTGGAACAAATTTTCCACAAACATTGAAATAAATGATTGGAGCTACTATTTGTCTATGAAATGGCACCATTGTCAAACCTCTCAAGATCCTACCTTTCTAAAAGTTAGATTGGCTTACTGTTGGGGTTTTTTTTGTTGTTTTTTTTCCTGACTGCTAGAGAAATTCTTGCTGATGACAAATTGTTATTCCATTCTTCTGTACAGTTGTGTTCACAAAAGTTCCCACAAAATTTTTGCACTAACAGTGGAAGAGTATTTGCCAGACTATTCAATTCAAAATTCTATTAACATTAGGTATGCTTTACCTAATGAACCTACTCTTCTACTTTAACCATGTTCTCAATGAAACTTTTAATGGTGTCTGATACCATTCCTTTTGTCTTGTTTAAAGTCTTAGCTTTTCTTTTTTTTTTTTTTTTTCAGTAAAAAACACAGATTCAGAAAACTCAGATTCAGTCTGTGGCTTCACTGAAAGTCTACATACCTGTGACAGTTCACATCGTTTAAATGGGGGTACTAAATTATTTCTTGATTTGATCAAGAAATCAAGGTAATGTAGGTCAATGGGAGTCTTTTTCTGTCTCTGTGGTTGAGAATGAACACTTTGGTTTGGATTTAGTGTCAAGATTTCTGCTAAATTCACAAGAGAATGGCTTAATACCTGGAAATGGCTGCTGGATCTGTCAAAGATCTGGTTAGAGAAGTCTCTCATTCCCCCACTCAGTTAACTTGTGACCTCTGATAAGTCCTTCCACTTCTGCTTTCTCCATTTGCAGTAGGTTAAGGATGATAATGGTTACCAAATTTCTTAAGGTATTGTGAGAATTAATTGACTAATAATTTTAAAGCCCTCCAGCTCATTGAAAGGCAGTTCAGACTAATATCTCTCCCTCACCCCCCTTTCTATTAATGATCTGAGAGGGGTCTGAGTTAGTGAAGAAGAGATGAAAATATATATCTCATTATTAGTTCCAGGAAACACCCACCACTTCTAAATCATAAAAAGGAAGCACAAATTGTTTGGCAGGGTTTTCAGTGCTGGCCATGGACAATCCTTACTGAAACTGCTGAATCATTCTGCACAGGGATTTATGTTCTTTAAGAATCCACATGTTCAGCAAATTACCCTGCAACTCCAATCCTACTTAAATTAACAAATGAGTTTTATCAGGCCATTAATTCAAGCTTTTAAAAATTTTATACAGCTGCTATAGATTCATGTAAAGTATTGAATATGCTTGATCATTCTGCATTGATTTTAAAATTCAAAAGCATCAGCCAGAGCTTTAACAGCACCTCATTGGTTTGAACATCCTTTAGCTTAATGTCCTTAATTTGCTTGAACAGATAACACGTTTAGTGTGAAAAATTTAAGGACTAAAGTAAAAATGGTGAAAGGCAAGAGAACTATACAGCACCTTTAGGGAAGAAAGGATAGGAGATAAAGGAGGAGAAAGTGGATTTGGGCACAGTCCTGTTGGAAGAGAAGTATATATGATGCAGTAAAGGCTACAGGTAGCATGGCACACGTCCACTCTGTGGCTAATGACACTAAGCTCAGACAAACTCATCCTTTTAAAGATGCAGGACGACAAATTAAAATTGTATTCTTTTGTTTGGTTTTGTTTTTTTACACGAGGATAGGTAGATATTGTGTGTTTTCTGTGATTTTGTCCTTGTGCCTCCACACTGTGCCCTCTGTTGCTCTGATGGGACTGTTAAATGGTGGTGGTGGGAAAGAACTCTGAGGGGAAGTATGTCCAGTGTCTATCCACTGGTTTTGATCCCTTCCCTCCTGCCTGGCAGAGCCAAATTCAGAGTCATGGGCCATGGCTTTCTTATCTTTGAGCAGTAAAATGCAATTTTGTCTATATTGTGGACAAAAGCTTGCACTGTTCCTAATCTCGAGTGCTAGCATGGAGTGCTATTCTTCCCAGGCCATTACAATAACATCTAAAATTCTATGAATAATATCAACTGTTACTCTTGAGTTCTTCATAGAAATTCACTATTGTTAATAATTACTATTATTACTGCCAGCTGGTACCCGGTTAAATCTGTTTATTTTACTGCATCCTGCTGTGAAATAGCTATTCTGTTCCACGGCATGCAGATGTTTTTCCTGGAATGTGCTAAATTCTGTGTGGAGGTAAGCACACTGATTGTACTTAATGGGCAACTCTTTTGTGGGCCCTTGTTTTTCAGATATCTGTTTCCCATCTATTCTGTTACCTCCACATTCTTCCACTGTCTACGAATCTAGTGCTAGGCTCTTTGCCTGCATTCTGCTACCCACGGGTGACATAACATAGGTGACAGACGTAACTTCATAGCTTTCTGCAGAAGTGACACCTGCAATAACATCTCCATTCAGTTGTCCCCACCACTATTAGTTTTCTTACAGCAGTAAGTGTTAAAGACGCAAAGCTGATTTTTAGCTTTACCTCTATCACACAGTAGTTCCAGTTGACTTGTTTCAGTATTTATAATGACACCCATGTCCTTTCTCTGAAGTATATCAGTATGATAATGAGCCTGCACAAATAATCAGTTATCAAGGTTAGCATCCAAATTGGGTTAGAAGAAAATAATTTCAAGTTAGCCCAAGCATTTTATTTAAATGAAATGTTTGTCTGTAAATAACAGAGTATTGATTTTTTTCTTTATCAGAAATTTTATTTCAGTTTTTAGAATATAGTCTTTAGATTTGTATAATTTTTTTATTTTTTAAAAATTCTCTTCCAAACTGTGTGAATTGCTATGGTACACTTCAAATTGACAACTTTGTAACAGACACTTTTACTACTGCTGTAATGTATCAAAGATAGCATTTACTTATTTCTATAGTTCTGTCCTCTTACAAGACAGAACATGCCCTCACCTACACAGCTGTATTTATGAACTATTTAGAAGTCACTTGCACCAAACGGAGGCTTCATTCTGCTAAATGGATGCAATTCAACAGAGGTCCTTCTTAATTTAAGAACAGTTTTTCAACTTTCTGCTGAGAGAGAGAACCTCATAAAAGGTCAGTTTGTCATATTAGATCCTCCCCTTAACTTAGAGAAACTTAATCACCCTATCTTTAATTCTTATGGAAATATTTTATAATGCAGCAGTTGTTACATGACATCTAGTGATCTAACACACATATAATAGCAGTTAAAAAAATATCTTTAAAATACATTTAATACATCATGGGTAGGAGGCAAAAGAAATCCACAAGAGTTTTTAGAACAAGCAGAAATTTTGACTTTCAGTTTTTGTATGGAGTGTAAAAAAGCAGGAACAAGAACTTCTTTTAGCACCTCTGTCCCCTCTCTGCCTTTCCCATTCACTATGAAAAGCATTTAATTGTTTTCTACTTTTGAGTTTACAAACTCTTTATATAATACACAGTGGAAAATATAACAGGGTACAATGAAACTCTATCTGTAAAAAACCTAAGCAATATTTGTGTGTACAGTTTTTCCTGTGTTAGCAGATTCTGTGCTGTTATTGGTTTGCTAAATTGTTTATAAATGAGCATTTGCAAACACTTGGTATATGCCAAGTTTCTGATTTATGAAATGTGTCTAGTGGTCAAAAGACTTATGATTCGTATCAGAAATTAATGTGTCTGGTGGCACCTGATTTATTAATCAAGAAAATGATTTCCCAGTCAGGCAATTGCTTCGTGAATATGACTGATTTATAAGTGTAGGAAATAATGTATACTTCATGTACCTGATTTAAAAGTAGCATTACTGTCATACAGATGGTTTGAAACTCAATACTTTATATTTTAAATGTAAACATCTGTTTTTTTAAACAAAAATGGACTGATTTATATGACTGATTTGTAAATCTTTATTCTAGACTGAGCAGAAGTCATGCTTTGATGTTCTTTATTTCTCAGACAGGCTATATTCCAAGGTTCAGATGTTGTAATCACAGTTTACTTTATGGATATTTATTTTACATTTTTCTTACTTTGTGTTCTTACTGAGATGAATGACATCCTCTGATCTTCCATCCTGTTTGGGATGCTGATTTAATGTTTGCTGTATTCAGGGGTGTTTCTACTACTTCATGTCTTCTCTCATAGGTGATTAGGTGATGCTTTATGTTTACCTTCATGTTTACCACTGATTTCTGACCTCTCTACCTCTCTCGTTTTTTTTGTTTTTTTTCCTTTTTGTCTAGATGGATCTACTTCAGGATCATCTACTGCTTTTTCTTAGTAGCTACATACAAGTTACAACAGCAAACAATAAATAAATTTATAGAAACCGTAGCCAAAGTTGATAGTACTTCACAAATCTGTTAAAAGCTTGGAAATGTGGACTATAAAACAAATACTTTGAGATAGCAATCTTTCAAATATGTTATTAAACAAATGGTTTGTTACATCTGAGATCAAAAAAAGAGAAGGTGCCCATAAGGTGGATCTTTCTGCTGGTTTCACTCATCATTGTATATTACAAACTTTAATTGCAGTATTTAATTTTATATTTTTGTCTCCCTACTGTTTCTCTGTTGAAGATCTATTTTTACTGAAATTTGTACCACATACACCCACACCTAGCCCTATACCCCCCAACCACTCTCCCACCACCAGTATATTCTTTGCCAGAGTGAGACTCTTGAATAAAGAGCAAACATGTTTTTTATTTGGGGAAATGTATAAATAATTAAATCAAGCTTTTAACTGTAAATGATACAGCAGATTTGAGTCAATTTTTTTTTTTGTGTAACTTCCAAAATGCTAGTAATTTGGAAGCTTACAACAACATACACAAACACTGGCTGATTGTGGTATTCCTATTGGGACTTCAGATCATTAGTGAAATGCTTGTTATTGGTCATCTGGTTTTGTTTTCTGATTAATGGTTTCATCTCCACACAGTCTCAACACACTGCTTCTAAATGAGCTGTGTTTAGAGTCATTACAAACATTCACAGGAACAACAACTTCAGCTTACTAATGCAGTAGATGGGTCAGAAAGATGGGGGTGGGTGAGATTTTGCAGCACGAGTTATATGTAAGAATACAGCAGTACTTTGAGGCTTGACTTAAGCTTAGTGGCACCATTTTGCAACGTAACCATCAAGGAGAAGAATGAACAGTTCATGGATGTGAATAACTTGGATGGCTTTTGCATTTAAGTTAGAGCCAGACTCCATGCACTATAAATAGTACTTGGGGAGCTGCAACATGCCCTGAGGGAGCAGATGTGAGCTATAACCCCCTTAGTCAGCATTTAAGTTCTTTGACTGTTTCCAGTTACTATAGCACCTGAGATTTCATATTAAAGTAAGGATGGGGCACGATCAAACAAGACTGGCCCTGGTGTAAAGCCAAAGAAAAAGAGTCAAGAATGCAAATGCTGTTAAGTGGCATACAAACACTTCCTGACAAATGCTCATATCCCTGATCTCTGGAGCTTAAGGTGGATGAGAGACATTGATTGAGATGGAGAGGAATTCTAGAAGTCCAAAGCTATTAAGTTACTCACCCAAGGACAGAGACAGTGAAAAAGAAAACCAAATATCCCAGTCCTGAGATAAGCAGACTTTGACAGATTTAGAAAGCTCTGTTCGTGTTCTTCCTTTCTAGTTTTCAGTCACTCAATTTGAGACACTGTGAGCCACAGTAAACTGGAAAGGGTTTTGCATGACAGAAACTTCAACTAGATCTTCAGTAGAATAAGCTTGCATAGCTTCAGATCTTGTGTAAAGCATCATTTTTATGATCAAATTCTTGTTGAAGAGATTCATTAACAGCCCATTAAGTCACTGTAAAAGATCTGATAAGGCTTAGATGAGCTACAAAGTTTGCTATATTTCTTGCAACATTAATTGCAATTTAAACATTAATATACTTACAACTGCTACTTTTAGAATAAAAGGACAATTTAAAATTATAAAACATTAAGTTTTTATGGATTCTACTTCATTTACACTACAGTATTTTAAAGTTATTATGGGATTAAATACTGTGACTTCAATTTATAGCTGGCTGGAAAATGTCTGACAGTCTTTATATAATGAAAACTTGCAGCTGGAGAAAAGATTTAGCAATTATTTTCTCTAATTTTGTGCTGTGAAAACTGAAAAGAAATATTTTGGTCTGCCTGAAGTCCAAACATCACAGAAAGGCAAAGTTTGGTTCCAAACTGGCTTCCAGATTTAGAGCATTGGAGCTGTCTGCAGTACATAGAGTTTTTTTATTTTGGAAATCCTGATGACCTCATGGTTTGGGCTTTCTGTATGAACCACAATATCTATGGTGTTTTGTGTTCTACCTTTGCCTTGGTCCCATCTGTCAGTTCATGTATAGACCAAAGCCCTGTGTAGTCTTGTCTGCTCATTCTGCATCAGACAGAATAAATGGAAAAATAACATCAAACAGCAGTTTAGTTTTAAGTTAGTTCATAGCAAGTCTTTTCTGTTTGAGTTGACAAAATTATTTTTGTTAGTTTTGAAATGTTACAGTATTTTTATTTATGCATTACCAGAAGTATTCTAAATTTTCACTTACTTTACCAATATTTTAAATAATGGTAAAAATTAAAAAAACCATAGTACGCCAAATCTTAAAAAAAAAAAAAAACAAACCTCAGAATTTCTTGTAGGACAAAAGCAATGATTTACAATGAGTGGGCACAAGACTTTGGATTCATGCATTCAATTACAGCACTGGTGCCTATGTGGTAAATCCCACCCTAGGTTTCTTTGATTCCAGAATTGAAAGAAAAACAGATAGGATTCTCCATTGTTGTAAACTATTGCTGGCTGGGATCTCCCTCCATTTACACATGCAAACACTTTAATGGTGTTAGATAATTGTCTAAGCATTTTTGTTAGTTTCCTACTTTTTTATTTCTAGAAATATATATACACAAGCAATGTGTCTGTCTTGTCTTCTCTCCCTTTCCTTAAATGAGGTTGTTTTCCTTCTAATAATCAGCTTATTAATATAATCTATGAATTGATCATGAATTTCATTATGTTTCTTACAAATGTAACTCTTGCATTCCACTCCAGCACTTCTCTCATGAACTGTTTTGAAGATGACATTAATGAGAAACATCACTGGATGAATTGCTCAGTTCTGAGCGTGTGTGTCCCTATGCATTTAGAAGACAGAAGAAAGGGACCTTTTTGAAACATCTGTTGTGGGCAAGCCATGAAGTCTCCTACTAACAAAGGAATCTTATAAACATGACTAATGAGTGAGTGTAAAGTTGTTTATATAATGCATCATCAGGAGATATACACTCATTTTGCTTCCTCTATCATAGAAACATAGTGACTGTACTATTAACTGCTCTTCTCCTGGCTAAATCTTTGTTCTAGGTCCGTGTGTTTAGATTCTTTTTTTAAAGTACTGCACTAAAAGTTTTAGTTGTATCCTGAAATACTAAGGCAGATATCACAGCTTCTATGGTAAAAAAGGTACTGGTTTGAATATAGAGCAGAGAATCATTGGAAAGAAGCAAAGGCAGAATGGCAACCAGGATGTAATCCCATATATGCAGATTCTCTCATCTGGAGGTTTCAGCCTCTTCTCCCACTTGAACCAGTAGATACAGAGATGCATGAAAGTAAACCATGGATGCTGGGACAGAAGCAATCAACAAAATATACTTTAAACTCCAGTGTTTGGTTGCTCTGTAAGGCCAAACACAAACCCCAGAATTATTTGTTTTACCTAAGTGCTGTGCCCATTTCTTCTCTGCACATTTTCTTGTATTTGGACATCATGCTGAATGCATGAGCAGCAGGATATGTTGCATTATTAAGTTGTACACAGTTACTTGGATCCAGACACCAAGCTCTGCAGCAGCCACTTAGGAAGTGCACATTGCTGAATGAGCATAATGACTGATGGAATTAAATGACACAGTTCTTGGAGTACAGTGTTACTGTTGGTGTATACAATTCCAAATTGGTTTCTGGCAAAGCCGAGTCCCAAACAGTGTCGAAATACTGAATCCTTATAGCCCAATGTGTTGAGCTGCAATGGAAAACATGTATTTAAACATGCAGAAAAGCACTGTCTTTTAGATTTTTTAGGGAAATTCAGTAACTCTGGCATCTAAACTGGTGGGTTCAGCTGTGAGAGAGAAAATCTTTAAAGCTGTACTTGCCGTTTGAAGGAATTTGATGTGCCATAATGGTACTAATTTGTTATTCTTTAATCAATAACTCCCAGTTATTTCTTCTGGAGAATGTAGCAATAACTAGAAGACAGCTGAAGTTTGGAGTGAAAAGTTTCTTGTTTCATCAGATAAGTCTCTGTAAAAGTTTCTCTTAATGATGTATTCATGCTCAGCATGCAGGGTGGTAACAGCACAAACAAGAAGATAGATCAGCAGTGAGATGGAATTATATTTACTTTCTGTGACTGTGAACCACTCCTGTGATAATATCAGCAGCTGGTGGTTTGCTCCCATTTCACTTGAAGCCTGTGAGATTTTGTACGGATTTCAGGAATAAATTGAGTAGGACACTGAGTAGACCTCAAGGCTGTGAATGTATTTAGAGCAATGTCTCTGTGTGCAGCTCTGACAACTTAAAACACCCAACAAGGAGTCCAGCCTAAGATGCCAAAGCATGAAATTAAGCCATTGAGATGCATCTATGTTTTCCTCCCTTAGTCCCCTAGGGATGGCTGGACTGCTGGGTTAAATAAGGTTATAAACTACAACAGCATTATTTGATAGAATTCAGATGTCAAACTCACCCTTAGTTTCATTTTAGTTAACAGCTCCCTGGTTTTCTTCAGAGCACAGTCTGGCCTTAATAATTAACAGTAGGTTGGATGCTAAGTCTGTGAGCTGACAAACTGAGGGAGAGGTCATGTGCAGTGGGGGCCCGCCCTGATCAGGCACAGGTGGGCTTAACACAAGCTCATGCACACTACCTGGCAGTTAGTGACACCTGGGTGCCTCATTTCACTACATTTCCCCCCTCTTTTTTTTTTTTTTTTTTTTTTTTTTTTTTTTTTTTTTTTGTGAAGAACTACCATTTATTACAATGGCAATTGTAATTTGTTGTTTGTGTTCTTTTGGTGGTTGGCAAGGCCTTGCCTGGATCAGTGCTATTGCTCCCAGAACAGCCACTCTCTCTGCTGGCTTGCTCAGGACTGAGCTGAGCTTGTGCTTCAAGCCTCACCTTTCATTGGCCCCCTAATCCTGCTCATGCGCAGTTGGGGCCCACCCTAATTAGGCACAGGTGGGCTTAACACAAGCTCATGCCCTCGCCTCGCCTCGCCTCGATCACTGATATTACTCCCAGAGCAGCCAACCTCTCTGCTGGCTTCCTCAGGACTGAGCTGAGCCTCTGCTTCCCTAATCCTGCTCATGCGCAGTGGGGGCCCCACCCTAATCAGGCACAGGTGGGCTTCACAAAAGCTCATTACCACTCCCTGACAATCAGTGGCACCTCGTTGCCTCATTTCACCACTTTTCCTATTTTATTTTTTTATATTTTTACTTTGCCTTGCCTTTTAATGACCTCAGTGCCAGGTTTGGGTGACTGAGAGCTATATTGCTATGGATTTATCTTAGATGCCAGTTTCTTGGCTAGGGCAAGATGTCAGCATTTATCTAAATTCTAAATTCTAGCATTTCTTGAGAGCTGAAAGTCCACCTGATATTCCTGATTTGCATGTGCCAATCAGTGGAATAAGGATAATGTCCACTTTCCAATAGCAATATTTGCCATCCCATTTCCTTCAATATCTCACTAATATTTTTAATACTTCTATGGGTCCAAAAGTTGTGCTTCTGATGCTTCCTCTGTTAAAACTGTGCTAGGGACTTGAAAGGGGGGGAAGGGCTGGGACCCTTCCTTGAAGGCTTTCTGGTGGTCATTAAGCACTGGTGCTCTGGATAAATCAGCTTCTTCCTTTTATTTTGTAATATTAAAATTGGTAGAAGTCAAATATATGGCTTGCATCATACCTTTTACTATTTGATTAGTCTAATGTCTACAATAAGATTCCACTTAAAGCTTGAGTCACAGTTTGTAGAATGATGAACTTTAATAACCACCACAGTAAGCCTCACTTTTTTTTTTTTTTCCAATCAGGAATGGGAGCTTGGGTGAGCAGTTAGTGCTACAGTTCTGAAAAGACTTGAGCATTTCCTAGCCTTCACTTAAAGGATTTTGCTGAATTTATTTAGATAGGCATGTTCTTCATTCAAGGTAATGCAGCAGCAGCAGCTAGTACCTGGAAAGAAAATCTGCAGCTGAGGTGGTGTGAACAACATCCCAAAATAGTGGAATACCTTCAACTGTTACTACAAAAAATTATTTTGACTTCTCTATGTAGCCTTTCGAAGCTGCTAACACAGATTTGTGATTCTCAGTGAATTTCCAGTGTTACTCATTTATGCCTGTGCCAAAACCTCAGAGGAGACACTCTGGATTACTCTGAGGCTGGCAGAAAATGTTGACTAATTGACCAATACCAAGATAAAACATCTGTAGGATGAAAAAAAATCCAAACAAAATCCACCACTGAAATCTGTGCTTTTGGGGAGTAATTTGCTTAAACAGGTCATATTTATGTTGACAAAACCCTTAAGAATGATCATCATTAATTGCAACAACATAAATGTTACTAATCAAGGACTTCAGGAAACATTTACAGAGATGACAGTGTTCTGTAGCTAAATTATTAAGCACTGCATTACTTTCACATATGAGTCCCAGTGAGCTTCTGAACTAATGTGCCTAGGAATTGCTTGGCACTGATTACAGGAAAAAAGATTCTTTGTGAGGACACGACAAGTGTAACTTTGAAATCCAGACTACTGAAAAATTAGTTACTTGATTTCTTGGCACTTGCTTGAAGGGAAATGAAGCAAAAATAGTGTTGCTGACTATGTTTTACACCAGAGTAAGTTGAAAGTAAGGACAGCAGGATATAGCTACAGTAGTATTGGGGCAGTAGTATGGGTCTGGACCTACGTGGTGAGGAACATGGGACATGCTGGCCATTCTTTGTTACATGAGACAGTTTGTGCATTGCTTCAGGGATGGGCCAATACACCTTAGGATCCAGGAGGAGAACAAGAGAAAAAATTAAAATATCTGCTGATTATTGCTTAATATTTTACTAGCTTGTCTTTCCAAGAACAAGATTTAGGACATGCTTGTGGAATGAGCAGGCAGGGAGGGAGGGAGGGGTTTCGTTAGTCTTTAGTATGTTATGTGGTGCCTCAAGTATGGAAGCAGGGAAGAGAGATGACATCTGGTGCTGATCTCAAACACCCACACATTTACATGAATAGATCATCACTCCATCCTTAATTCCCATTTGCTAGGAATTCCAGTTCTTTGCTGGAATTGTGTCACCACACAAAATAAATCAGTATGCAAGCCAGGTTGTTTTACTTATGGTGCATTTCTTTAATATAGAAAGTGAAGAAACAAAAATGCTAGTATTTCATCTTTTTATCAAATGCCTAGCTATCTTAGTACGTCCAGATCCAGAAGAGAATTTGTCTATACTGCCTATCATTTCCTGCTGCATAGCTTAGAATTTTCTCTTTCCTTATGGCGTATCTGTGGGGATTAGAGATTAATTGCTTTTTGAAGCCTTGATGACTATGCAAAGGTTTATGAACGAGTCAGGCTTTGCACTGTATTCCTGAAGAAACCAAGAACAACCATAGTTTAATCTCTAAATATTTAACAACCAGGGGCTGTAAATTAAGGGATTTGTTGACAACCTAATGCTTTAAAGTGTAGTTGAGCAGATAGGGATGACTGCTCATCTACCCTACATTGATTGCTTTGAGGTTGTTTGTGCCAGTTTATGGCACTATGGGAGGGAGTGTTAGAAGTTCTGAGCCATCTGGATCTTGAGATCCTCTCACTAAAAAACTTACAGCAGTTTGTACCCATTTATTCCCACTTATCATTTGCCTAATAATTTTTCTTAGTCTCAGCATGCCAACCCACATTTTTTTAGTAGTTGAATGGCATTCTCCTTTTTTTTCAGAGCTCTCTTTTGCTGTTTTTTTTAGGATAATTTTAAATTCAATTTGTATCCTCCAGCATACTGGCAGTCACTCCCAGCTTGATGTACCTGCAATATTAATAGTCTTACTGTCTTGTTCATCATCCAGTTTATTAAGAAAAGCATAAAGTAGACCTGTACTTAGGAAAGGCCCCACTGGAACCTTGTGGCATGTGTTCCAGAGATGGTTTCAAAACCAGTTCCCATAATCAAGTGTATATATTGGCTAGTAAACCTTCTTAAATGACTTTTTATATTGATTTGGGAACTCTAATGTGTGGTTTCCTCATAAATTTTGTGGTATAACATACTACCATAACAATTAGTTCTTGAGTTTGCTTCAGTGAATAAGTTTACTTTGGTTTGTTTCTTCTGAGCATTCAAACAGCTGTAAGATTGTTATCAAGAATTATTTTTTTCATAGGCACTGTAAGTGAAGGGGACACTTGAAGAAGCATGCTGCTATATGCAGGAGTGACAGTAAAATAAAAGAAATCCCCTAATTTCTGCAGTTATCCATGCTGGATCTCAGATGGTAAGAAGACAGGGCTGATTTATGCTCATCTGGTCCCATAGGCTGTTCATGATAAAAGTGTTCCTGACCCTGCTTCAATGGCACAGATCTGCTCTAACCTGGTAGTAGCTGTTTTAAAGAGAAATCTTCCTCTTATCCTAGCAGGGGTCTTTAGGGTAATGGCTATTCTTTCAGTAAGTTCCAGTACTTGTTATGGAGAGGAATAGATTCTATTTCCTGTTTTCTTACTGCTGTGCTCAGAGAAACTCTTGGGGATGTATTGGCAGGGGCTTGAGAGAGGTGGATATGGAAATAATAACCCTGCAGAACTCATGCAAGGGGCCAAGATATTGTATGAGGACTGCCAGAAGTCATGAAGTTGCTGCAAAAGGAGACACAGCATATTCCTCAAGCCAGAGAACATTTGATCTAGTAAATCCATCCAGTACTGTGCCATAAAGAGTTCCCAGTCTGAAAGCAGCACTGCAAATTTCATATCTTGAGCTGGGTTTGGTGTCACATGATTGCCAATCTCTGGAGCCAGGCTGGTTGTGTCTAACCCATCTGAATAAGTATTCTGTGCTTTGTGCATCCATTTCCAGGGTTAACATTGTTCTGGTTTGTCTGTAATCAGCAGCACACACCTACCTATACCTCATATGTGCTGACACTTGCATCCATTCAGCCAAAGACAGACTTCAAAGTTTTTGTTTTCTTGCTGCTAACATCTTGCTTTTTAACTAGAAGCTGAGGTTTTGGTACAATCAGAAATTCAGGACCCGAGATGTTATCTAAATACAAATATGACAAGGTGCTTGAAAAACATAGGCTTTCTGTTTTATCTTCTAGGTATTTTTGAGTATGGCATCAGGGTGCAGAACAAGCTCTGTCTGGATTCAACCATGTACCAGTCTCAGCCTGGTAAATAAATTAAAAGGGGGGCTATTCTACAATTTTTAAAATAGCCTGTAACCCCTGTTAATGGAAGGAGATATCTGCTGTGTATCTGCAAGTGGTGTCCACATGAAGAAGTGAGGTTCCATTAACCTTACCCTAGCTGGTGTCTCTTTGCAAAAAGACTTGAACAGGTTTAGATGGATTGAGAGAAAGAAGAGTCATGTGATTCAAGCAAATAGCAAATTTTCTGAGCCTACAAAGTAACTCAGCCCATAACTTTGTGTTCTCCTCACAGGCTGAAATACTTTGGTCTTCATGCATTACCATACTTAGCAGGCTGTCACGGTTTAACACTGGCCCAGCAATTAAACCGAGTTTAATGCTCTCTATTAAACTGCCTCTCCTCCCAGATAAAGAAATCAGAGAGAATAAGGGAGAGAGACTTATGGGTTGGAAACTAAACTACACAACTTTAATGAAACAGTAATAATAAATAAGAAAAAATACTAACTATATACATATATACAGGAAAATTGATTCCACGTTCCTCTCCCCTTTCCCCCAATAACTCTCACATCACCACCCAGGCTGCAGGGCAGCCCTGGGAAAGTCCAGGCTGGACTCCTGGAGTCAGCAGCAGTTGGGAGCTGGAGGCAGGAACACAGATATGGGCTGGCACCTGAATTCAGGACCAGGACCACAGGCAGAGGTACAGACGGAATCCTTCCAGGATGCTAAAGCTAACAGGGAGAGGTGAAGAAGAGGAGCAGGAAGGGGTTTGACCCTCGTGATCATTCAAATTTATACTGAGCATGATATGTATGGGATGGTATACTCTGTTTGGTCAATTTTGGCATCTATTTTGTCTGTTCCTCCCAAAAGGAGGGCTGCAGGTGGAACTTTTTTACTCCTTCCGGAGGGCAAAATGTTCCTCAGAACTGAGCAGTGTCTTTGGCTCTGCATACCAGTCTCTGGCTGTAACTATAAACATCGAGTGTTATCAGTTCTAGAAGCAGCCACTGACTGAGAAACTTGCTGTTAATTTCAGCAAGTGCAGCTACTTACAAGAGGCTTAGCTGAAAGCAAAAGTACAAGACAGAAAATCACCTTTATCCTGGCCCAAACCAGGACACAGGCCCAGTCCCACTGAGCAAGCATCAGCTGACTTTGTAATTCCCTGTTAAAATTCACTTTTGCCACTAGAGTCTAAAGAAGAGTTAGCTGCCAAACTATTTATAGGGTATCAAACAAGCAACACCTCTTACGGCTGTGTGAATGTCTTTTGTAACACATCTGTTTCTATATCACATATATTATTACTAAGTGCCTTACAAGCAAGTATTTGATAACAAGATCTTCTAAGAAGAAGAATCTACATCACCAGAAATGAAAAAGTACCTATACAGGCATAATGATACCTTTCTGCATTTGAAAAACGTCCTCTGCTATGCAGTGTTGAAGCCTGACACTTAGTGAAGGTAGTTTTGTATCTTTAGGCCATCATTGCTATAAGGGAAATATGGTACCTCTAATTAGAGGAAATACTGACTTTCTCTGCAAACCTGTTCTTAGTAATTGAAGAATAATGTGTTAAACCATTATGATCATTAAATATGTGTAGGAGAGGGCATAGTTACTGCAGTTTGCCTTTTAAAAATGTCTCATTAATAATTTAAAATTCTTTCCTTCAGGGTTTTTTAAACACCTGACTAAAAATTAGACCCCTAATTACATGTTAATAGTACAGTGGCAAAATGGGAGGGAAGAAGAGAACCATAATTACTAATTCTTCCTGGCCTTATTTCAGCAAGTCATTAAAACACGTGATTTAAAACCTTTAGTAATTGGAGAAGAAAAGAACTACAGGCACTAAGTAGCCTAAAGACAGCAGCTATAGGAATACCAAAACTGTGGTGTGGAAGTGTTCCATAGTGCTTGCTATTAGATTTGTGTGAAGGGTGGAGGTTCCGTTTCAAGAGAGGCTCTGACTTTGGAATGAAACCAAAATTTGAGTGAACCATCTTTTCCAAAACAAAATAGAAATACGCATACTATTCTATGTGAATACAAATAATTCTTTTCAGCACTATCACAATAGTTCATTTTGAAAGGCAACAGAAGTCTTTCTGGTGCACTGGCTGATTTCTGTCATAAGTATCCATGTGTGCTTTTTGGGAAGAGGGATGGCTTGTGTTCATGAGACTTGGTCCTGGATAAGTGTATGTACTGAACTGCCAAATAGCTGATGATGACTGGCAGATACTAATGGAATGGATCCTTGCTTTTTAAGAGGACTTCTTAATGCACTATTCTTTTCGATGAAATAGTGGCAACTTTTTGCTGTTCCGTTTCTAATGAATGATGCATGTGAGAAGCAGTGGTGAAGTAGTTTGCTGCTGTGACTCACTCCTGGTGGGAAAATATAGCATTTTAAGAGCTTGTAAGGAGCAAGAGAACCTTTTAAACTGGTTTAAACAAAATTTGCAAAATATCAGCTGGCATCACCAACTTTTCTTCTGTCATTAATGCTCAGATTTCTGCTCAGTTTTCTTCATTGTGTCTAAATGACCAGAAAAAAAATAAAGTATTAGATCAAAAGTAGCAGAAAATAAAAGCACATCCTAGTTTATTTTCATTCTTACTTTGCCATGTTGATTTGCATTTGTATAAGTATCAGGTCATCTTAGTGTTCTTCCTCTCATTCCCCAGAAATTCTATGGCTGGTTTCAGGAAGGAAGATCTATTGCTTTCTCATGGTCTTTTTACTGTAGAAGCAAAATGGCTTCTGTATTGTGGTGCAGCTACAAAACATTTGAAGGCTTGTACTCTTTTTTTTATGTGAAAGAGAGAAGTTATCAGCAGATTCTCCATTTGCTTGATCCCTTTTATAATGTTACATATTTTGGGATCCAAAGAGAATTTTTCCCTAGCTTATGAAGTCTGTGAATGGCCTCTTTCCACCTCTGTGCCATGTTGCTCCTTTAACAACATTCAAAGAAGACTACCATCATTTTCTATAATCCACAAATGTATTCAGAGATGATTTTAAGCTTTCATCTCTAGAGGCAACATTTAATTTTTCTTCCACAAAGATAAATTGAAGAGTATGACAAGTAAGAAACAGAAGAGCTGGAACAGATAGGAAGGCTTCCTGCTCCTGCTGAGGAGGGTGGTATGGTGAATCTATGAAGTGGTGCTAGAGGGAGAAAAGCTCTTTCCTCCTCCTCTTTCCCCCAGCAATTTCCATTGCCTTACACACAGACTGTTCTTTGTGGGATGGCAGCCACAAGTCTGGTGTTTATACTAGTAAAAGCAGTGGAAGCATGACCACATTAGTCTTCAACAGCTTATGAACCTGGGCTATAGCCTATTCTACCAATACTTGGGCTGATCTTGCCTGTCAAGTAAATTAATGCCTAGGAATGCACTAGGAATGTTAGGACTAAGGCAATAACTATAAACGAGAGCTTTCTTCTTTGTCCATATGTGTTGTGGTTTGTTTGTTTGCTTGTTTTCTCCTAGCCTTCTAAAAGATACTGTAGCCCAATCCAACTTTGTGACCAGTGATACATTCTCACTGACTCTCAAGGGTTTGGAACTACATCAGCTGTGGTGGACTTGATGATCTCAGAGGTCCCTTCCAACCCAGCAGATTCTATGATTCTATGTATCAGAAGTGTCAGTGATGTATAGAGATGGTCTCTGCCAATCATCCCATGTCTGCTGCAGGTCTGAATGAGGTTAGCTCTGCAATATGCCACATCCTCACCCTGAGGAGAAAATGTGATGCTGTCTGCCTTCCAGTCTTGCTTGATAGTCTCAACAAAATAGCAGCAAGGATGTGACTGAAGAGCAGTTGCGAAGTAATTGAGGGCTGCAAAATAACTGGACTGGATCCCAAGACTTCCTTAGTGAATAGGCAGCACAACAACTCAAAGGATTTGTGAACAGTCTACATCATGATGTTCTCTTTTAAGATTTTTCCTGTTTAACTTAAATTAAATGGGGAAGATGCTTTTCCTGAGGGGAAAAAAAGAGTCATCTTATATCCATATTGAATTCAGTCAAATAATTATAGATTCTTTATTTTAAAATCTTGAATGAAGCTGGAAGTTTCTCTCTAATCATACACTTCCATAGCAAGAAGGAAGTTCAGCAGAAAAAGAAATAAGCTATGAAGTGATTTGTAGAAATAAGCAAAATAGCTGCTCAGGGTGAAAAACCCTTTTCAGGTCAAGAGATTCTTCTATTACAGAAAAAGAGTAGCCTGCTTTTATACATACATTTTTCTAGACATTTTTACTGGCCAGTCTTTATAAGTAAAGGTCCTGGTCTTTCAAAAAGCTGAGACACATACTGAATTCATAGCTTTATTGTCATGCAGACTGCAGAAGTAAATTTGAGTGAAAGGTTAAAATCCTTTTTTTCTTTGGATTCAAAGGAGCTTTGGCTTTTACTGAAATGACAGAGGAGCCTGATTTTTTTCCTGTCATCTCTGGAATAATGGTATTTTGTATTTCTAAAGCACTGAAAGCACTGTACAAAGATGACTATGAATAAAGACAGAAGTCTTAGAGATGGAGGGGAAGTGGGAGCACATAGATAAGGAATTGCATGGCCAAGGATCTTAGTGAATCAATAGCAGAGATGAGAACCCAGCACAGGTGTCCTCATTTCCCATCTTATACTGCACCATACTGACTCTGAAACAATTTAACTCACCTGTGGCTTCACCACCAGTATACATAGCTGCTTCCCTAGGGGTTGCCTGTCTTTAAGTAACATATGTGAGAGGGAATTCTTGCCTTGAAGAATTTAAAGATGGATAAAATTATGGCAAGAGAGCCAGGTAATAGATGTAACTTGTTTTAGGATTTGAAAATCTGAGGAAGTTTTATAGGACCTGGAATTGTACTACACTTTTATTTGCAGTAGCATTTACAAGCCACTTTAAAGATCTTGTAGAAGCAAGATGAAGAACTGTAAGTTGAAGATGAGGACAAAGGACAGCTACAGAAGGCTTCTAGAGCTTCTCCAGGTGTGAACTAACTTTCCTCTTTTTAATGTCTATATTAGTATTGGAATTAGAGACCCATTATTTATGTCTCTGAACACTCTTTATTATAATAAGTATTTGTGTATTTAGAATTTTATGATCCTATCAAAGAGGTGATTAACAGCAACAAGTTCTACTGCAGGTCCTATAGTTTATGTAGTCAAAACAGGATTTGTAGCTTTGTGCTGTCTTCTGCATCCTATATTGTTTCTGTAATGTGGTCTTGAGTCTTGTAAATCTCTGAAGACAACACTCCTGAAAAGAGAGGTTATCCAAAGTCATACAGCAGGCTGTAAACAAATCATGGCTGAAAAAGCAGTATGAGCAGTGCATGTGTGCTAGAACAACCAACAGACTGCTCTGAGAGGGAACAGGTTGGAATGGAAGCCCTTCCAGTTGTATATATGAGTGTACCTTCTGCTGGCCAGTCCTTCCCAAGCCCAGAGAAGATGAGTGGATTTATCAGGATATATATGAGGATATAAGAGGTTATATATGAAAAAAACCCAACAGACTTCATATGTTCTAGGGGTTTGTCTTGTCTCTACATTTTTACCCACAAGAACCACACGTACCACCCTCAACAGTTTTAGGATCAATAAATTCTAACTATGGCATGACACCTCAAGTTCTTGTGGTGTACTGAAGAGGGCTGGTGTTTAACCCTTGTTCAGGGTATGTGTCTCAAACTTTCACTAGTGTCTCTTGTTTATTCTTCTTTATTTGGAAGACTGTTCTCCCCGTCACACAAGGGGCTGTGTGTCCTTGCTTTTGCCTTAGCATGGTTCCCTGAAATTCCTTTCACCAGTGGATCTGTGAACCCCATAAGCACACTACTTGTTTTCTCAGTTCTGACAAAAAGTCTGTCAGTATCTTCACACTTCCATGTTGTAGTACCAGTTTCCCTTTTTCTCATGTTTGGAAACTGGTAAGTACTCTCCCTTCCCTTCTTACCTACAGCTAATACCCCATCAGTTTTTATTTTATCTCTGGGTTATGTTGCTAAAATGAGAATGATCCAAACCACAGTTAAGTAAAGCATTATTCCTGATGAAATTACACAATTCACTGAATGTACAGTTTACATGCTGCCAGATGATGGATAGAAAAATGTTAGGGAAGACAAGACTGCATATTCAACTTATCAACAGAGCAGACATAGCATATCTCTGGGGTGAAATGGAAACCATTCACTGTAAAGTCCTGCTTGCATCACAGTGGTGATAAATGCAGGGCAGCCTCAAACTCAGCTTTGAGTTAGGCTTTTCTATCTCCTTTGAACAAATAAAGAAGGTGTTTGGAATTGTTCTAAGAATAAAGCCAACTTAGAGATAAAGAATATATAAAAAAATTCCCTACATTCAGTTCTTACAGCAACAAAACTTGAGATGTCTACAGTTTTTCATTTATGTCTCCCTGCTGCTTTTGAAATAATTTAAAAACAAACAAACAAAAAGCCACTCAGAAAAGTAGTTTCTCTTGGGCACAGGAGAGTAAGGGCTTTGCGATCTTCATGACTGTGTCCTTGTGGAAGTTACTGATACCTCTGCTGAAGGCTGACATTGGCATTGTTAAACACCATTTACCAGTATGAAGCTGCAATATTGTCAGGTCTTAAGATTTTTGGGCTGGTTTTGGGCATGAAGCTTCAGGTCTCCAAATTTGTTGTAACCATAGAACTCTTTGAATTGGACAGGACCTTAAAGATCACCCAGTTCCAATCCCCTGCATGGGCAGGGACACCTCCCACTAGACCAGGTTGCTCAAAGCTCCATGCCTTGAACACTTCTAGGGAGGGCTCATCCACAACTTCCTTGGGCAACCTGTGCCAGTGTCTTGACACCCTCACAGTCAAGAATTTATTCCTTATGTCTAACCTAAACCTACCCTCTTCCACCCTGAAACTATTGCCCCTTGTCCTATCTCTCCATGCCCTTGTAAAATATCCCTCTCCACCTTTCCTGTAGACCCCTTTCAGATACTGGAAGGCTGCTATAAGATCTTCCCAGAGCCATCTCTTCTCCAGAGAGAACAACCCCAACACTCTCAGCCAGCCTTCATAGAAGAGGTGCTCCAGCCTCTGGGAATAATCTGAGAATGTCTCATCTTTCAGAAACTGATATTCCAGTCCACAGGGCAACCAGAGACAAAGGTTTCTGCCATTCCCCAACATTCAAAAGTAATGACTTCTAAAGCTCCATCAGCCTGACTTGAGTGTTTGGATTTTCGCAGTACTGAAAACAGCTTTACAGCTAGATGACTTAAGCAGATTGGATCTGAATACAGGGAATTTCTGTTTTCTGCAAGAGGATTTCTGTTGAGGGTTGTGTTAAAGAACACCCATAAGTTCTGTATGCTACAAGGATGGGTTTTGCCATATTTCAAAATGGTCTGGTGAAATAAACAGTGGACTTGGATGCAGCTGGACAGCTGGATGGTGTGTCCTGCAGACTTGTTGCATTATGAAAAGTCACTGACTGAAGGAGCCTTAAAATAAATCTGAGGGACTGTAAACAGCTGTTAATCTTGTGCAGCTTGGGTAGAAAAGCTGTTGCTGTGTATTAATTTTTGTTCTTCCTGGAGAAATTATCAGCCAGGGACTATGACATTTTTTAAGAAGATAAACCATTTCCAGAGGCTGACTACTCTTAGAACAAGCAGTAGTTTGCCTGGGGGAAGGAGGGAGGAAAGAATATACCCACTGCCTCCTTAGTATTATAGCATACAACTGACTGCACTCTGTCCTCTGAATGAGATGATAGTCCTCTGAAAGCCCTGAGTTCAGTGGGATCAAGGTTGCTTTCAAGAACTTTCTTTAGGCTGCTAAAATGAAAATCACTGAGGTGTCCTGTTGTGATTGAGTAGGGAGACCAGCCTCTCTTTTGCCTCAGGTAAAAAGACAGTAAGTCTGCACAGAAAAGGAAGTATAATCCACTTTTCTGATATGTGGTAGTGATAATGGCCAGGGATAAGGGCTGCACTCTACTAGGCACTGTTAAGTTAATCTCTACCCTGCAGAGCCCCTGTTTTACAAGAATCAACAGGTGTTAGTACAGAGCCACGAGCACAGGAAAGATGGGCTCATCTATGCACACACTAATATCAGAGTGATCTTAATTGACACAGGGAGGCACTGATCTAACCAGTGCCAACAAGCAATAATCTGTCAGCATCAAAGCAGCTGTAGGTGTGACAGGTTCAGCTGTGGCAGGGTGAAGACACTTCAGCTGCTTTGCTAGTACAGAACCACAGGAAGAAGAACAGTGGTTGGTGCTGTCTCAGGCTCCCTTTTCTTCACCCTTTCCCCCTGCTTCATTTTCTTTCTCTTTTCCTGATTTTCTGGATGCAATCTGCAGACACTTCTTCTCAAACATCCAGATGTTTGTTCCGCCTGACTGCAATCCATGTTTCCCAGGTGTCTGGTTGGAGAGAGCACTTCAAATAGGACACTTAAATTCTTTTACTTGTTTTAGAGGCCTCTCACATAGCAATGAGTCAGATGTAGTTAAAGCCTGAAGTCCAGTGGCTGGTGTAGTATTCCTGCTATAACAACTTCTCATGCACTGAGAGAGACTGAGTCCTGAGAGTCTTTAGGGTAATACTTGTTTGTCCAGCACTTAAAGCAACAGATCCTAATTCTGCTAGCAAGGTAGTATCCTTCACATGGATGCCTTTATATGTCGTTTGGTTTTGTTTGTTTGGGTGTGGTGGTTTTTTGTTTTTTTGTTTGGGTTTTTGTTTGCTTTTTTTGTGTGTTTTTGTGGTTTTTTTTTTTAATTCATGATCTGGATGCTAAATTTATCAACCTGAAAGTAAACTATGAAGCAAAATTGTGCTTAGAGTCTCCAAGCTCTGTCAACTGTTTCTTCCCTTTTATTTCTTTCGTGAACTCCATTCTTCCTTCTCCTTCAAACACCTATAAAAACTGTTGAGGCAGGAGGTAAGAATTGGTTTGAGCCCACTGGTGCAGAAAGTCAAATTTACTCATTTTGATTTTTCTCTTGCTTTGGCCAAGTGGTGGAAAATTGCTTTTTTCTCATAGCAGAGACTCAGAACTATACGGTATTAAAAAGAAAAAAAAAGTTGTATGAGTGCACGCTTACTGGAGGGACAGCAGATCTGTGCCCATTTTGTTGCTGTAAGCTTTATTTGTAGGTTTTATTTCAAAGCTTTGCCCTTTGGGGCTTAAGAATTTCTTCACTCAGAAACATTTAAGTTGAATTGTTGAGTTGAATTCATAGAAGCTACTGAACGTGGGTTTTGTGTACATCTTAAGGCTAGAGAGTTCCCACATCCTCCAATATGAATTGTGTGATTTTCCTGTGCACGCGTTGTGTAACGCCTGTTTTTCAGGAGGTATTCCTACTACTTAAAACACTACTTGTACTTAAAATACTAGGCAGAAGCAAGAGGGGTTCTACAAATCTGAACCAAAACACTTTGCCAATTTTCTCAGTTTTCATAAGCAATTTAAATCTTGGGTCCTAGTGAGCTGCAACAATCATGTGGTCCTTGTCAAACTTAATGACTTACTAAGTCTGTTCATACAACTTGCTGACTGTATAGACTGCCTATACCACCTCGTTTCGAGGTGGTATTTCTCAGTTTCCTTTTTCCCTCTTTTTTCTCCCCCTCTTTTTTCTCGCCCCTCTTTTTTCTCCCCCTCTTTTTTCCCCCCCTCTTTTTCCCCCCCTCTTTTTTCCCCCCCTCTTTTTCCCCCCCTCTTTTTCCCCCCCTCTTTTTCCCCCCCTCTTTTTTCCCCCCCTCTTTTTTCCCCCCCTCTTTTTTCCCCCCCTCTTTTTTCCCCCCCTCTTTTTTCCCCCCCTCTTTTTTCCCCCCCTCTTTTTCCCCCCTCTTTTTTCCCCGCCTCTTTTTCCCCCCCTCTTTTCCCCCCTCTTTTTTTCCCCCCTCTTTTTTTCCCCCCCTCTTTTTTTCCCCCCCCCTCTTTTTTCCCCCCTCTTTTTTTCCCCCTCTTTTTTCCCCCCTCTTTTTTTCCCCCCTCTTTTTTCCCCCCTCTTTTTTTTTTCCCCCCTCTTTTTTTCCCCCCCTCTTTTTCCCCCCCTCTTTTTTCCCCCCCTCTTTTTTTCCCCCCCTCTTTTTTTCCCCCCTCTTTTTTTTCCCCCTCTTTTTTTTCCCCCCTCTTTTTTTCCCCCCTCTTTTTTCCCCCCTCTTTTTTCCCCCCCTCTTTTTTTCCCCCCTCTTTTTTTCCCCCTCTTTTTTTCCCCCCTCTTTTTTCCCCCCTCTTTTTTTTCCCCCCTCTTTTTTTTCCCCCCCTCTTTTTTTTCCCCCCTCTTTTTTTTCCCCCCTCTTTTTTCCCCCCTCTTTTTTTCCCCCTCTTTTTTCCCCCTCTTTTTCCCCCCTCTTTTTCCCCCCTCTTTTTTTCCCCCTCTTTTTTTTCCCCCCTTTTTTTCCCCCTCTTTTTTTTTCCCCTCTTTTTTTTCCCTCCTCTTTTTTTCCCCCCTCTTTTTTTCCCCCCTCTTTTTTTTCCCCCCTCTTTTTTTTCCCCCCTCTTTTTTTTCCCCCCTCTTTTTTTTCCCCCTCTTTTTTTTCCCCCCTTTTTTTCCCCTCTTTTTTCCCCCCCTCTTTTTTCCCCCCCCTCTTTTTTCCCCCTCTTTTTTTCCCCCCTCTTTTTTTCCCCCCTCTTTTTTTCCCCCCTCTTTTTTTTCCCCCCTCTTTTTTTTCCCCCCTTTTTTTCCCCTCTTTTTTTCCCTCCTCTTTTTTCCCCCCTCTTTTTTCCCCCCTCTTTTTTTCCCCCCTCTTTTTTTCCCCCCCTCTTTTTTTCCCCCCCTCTTTTTTCCCCCCCTCTTTTTTTCCCCCCTCTTTTTTTTTCCCTCCTCTTTTTTTTCCCTCCTCTTTTTTTTCCCCCCTCTTTTTTTCCCCCCTCTTTTTTTTCCCCCCTCTTTTTTTCCCCCCTCTTTTTTTCCCCCTCTTTTTTCCCCCTCTTTTTTTCCCCTCTTTTTTCCCTCTTCTCTATGGTGTCCAGTGACAGAACAAGGGGTAATGGTCACACACTGACACACAGGAGATTTTATTTGAGCATGAGAAAATACCTGAGGGTAACAGAGCACTGGAACAAATTAATCAGGGAGATTTTCGTGTCTCCATCCCTGGAGACATTCATGCCCCATCTGGATGTTTTCCTGTGTAATCTGCTCTAGGGGGTCCTGTTCTAGCAAGAGGGCTGGACTAGATGACATTCAGAGGTCCCTTCTGACCCCTATCATTCTGTGATTCAGTGAAAAGGATGCATTTCAAGAATATGACCCAGGAAGGGCTTAATCTTCACTCTTTTTCATTATTTAATGAGAGGGGAAAAATCAACATTAAAAAACCAAATCAAAACATAAACCAGGAAAATATATTTTACTAGTTGACCCCTATGTTAACAACTTTAATTTTTCCCCACTGTCTCTATATTAATAGAGAATTTTCAGAGTATAGGTGAATTATGCTTTTAAGGAAGAGTTTTTGGTTTGCCATATATGTATCTATATGAAGATATGTATTAACTGTCATGAGAATAATGAAAACACCCTTCTTTAGGTTTACTGGCTTATCCACTTTTAGCAAATAAAATCTGCACTTTGAATTTGGTCCCTTCAAAATTTGGTACTGCTATAAAAGCTTAGAAACAGAGAAATACATCACATTTGAAAAAGGAATCCATAATAATTTTAAGACAACCTTGGAAAATAAATGGGAAGTAGAACTGACATCTATCCTTGGTCTGAGGAAGTGGAACCTTATTTGCTTTTCCTCAGCTTTTTCAACTTTGCATAGCCTAGCACACCACCTGAATTTTGTTAGAAGATACACCATATTGTTTTGGGGGCTCTGTAAGCTATCTTAGAAAAAAAGAATGTAAGCATATGAATTCATGATCCTTTGTTTTCTGGGTTTTCTGTGAAATCAAAATCCAGATGTACATTTATTTATGCATACTAAAGAAGAGCAGGTGTATGATGCTGATATGTGGATTTTTTTTTTTTTGCTCAGCTGCAAGCATGAGATGAGGAACAGTGCTATGGGCAGACTTTGCATGCAAATCTCAGTTCCACAACTCAGTTCATATGTCTCTCTTACAGCTGACCTCTACTTTTTAGGAAGCTCTGACCTGGTTTGAGAAACCAGATATGGAAATGAACTGAATGCTCACATATGAAATCTCAGAAGTCCAAACTTTCCTTGCCTTTGGTTTTGCTCCATAAGTAGTTTACGTTCTAGAAGGTTTGTTGGATATGCTTTTATAAAAAGCAGAACTAATTTTCTATTGAAAAATTAAAGCTGTCATTCTGACCTAAATTAGCAGAAGTTATGAAAGTAAGATTTTGACTGTTTTAGAAATGCAGACACCAACTATGATTTTAAATCCTCAGTTCAAATTACCTCCACTCTAATAAACTAATTATGTAGTAGCAGGCTTATTGAATGCTCATCTTTAATACACCATCATTTCTTTAGCTGACGTACACAATCTCCTTTGCTGAAAGATGCAAACAGAAAACCCTACATGCTGCTTTGGAAGGTGAGATCTCTGTTTTGAAGGAGCTCAGAGTCTTGGAAATCCCCATGACACTGTTGGAAATTAATGCAAATGGGGTTTATGCCTCCTGCAAGTGTGATTGGGAGTGTTTTTGAGTTCACTATTCACTTGTGAGCTCTCACCTAGGTAATGTGAGCATCCCCAAACTCTTTGAGAGTTTTTTACAGTGCCATCCTTATTGTCCCCTCAATAAGGCTGCTGTAAGCAGTGGTGTCACCAAGACTTGTATACTGTGCACCAGTATCAGGCAAGCCATAGACATGCATTTTCAAGTTGTTTGGAAATCAGCTGGTCTTGGTTTATGTCTTCCAAACACACAGTATCTGTAGATAATTAACTCATTCTAAAAAAGGCAGTTGTTATGGAAAGCTAGAAGGCACATTCCTCCCTCAGGCGAGGTCTTACATGGAGGCTGCTGAAGTCGCATCAGACCATCATGTAATTTATTTTTAATTTACTGAATATATTGCCTTGGGGTCATGTTATTGCTAGGAAATCTGAGGTGATTTATGTCATGCCTGTACAATTTCCACACCCAAACTTGCTGCAGACACATTGTGATGTTATGACCATCGATAAGAAAGAGGCAGTCCCCTCATAAGGCAGGGTGTCTCTCAGGCTTCCTGTGCTGAGTGATGAATTACAGAAGAACTGAGCATTATTTTAAAATAGTTTGTAGTGCTTTTTTTTTTTTCCTTTAAAGTAATCCTCCAAAATATCAGGCACTAAAACCTGTCTTATTGTCAGGAGTTCTGGCAGTTTTCCTCTATTGTAGGTGCCCCAGCCAGCAGGCACCAGTGTTGTCTTTACACAGGGGCTACAAATGAGGGGTATTGAGGAGGCTGAATGAGTGAAGTGGAGCTCTCCCTAAAGGAACCCAGGGTGCATCAGCACCCAGAAGAAGACTCAAGATTCAATAACTCATGTCTTGCTTCTGGGATAACCTGTGATCCTGGAAGACTAAGAGGTGTTGGCTGATGCTCCCCTGGAGACCTCCCTTTGTTTATTTCAGGCCTAGGCTTTTAAAAAATTAAAAGGGAAATGAAAGAAAAAAGCCTCACCCCTGTCAAAACAAAAGGAAGCATCCTTAAAAATGCCTTGTGGGTGTTTAAAGAGAAGAAAGTGTCTTGGGAATTATGAATTGGCAAAAGGCAATTAACAAATAGTATGCAGGTGAGCACAGCAGGTCCTGATGAAGACACTATTGGATGAGGAAGGCCTCAGTGACCAAATAAGACTGTGCCAATCAAAAACAATAATGCATGAGAAGAGTTTGGATGAGTGGGGAGCAACAGAGAATTAGTATCTGAGTTTGCATCAGAGGCATATTGAGTGAAGATAGATGTGAAGCTGAGCTACTCTAATTGCAAGTCCAGTTACTTAATTGATCAGAAACATTCTCCCCTTCCCTTCTTTTGTTGGTCCAACTTTTTTGTACCTTTTCACTAAAAGAAAAAGGTCCTCAATAATAGCAGATGGCATACTGCTCGTTCTCACTTTTTTTCTGGATTATGAAAGATCATATGCAGACCATAAATATTAATAATGTTTTCCTTTAACATTCTGAGGGGTTAACAAACAAATACTGTGGTCTTAACATGGAACTTCCTGATGGATTTCCTTGGAAAGAACATTATGAGGGTAGTGGATTGAGCATTGTTCTAATCACATTAAAAGTCATTAGAAAATGCCTTGAAGTAGTCTCTCTTGAGTTGTATTTTAAGGGTTTTGTCTCCCTCATCTGTGGTGAAACTCATTAAGTCGGGTGGTTATGACAGGAAGGATATATAAGCAATAGGTGTTTAATGTTAACATCTGCATTTTCTCAGCACTGCTCTGACAGTCAGTCTGTAAAAGAAATACTGGCTTTATAAGTATCTGGAGTGATAATGCACTGAAAATTTCTTTTTTTTTTTCAGTTTCAATAAGCACAACTACAAAACTCAAGATCCATGTTCATATTGCAAAGTTTTTTGCATGTAAAGAAGGCAAGAAAGTAGCCAGAAAATAATTTTAGCATGGACAAAACTCAGCAGATAGGTACATTATTCCTATTACGTTCTTCTGGCAGACTTTTATGATAATAGTTCTCAGTGTACAGACAGTAGCAGGGTCACTGCATAGCTGTTCCTGTGGAGTAATGGGACCTGTGATTAATTGACTTCAAACCTGTTTTATTAAATTTCTCCTACTGACTCAGATTCTCAGATGGTGAAAATAATTGTATCCTTGGCAGAGCATCTGCCCCTCATTATATATATTTTTTAAGTCAGAAAAGAAAATTAAAGCTAGTAGGATGCAGTCACATGTGTATTCCTTGATATAAATTATTGACTTGCATTCTTTTCTACTTTCCCTTTACCCCTTTTGCCAACTGATCTGTTGTTTGACAATTCCCCATCATACACGACTAGGTAACAGCCAAGTATGGTCCAGCCTAGGTGCAGAGCCATGTCTATAAAAAAAGATGTTTGCTGCCACAGAAGGATACAAATCTAAGCATCACTGAGGAAGCAATGAAAGGTAATATTACTACAACTAGATAACAGTGCAGAAATAAACAATTTCTGCAAGTTATCCCTCTGTTAGTCTATCAGGCTGGGAGTTTATCATACTGTTTTCACAAAAATTCACAGTGAATAAAACACCTGTGAAAGAAGACTAACTTAGCTATTTCTAAGGGTTCTATGTGGGATTTTTGTCATGGAAATCGACTTGAGCCACCTGCATCAGTATGGGCGATTTTTCTCTACATAAATAAAATAATTGAATTTGTTTGTGCCAAGTTAGGAGTAATTTGCACTCAGTGCTCCAGTTTGAAAGTGTTATGGGATGATGGAAAAGTATCAGGACATGGCTATGGTGGATGAAGGGTGTAGGTCTACTCTGCTGAAAATAATGGCAGGCTTTCAATGATGCTGGTGGTGACAGGATGTTAAATGAGTCAATAGGCATCAGGCTGACAAGTCTTGACTACAGCCTAGGTCACTTCACTCCCCCTCCCCGGTGCTTCCTGTTGGGAGAGATTATTTGTTACTAAGGACCCAGATCCCAAATGCCTCAGATGAAGTGTGTGTTGTGGTAGGTAACTTTTCCAGTGGGTCAGGCACTGTGACCCAGACTGTTGTTTAGCTGTGCTTCAGTGTGATCAAAGAGATGAGTAGGAGGGGATGCAGCTAATGTGCTGGGTGACCTTCACTGAGTGACTCAATGTCATTGTGTTTCTATTTTCCATAATGTGAAATGAAGATTGCTACACACATCTCTAAATCTACTGTTTCAGTTTCTGGATCTGATCCATCATTTAAATATAGATGATAACTCTAAATGCTGCTGACTTTCCGAGATGGAATGTCAGATTCATGTCACACATCTGGTCCAGGGAGAAAAAGTCAAAGCATGCTTAGTAAAATGGTACCCCTGTTCTGAGGCATAGTAAGAAATGACAGTCAAAACTGAAAGAACATTTAAATGTCCTCTGCTCTTAGAGCACAATTATTTTTTAACTGCACACTTTAAAAAGAAAAAGAACAATTTGTTGTTGCAGTTTTGTGTGATATTAATTAAAATTAATTCATTCACACAACTGAGAGTGGAAAATACTGAGACCTCAGCCTCTTCTTCAGCATAGTGTGGGGTTCAAAATGACTGGACTAAGGATGACTAATACTTTCTGGTCCCTCACCCACTGTCCCCAGTTATGTTTTGGTAAAATTGACAGAGTTGTCCTTATCCTTTTAGTTGTGTGAAGCATGTCATAAAGTGGATAGTGCTGTAGGAAGGGGAAAAAAGCTTGGTCAGTGATGCAGTGCAAGTATACACTCCAGACTCTAGGATCTCTTAGTTTGTTTCCCTTTTCAGCTTCCATTTACCACTTTAGAAGCAGATGGTGGATTCTGGGAGTATGTAGCAACTCAGAAAGGATCATGGAAGAGAGGTTTATAAAATGATGCTCAGGACTGTGGAAGCTCGGTTATCTTAACTAGGCTAATAACTGAAAAATCTTTGGTAATTGCTGGCTTTTTAAGTGCCTGGCTTAGTGGAACAGGATATTTTCACCTAAACTGTTGCACTTGCATTATGTCAGGATATTAGTGTATTTTGAAGATGATGGACTGCCTGCACTCTCCCTCATTTTCCTCTTTACAACTTTTGTCCAATTCTGTATCAAGTCTCATTTGCTCTTAGAGAAGTCTCGCCTCAGGCTCTGAAACTTGCACTGGGTGCAAAAGTTGTGCCCTCTCTCTCCAATAATCTTAATAACTATGGTACAAGCATCTTAGTTTTCTGCAGTCTTACATAGCTGTTGACATTTGCAGGAGATACAAAATGCTACCAGATTACAAATAATGAGTGAATTCTGATCTTTTAGTGAGATTTTTCCCCAGCCTAGTGTACATAATAAGGGAACATGCAGGTCAGTGGGGGAGCAATGCTTCGTATTTGAAGTAAGCTTAAAAAAAGAAAGAAAAAAAAAGTTTTGCAGCATGCTTACAGCACAGGAAACAAGAAAAGTGAGGATGCAATCATACCATGTTATCCTGCTATCCAGTTACTTAATGCCATTGCAGCCTTACTGCTGCTGCAGGCTTTGATTTTTGTCAGATGTTCAGCTGAATTTAATGTCATCTGTTTTAAATCATGGGTCACTCGGAGAAACTCACAATGTAGACAGTAACAAGCCCCTTGCTAGGAAATGGTCTGCTCTTTCAGAAATTACCTGCCTTGGTGACACTAGTGACAAAATGATCTTTAACACAAGCAACAGGAGCCAGCATAGTGGGTGAGCCCCGTGCCACTTGCAGTGTTCTGACTGCAGAGGTTGTGCCCCTGGGTGGATGAGGAGAGCAGCAGGGACACCATCATCTCCACTTCTGATATCCCTCACAGCCTTCAGGGAATCCTGCAGGACATAGAATCTCTACCCACACTGTGTGCCTTCCATTCCCCCAAGAATCATTACTGCAGACAGGGCTGTCTATTGTAGGGACAACTTTCACCCAAATCCAGTGTCCCGCCTCCTGTGAAGGAATTCTCCCCCTGCTGCTCATGGCTGGTGTCCAGGCACTTCTCTGTCAAGCCTTCCTCTCCAGCAGAACCATAGGTGATGGAAGGAATTACTCCTCTTGCCACTAGCTAAAAGCTTCACCCTAATAGAGTGGCACTGACTGCCCTTTGAGAAACCACTCTGTGTCTTTGAAGCACTGAAGCCTCAGGCTCAAGTAGAAATGAAGGAGAGGCAAAGGAGAGTGGATAGAAGCAGCATTTTCCGCTTTTCAAGTAATCAGGGTAGACAGAGAGGCCCTTTTCTGACTGCTTGCCATTGGAAGATTCTGTGTGCAGCTGTGTGTTATTCTGATTTTCAGGGTAAATGTCAATCGGAAAACATTTTTCAGAAGCTGACCCTCTGTAAATGGCCCATAATGTGATGGAGGGGTCCCTTAGGTTGTGTTAGTTTGCATATTCCTTTTCCAGGATGTACTTTGTAAGGGTAAAGCCATTGCTTACACTTGTGTAACCAGGTGTCCTGTTTTTCTAAACACAGACCGTTTTTTCAGAGCATAGAGCACAGTTGTCAGGGTTCATTTTCATCAGGGTTGGACTCACTTATGTGAAGGGTTAATCTAGGGGGTATGTACTCATTATAAAAAATCCTCACACTGTCCTAGTAGATTTGTTCCTAACCTAGTGTGCATTGTTAAAAAGGATCTGAAAGTAAGCTTAAAAGAAAAAAAATCTTAACCATTCCTTCCTAATGTACTGTGGGGATATTAATTTTTGCTGCTGGTTGTTTGCCACTAAAGTGTCCCTTAAATGCTAGACCTGCAAGCTTAGTTTTTAAGAATTAATATTAAACTTTGTTCTGTGCAGTCTGTAGCAGGATTTTACATAATAGCAGATTTTTCCTTGGCCTGTTGGGTGATCCTCTACCGAACTGTATATTTCTACCCTATTCATAGCCTTTGTCAGAGGTCTAGTAGAAATGGGTGTCTAAAGCAATAGAAATGAAAAGTCCAAAGCAGATGTTGGAAATGGCATATGTTGCAGACATGCACTTACCTGTGCACAGACTTTTTGTGCCTCACAAATATATTTTAAAATACGTTTGAGAAGGAGAAAAACAGTGTTGTATCTATTTTCCAAATTCTATATGAACATATTAAATCAAAATGACAAAACTATGGACTCAGTTTCTAATGTGGCCTCAGTTTGCCAGCTGTTGGGTCATACAGGCAGTCAGCATAGATGACAAATAAAATCCATATGCCTACCAAAGCAGACAGGAGAGGAAAAAACAACTATTTAGTTTCCTAAGCAGTGAGGACCCAAAAATTTCATTTCCAGCTCTGTCACTGACTCAGCATACATTCTCAGTGCAGTCATACTGTTAACGCGTCAAAGAATGTCCTTTAATTTGAAGGACTCATCATACGAAGAGTCTGGATCTTTTTTTCTTATAAGTCATAGAATCACAGAATCATAGAATATGCCAAGTTGAAAGGGACCCATCAGGATCATCAAGTTCAACTCCTATCCCTGCGTAGGGCACCCTCAGAGCCACCCCATGTGCCTGAAGTTGTCATCCAAATGCTTCTTGAACTCAAGCAGGCTTGGTGCTGTGACCACTTTTAAAACTGCTATTGGAGCAAAGGTAGCAAGGCACCTGGTACTTCACTTACAGCATGATTTGTAGATAGGGTATGCCTAGTCCCCAAGGTTTCCAAAATGAAGAGACGTTTTTGAGAATATTGCATTTATCTTCTCTGGAACTGTTTCTTATCCTGTACAGTGGGCATAGTAATGCCTTACAGTGTACACAGGTACTGCAGGGTATGATTAGTGTGCAGAAATGCTTCGTGATCCTTGAATAATAGATTTTCTAGATAAAATACAAGGTGGTGTTTATACTATCAAAAGCTTCATCAGAGAAGAAGGTGTATATGCTCTTGGTGCTCAGACCAGGATAGTATGCCTGGCTCATCCTCACTGTCACATGGACATGCACTGGAAGGTAGGGATTCACAGAACTACACTGTGAACAGCATTGCCCCCTGTTCTGCCCTGACAGTGAGTGTAGCTTGATACCCTCTGATGCTGCACCATGAAGCTATTTGCTGTTAGTGGATCATAGTCTGTTCTGATTGTGATATCACAGGTTTTGGTATCCCAGCTCGAGTTGGAGAGAAGGAAACTAACTGTCTTGGCATTGTTCCTTTTCTTGTAGCTTTAAGCATGACATTGACTATCTGACTGCCAGTTTATCAAATTAGTGGCATAAGGCAGAGGACATAAGAGTCCAAAGGAAGATGCCCAGTCAGATTTCAGTTTTGTACTGGAGCAACATCACTGGGTTTGCTTACTCTCCTACATTATATCAGCATTTGCCATTCCAAAATCAGACCTATGTTACAATCTGAAGTGTTTTTTCCTCAGGTTAACTCCTGTGAGTAGAATCTGACTTTTGTGCAAAAAGAGGGCATTTTTATGACTGTAAACCCATATACAACTTTAGAAGGGTCAGAAAGGCCAGTGTTACATTTAGCAAATGCTTGCATCTGCTATGGTGTTAGTATTCATGCAGATTGTAACTATTTTCTGCTGCGTTTTTTTTTTTTTTTAAGCTATAGTGGAAAAAAGTGGTGTCTTGAGTCATTCTGCTCTTTATCACCCATGGATCAAAGGGCACAAAATTAGGTTTGTGTTTTCACAGAGGAGATTGAAGTTAACACACAGCTGTCCTTTCCTCCTCCTTAGCACAGGAATGAATGTTTTGCAGATTGCAAGCTTGGCCCTGGTTAGGAATCTGAAATAAAAATCCTATTGTCTCCAGTGTTTCGATGTTTGCTCTGAAGAACTCCTCAACCTTGGTTGTTTATTTTTTCTGCTGTAGGAAAGGATGGGGCTGGGGTAGTCATCTATGCATCTGTTTGCAAACCTAGCCTTAGAAGTCTAAAAATAAAGAAAACAAACAATCTACCTGAAAACTGTTTTCTGGCACTCTTGAACAAGGGACTATGTATCCTTCTGAATCAGTTTATCTTTAAAAATATACAGACTTAAAAAACCAAAAATCAGTGATATTGTTTACCACTTTAAAATAAAAAAAAATTTTTACACATTGCACAAACATAAGTATTTATTTATAAAAGGGCCAGAACACAACTATTTAAATTCTTCTTTGTAATCCACTTTTTCTTTCATCTCTGGGTCTGATTCTTCAGCGAGAGGATTGAGTTGGATATAAGAAACCACTGAAAACCTCTGTGCTGATATGAAAGATTAAAGAAGGCTATCTCAGAGACAGAGTGTGTTCTTTGGGTTTGGGGTTTTTTTCTGCACACAAGGCAAAATTAGCTTAAAGTGTGGCAAATCTCTTTCTGGGCAACTCAATCAGCTGGGATCTATATAGAGCATCACTTAAGGTTTCTACCATGGGGTCTTCATGGAAATATTCATAGCTAAGTGAGGAATGCTAGAGGTGGCCTCAGAACAGATTATTTGTTGTGGTATCTGTGACCCTAAAACTATTGCTAGCCTACAACATTGCTATTATAATTTATGTAATGATAGAGTAACAGCAGACACCTGTAATGAGGCTGTAATGAGGTGTGTGTGGCTGTTTCTGTGGCCCCCTTTGAATTTCCAGGAATTTAATTTCACCTCCTTTGTTGTGTAGAGGCATTTACACAGACCTGAAGACAGACAGTTTTAAAAGCTAAGGAGGCAGCTGTGGCACATGAATAGACACTTGTTTGCAGGTATTTATATAGATGCATATACATAAAATAAACATAAAAATCCATGTTGTAACTAAATTTCAGAGGTGTTCATTGTTAAGATTCCCACAGTGTCCATTCATAGACATGAAGAGGCTCATTTTCTCTGGATCTGCAAATCTCTCTCTCTTTTTTTTTTTTTTTTTTTTTTTTTTTTTCTTCTTTTTTTTTTTTCTCCTCTTTCTTCTCTCTGTTTCTTTATTTTAGTCCCTTTGATGCCTCCTAGTGCAGAAGAATCCAAAGTATAAAAAGACGGATTGCCTGTCTGGAAAGGTCATAGCATTGTTATCACTGCTTGATTTGCTTTGGGTGGAAAAACTGCTCGTGGAGCAGTATTGTTATCAGGAGTTGATTTGATGTTTGTGGGTGGAGATGAGATCCCTGCCTAAATCATCTAGGTTGTAGGGTCTTAATTCTTCTATGTTATGATTCTTAGAGACAGAGTGGTCTCCTGTAGTTCTCTACAAGACACCCCTATCTCTAGATACCCCTATTTGTCTTTAAAAACAGGGGCTGGTTTATTTGGCAAAAGCTGTAAGAGGCCCACACTCAGTCAGGGAGAACTTGAAATTCTGGAGGGAGGGGAGGCTCATTGGTGGAAACTGCCAGAGGAAATTGTCTGTGGGAGTCAGTAGGCTGTCTTTTAAGAACTCTGGGCTTTTGTTAATATTTTGGTGTTCTCTTATGAGCCTCGCTGGATTAGTTGCTCTTTGATGAAATTCCTGAGGCACATTTAAGTCTGTTCCTTCTTACTTTCCTCAAGCAGGCTGGTGTGTTTTCTTGTTTATTTAAATCTTTGTCTCTCCATTTCAGGACAGTTTCTTCCCTCTGTAGCTGCTGAGCTATCCACAAGGTTGGATGATTACTCAGAACTTCCTGGAAAGCCTCTTGTTTGCTTTAGACAAAAGTACTCAGGAAGTTCCTCAGCTCTTCCAGCAGAGCTGTATTGGCAGCAGCCTTCCAGTCTTCTAACTGTACTTACTACATTTTTTTGGAAGATGAGCCAACCTAATTTTTAGTCCAGTACCAAACCCCGGCTATATCACCATTACTCCATATATTTCAAATACAGACTATTTTTGAGTTCTTCCATACCTCAGTTAATAGAAAAAAAATCTCATTGCTCACTTGATGGCAATCTAACAGTCAGGCTTTTAAGTGTTCTCACCAAACATACCATCTTCAGACTAACATATTCCAGCTCCAGGCACAAATTTGACACCTTCATAGCTCATTTCCACCTTCCTCACACAGGCTTTCAGTCTCATCCAGTTGGTGAGGCTTCACCATGTAATAGCCACTTTCTGCAAGGCACAGGCTCAAGCAGCTGAACATATGTATGTTAAAGAAGATGAAAGGAGGGGAAAGAAAACCAAATACAAACTCAATCGACTTGACACGTGGATTCCTTTTAGTCTCACAGTGACTCATTTCAAAGCACTTGAATCTATACAATTAGGGCAAATGTTTCCTGTGATGTTGGGTGATGGAGCAATCATTTCAACATATTTATGCCTTGATGTTCTATGGTGCTCTCACAGCCCTCTGTGACCAGAAATGTGCTGATGTAAGGGAGGGGTGAAAGACTGTTGTTGTGTGCTCTGTGTGTAAAGTTGAAATTCTCCCAACAGCTGTCAGGCACTGGTATCAGCAGCTCCTTCCTGCTTCTGCACCTCTGAGTTCATCATCACCTCCATGATGAGATAGATACCTGTGGGAGGGAGGCCTGCAAGCTGCTGAATTCAGCTGTTGCCTCAGAAGTGATAACTCTCTGTGAACAAGGGCAGTCACCACCAATGTGAAAGTGCTACGGATGGGGCTAAATTAGTTTAGAGACCACTGGTGTGTGAGAGCACTTGTAAGACTCTCTTTAATCAACAGAAGTTCTGTAGGCATCTTGGCTTCAACTACCATCAGTAGTATGACACTTTAAAAACTGATTAACAGGGCTCCACACGAGGGGCCTGTATTGTCTTAGTTTCCACGACCAGGTCAAATATTGCTGTTGTAGACAAAACCAACTCTTTGATTTTGCAATCAACTCTTTAGTTTGCAGCCTGTGTCTGCATTCCCTGTTCAAGAAGCAAGGCTGGAGGGGAGGAAAGTGTTGGTGCTGAGGTCTGTGCCCAGCTTTGACAGCAGGACTCGAAGGTGACATTAAGCTCTGGAAGTCCTGAACCTCACCAGGGGCTTCCTTGTCTGAAGAAGTGGGGATAACCTCCAAATGGACTCTAATGATTTCCTCAAAAATAACCAAAACAAGATAAAACCAGAAAAAACCAGAACACCCCGGGGTACCCGTACCTCTGCCACAGGAAACATTGCTCTTTAGCCAAATGAATCTCATTATTGAACAACATTTGGTGGAATCTAATCCAAATGCTTTGAATTGCTTTCCAAATTACTGTGACTTTGTATCACTGATCTTTGGCAGACTCCAAGTTCAATTTGTCATTCCTGTTGTTTTATAGTATCAGGAAAGTGGGAAACCTGGTTTAGCAAGTGGTTGCTGATAATTCTAGATCACTCATCTTTTCTCTTTGAAAGCAGATTTCGCGAATTTGTTCCAAATTGTCATTAAATACTGAGTTATATTGAAACTATAGTTTACTGTCTCTGACAAAGTATTAGTCAAGGCTGAAATGATGAGAGCTGGTAGCACTAAGTGTGCTCTGTTCTTTAGTGCACGAAGGTCATCAAAACTGGGTCATAACTCCCCCTCATGTAGAGCTTTCCTGGCTCACATCCCAGGAAGGCAAAATCAGACTCTATTTGGCAGGTGTCTTTTACATCGAACCTGCAGGTTTTAGATTATAGGTGCCACTTAAATAAAATAATCTTGAATGGTTATTGCAGCAAATAAAATTTGTACATGTCCTCTGTCTTTACAAAATATTGGTGCCAAATTACAGTAATTTATAGCTATTTCGAAACTGGATCCAAGCCCCACAGATATATTCACAAAGCTTATGAAAACTGTAGTCAGTTAACACTTTATTTACTTGAGGGGAAAAAATGTCCATTTCGACATATAATGCAAAATTTACAACATTCTTTTTGTTGAACATATTCTAAGTATAAATTAGAATGTAAATGTAAATTATGACTTCTTTTCATTTCTTGTTCATGGGAGAGCATGACATCTTTCTCTACTTGAGCTTTTTAGCCTTAATGTTTCTGAAACTTCGAGATTAATATTATTTTGGCTTAGAAGCTGGTCAGACATTTGTGCTCAAAGCATGACAGTAATTCCGTAGTGACTGGAAAATGGTAGTCAAACCAAGCGAGGAAAATTCTGTGGTACAAAAGAGATTATATCCTTAAGGAAAATGGACAGTGGCCGTGGATACTCGTATTTTCCTGTGCTGCTTCTGTTTCTTGTATTCATGATGCCTAAGAGCCCAGAAGACAGCCAGGTACAGGTGCTCACAAGTTTTTAATTATCTTTGTTATGATTGCCAGTAGTGTCTCCATTTTTGAGAAGGTTGTGCAGGTGTGTGCAAAGGAGGAGGCTTCTGAACCTTGAAATTGGTAGGACAGGAGAAAGTCACATGGGCCCCTTCAGAGTCAGACACTGGAGGGTTACAACTTCATGCCTATTTGGATGGATTAGGTTCAATCTAGCAAACCAGAGATGAAGTGATTTGCTTTCCTTTATTTGTTCCCTTAATACTTTCAACTGATGCATTCTCCCTTTCCTGATTATAATTGTCACACAACATGTTTGTGGCTAAGTGAATATGTATGAAGTCTGCACCACTTGTTTAGAAGCTGAGTGATTGGTCGTGAAAATTGTTTGCAGGGAACTTTTTACACCTAGCTCTGTTATGTTGTGTTTGTTTTATTTTTCCTTTCTGCACCTAGCCCCACCCAATACTGGAATTTAATTCCCAGTAAATGATATCGTTCATAGGTATCCACTCAATTTGTAAAACGCATTTTTTTTATTGCACCTGTGAATTCATAATCATGGATTATTTGCTCAATAAATCCTGTGGTGGTCCACTCTGTAGTTAGCTGCCTACAGACACCAGACTGAGCCTCTTCCTTACCTAGATATATATTTACTGTGTTGTTTTTTTCTCCCCAAAATTTCCCCCTAAATTATTAAAATATTGTTTTCCTTAGGCACAATTTATTTCTACATAGAGTCTGTGAGTGTTTCTGCAAATAACAGAAGCTCAGGGTTTCCATGAGTAGTAACCACTCATCTTCAAGTTCCTGGAAAAGTAGCCAGAGGGGAATAAAGAAAGCCAGAAAAAATTACAACCGGGAATGCATGAATATATCTGTGGATATTATTTTCCTATTGTTCTGCTATTCTTAGAATTTATCATAGTCTTATGCTTATTAAGACAGAACAGGCTTAATGAGACAGAAGGAAAAGGGTAAATGCTAAATAATTTTGGTGACAGCAGCATGATCTATGGTAGTTCATATTTCAAGTGATTTGTTTGGCTTACGTTTGAACTATGATTTAATTTGTTTCTTTAGAGAAGGCTAAGGTTATGAAAGAGAAATTACTGAATGGTTTACTTGTAATGGATAGGGTACAGCTTCCCAGAAAGTCTTAGGGATCCAGCAGTTCAGTACTAGTAGTGACAAGCATGTGTGTTATAATCTTTCCTAGGCAGTGTTTCAATCTAGGGTGAAAAGAATTCAAGGATCCCAAGGAATGTCAAACTAAGACTTCCTTTTCCAGCAGACACTCTGTAGTATTTTCTTAATAGCAACTCACCTCAGGAGACATCATTTTGTAGAACTGAATTTAGGGCTTGTGAAACTTGCTATCACAATAACCTTCAGGGTAAGCACAGAATAATATTTCTTTTATTGCTCTTTACTGCTTCTAGAGGGGGAGCTCTTCCAGTAATTCAGAAGGAGAGTTGACTCAGATGGCTTAGCTGAGTACCATTTGTGATGTTGGTGTCAGGTCCCTGAGCACCAGATTGCATTATTTTATGCTCACTATGAAAACTCTCTCTCTGAAAGAGATTTTGAATTACCACCAATCAGAGCTGAACTATTTATTAAAGAGGGTAAGCATTTGTGGGCCATAACCTCATATTTGCAATGAGGAATGTGGCACTTCTAAGCAGGGGGAGTGCCAGGCTTGCTTCTGATATGTGTACAAAAGTTAAAAAAACCCCTCAATAATGGAATTTTTTGGGGAGGGGCAGGCAGGCAGGCAGAGATATGTGCCTAAATCTGACATTTAAGCTCACTTTTCTTCCAGATTTGCATTCTTTGTGCTTTATTCTATCAGCTAAGGCACAAGAACTAGATTTTACAAAAGTGTAGGTAAGCTACCAGAAATAGACTTTGCAGTCCTTTTCTGTGTGAGGCAGAGATTTGGAAATCTAACAGTTACTTAACACTCCCTAAAATAATGATTTACTGCTTCGTGTAGTTACTTGGCTCTGTTTTCTTTTTTTTTGTCCTGTGAATCTTCAGGTCTCATGAAAATGTATCTGAGGATGATTCTTTTTTCTTGAATTATTCTGGCACAGACATTATGCTGTCAAACTACTGATTTGATTAGTAGGGGGAAAGAGCATCTCTAAATTTACTGCGTGGGCTTTTAACAGAGATTTCCCAGCCTACTCTAGTGCAACTGAGACATTTGATTCATTCTGCCTGGCAGTGGAGCTGCCTCATCTTTACCATGTTTGACATTTAATAGTTCAGTTGAACTTGCCCAGATGATGGGGGTGTAGGGTGTAGGAGTAGGAAAGGCAAATAAAATGGATTTTCCTGCTAAATTAAAAATTTAGCTGGAACAAGTAATTGCCAGCATGCAGCAGCTACCAAGACTTGCAATGCTAAGCAAAGCAAACAGCAGAAACCACGATTATCATTCAGGTAAAGAAAGAGAGGTGGAGCAGCCTGCTGCCCTGGATGGACTCACCCATGACAGCCAAATCTAAAGGGGACCTGAAATGGCATTCACTGCATCACTGCTGGCTTGGAGAGTCACCAGGTGTGACAAGAGCAAGAGAGAGAACTGCCCAGAGCTGAACTCAGATCCTGGCAGTGAATCTGCCTCTCAGCTGGGGGTGCTGGTGTCAGCTCTCCTGGACTCCTGCTTTCTACACTCTACCCCAGCCATATTTTCATTTATTCTCTTTCCAAGCATCTCTGACTGAGAGACACTTGTTAAAGCTTTGTAAGGGGTTTTGAGGTTGGCTTGTTGTCCAAGAGGTTTTCTTTTTGGGGTTTCCTCTTGCCCAAGGAGTTAAGGAATTCTTGAAGTCCTTTTCCATCTGTATGGCAGTTTGGATCACTGGTTGTAGCTTTTTCCTCTGGAATGACATTTCTTATTATTTTAATGGCCTGGACTTGAAGCTTAGTTCAATTTGTCATACAACAGTTACTAGTAAGCAGTTTCATGGTGTTTTTAAGTAGAAAAGGTGGCTTTGCATTATAATATTTCTATATAAACACATTTTCTGTGTTTGTCTCCACACTGAGTAACTGGAGTTATCTGAGCAAAGAACAGAACTACTAGTTTTACAATTACCTTTTCCATCAAAATGAATCATATCTGCACTTCAGTAAAGCCCTAACATCTGTTTCTCTGTTTTTCAATAAAAAGTAATTTTTATTAAGTTAAAAATATCTGGTGGGGTTTTTTCCACATTTTGGCAAAAAGCGGATCTAGATGACACAAATTCTTGTGGATTTTTGTTTTTTAGACAAAGGGCAGAGGACAGAGGTATTAAAAAAGCAACATTACATGTTCATCATTTTAAGAAAGTTAAGCTAAACTTCAAGAGTAGCAGAATCAATGGGGGCTCTTTTGGTTACAGATCCTGCTTCTACTCTGCTCCTTACCTCTTCTGACACCACAAGGGTTACTGTTTCTTGAGCAAATGTGTTTTTTAATGTGATTTAATTATTTTATTTTAGATCTTAAGAATAAGGAGTACCATCCTTAGAGGAAGTATAACCTGGCAATAAGCCAGCATGCCTTGAAGAATAAGGTCTTCTGGGGGGCTGGGCATTGCCCTGGGAGGCCTCAATAATTCTGTGTAACCTGTTGTACCAACACCACCACCTACAGGAGTTCAGCAAAAGGGATAAATTTACAAAATGCAAAATAGAACAGAAATCAAGATTCTTCCAGTATGGTCTGACCTTCCTTGATATCCAGCATTTTGGGATAAATCCTCAGCTATATCAGTAACTGTTAAAACACAGTTCTTGCCTCATGAATCCAAACATTCTGTGGGGAGCTATTCTTTGAGAAAGCCATCTGTTGTTGCATTGTAGCCCACAGTGCTAGAAATTTCCACTCACTTGTTCCTCAGGTTTTAAGTGTGAGCATGTGTGATCTAAATTAAAAGCAAGCAAATGTCCATAGATCACAGGCAACTCTGCATTAAACTAGTCTTAAGGTAATGGGCACATTACCATTTTTGCTTTATATATAGAAGAGCCTTCCACAACAGGACCCATATTTTAGTCTGCACGGTGGTTGTATTACTTGCACAGATGTTGTATGTATCTCAGTGCTTTTTAGTAAGCTGCCATTAAGCCAGTGCAAATAGAAATGTCTGAATACAGATGAAGGGGATTAAAAGCAAAATGCGTCATCACTTGTGGTATCTTTCAGTCATCCTAGACTTTGAGGGATTCTGTTTACAGTCATCCATTGCTTACACTATCCCAATTTATCCGAAGAAAGGAATTTGTGAAGCTGTAGCTTTACAAAGTATTTATACTGAATGAGACACATTTCCTCACTTTATTGCTTTCTTGTTGTTCAGTGCCAACCTGAGAGAGATGACCCATAACTAACAAGTATAAATTTGCATCTGTCAAATTAAGGGGGGCTGCACATTCTTGTGGGCAGTAATACACTTGAAATTGGGGTCAGCTCAGAGGATTGCAGTTGAGCTTAGCTAGAGAAAAATGCTAGGCACAATATATAAAAGCCAAGGTTGCTTAGAACCCCGTAGAATCCACTTTTCAATAAAATGTGCCAAAATTGTTATTAGATCATCATCATCAAAATTATTAATGAGAAGTAAGTGTATTGAGAGTTCCTGTAGTGGCTTCTATTCTCTGTTCTCTCATATCCTATCTGGCATTTTAATTTCCTCAGCCAGCTAGCAAAAGCTCAAGTTTTTGAGGTGATACTTAGAAAATTTACTCCAAACGCTCTCTGTGTGTATTTATGTACCCCAAACTTGGTTAGAGTTTCATTCCTGGTTTTTCAAGGACCAATTCTAGATTTTGTCCATTGGTGGTCTTATCTACAAACCTGATTGGTGACTGTGGAGAAGAGAGCAACCCAAGGAGCTTTGGTTGATTGGTGACTGCTGTAGGTGGCTGGAGCATCTTCAGTGCAGGCACAGCTGAGGAAGAACATTCTCCCTTCAGTAAAAGGAAGTTAATTCACCCAGAGAAACAGGGCAAAAAGGCAATTGATTTGAATATTTAATTCACAACTTCCCTGCTTTTTTTTTTTTTTCTTTAGCTCTTCTACACAAACTATGTGGCTTTCAGATGTGTGTTTTAGCTTTTAAACCTTTTTAACAAGCAAACCATGGAAGGAGGCAGTAATAATCTGCTAGTGGTTGGGCAGCAGGGCTCAGGGGCTGGGCTGAGACACATAGGCAAAACTCATAATAAAACATTAAAATAGAGAAGTAAAACTGATTCATCCAGAATTGTTCAGCAATACTTCCTGTCAGCTCTGAGAAGAGAATTGATACCAAGCCATAGGATACGAGGTTATTGACGATCATCATATCTGTAAGGGGCCTTGAAGAGCTGCAGTTAGCTGTGAGTTATTGTATAAGGCATTACTTTCACACTACACATAAAATTGAGATATCTGAGGAGTTCTAAGGAGGCTCTCCTGTGACCTCCAAGCAGTAGCATTTGGAAAGCTTGTCTTAATTAAAATTTCAGACAGAAGCAGACAAAAAAATCCAAAACAAACAACCAAAAACCAGAGGTGTGAAATAGAAAACCACTGAAACAATTGTGTCTGCAAAGTCAGACATCCAGAAGGTCACAGTTCTTGGTTCTTCTCCAGTGTCCCTTGGTGTTTAGCCCTTGTGCTTTCACAATCTTCTCTATATTAAACCTTATAGACCACTTAAGACACTTAAAATGAACAGTGCCAGTGTTAATTTATCTGCCCTTGGAGTTGAAGGCTAAGCTTCAGACTGACATGTTACTCTATAGTACATCATGGATTTAAAAGTCCTGATACGAAGAAGATAAAAATCAGTATGTTTACTCAAGATAATTAAAACCTTGGAAAGTCATGATGAAAGTTTACTGTTCTCTGAAAATGGTCTCCTTTGCTTTTCCAATGGCTGAGAAAATATGGCTTTTTTTAGGCAGAGGGATAACTAACTCCTCATCTTAGGCTTTTGACCAGATAGTGTGTTGTGAGTTTGAAGTATCCGCATGCAGGCATCACACACTGCGTGAATGTACTTAAATATTTTCTATACCTTAGTTTTGAGAGGAGTTGACTTGAGCAAGTTTTTCTATTGGTATTTTTCAAGTTTGCAAAGAAGACAATAATTCTTGTATTTGTGTTAGTACTTAAAGAAATAGTATGTTTTGCTTTGGGAAAGACTGCTGACACGTTCTGCTTTGGGTCAGATGTCTGCAGATTTGGGGCTAAGTTTTTGTTTCCTTTTTTGTGTATTGCCATAATTACAGTATAAGAAAACATGGGCTACCAGCTCTATGCATGTTTTTTCTGACTGATAGACAGTTGTTCATACTTCTCCAATTAACTCTGTTTAGATTGTAAAAATGAGTTAATTAAATGCATGTTTTCCTTATGGTCTCTAAAACTGGCTTTAAAATCAGCTATCAAACCACACTTCCTTCCTGAACATATTGTATCCTATTTAGTCTATTTGCACATATAAACATATTTATTTAAAATTATTTCATTGACATCTAAACTTGCACTGAGCTTTGTAGATGGAGAACTATGAAGTAAAATTTTCTTTCTGTGCTGATAAAAAACTCATCTGTTGTCCAGCCTTAATGCCCCAGTATGGTTTTGCAAGTAAATCTCAGCAATCAGCCAGGGACTTCCCAAGGACTAAGAATAGATCTGACAGACTGTCTGCCTAAGGGAAGGCCAGTGCCTCTCTTACAAGGCCCATTACACTGAATGTGACACTGTTATCCCTTCTTGTACTACTTTGTCTTCAGTCCTGTCTTTTTGCTAAGCAATGCCACAATTCTGTGTTGGCTTCTGTAGATGGATGGGAAAGTAAGGGAAAGTCTAGGTGATAGTGATGCATTGTTTCATATATAGCAAAAAATTATTCCTGGAAAAAGGTCACAAAAAATGAAGGCACTTTCTCAGAAACATGAGCTCCATGATGCTCAGAGTAAGCAAGCAAGTCTTATTCAAGAGCTGCCTCTAAACTTTGAATTTAGAGAGTCATCTCACCCTTGTTAGGCTGCACCTGGGGTATTGTGTTCAGTTTTGGTCCCCGCTGTACAAAAAGGATGTGTACAGGCTGGAGAGAGTCCAGAGAAGATCCATGAGAATGATCAGAGGATTGGAGCACCTGCCGTATGAGGAGAGACTGAGAAAACTGGGTTTGTTCAGCCTTGAGAAGAGAAGGCTTAGGGGAGACCTTATTACAATGTTCCAGTACTTAAAGGGGGGGCTACAAAGATAGTGGAGTCACCTCAAGAAGAGGGGCAATGGTCACAGGTTACTCCTGGGGAGATTCCAATTGAACAAAAGAGGACAATTTTTCACTATGAGGACATTAGGTTTCATGAGAGCATGAGTTTTTCTTTCAGATAAAGAATATAATTTCAAAAAGGTGACATTTTGTGTAGAACACCATTATAGTTTCTAATTGCTATCACTATCAATCATTATAGCAATGAGGAACCTCCTTCCTCAGTGCTCTATCTAGAAGGATGTCTAATTCCTTCTAAAAATATTGTACCTTATATTTAATGAATTTTAATGGTTGGAGAATAGCAAACTTTTCAAGCTAAAGAATGTTAACTTGTTTATTTTTATCTCTATGAGTGTATGTTTAGGTGTTTTCTCACACTGCTGCACATGAGATGGAAAGGCTGTTCCCATATCTAAAAAAGTGTAGATCAAGGGGGAAAAAAATTACTGGAATGTTATTCCTAAATTCTGGGAATACAGTCATAGATCCAAGAATAGTATGGTTCGTCAATTTTTTTTTTTTTTTCCTTCTCATTGAAACATAGGATTAGGTAAAAATGTCAGTGTTGTCAGAATTTTGTTTCTCAACACAATTTAAAGAATATTTCTATAAAAATCCATTTGTTTTATTGGCTTTGCTTTTCCTAACAGGATGTAACAATGGGGAAGTCTAAGAAAGCAAAAACCTTGACATGGCAATTTTTAATTCTTTTAAATTTTAAAAAATTCCAGAGATCTAGTGACTTCTGAGTGTTCTAATGGCAGAAGCAGCAGTCACTAAGTCCATGCTAAGAGAAAGTTAGAAACTGCAAAAGGTTGAAGATGCTGAAGATTTTTTTTTTTCTTGTATTTGTATACACATCAAAAAGTAGTGATGGTGACACTGCAAACTAATTGGCTGAGCACTTTCAAACACAGTAATTTTTCTGTCTTGAAGCTTAAAAACCAGGTGAAACAATAGTACCTTGCTCCATTTCTGAAGTGCTTCTTGGAAAGTGATATAACAAAGATATTCTACAATAGAATAAAAAAATATTTTCACTGGAAATGCTTAAACTCAGTTCAATATATTTATCATTGAAGGAAAAAAATGGTCTTCAGGGAAAATAGTCTTCATTGTGGCCAAAGTTAATATGAGAATAATATGAGAAAATGTGTTAAAAAAAAAAAAAAAAAAAAGAAGCTTATTATGTTATGGGCTGGTAGCTGAGGATTTACCTGGGAAATGCTGTGAGGAGGGCAAGAAAAAAGCGATAACCTGTAGACCTATACAGTATCCTCTGGGTTTTATTCCCCCAGGCACCTCTTTGGTGCCATGGGCTCGTTTTCACTTCTCTGTTTCACTAGGTCGTTCCTGTCAGCATCTCAGGGTTGCCCATTTTCAGAGTAGAATGCAAGCTAAAATGAAAGAAGATGCTGAGACTAGGCGGTAATCCTGCACACTAAGCCATACTTATTTAGAAATTCCAGAGTCATCTGGATGAGAAATAGTCCAGCAAAGTTGTCCTCGTCTGCATGAATGTTCCTGGGAGTAGAGCCATGAGCAGAGCAGCAGTCCTGGCCCAGGAGAGCTGGTTTGTAGTGTGGCTATGAAGGGAAACGCTACATTTTTTTCTGCCTTGGAGCTGTGGAGTGCTGCATGGGACATTGCTGCTCTGTCCTGAACTGGGTAACAGTAGCTGGAAACTGTGAGATATGGTTTGGTATAAAATCTACACTTGCCATCATTGTTGCTTTATTTCTTTATATTCCATATGTATTTCTATATATTCCAGGGCAGGACTGCTCATGGGAGCCTTGTGCAGAAGTAGACTGAAGCTGCTTCATGTTAGATGTTGAGTTGACCCTGAGAGGTACTGAGACCTGTGGTCTTAATCCAGCCTAACACATCAGCATTTGTATGAAGTTAAATTTACAACCCCACTCACTGCTGGAGGAGGGGTTAAGGGCTCTGTGCACTACATAACACTTCAGTGCTTGCACCTGTGAATACAGAGGCAAAGTGGATTTTTGCTGTCTACATATCTGTGAGGAGCTAGACTTCTGTGTCTTTCTGAACTAGAAGCCTGAGTAATAAAATGTATCACACCTACATGTTTGAAGCCCTGACCTTTACTGCTACCATCTCAATTTTCTCTCTTCCCTTGCCATTTTTCCTCAAATAAGAAACATTAGATTGTTGTGACTTCCTACCCTACCAAGAAGTGTGAAAGAAACCTGAGTTTTACATGTGAGAACACATTGCACCTGTGGTACAGCAAGTGTGAGTGGTGACAGTACATGAGAGATGAGGTGAAGCATCTTGTTGCATGGCTGCAGAAGTGGACAGCTTGTGAGTTGATATAAAAGATTCATTACCTGCCTCCCAGCATTAGAAAGGCATGCTCTGTGCAAAGAGCTGGCCATAAATAATTATTAACAGTAATCCAATGTAGCTACAGATTCCAAATGTCAATATTAATGGAGTAAAACTAGTAGCAGCTTTCTGTGTGGATCAATTGTTGACTGGGATGGTTGGCTGGGATGATGTTAATCAGCTATGAATACCAGTGAGGTCAGATGCATGCAAATGGGAGAGGTCTTTCTCAAACTACTGCTTATGGCTTTGCCAGATATCTCATTTCTTTGTAATGTTTACCTTCTCCATCCAATCCCTTGGTAGGTAGAGTGGTAAGGATGGATCTGAGTAAGACATCATGTGCCATAAGTAGCAGCTTCTACTCTTGGAAAATTATCAGTATTACTAAGATTGTGCTGTGTATTGAGGCAAGAGTGCAGGGTAGCATATTAGTGAGGCAGAAATTGTGTAAATTAGTTGAAGCAAGGTATCTCGTGGGAAATTTGAATTTCTGAAAATGTAGATCCCAGTGGATATAACGTTCAAGAAGCACAGAGAATTCCTGAAATAAAAATAAATTATCTAACCCATTTTGAGCCAAGTAGTTTATAAAAATCCAAATCAATCTGGCTAGGAAGAAAAATTTATGTAAGAAGTTAAGCATTTCCTTACATGTAATCCTGCTTGCTTACAAGGAATCTTCATGGTAGCTTTGTTAATAATTCAGTCTCTTTTCCAGCCAGCCCTTATCAGAAGTACATTTTTTTTTCTCCCCATAGGATTTTTCTCAGGGCCCCATTTCCTGAGTGTTTGCTGGCTGTCTTCCTGAGGATCAGGGGCAGTCACAGTTTGGATCATGCTTTGCTGCTACTGCAAGTAATGGTGAGGTGGGAGAAATGAGGAAAGGAGCTGCATCTTTCTTACTCCATCATGTAAAACCTAACACAGAATGGCTTTGTGCTGCTTTGTTCTCTTCTCCTTTGGTGTTTTGCTTTCTGTCCTCTTGTGCAACTCACATACAACTTTGTGTCAAGCAATGGTGGATCCTATGGATTCTGTTATGGCTACGTGAGCACAGTAAGAGGGATCTTAAATGGGAAGTGAGGCTCTTGGCGAGCTTTATTGCAAGCCTTTGGAAGAAGGTACTTTGTTCCATGGGGCAACAGCCTCAACAAGAACAGCTCACCAGAGGGAGTAGATGCAAAAAATATAAAGAAAAGAAAGAGAAAAAAAAGGACACTAGGAAACATGCCAGATAGGGTGTCTTTTACTGAAATTAGTGTGTGATTTTCACAGATTAACTTCTTTGTGTGAGTGATTACCTGTCTGCATACTGGTAGAACAGAGGCAGCTGAGGTTGAGAAGTTGCATTTTGCTGTCCTTTGCCTTCTTGTGTTCAGCTTTGCAAGGGCTCAGCTGAGCTACCTAGCCTGCCATTATTATGTATGTCATTACTATATATTATTATGCTTTTATTTCAAAGACATACATTTGCATCATGAGTTCCTGGCACTCTCATCATTTTCTGATTGCAGGTGTGTTCGACTAACATAAAATTCATCCCATCTAAAAGTGTTGCAATCTGAAGCAACTTCCTAGTGTGTTGATATTTTACTTTTTCCCATAAAATTCTAGAAGTAAATGCAGAGTAGATGGCACCACTACCTACACAAGTTCCTTATTGAAATTTGGGTGAAACCCTTGCCCTCAGCAATCCCCTTTCTCAGAATCTCTTCTGTTCCCTCTATGCAGAGACTGAGAAGATGCAGGGAAGGCTTACTGGTTTCTGCCCTTTGAGCAAGCCAGTTGAACAGCAGCAAAATTACCTTTTTATGTAAGGCATTTTTGCCTGTATCTCTTGCACATGTGTAGATGGAATGAAAAGGTGCTATTTTGTGCTTGTCCCTGTAGCAAAAAGCACTACTACTCATCATGAACTAGAGCCTTCAAGCAGGCTAAACCTGGAAACCTAACAAAGCAGGTATTTTTTAAGAGTGCTTAGTTGTAAAGTATTTGAAACACCAATCTGTGACTACACTGTGAGGAGAAACATATAGGGGATGCATAATATTTCTGCAGAGGTTACTTCTAAGGGGCTCTATTCTGTCCTCAGCCTTAAGGCAGTATTGCCATCTGGGCTTGGGTTACACAGAAGCCAATGTTGGCACAGGTCCTTTGTTAAATGGTGGCAAAAATATCCATTTGAGTCTGGAAGATTTCCCTTTCCTCACAGAAAATCAAACACAGATTTGCAGTCTCCTTAATCATCTTTACTATTGATCTTTAGAACATGACTTTGAATGCCACCATCAAAGGCACTTCAGACAAAAGCCCAAGTCTCATTTCCTCACACAGAGAAGATTTTTTTAGGCTGTACAATACAAAAAGTTAAAATTCTGGAAGACGTATTTAAAGATTCATTCGATTTGATTCCATTATGGGAAAAGGCTCTTCATTTTATGAGTGATTCTTAATTCTGGTTAAAGGATCAATTGAGCTTTTGAGACTTGTTGATCAAAGCAGCAGGAAGACATCGCCATTTGGGTTCCCTATGGCTGCAAACCACCAGTTCACCTTAAATGACACAGCCTCTTACACTGATGGTTCCCCAGCTCTAGCAGAGAGTCAGATATCTTGGGGTACACCCGCAACTCTGGCTGGAATTTCCCATACAGGCTTGATGCCTGTCACGGTTTAACACTGGCCCGGCAATTAAACCGAGTGACAGACGCTCTCTATTAATCTCTGTCTCCTCCCTGATAAAGAAAGGAGAGGAATAAGGGAGAGAGACTTATGGGTTGGAAACTAAACTACACAATTTCAATGAAACAGTAATGGTAAATAGGAAAAATTACCTAATAATACAAATATACAGGAAAATGGATACCACGTTCCTTCCCTCCTCTTCCCCCAGTAACTCTCACGTCACCACTGAGGCTGCAGGGCAGCCCTGAGAAAGTCCAGGCTGCACTCCTGGAGTCGGCAGCAGTCGGGAGCAGGAGGCAGGAACACACAGATATGGGCTGGCACGGATCAGGACCACAGGCAGAGGAATGGATGGAATCCTTCCAGGATACTGGGTGAAGGAAGAGAAGCAGGAAAGGCAGGAAGAGCAGGCAGCCAGAAGCTGGAAGCAGGAAATCTGGCTTGGCCCTCGTGATGCCTCAAATTTATACTGAGTATGACGCATATGGGATGGAATACTCTGTTTGGTCAATTCTGGCATCTATCTTGTCCGTTCCTCCCCAAGGGAGGGCTGCAGGTGGGACCTCTTTCTTCCTTCTGGAATGTTCCTGAGAGCTGAGCAGTGTCCTTGCCTCTGCACACCAGTCTCTAGCAGTAACTATAAACATCAGTCCTAGAAGCAGACACTGTCTGAGAAACTTGCTGCTAATTTCAGCAGGTGCAACTACTTACAAGAGACTTAGCTAAAAGCAAAAGTACAAGACAGAAAATCACCTTTATCCTGGCCCAAACCAGAACAAAGCCAAATCCCATAGTTTATGAAGCACACTAAAGGGGCCAGTGTGGTACAAAGAGGTGGTATCTTTCTGGTCTCTTTCTGGGACAACTTGGAGTTCATCAGTTCTTGGTGTGTTTTAGAGCATCCAAAGCATGGATTATATCTCACATCAGCTGGAACAGTGCCCTGTGCTTTGCTCTCAAGTACTCTGTGCTCTGACTATTCTCCACCTCCTACCACAGCCTGTGACATGTCCCCCTGTTCTCTAGGTAGGAGCTTTGTTATTTTTAAGCCACTTGAGGATCTCTCAGTGTCAGGAAAATTTTGCCTTTATGCTAGGATGCAGAAGTAGCACAGAGGAGAAAGGGTGTGGGGTTTGAGTCTGAAACTTCAGGGACAGTCATGACATGTGGTTTGTCTGAGTTTGTCTTTAGGCAGACAGTTTCATGTAAAGAAATGCTTCTGCCCTCATCCCTCTTCCTAAAATTTAATGTGTTCTTTATTTGATTGTTTCAGCATTATAGATTTCTTTTTCAACAGAAAGAATGGCAATCTAACCAGATTAAGGTTGTGTTTTGAGAGCTTGCTTGATAACTGGCACAGTCCTTTGGCTTTGCTGAAAGCATCTTTTTCCAAGCCCTTTTGAATTGGGCTATTTACTAGGAGCTGTAAGGACTCAGGATTCAGCCAATTGGTTCCCTTTGCCTTAATCTTGTTTCTGAATGTTTCCATTAACATTTGTCTGAGCTGGTTTTTCATTCTATATTGTTTCAAACGAGTCTGCTGAGTCTCACAGCCTTGCTAATTGCTATAATTTAGAACCACAGTTTTGTAAGAGCTTGCCCAGAGAGCACAAGAGCAAACAGGTGGGTGACCTTTTCTTTCTAAGCTTTCCCAGGTTGGCTTGGCTCTTAGCTGCCAAAGCATGTCATTTTAGGAACATAAACAATCATAGCCTAGATTAATTCTCCAGTTTGATCTCAGCCTTGCTAACAGAAGACGTGGCCATGAATGCCACATGTTGTTGTGCTAAAGTGTTTGCTCAAGAGCTGCATTTCCATGCACTGACCCCTAAAAATCCCATTTGCTTCCTGCTGGGATGACATAATAGTGAGGGGCTGAGGAGTAGAGCTTGAGTCTCTTTGCCCACTCTTGAAAGATGTTAGATGATACATATGGAGAGATATATGGGTAACATATTGTAGTTCCATTCTCCTACACTGGATCAAGAAAAGTCTTCACATATGTGGAAAAGCCTGAAAAAACCACACCATTAAATTATTGTCTAAAACTTCCCTTTGTAGCTGGGTAACAGGAGTGCCTGGTTTTTCCATAACCTTCCTGGATGTTTAAGTAAATTATAAACCTTGTGGTCCCCAGTCTTCTTTAAGAACTATATGCTTGGGAACAATTAAGACCAATCCAGAATATGTCCAAGTAAGTTTGAGAGTAGTGTAAAAATAGCTTTCTGTTACCATGCTGAGCATGTTTGATGCAGTAGCATGGAACACTGCACAGGTTAATTAAACTAGGATTTTTAGGTTTATGGCTTACTTTGCCATGACTACAGCGGTAAAGTCCTGAGCTAATTATTGTAAAGTTAGCAACATGATATTACTGCAGTCACAAATGCAGACTCTCCTGGAAAAAAAAGCTTGGCCAGAGGATATCTAATAAAGCATTAGTCAAACAAGCTTTTATCCATGTGTTTATCAACTCTGGTAGCTATGATCTGGAGAAAGAAGGCTTATTACAAACTGATTTCATTTAGAATACAAGAAAGTGAGAGATTTGAGGTCTTACAGTTCCAATACAGCATGTTCTTGTGAAAGCAGAAACATGATCATGCATTGTATCCCCTTTTGCTCTTTACTAACCTCTCAAGCTTGTAAAAAAGGGATATTTTAAATCATATAAAGTATAATTCACTAAGCCTTATTAATAAAAAATATTTAACAAAATATATCATTAAAACTGCTCCTATTAAGTAGATGTTTACATGAACTAATCTTGGCCCTGCAACTATGGTTTGCCGTTACTTTAGGTGTGCTAAGAACAGGAGCCTTGGTCTGTTTTGAAGTGCTTTGTGTCCTGATGGACAATAATAAATGATTGCCATCCTCTAATTTTATTTTTTCCATGAAAAAGATAAGCTCCAAAAGCAATAAATAAATTAATAAATAAAGCCTTTTTTCTGATGTAGCCTTCTATAACAGGAGATGTTAAGCTTTTTTCTATGTAGGCCTCTAGAGAGAACACAGAGCCAGAGGCTGGTTGACTTTGCATAATAATAATATCCTTAAAGAGTGAAAATGTGAAATTGCTTTACCAAACTTTGCTAGTAGCACTGTGACCCAAAATGATTTGCCAGGAAAAGAAGAGAAGATGGTAGGAGCATTTCCTTTCTTGTCCCAAATGGACCTATAGGAGATGCCATATTAGGTGTATTAATTGTTCCCTTTTGCTGGGCTTTTCACTGTCAAGCTTATGCTACCAACCACAAAATCCATGTTGTGCCTTGGAAGTATAGTGCTTATAGCAGGCAGAAAGACACTTTATGGGCCCTGAATGTTTTCCAGTTTTAGGTCTTGCTGGCTCTTGCAGAGCCTAAATTGTGTTTTTAAGTGCAACTACCAACTGTAAGGCTGACAGTTTTTTCATAATCCAAGCATTAGAACTTCAGGTATTCTTTAAGCCACAGGAGCAGATGGTTTCACTCAATTAAAACCCTGGGAATTTTTGTGGCAGAGAGAAAAAAGAGAGAAACCCAGGAAAAATATAGTAGAACCATAATTTTTCTAAAACAGAATATTTTCCAGAAGGCATCAGAGTCCCTTTGAGGCATGCCCAAGCTTATCAGAACCCTTTGGAATGTGCTTCATCATGAGATCACAGTTTTATTGGAGTATTTATCCAAAAAATAAGAAAAGCCAAAATTTTTTTCCTTTAATTTTCTTTTGATTTGTTTCTAATATTCTTCACCTAGAGTGCCTCATTAGACAGGTTGTTCTGTCAGAAGCACTTGCTCCTAAAGGATTCCAGCAGCAAAGTGGGAGCTTCCTCCAAGAAAAAAAATAGATGAAATAAATGTTTTCTCTTACTTTACCTCTGTTTGGTTTTGTCATATTTGTTTTTCAACAGCAGAGAGAAATTCAGAAGTACAAGTTTAAGACATCACTTAAAAAGTAAACCACCAGTAATTGCTCTTTCTCCAAAGGTATAATATTCTAAAACTTCATAGCTAGGCACTTGTGCAATTTGTACATAAAAATATTATGGTATCCAAGTTTCCACAAGGAGAAAGCATACAGAAGCCACCCAGTATGGCTCTAATGGAGAGGTGGAGGAGTGAAGGGATCTGTGTGATAATTGCCATGGGAAAGTGGGGGATGCACAATTACTGCTATTGCTGCTCTAATGGATTGAGATTATATATGGCAAGATACTGGAGCAAGGGAGATCAGAAATGTTGCTAGGAGGCTGATGGAAACACATGCAGAGAAAGTGATTATTTCCAAAAGTGACTGACTAATCTAAGCAGGGAAGAGAGGAAATCTGTTTTAGTTAGTTGAAATGCTGCTGTTAGGACAACCAGTATACCTGTGTTCTTCTCCAGTCAATAGAGTGCAGGCCATATCTCAGAGGAACATGTCACCCTGACATAAGTCAGAAAAATCACTGCGGTCAGGAAGTAAATGAGATGGGTGAAGTTGTGGTTTCAGTGATGTCAGTGGTAAAAATTCTTCAGGAGAGGGATTTAACTTTGTGTGCTCTCTCCTGACTACATCAGAGGTAACCCTTTGTTTATTTGCCACAGCAGGTAAACATCATTTAATGCCAGAGGCAAATAATTTTTTGAGGCTTTCTTAATGTTGCTGCACCGTATTATCTAAATACTTTCAGATGCTATTTGTTTTGAAATAGTCTATTTTAAGGCTTCTGGGAATTTTTCAGAAGCAACCTTTTTGTTTCAGCTTCAAAAAAAAAAAAAAAAAAAAAAAAGTGAATGTGGTATATACACAAAAATAAAAAGATAAAGAGATTCTACTGTATAGATAGGAAACCTTTCCTTTTCAATTTTGAAACATTGCCTACGTATAAAAAAGTTTTGTTGGGTTTTTTTCTCTTCAAAGTCACTGCAGCCTATTGAAGGCATAGAGTATGTGTATGTACAAACATACAAGAATGCCCAGTTATCCTGTAACTTTTACTATTCTTGTCTTTCATCTAAAATTGCCAACTGCCCAGTTCAGGCTGTGGACCACTTTGACAATAATGACTGAAACTTGGAAGTTGGGGGAAAACATTGGAGGTTTGAAGTTCCCCTGGCAGCCATGTAGCTGGAAAAGGATGAGGTCTTATCCTCTTATGGGGACTTTCTCAGGGGCTGTGGCTTCATACCAGATCACTCTACTTGACCTTATATATGTAGAGAGAAAGCCAGATTGTAGCAGAATGTGTAGAATGGCCTGAGCACGTGTACACAGGTGCTAATTACGAGGTGGGAGGCGTGAGCTTGTGTTAAGCCCACCTGTGTTAGGCCTCCGCCCCCAATTAAGGTTTGCCTCAGCTGTGCATGAGCAGGACTGGGAGGCCGCGGAGGGGCAGCCGAGTGTGTGTTAGGAAGCTCCCCTTTTATTGGCCCCCCAATCCTGCTCATGCACAGCTGAGGCAAACCCTAATTGGGGGTGGAGGTCTAACACAGGTGGGCTTAACACAAGCTCACGCCTCCCACCTTGTAATTAGCACCTGTGTACACGTGCTCAGGCCATTCGTCTACATGTTCTGCTACGCCAGATCATCTTTTTCTGGAGTGGGATGAAGTCACCAGGACTGGAGGTTCTAGAAAGTGTTACTCGTGGATGCTGCTGAAATCAAAATTATTATTTTCTGAAGAACCCAGGACAACTTCTAAGCTGGAGATTGATCTAGTACTGGTATGCTCATGCTGAAGAGCTCTAAAAGATCCTTTTTTTCATATTATAGAGTTACTGCTATCTGATACATAATCGAACAATAACATCCTCTGCTTAGTCACAGATAGAAAGACGCCAAATTAACAGACTAGGCAAATCTAAAACTTGGGTCTTTCCTTTTTATTGGAAACTGAATTACTAATAAATGCAAGAAATTTGTGCATAAGAGTGCATTCTGAAGCTATCTTTACCAACAAAAGACAGAGTAAATAATTCAACCATGGCCTTGCCAATGGGGACTTGATATTCGCATGTTGAAAAGTCTTGCTGATAGTCCCAGTCATTTGCTAATTTTAATGAAAAGAGTTATGCTTGCCAGCTAGGCAGGTGTTTATCTATAGCATTTCCACCTGTCAGGCTGATGCTTTTCAACATCTTTTCCTCTCAGAGAAAAGACCAATGTGGAGAGTTTGAAAGAATGAAGTAAGTCTAGAGAGAAAAGTGGTCTGGCAAGAAGAATGGGGGAAACATAACTTTTCTCATATGCCACTGTGAAGAGAAAAGGAATATTTTTCTTATGTAGTCCACTCCAGGTGGAGAAGGAAATAGTGGGCTTTGATTGAAGTATGGGAAACTAAAGATAGCTGTTGAGAAAAATCTTCTGACTCATTAATTTCTGAAGCAGATCATCTGCAAAGGTTATGGAGTCTCTGTCATTGGAGGTTTTTAAGAACAGGTAAGGCAAGCATCAGAGAAAAGTGAAAATAAGTGCATTAGTTTTCTTTAAGTTCACTTTCAGCACTTTTTCTGTAATTTGTGTAAATGACTGTGGCAATGACTTGTTGCTTGGCATAGCAACAAGGGGAAGAATAAACTCTTGCTTACATCAGAGCCAGCAATTTTTCAAGATAAAATTACTGTGAGAGACCCTATCTTAATCTAATTAGTACTATGTTATAAATAGTTAAACCAGAAATAAATATCTTCCTAGGAGTAGGGAGAGGAAAGCAGCAGGGAGTCACATTGGAAAATGACAGAATGGAGTCTATAAAGTGGTTAGCCCATGGTTCTAATTTAGACAAAAGTTGCATCTTGTCTGGCTTTCCACTTAAATTATAGGAGGGAAAAACCCAGTCTCCCAGGCTGCCAGTTCTGCTCCATAGTAAAAGCAGGGCAAAAGTCCATGGCAGATCTTTACCCAGTGGCAAACTGGCCAGAGGGAAAGGCAGCAAAGAACTCCAGACCCTGTTTGCTCTGGCAAATCCACAGACAGATTAAGGGACCAAAATTATTGTAGCTTCTACAATTTGCAAAACGGGCTTCAGGCTTTTATGTAGCCATAATTGCCATGTCGCTGCCCAGGCCATGTCCATAAAACACAGAAGAGTGCTCAGAGTAAGGCTGTTTAGCCTTAAGCCACATTGCCAATGTGAGAGCTATATTTTGAAATAGGGATAGGGGCTTTTTGGGCCCTTTTTTCATTAGGTAGGGCAGACTGGAATATCCTGCTTCTGAAAAAATTGTACTGATCTTTTTTTCCATACCCTTTTCTGAAATACACACTTTTAAATGTAGAATCATAGAACTGTCAGGGTTGGAAGGGATCATCTAGGTTCAAGGGATGCCACGGGCACTAGATCAAGTTGCTCAGAGCCTTGTCTATCTTGGCCTTAAAAACTTCCAGGGACGGGGCTTCCACCACCTACCTGGGCAACCTTTTCCAGTGTCTCACCACTGTCATGGTGAAGAACTTTTTACTAACGTCTAATCTGTGTCTAACTCTACTTTTAATCCATTCCCCCTACTCCTACCAGTACCTAAGATCCTAAAGAGTCCCTCACTTGTTTTCTTCTAATCCTCTTAAAGATACTGGACTCCATCCCTCTAATCATCCTCTTCTCTGGACATGTTCTAGCACATCCATATCTTTCTTGTAATAGGGGCTCCAGAACTGGAGGCAGTACTCCAGGCGGGGTCTCATGAGAGTGGAGTAGAGCCCTCCACCTGCTGGCCACACTCCTCTTGATACAGCCCAAGATACGATTGGTTTTTTGGGCTGCAAATGTACACTGATGGCTCATGTTGAGCTTCTCATCCCCCAGCGCCCCCAGGTCCTTTTCTTCAGTGCTGCTCTCAATCCAGTCACTGCCCAGCCTATATCAGTGCTTGGGGTTGTCCTGACCCAGATACAGGGCCTTGCATTTGGTCTTGTTGAACTTCATGATGTTGGCACGGGCCCACCTCTCCAGCCTGTAAAGGTCCCTCTGGGTGGCATCCCTTCCCTCCAGCCTGTCAGCCACACTACATATTTGGTGTCATCAGCAAATTGCTAAGGGTGCACTCAATGCCACCATCCATCTCGCTGATGAAAATGTTAAAAAGACTTGGGCTGTCAACAGGTCCATGTCCAAGTGGAGGCCAGTGACAAGTGGAGTCCTTCAAGGATCAGTACTTGGACCAATCTTGTCTAATACCTTTGTTGGCAACATGGACAGTGGCATTGAGTGTACCCTCAGCAAGTGCACTGAGAATACTCAGCAGTGATATTGTACTCATTTGCCTTTAAAGATTTCTTTGCAAGTCTCTCACTAGTGTTTATCCAAAAAAAGGCATCAAAATTATATCATTGAGGAAACCAGCATATAGCTTACTGGAAAAGAGTTTCACGGTTCAGCTGATCTCCTCTGTTTAATTTTGGTATATGCCTAAATAAGCATAATCTGTTGGTTGTAAGATTGGAATACATCCATAGAAAACTATCTTCACTAAAATGTCTACCAGGCATCGTGACCAACGAAACCAAATACTTGAACTCATATTTTCTTGTTGATGCTGAGGAAACCCTATTGAGAGAATAGGAAGGAAAATTTGTTTTTTGTATTTCTGGTGGCAATTCTATTACATTTTTGGGGGCTATAAATTTCTCTCAGGAACAGCCATGTCTCATAACAGTCTCAGTAAGGGCTCCATGCTACAAGTGATCCTGACAGTAAGCAGCTGGTGTGATCCTATCACAGGTATTTATGTAACAAAAGGAAAATACCTCTCTTGATATACATGTTAATATTCCTTTTGAGTTCCACTGCCTCCCAAGAACAACTCATGGAGCCATGATGTGCCTTGAACCCATAGTAATATGCAGTAAAGCAAAAGTGACTCTCATTAACTCCTTAGCTAATAAAATATAAACTCAGTTTATATTTGCTTCTGAGAGAAGAGCTGTATAGCCAGAAATATTGCCTGTAAACTGAACCTTGGTGTCTTCTGATCAGGAGGCTGAAATGTGACCTTTTTTTGTGCATGCAGTCTGCTGAGAGAGGTCTGGCATCTGGATGTACTATTGTTTCCACTGCCTGAGAGCTTTCCTCTTATAGACTATGCAACCTCAGTTCTGAACTTTGTTTATACCACAGGAGTCATGTTCTCTATGACTCACAGAGCCTTTGGCAAACAAAAATATTTAGTCCATTTTCAAGGGCAAAGAGACTTTGGAGCAATGCTGAATTGAGAAGACTGTTGTTAGCTGTGCTGAGGAGAAAGCTTCAGGAGAAAGATGCTCACATGGACTTCTGGTTAAAGACGGATGATCTTAGATATCATTCAGCAGTGGTATGAAGGGAAGAAAAATGGAGCTTAGGGATGTCTGTGTGTTTGAAAATTCATTTGTAGCTGACAGCACTGAGCAGAGAACCCAGGTGGCCAATCTTGAATGCTGAGCAGCAGCATCAGGTCTGTGAGTCTGGTCTGCCCTCAGAGGCCACCGAAGATGCTGAAGTCCCTCAGGCTGTTTTTCCACTTCTCCAAGTCTCCTTCTGCTCCTCATAAGATGTCAGACGGTCCCTGCTGAATAACATAGGGCAGGCTTAGCACAGATAAAAAGAAGTGCTGGAAAAACAGAAAGGAATGGAAAGCAATGAATAAAAAAGCACTACTGTTTGTCTCAGCCCCCCAAATCCTTGGTTAAAGTTTTTTGCCATCTGACATGAAGGGAAAAGGGAGGACAACAGGGAACAGCTATGTGGTATGGGGCAGCCTGTGGTTTCCCTGGTGGAGGTGTATCTGCATGAATCACAGCCCATGTAATGTGTGTCTGATCACTCACAGAATGGTTTGAAGGAGACTCTGCTTCCACCTTTCCAGGCTTAGGGGGTCCCTGGGGTCTTGGAAGGAGAGAGCTATGTAGCTCAGGTCCCTTAACCACTGTTGTGAATCCTTGGGAAACTCATACACTGTACAGAGGGAGAGTTTTCTCAAAGAGAGGACCATCACACAGGAAAAAGCTCTCCATGGAAAAGGTGTTACAGTCCTTGATATTTAACTTCCCCTTGGGGACCCCCAGAGAGGTGAGAGGCTGGAATAGATGCCTTCTCTGCTTGCTGTGCCTGCAATATCCACACCTTCCTGGGCTTGTGCGCGTTATTCAGCCTTCAAAGGAGTCCAAAGTACACAGAGAACTGTAAATCTTGAGGGACAGGGAAAAAAAGGGGGAGGTGAGAGACTGACAAAGATCGTGTTAAGAAGACTGTGTTAAAGGTCCTGTGCATGTGTATGTGGAAGGCACAGTATTTCTGTGAAAGAAATGGTGAAATGGGTGAAGTTTCCATTGTATCTTGGCTAACCTTGAACTGCTAGGAGATGTTTCCACTGGGCAGTGTCCCAGAATTACAGTCACATTTCAGTATGCCCTGAATGAAGTTCACTTCCCTTTTTTCTTTTGCTAGAAAAATGGAATAAATATAATTGTAATTGTATGAAAAAATGCTGTAATATCAGCATATTTTGGACCAGAGTAGGTGTGGTGTAAGACTAACTCTAAGTAGGCTAGAATTGGTGTTAACTGTAAAGTTCACATGCTCATACAGCCAACGAATAGAACATGACATTGGTAATAGTACTACCAGATTAGTTTCAGTCTAGCTTATTTTTTCATCCCTTCTCTGGTGATAAAGCAATTCCAGCCAGAGCTGTATAAATGTCATGTTCCTTGTCATGCAGCTGAGTAAGTACTAAGTGGCTGATGTCCATTTGCATGCTCACCATACTTCATGCTGATTTTTCCACAGGTAATGCAAATAAAATCCCATATTAACAAGGGCTGTAGTGGGGTTCCATGACAGAGCCCTGAAAGACATAAGGAAAAGTAATTTACTGTTGGAGATAAAGAGGCTGATTCTCAGTCACAGCAGTTGATTGAAGAGTTAGTTTATATTCATTTAGGATCTGGCTGTGAGACCTTGTTTGGCACTGTTATCCCATATTTACACTATCATAAGCCAGTTGGAAATCATCAAGGATTTGGGGTGTAGTTCCTTGCAGGCAACACTCTAACACCCATTTTATTTTACTGCTTTCTTATTGAGAAAAGTGAACACATTCACAAGAGTAATAGAACAGAAAATTAAGAACCACCTTTTGGCAAGAAAGCTGGTATTACCATAAAGAAACATGATTTACATGCCAGTTCTTTTTTATTATTATTGGCATCTCTGAGCTGCAGTGACATTAATCAAGCTGAGCATATCCTGAGGACAGCATCTATGTGCTCACAACTACAAGATTCCTTTCCTTTTGTGTTCAACTTAAGCAGGTTTTTAGAAATTATTTTCAGAGTTGAGATGGGGAAAGCATTCTCATTGCATGTACATGTCTTTCATCATCCACCAGCTAAGATACTCTTCCATTCTCAGTAACTCAGTGACATAATTTCACTGTAGTTAATTGAAGTAATTATTTATCTTTGTGTGAGATCTGAAAAAGAGGCTGGAGATAGCGTTTGCTGCTGGGAGGAGATTCAGTTATCTTCTTCTGAGCTGTGAACTTTAGAGAACAAGACATGTTTTTTCTGTGTTCATGCTGGCTTGCTGAAATTCAGTTGGAGACTTCCCCTTCTCTGCCTTCTACCTAAAACTTAGTGTTTAGGTAGTATCCTATGTGTATATCCTGTATACATCCTGTCTATCTTACAGGATGAAGATACTGGAGCTCCTCATATATCAAGTTCCTTCCAGTTCATTTAAAAATCCAGCTCAAAGGCTTTCATCTGTTTTGTAAAGATTGACTTGATTTATATTCTGCAAAAGCACCACTTTACTGCAACAACTGAGATCTGTGGATGTCAGAGCTCATAGATACTCATTTCTTGGTCTTTAACATAAAGGAGCACGTGGCCCAGCTTTTCCCTAGTAAAAAAATATCCTGAGCCTCTGGTGCTCTGTTGTATTTCTCATTTCCATCCCTAGCTCCTCTCTGAAAGGGTGGTTTGGGTTCAGATGGGTGTGTTGTGGTGTGGTGAGGACTTTGAATGCAGCTGCTGGGGTATTGGGCCACTTGGAATTTAAGTCTTCCCTTGTGCAACAGAGGTGATTAATGGGGCTGGAATGACTGCTTATAAGGAAAGATTAAAAATGTGCAATGTCCTTAACTTGGTTAAGCAGCAGCTGATGTTGCAGATCATCCTCTTGGTGGTTCTAGTGCTGGATGAAGAGGAATGGAAGGAATCAGTGTGGGCACATGAAATGGGACAAACCCAGTACAAAGCATTTGGGCTGAACAGCAGCTGCTGTTTTAAAGAGAAAGACGTTAGTGATGAGCAAGTCCCAACCTCTTTCATGCTGGGAATTCCCAGCATCTAAATCTCCTCTCCTGAGACTAACAGGCTGGAAAAAAAGAACAAACCAAATAAGAAAGGCAAACTGCTTTCAACCCAGCCTTTATCAGGTGGAATAATTTATGTATTAGATGTATGATGCTTTTCAAATAAAATGGTGGAAACTTCATGAAACAAATACAGACAGATGAGTGTACCAGTGAATTCTCCACAGGGGTCAATTAGGAAACCGTAGAAGGATATATTCAGACCTGTTCCATCTCTAAGCTGTAAGATTTATGCCAAATGCACTCAGCAAACAAAGAGAAGCTAAAAATAAAATCACGAGGCATAATGATTTCCAGTTGTATTTACTTCCCGTTTTGTTCCAATGATCAGACAGTAAAGTTGGCAGCTTTTATCCCTCTTAATCTGTGGGTCACTGAATGCCATTCTCAAATTCCAGGGCTTAGTTTGTGCCACATCGATTTCTCTCTGGTGAGCAGTTCTTGTGACAGTTGGCAAATTGCTCTTCTTTCTGATTTTTTAGTTTCTTTTGGCAATCTGAAGCCAATACACCTTTCCAAGGTAATCAAATCATGATTATATTGAAGACGCAGGAAAAAAGGAAATAATAATATTAATCCAAAGCACAGCAGGGGTGTTCACTGTTCATTTAATCTAGCTCAACAGCTGTTCTCAGTGTACACAGGTCATACAACTCTGATATTGTGTGTAAAAATGTGTCCTATTGCAAATCACCATATCATGAAGTATCTTTTCTCTTTGTACCTAGGGGTATTGCCAGTCTAGGAATGTCCATACTTATTTTTTTCAGCCTTTCTGAAGTCCACTGTTGTCCAAAGGTACAGGTAGTTTATGAACCACTTCAACAGCTACATAGAGGCCTAACAGAATTCTTACTGTGCTTGCCAAATTGTGATCAAGTGATTTGGAGACCAAGAAACAGGAATATAGACATGGAATGGTTTGGTCTTTAGTATACGTATAAAATCTGTTACTAATTACGTAATTTTCTTACTTAAAATCCAATGACATTAAAAGAGGTACTTTTTTTTAAAACTTTTTTTTTTTTTTTCCCACTCCTACAATGGTTTTTGGGAACCACTGCTGTAGTAGTGATTCATGCTGACTAACAGATGAGCAATTTTTGATGACTTTCAGAAGGCACTTCTTTCTTTTCCTGGAACTATGTGGATTTTGTTAACACTGTCACTGAAAAGTTAAACAAATAAATTTAGCAGCAGGAACATTACTTCCAGGACTGCCTGGCTATCATCAGACTCACAAGTCTGGAGAGAATCTGCCTATGGAATAGCAAAGGGTTAAATTCTGGTTTTAGTTTGTGTGTTAGCTCCTATTGAAAACAGTAGCTGTATGGGAGTAATAGAGCAGTACTTGGCCTTAAGTCTTTCTGAACAATTAGAAAATGCTGCATTATCTGAATACTCTTCTGCAGACTTTGTCCCTCCAGGAGAAAACTGTATGCACTCAATTTTGGATGTTCTCAAATTAAATGAATAGTGCTGTAAACAGAATTCATACAGCTTCATAATTAACTTATCTTGTCTAAAATGAGTCTCTTTATAAAATGTGCTGAATATTGCTGGGATGATGGTGTTAAAAACCCAGATGTGGTAGGCAGTTCTGTAGCACTGTAATATGGAGATAATTTGTAAGGGGAAGCCTGTGAGATTAAAAAAAATGTGGTAAATGAGGGAGAGCACAGAGGCTAAAATCAGTGTAAAGCAACTGGGGTTTTTTTTTCTGTTTTTTTCTTCAAGTTAGGGAAAAAAAATTGAAAAGCAGAAGAGGAGAGGGAGAGCTCAGCCCTAGACAGAGCTCAGTTGGAAGTCTTAAATTCCTAAATAAATGTCTTAGGAAATAGCTATTGATCCTTGCCTGGAGAATAGTGCCAAAGACAGTCAAAGGGGTGAGGAGAAAGACAGGGGTTTGTTTGTTTTATTTTTTTTAATAACATGCTATCAACAGAAGCAGTCTGAGTAGGCACTTTATTAATAATATTTTGCACCTCATCACATGCCACGTGCACATTTATTTCTGAAATATGGGAGAGAAAGTAAAACTGTTTTAATATTTTCCTTTCCTGCTCTCTATTCAGATGAAAAAGTGTGCAGCAATCATCATTATACATATGTCTACCCCCACAGAGTGGGCACATGCACATTTTTTTTTAGTTTCCATGAATATTCTTGGGTTTTTCCCCTTTACCTTTAAAGATGTTAAACTTACAGCACCGTGCCTCAGGCTCGGTTTATTGAATTCCATGCTAGGACAAGTGAGAGTGGGTGAATAAACCCATGTTTGGTGTTTCTCTCCCTGTGTGTGTGCTATTCCATGACCTGCAGCTGCTTGGTACATCTCGCACAGCTGGCAGGAGCTGGGGTGTCCAGTCTGCTGGTGCTTGTTCATGTGTCTGGCAGGGTAAGTGGAAACAGGTACTCCTGGTGAACACCAACTGCTCTCCCCTTGTATTTTATCTTTGCTCCCAACAGCAAGCAAGGAAGGCTGATGTAAGGGTCATTTACAAGCTGTAATTTGAATGGTCTGTTTTAAAACAGGGAAGGGGAAAAGTTCTGCTCTTTTCAATAGGTGTGTGTGCGTGGAAGACTCTAAGCCAGTTTATCTAAAAAGAGGACACATAGTGGATTTAGTTTTAGCAGGGTGATTTTTCTGTGTCCTCTTGTTTCCTGGAGTCATTGACTGATTTGGGTTGGAAGACACATTAAGGTCTTCTAGTTCCAACCCTTCTGCACGGGCAAGGACACTTCCACTAGACGAGGTTGCTCAAAGCCTCACCCAACCTGGCCTCAAACACTTCTAGGGTTGGGGCATCCGCATCTTTCCTATTTGTCAGAGCATGATCTCCTTTCTGAACTTTGTCCTGTATAATTTTAAAATTGTAGTGAGGGTGCTGAAAGAGCTTTGCCCTGATTTATTGTTCCCTTTAAGTTGTTTAGTTTTGGATGCATTAGGAGATTAAGAGCATACATAGAAGAAGTTAATCATGGTGACTTTTGTGGCTCTTAATCTAGCTATTCAGACTGGCTATGGCTTGGACTTGGTATGTTCAGGCTGTGTTTAGGTGGATCTTAGGATAGATAAGCCTGCTTGGTCCTGGATATGTAAGACTTATTGACATCACCAGGAACCAAAAGGTCAACCTGTATTACCTTGCTGTCAGTGTCCAGGCTCCACCTAGGGTGTTCCTGAGACTGCTTGTCCTCAGTATGTACTTGGGTGTATGTTTGTATATAAATAATAAGGAGATATAAGTAACAAAGAGATTGAGCAGGTTTGACTTGGAGAACAACTTCAAACTTTGCTTGGCTTGACTTGTAGGTAAACAAACCTTTAAAGGTATTTGAAGAAATGGTGACTTGTTCTTAGGATCTCTTGAGAAACAGTGAAAACTTGCATCAACCTTAGATGCAAACCTTAATAAATAATGGCTAAATACTGTCTAAGTCACTGATAGGAAGAGTGTGTGTAGTATGCAGGAGATGTGTTTTAGCTGAGGTTAGACTGATTAAGAATGATTTAAGTGCAAAGGTTATGTATACAAGTTGTTATTCCATAAAATATTAAGGGCTGGATAGGAACAGACTGAAGTGCCTAAATGTGAAATATATATTCATTTAGATAATTAGGACATCGCAAGACAAAAACCCCAAACCCCAACACCCAATCTTCATCTGTGCGAGTTTAACTACATCCCAAAATCTGGGACCTTGGATATTCCAGAAATAAGAGATGTCTAGGTATCCTGCAAACTGACAGATGACTAGATAAGTGAAGCCTGGACAACTGGGGAGAAACATAACCTGACAGTGGAATTGTAATAATGAATATCTGCCATTTCTCTGTTCTCCTTAGCAATCCAGTGATCTGCACCCTGGGGGAAAAGGACCTGGGGGTGCTGGTCAACACACAGCTAAATATGAGCCAGTGATGTGCTCAGGTGGCCAGGAGGACCAACAGCATCCTGGCTGGTATCAGCAATAGTGTGACCAGCAGGAGAAAGGAAGTGACTGTGGCCCTGTACTCAGCACTGGTGAGGCTGCACCTCAAGTACTGTGCTCAGTTCTCAGCTCCTCACTACAAGGACATTGAATTGCTGGAGCATGTCCAGAGATGAGCAACCAAGCTGGTGAAGGGTCTGGAGAACAAGTTCTTTGAGGAGAGGCTGAGAGAACTGGAAATGTTTAGTTTGAAGAAGAGGAGGCTGAGGGGAGACCTAATCGCTCTCTAGAACTACCTGAAAGGAGGGTGTACTGTAGGGGCTGTTGGCCTCTTTTCTCAAGTAAGACTAGAGGAGATGGCCTGAAGATGTGCCAGAGGAGGTTTAGACTAGATATCACAAAGAATTTCTTTAGTGAAAGAGTAGTCAAACACTGGAATGGGCTGCTGAGGGAAGTGGTAGAGTTACTATCCTTGAAGGTATTAAAAAAATGTATAGGTGTGTTACTTCAGGACATGCTGTATTGGGCATGGTGGTTTTTTTTTCTGTGTTGATGATTGGACTCTGTGATATTAGAGTTCTTTTCAACCATGATAATTCTGTGATTCTGTGATGCTGCAAGAGCATCACTATGATATCTTGGCAGGTTATCAATGACAAAAAGGAGAGTGTGTTATGAGACCTGTATTAGAAGTATTAAAATCTGTTGGCATAGTAATAGAAATACAGAGATGAAAGAAAATCTCCTGAAAAGAAAAAGTTGTTTTTCTCAGCACTCTAACACTTCTTAAATGGCAAAACTAGTGGTTTCTTACCTACATGCTGTTTTTCTCTAGTAGTGTCCTAGGGCGCTACAGCTAGCACACATCATCTTGTGTAGAAAACACAGACTACTAGAGAATTCAAGAAAAGTGCCTGCCTTTAATTTCTTTAAAGTAAGGAGAATTACTGCATTTGGAGATTTTGCTTTGGAATTCTGAACTGTGTAAGAAATCAACATAAAAACAGGAACAGAGATGTTCATTTTTATTTTAGAACATAGCCATTCATGTTTGTACTGCATTTCAAGTATGAAAGAATAGTGAATTCTCCTTTAGGCTTCATTTAACTAACAGTATCTTTGTTAAGTGCTACAATAAAAGGGTTTGCCAAAAAGGCAGTATCTGAAGTAGTGGAAGAGTGGTTTTAGGAGTCTCCTACAGACACCTTCCAGTAAGGCAATGACAAAAGAAGGGTAAACTCCTTCTATCTCAGTTTCAGTGAGCATACGTGTCTCTTCTTGTGCACATAAATAGTTTGTCAATAACTAGCAGACAGATTCCTGTCAGCAAAGATGGAGATGCCAACATCCAGCAGCTATGATACAAAAAAACAGTGTGGAACATTTATCTTCATTTTGGAAGCTGCATATGTAGAGCTGAACTGAGGTAATTCACTTAGCAAACATGTGAAATGATCTGCCTTCTCTCATAATTTGTCTGTAGAAGGAGACCACATCCATTTCATTACTTGTATGAGGCAGTCATAATATTACTGCAGTCGTGTAGGATGTTTTTGTGAGGGCAAGGATGTATCTGTACAAAGATACTTAAGTGCTAGTGCATAGTTTTATACTTGTGCAGGTTAGTATGTCTTGTTTTGACCTGAAGCCAAAGAACAGTTCATGAGCAGTTCACAAGCACAGATGACTCAATCCAACTGGAAACATCTTCTGATTTCTTTTTTTTTTTTTTTTTTTTTTTAAATTTGATTTCATGGTGTATAAGTGCTGCTGAAGGAGCATTGTGTAGGTGGGATTACTTAAAAGTAAGTTACTTAAGATTACTTAAGATTACTTAAAAGTAAGAGAACAGTCCTGAGATAAGAGAACTGATTTTATGTTGGTACAAAAGAAGTATCAAGCTATCTTGATTATCCATCCTTGGTCAAATTGCTCACTGTGTACTTTCAGAAATTGTTCTGTTAAGGTTTGGTGTGGGGTTTTTTCCACAGCCATGGGGCCTAAGAAGTTTTTAGTTCACTGGTTAAAAACAACAGCATCCACTGATTCTATGATAAAGATCTTTAGAGAATATTTGACCTTTCCTTGCAAGTTTTTAACTGCTTTCTTGCTATCAGCATTCCTCTTTTTATGTGTGACGATGAATTTTAAGAGAGACATCAACAAATCAAGTGTTTGGGAACATGCACACAAATAATGTAGAAAAGTTTTCTTCTTTTTACTGAGGGGCTGAGTGCTAGAGGACAAAAGAAGGACAAAAAGACTGGAGAGAGTAAAGAAGAGAATTGAGTTGAAAAAAAGAGGAAGGAGAGAAGTCGATGAGTAAGAAGACATAAGTAAGAAGGAAGGAAAACGGGCTGAGAAGAAGGAACTGAAAAGCCTCAAGGGAAATAATCTTTGACACTGAGAAAGCTGTCGTTTTCAATATGATTATTCTGAGACTGGTATCTGAGGCTTAGAGAACCAAGAGCATGAGCAGCGATGTGCCTGTGGTTGGGCTTCTCATGACAGGTAAGTATTGCTGTGTGCAAGACACTGCCCTCAGCAGGGCAAAGCTCATGTCAGAGGTGTTGGGGCTGTACTAAATCTACATCTTGAAGTACTGGAAATTGCTTTTGGCAAGTTTCTATTTGGAATGTGCGCTTTCCACCAGGGCTCAGTTGGTCAAAATATCTCTACTGCTTTCCTCACCGTGCTTCCACACCAAGGTTTGTGATGCAGCACAGAAAATCTAAAAGCTCTTGATGTAAGGCCAGCCTTGCAGAGACATTCCCTTAGGTATAATTGACAATGCAATCATGCTCACACTCTCAATTCAGATATGATAACTGAGGTGGTAGAGTAACAATGAAGCTGAGATACATGGAGATTGATCTTTTTTCACTCTTTGCTCTTAATTATTTGAATTATCCATATTGAAATGTTGTTTTGATGGGTTGCTGGCATCTACTTGTGACTCAGGGAAGGAGGGACAGTGCAGATCTGCACATCTCTGGAGAAAAGCGAAGAGGGAATGCATTTCAGGAGACCAGAACTATTTCATTGGTCTGGGAATACAATAAAATAAAGCCCATTCCTTTTACATGCTCTCCCTGGCTTGTTTGCTCAGTATTCTGGTACAATTTTAAGTAGTAAGTTACTCTGGCTCATGGTTTTTGCATGTACCTACCTCTGTGTGACTGGACTAATTTTTATTTTCCCCTAGATGCCTATATGCTATCAAGTTAATATATAAAATAGTTTGCTTTAGAATGAACCAGGTCTTTAACAATTTCTTATTTTGGTTTGGTTTGGGTTTTTTTGTGAGCTCCTTACTAGACTAATGCTTCCTATAGCTGGTGAGGATTTTTCCTTTATGATCATAATTTTCCAGGTGCCTTAAACGATAGGAACATATTGCAAAAATAAATCTTTTTATTGAATTCACCGTACTTCTCATGATTTATAGTAGTGACTTTATCCTGTCACTGTGGAGGGTTTTTTATGGCTTCCTTTTTGTTTGCCTTTTTTGGTTGTTTTTGTTTGGGGTTGTTTTTGTTTGTTTGTTGGGGTTTGTTGTTTTGTTTGTTTTGTCTTTTGGTTTGTTGGTTTTTACTTCTGGGAATTTCATGATTATATGGGATGGGCAAGTGGAATTCAGACTTGCTAATAACCAGTGAAGAAAGTATTGAGTCATATTTTGTTTCTGACAGTTGTGGTGGGAATTATTTCTTCTGCTTTTCATAAAAAGTCTTCTGTGCATTTCCCCTCTTTCTTTAGACTTGAATCCAGCAAAACAACTGGTTTCATTTGCTTTCTGTGATAATATCCACAGACTTAACATACAACATTTGTTATAGTGCTTTGCTGGGTCAGGGGTTACTTTACTTGAGCTTCATATCAAGTCTGCATGTATGTTACTCTAGAATTTTCATAACTCCACAGCAGCAATTTTTCATTGTACTTAGCATTTTCATACAATACATGTTTGTAGAAAAACACAGATTAACCAAAACATGGGGATAGAAACACAGATGTGCACGTAGCTGTGTTCATTAGAACAAGGTTATTCAGTGCCCTCATTTCTTACATAGCTATATTTGCAAAGAACAAAATTAGTATTTTTTTTCCCAATTTATTGTGCTTCCTTTTGAGATTTCAGAACTATGATGTAGAGAAACAATGAATAAAGCAATTAAAATAGCCAAACTTTGCCTACCCATGTTCAGGCCAGACATGGTGATTAACAGGAAATTCCCCACTGAAAGCACCAGTGGATACTAACATTGCTTGAAGCTGATTGCTGGTTTGCACAGGACCCTCCATCAGTCCATTTGAATGGTTTTTGTTTATTTTTAAAGTTGACCGAGCTTCACACGGAGTCAAGAAAGAGCTTTTAGATGAAAAGACAGGTTTGGAAAACCCTCTTTTTTTGTAAATGAGTCAGCTTAGTAAGCTAAGGACATCCCTTACATAACTCCCCTGTGCAGCCTTTGGAGGTTTGCCTGTGTAAGGCAGAGGTAATGTGGGCTGGATTTCAGGAACCACAGCAGCACAGCCTACCATCAGGTTTCTGCACTGCAAAGAGCTATGAGGGTTCATCCCTCCTCAGTCTATCAGTATCCATCTGTCCACACCTGAGGGTGGAGCCCAGGATTGTTTGTGCTGAGGCATGCTAAAAGCTTGGCTACCCTGCAATTTGTACTTAAACTGAAGTGGCAGAACTATTGGGAGCCACCTACCAAAAATCCGTAGACTAAGAGCTCCTTCCACTTGCGAGCTGGTTAGCCAAAAGCTGTGACTCATCTATGCTTTTGCCACACAGCAATCATAAGAACATTTTCCCTAAATTCAAACCAGCACGATCTTGTGCTTGAATGATAATAAATTAAAGGCCTATGTGACACAGACAGGGAATCAGTCTCAGAACCAAGTGTTCCCTGAGAAATTTGAAACGGTAACCTCTGCTGATTCCACCTTCTATTTTTGTCATTGGGTCCTTTATAAATAATCTTCTAATGGGATATGACAGCTCTAGTCTGACATTTGGGAGATTTCAGATCTGACAACAGTTACGTGGAAATAGTAACCTCTGAGAAACAGGTTTGAGCTGCTATTTCAGTTAGACAACACTCATAGTCACAACACTCAAAATCCTAGAAACAGGGTGGATTTTGATCCTGTACATATTATACTGGCTATATTTTGAATCAATACATTAAAAAAATATTCCCTTTTGAAAAAAATGCTTATAAATAGCTCAAGAAAAATTGTTCTAAGTGTTTTTGTTTTCTGTTTTATCAACAAACGTTCTTTCCACATAATTTCATTTTTCAGCTGAGAGCTTTGCTGAAACTCAAACCTGAAAATTCAGTTCCAGTTCTCAGAGCTGTAGATACTTTGATTTTGATAGCATGTTTCAGTGGCCATAGTTTCTGAGGGGGAGGAAAAGAATTTGTCTTTTGCACATTTGAATAAATGTTTTGGCTTCAGAAATTCCAAAATAGAAAATCGTTTTGAAACAGGTTTTCCTTTCCTTGAAATTTTCCTTTCCTTGCCTGTACAATATGAGATGTATTTTTTAAAAAAAAATCATGATTAACTCAAAGTCTCATTTAAAGCTGGGACCCTCCCCTGTGTAATGACAGTGCAGCTGTTCTGTAGGCAACTGAAATAGATCGGCTCTTCCCGCAAAACCTCCTTCATTCTCCAGGGAAGTTTAACCAGAAATCTTGTCTCAGCAACCTTCACCAACCACTAAACAAGCTCTCATCTTAATATAAAAGGAATGGTGATTTTACATACTGCAAGGCATAGACCTGGTGAACCCAGGAGATGGTGACGTGCTACTGACTGCTATTGAGGCACACAGCAGAGTTGGGACAGTTTGTGTCAGCTGTGTTGGTGGGGCAGCCAGTTTCAACCTGGTTGAAATTCTAGCTTTATAAAGTTCATTCTTTCTTGTTGAATTTTTTCAGTAGTTACATATGAATTTTTCACTCCTTGTGGTGGTAAGAATGGTGTCTTGGTGATCTAAGACCTTTTTTTGTGATGTTTCTATTTTTGGTAAAGGGATTCATGTCTTATTTCTTTGTGGTGGATGAGCTGTAACTACAGAACTAAAAGTGTTTCAAATGTGGTTTGCTAGGGCCCTTAGCATTTTTCTGACTTGGAGATACCTATGTTTTCTTTCTAAATCAAAATAACAGATCCATTCCAAAATGTATTTTCTACTGGTATCTCTCAGAGAGGGGCAAACCTTGTGAGGGTAGAAGCACCACAATAAGATTGAGTTAAGCTGTATATTTAAAGTGATCAATGTGATGCACTCTTAGCCAAAGTAGTGGGAGGAATGATGGAAGGTACTATTTCAAGGTTCACCTGGGGAGAGTGTGTGAGACACTGGGATTTGGCAGAGAAGGCATTCTTGACCTTTGTCACATTAAAGAAAGTGGCATGTTAGCTTATGCTTTTTAATCGATAACTTTTTAAACAGCATTTTTTGTTTGTCTCAGATGTGGTTTGAAGTTTTCGCTTTAGAGTGTGCAAGGATGCTGGCTGTGGTCTGTTAAACATATCTCAAACATGCAAAACCTTATCTCTGCGTTAAGACAAAAGTAAATACTCCTTTTAGTTCCAGCCCAACTAGCTGGAGATGGTTTTTCCTTCAGGCTCCTCATCATTGCCCACAAAAGGAGGAATTACTGCCTATAGTGATTAGTGTGAGCACTCCCTAAACTGCACATTAGGGAACATTAGCCAAGTTTGCTCAAACCACCTAATTAACATTTTAAGCTAACCTGCTGTTCTTTTCTGAGGTGGATTAGGGAGAGTGCTTGTGAAGAAGCTCTCCCAGCAGAACAGCATGTGTTTCTGTGACACACTTTGTAACTCTGGGGGAGTGATTTCCAGCAGAGGGTATTAAAGGAGAAGATATGTTTTTCAATCAGTGCTGCTACCTGAAGGGTGACCAAATGTCTGCAGTTCACAGGCCCCAGCTTGATTTGTGGGAGAAAGGAGATCAGAGGTGCTGGAGTGAGAAAGGGATGAGATGGGTAAAAAGGCAACATATCTCTATTTGGTTTTGTGGGTTTGGGGTTTTTTTTTGCATAATTTCTGTAATGCACCACATGCTTCTAATGCATGTCTTGCATCCTGTCTCTAATGAACCTTGCATCTGTAGCTAGCTGAAGAAGCAGCTTTTTTGTAGTTGATGCTTCCCACATGAATGCTGCCTCTCGTAAATCAGGCCCAGAAGGTGTTTATTAGAATTTTGCTTCTGCTGTTCTTCCTCTCTGTGCCATACATCACCCCCAACTATATCTGCATTGGGAGTCCAATGATCTAAAGCCAGATGATTGAAACATAGATAGTAAGACAGAAGGATGTTTATGCCTGGGGAAAACAGGGATATATCTTCTTTTAATACATTTTTTTTTCTCATGCAACTTCTGCCACTTTAAAGGGGGAAGTGCATTGACTTTAAAGAGAATAATATCTCTCCCATTTGGAGTGCCTGCAAAACACTGCAAATCATTTATGTCACTCCTCATACTTTAACTGTTCTAATGTTATTTAATTCTGAGATCAAGGCTTGTGCTGGGACAAATAAAAATCACATTGCCAATTTAACTGAGAACTGCATTCCCAGTTGCCACAGCATAACCCCTGATTTTCTGAAAGTATGTGAGAGAGAGGCTGAGTGGAGACACACAGGGTAAGAAAGTAAGACTCCTACACCTGATTTTCACTTCCCTTTAGTCAGATAAGTGAAAACCACCCCTGAGACATGTCTATATCATATCTGATCCAGTTAAAGCTTTGAAGAGTTGATAATGTGGTGTTAATGTTAAACTGACTGACAGAATCTTTCCTGGAGTTGGCATGAGCAAATATATCAAGAATAGATCAATTAATCACTGGTGAGCTTCATTAGTACCAGCACAGGGAAAAATGAGATTGCATCTCAGATGTTAACCAGGAATCCTTTATACTGCTCCTACAAAGGATTGTGGCTGAGGGAAGAATGGCTAAGAATTAAGAAAGTAGGTTTGGGGAGTGGAAAACAGTTCTTATGAAGTGAATTCAGGAGGAAATAATCAATGGGACAGATGACTAAATCCTCTACTCCTGAAATAAAGGTACATTTGTTCTGTAAATTCAAAGAACATGACACAGATTCTTCTGATTCATGTAGCATTTCACCTAAGAGATCAGGATAAACTTGTGAAGACCTCTGGGAACAATGGAAGCTCATGGAAGAAGTACGAGCCCAGAACTTTCTTCAGTCTGTACAGATCTGGTCACTGCTGAATTTGCAGAGTACGCAAGACAAAACCACACTTTTCTGTAAGTCACTCTTGGCTGCTACATCAATGTGCATCTTTACGTAGAGCAGCATCTTTGCACTCCATAGAGTGCAATCTGATAGGGATGCCAGAAGGGAGAGCTCCTGATAAATTGTGTGGCTTCTAGACAGGTTCTATCTAATGTTTTCTACACAAAGCATTTCACAAAAGTACCACTCTACTTGATTTACCAAATGAGGATCCTAAAACATACAGGCTGAATAACTCTGAGGATGGAAAGAAAGTTAATAGCAGACTGAAAAGAGAAAATGTCATTTCCTGATACCCTGCACAGCTTCTGGTCTGCTGGGCTTAGCAGACAAACCTTCTTCTCTTTCTTCATATCCTACAGCATATTGCTCTCTAGCCTCCAGAAGGGCAGCATTTCATGGGTGGTATATGAGGTGGTATGATGATAATATGTGTGTGGTAATAGAGGGTTCCTTTGCAGTACAGGCTTTTCTCTTTTTCATCTCAAGATCCTGGTGAAATGCATTTCCATTATTTTGTCTCTGTATCTTTAGTTCTCTCATCTGCAGCATCTTCTGAATTTTCCTTACTCTAAGTGAAACTACTGTATTAAAGCCACAAAAAAAAGCACCTGCTGGGTCACTATACACTTGTAGAAAAAAGTCTTAATGCCAGTATTAGAGATTTATTGGAAGAGGAGGAAGAAGCTCTAACTTGAAAGGAATCTGATCATCAATCAAAATGTTTAAGTGAAGTACAATATACAGGGGTTTACCTGAATCATCAAGAAAATATAATGCACTTGGTTTTTGTTTATGACTAAGGAGTTGTAATTCATGACTGCCAAGTGAGAAACAGCCTTTTATTCTTCATTGAAGACTGGAAACAAAAATGTAACTATGTGTCTTAAACTTTTTATATATTCTTGGGATATTAATGCTTAATATCCTGTGTTAGTTTTGCTGCCCAGGGCTGCTGACTTTTTTTGGGTTATAGGATGAGTTGATCTAATTACCAGCATTGAAAAAGGCCTTATTCTTATCCCAGTCAGAATGGAGCATTCAGCGTGGAATCTCATACTCAGCACACATGATTGTGCAATTTGGTTTGGTTTTAGGTCAGCTGAAAAAGCTTCATTTTGTTGAAGGTCTGGAAATATCTCTTGCTGTAGCATCTTTGGGACAGTCAGCTTAAGCCCTGAAATCAGAACTATTTACTCTGTGACTGTGTTTCTAGGCTGAGGATCTGCTTTTCAAAGTAGATATTTCCCAAAGTTTCATGCACTGGTGAAATTAGAGGACTTTTTGTTCCACCATGAAGTATTCCAAACTTCTACCTTCTTGCTGGAAATTTGGTATTAATGCCTGTCTCACACGCACAATGAGATCACAAACCCACATAAGAGTCCAAAGCAGTGTTTATTAATACACACGCTGAGGGAAAATCTACGCTGCTATTTGCACACTTCTCTCTGATAATCAGGTACTGGGGTTTCTAGTCATGCCCACACATAAACCTGTGGTCTGGGCCCCACTGAGAAGGAACTTTCTTCCACCACCTCTGGAATAGAGGGAAGAAAAGCTACATGTGACCTGGTAGCTGAAGTGGCACCTCCCATACATTCCAGGCATATGCGTGAATAAACTGTGACTAATATTAATTCTGTTGTGTGATATCTGAGGTCACGTAATTACTCTAAGAGCATTGTGAGCCAAGATATATGTGTCAAGTTATCTCAGTTATGTGCTGTAAAGCTCCAAGGGTGAACTACGCGTAGTACTGAATATTAACTGTGGCATTACCTGTGTAACACAGGACTGTGAATGTTAATGAATCTTCTTGTTGATCATAATAGAACCACGGAATATGTTGGGTTGGAAAGGACTTTTAAAGGCCATATAGTCCAACTGTTCTGTAGTGATCAGGGACATCTTTAACTAGATCAAGCTGCTTAGAGCCCCATCTGCCTGAACATGAGTGTCACCAGGGATGGGGCCTCCACCACCTCTCACGTCAACCTATTCCAGTGTTTCACTACCCTTATAGTAAAGAACTTTTTCCTAATATCCAATCTAAATCTACCCTTCTCTACTTCAAGACCACTGCCCCTTGTTCTGTCACTACATGCCCTTGTAAATAGTTTCTCCCCAGATTTCCTGTAGGTCCCCTTCAGATATTGGAAGGCTTGTATAAGGTCTCCCTGGAGTCTTCTCCTCTCCAGGATGAACAACCCCAGCTCTCTCAGTATGTCTTTATAGAACTGTTCCATCCCTCTGATTGGTTTTGTGTCCTTTCTCTGGACCTGCTCCACCAAGTCCATGCTCTTCTTGTGTTAAGGGCTCCAGAGCTGGACACAGTACTCCGGGTGAGGTTTCACCAAAGCAGAGGGGACAGAATCACCTCTTTCAGTCCGTTGTCCATGCTTCTTTTGGTGCAGCTCAGGGTGCAATTGGGCTTCAATTGCACATTTTTGATTCATGTCCAGCTTTTCATCCACCAGTACCCCCAGTCCCTTTCCGCAGGGCTGCTCTCTATCATATCAATAGAACTGACATGAAAGTTCTCTTCTTTAACCATTCTGCAAGTTTTGGTCAGGAGAATGAAAACTGGTTCTACTGCTGTTAAAGCTAGTGAGAGGTCCATAGGCATATCTAGAGAAGTATATTACAGGACTTTGAGGCGGCTCAGGGGAGACCTCACCGCTCTCTACAACTACCTGAAAGGAGGGTGTAACCAGGTGAGGGTTGGGCTCTTTTGCCAAACGGCAAGAGGGCATGGTCTTAAGTTGTGCCAGGGGAAGTTTAGGTTAGATATTAGAAAGAATTTCTTTACGGAGAGAGTGATCAAGCATCGGAATGGGCTGCCTACTGAAGTGGTGGATTCTCTGTCCCTGGAGATATTTAAAAAGAGACTGGATGTGGCACTCAGTGCCATAGTCTAGCAACCGCAACGGTGGTTCAAGGATTGGACTCTATGATCTATGAGGTCCCTTCCAACCCAGCCAATTCTATGACTATGTGAAGGCAACATTCATGAGACTAATGAGGTAGGACGAGGTGAAAAAAATTAAAGTAGGAGACATCTTGTTACTTACTACAGAGAGAACTAACATGTCTTCTCACTGATTTGGCATGTGGCACAAATGTTATGAAGCAATAAAATATTTCAGGACAAGACCACCTCTGAGAGACTGGGCATGGACCTGTTTTACTTGTTTAGATGTTGCCAATAAAATGTGAAGTGGTTGCCAAATACAGTGTAGGGGTAAAAGTACCATAGGAATAGGTGTTTGCCTTTGTGAAGTCACCAAAGACTCATGAGGAAACCAAAGCAGTGGAATACTTCCAGGAATACTTGAAAAGCAGGTATTTGCTGTCCACTGGTATTGATGGATGAAAATGCTGGGTTTGGGGGTTTCCACCACCAGGTAGTAGTGCTGTCCCCTTCCTTCCTATCTTTTTAATAATTAAAAAGTTTTTCTCTGTATCCACACTTTGTATTTACAAAAGGGAAAGCAGTGTCTGCTTACAGTTGCTAGGGAAGCTGTTTACATTTCCTACATTCCTGATATTAGTTAATATTTAGAGGTAATGTTATTGAGGCCGTAGAGGAGCCCATCTTTGAACATAGAGCTTTCTGCCAAGCACATTTGGCAAAAAGGTTACCAATATATTTGGTTTTGAATGCAAGCACCTGCCCAAGGCTGAAATGTTGACATTTAGTATCTTTGCATGTGGTGGTCTTGCATCTCTCTTGTATAATGCATACATATTATGCTGGTAAATATTTTTTCACTCACTATCCTGGAGACTAAAATTGCTTAGCTATAAAACAGGGAGAATTAACAATTCTGTTCCAGCAGTGATAAACATTTGGCTGTCATTATGTTCAGCTTGGACTATTTTGTAAATATTCTCAGCTCTCCATGTTCTGGTTGTCATCACTCAAGTAATCTATCTCCATCTTCAACTTTTATCCATGAAATTAAACCAACAGAAATTAATGGGACAAATTGTGTGAGGAAAGGGTACCAACAGACTTAGCTGAAGAAATGGGTCCTTAGAGAATACTTTAGTCTGAGATAATATAGTGTGGCACAAATGTGTCACTAATAGACAGCAATATGTTATGAAATCTAAGGCACCACTCTTGGACTATTGGTTTATGTGATTTGGCGTTGTTGGGTTGGACACTAGGGCAAACATACACTTTTCAGGATGAAGTCAAACCAGGTTTTGACAAATTTGAAGCATTTTGATTGTCATAATATTTTTTCTTTAAAATTATATGTCAGGCACTAAGTATGAAGCAGCTGTCATAATCCTGATGGGAATAAAATTTCTTCATTTGTATTCAAACCTTACACTGCCTGTGCTGGTACTGTGAGAAGATACAAAGACATCAGTCAAAAACATCTGTTTCCTGTAATGGATTAAAAAGCACCTTGGTCTAAATACAGACCTTTTGCAAGATTAAATTTCAGCCTAATTGGAAAGATTTAAAAATTTCAAGATCAGCAGTTTTACTGAAGCTTATATTTATCCCTTAAAAAAGGTATATAATTAAGGTTAAGTTTTCATGGCTATGATCTAAAGCATCAGGAAAATACCCCAAGAGCTTCATAAACTGGAATACGTTTGTTGCCCACCGAAACCAGCTGACTCCTTCACAAATGTGTTCCTACATGTTTTACATTTGAAAGATCAGAAGAAGAGTCTAAGTTGACTGGATCAACTGTTTGACTACAGATAATTTAGCCACCTGCACTAGTAGCCAGGGACAGAAAGTCTCTGTAGTGAGGGCTCATCTGCAGAGCACTTTTCCTGAGGAAGCCTGTCAGATCCCATGGGAGCTGTGTTCAGGCTGCTAAGTCACTCCACCCTGGGCCTTGCTGTTGTTAGTCCTACATCATTTCATCTGTTCTTCTGCACAGATGGGCGAGGGACTTATTGAGGGGCTGGGGGAGCAGGATAAGAACGGTGGTGCCCATGTGGTGGACATGGGTCATTAAAGTCAACATTAGCAAATTATGTAGGGCTCAGGTGTCTTCTTGGCAGGATACACAAAGTAAATTATTTATATAAATAAAGAGTCATCCAAGACAATTAGCAGCCATAGTGTGAAGTGTGGTGTGTGCTGGGAAGTCTCCCTCCCTAGTTTACAGAGCCACACTCTCATAAACAAGGGGTGTGGGTGGGTCAGTTGCTTGTTGGCTCTGCCAAATCAGAAATTGTACTTTTGGCTCAGTAGGAACAAATTTGTTGTGACTGCAATTATCCTCACCACCCCTGCTCCAGTGTATTCCCTTGCATGCTGATCCTTAGATGATGTAAATTAGCAGAGGATCTCTGACAGCAGCACCTGTGCCTCTTCAGCTCTGCTGCTTGCACGGATGTGCATGGATTAATGGCATTGTATGTCTCGTGCATGGTTGCCATTGCTTATGGTAATGGGGAACAAGGATATCCTGGATTATGGAATCTTTGATAGTTTTGTTTCTTGTGTAAACCAGCTTTGGTGTCTGTGTTGTTCATTGCACTCCCATCTGGAAAAGGTTTACAGGCACAAAATGCCTGCGTCCTTGAGCAGGATAGTTATATAGAGATGGGGCTGCACATGCCCTGTGTGTGTTGAGGAGTGCTGATGAGTAAACATCTGCATGGAATCAGCTCAGGACTAACTCTGAGCCTGAGCTGGCTGCAGGCAGAGGAACATCGCACGGCTGCACTCTGCTCCATGCCTTCACAGCTGTGTTGCCACATGAACATAACCCCCAGGCTTCCCCACCTGCAGCAGCTCTGCATGCAGTTAGGACCACAAAAACAGAATTTGGGGCCTGAAGGAATAAGTCATATTGGACATAAACTGGCTCGGTGGGCCCTACAGCCTCTGTTTCCATAGGCACAGGGGTCTGGTACGTGCCTTTGCAGCACTAAATCTGTGTCCACATTAGATACTTGTGCAAGTGCAGTCATATCAGTCATTGTGAGACTGCATAGCCACAGCCTGCTCAGCTTTCTGGTGTGGAACAGGCCTGTAGATACTTGTAGTTAATTTTATTTTTGTTGCTGTTCTCCCTGATATCCTAGTCAAGACTTAGGCTTAGTCTCTCTATAGGAGAGGGAAGGGGACAGAGGACAGCTGCTTCCCAGAGCTGCTTTTTGAAACTCAACTTAAATGAAAACCTTTCCAAAGTTCAGCCTTTTCTTCTGTGAGAAGAGGGCTTTACTCTGTGCATCATACACAAGCAAAATAAGAGTATTTTTTTTCTGGCAGAAAGGTAGTTGTTTTCTTTGAGGTTTTTGTGTCCTGTCTGCATTTAACTGCTATGTGGAATGACATGAAAGGGGCTTTTCCTGAGGCTGTCTGTTGTTTCCATCAAAAGGCTTCTAAAGTTTTTAGGCTGCCTGTATTATCTTAACAGTGATTTTCTGTCACTAAATAACAAGCTGTTAGCACAACCTTGCCATCGGGGTTTGTCACACTTTGTGTGCCAGTGTATACGTGTGCTTTTTTCCTTAGTCTCATCTCTCTCAACCTATAGTCTGGTCATTTAAAACGAAGTTCGCAAACAGCATAATAATTCTGAGCATCACAAAAGAGGTAGTTAATGGCTGCAGCTGCTATTGTAAACCTGATTTCCACAGGCTCAGCAGGGCTTGGCATATCAGAGGCAAGTTCAGTAAAAGGGGCCCTGCTGCTGCAGCTGTGCCTGAGCAGTTGGATTTTCCTTGTCAGCCTCGAATAGAAGCTGGGACGTGGAAGCTCCTGATGGCTTCCTGCAATGTGCTGAGTGGCCTCAGCCCCACTTATGTGCTACAGCTTCCCTGAATTAAATGCAAAGTGTGCTGTGCAGGAGGCCAGAATAAGCTCAGACTCCAGGTGAGTGTTGAAAAAGCTTAGGGGTGAGATACTCTGTGGTTTGCTCTCTAAGAGAAGACATCACAGCCCCAGAGAAAGTAGAGGAGAATGGAGGCATTAATTTAATGTCTAGCTCAGTGCTTCTATGAGAGCTGGAGCAATCCTCCTTGTAAGTGAGAGATAGCCTGTGCCAGCTCAAAATTGACAGTGTCCCCCTTAAGGCTTCTTCCAAGCCTTTCATTTTTCTGATGGAGGAAGAAGACAAGACCTTGCACTCCATCTGTTTTATGTACTTGGAGATATTTGTTCTGAGTATATACTACTGGTGACCACCCAGTAATGATCCTTTTTTTCATGTTATCCCCTTTGATTCCTTCTATTTCCTGTCAGGTCCAGGGCTGGGTTCAGGATTTCAATACCTTCAAGGGAGACACAAAGTGGACCATGGAAGGAATAAGCAGTTTTCCTTTATCTTCCTCTATCCCTCTTCTCCCATGTTATTGCCATGCACTCCACATCATGTGAGAGAGGAGAGCCTGAGCAGTCCCAATGTATATACATTTCCTCTCTAAATCTAAATTAATATATAAGCTTTTTAGATGCACCTGTGGCACTAAAAATGGAGGGTCAGGTCATCTCCAATAATGTTTAGGTTAGTGTGCAAATAGAGTGTTTTATTCTTGTAGATATATTGGGTGTGCTATGACATTGGGCATACTGAAGAGGCAAATTTTTTGAGACATTTTGGTAACTGCAGAACAGCACTCTGTGGGGTTCTGTTTATATAGATTAGGACATGATGGTGGCTCTTTTCTAGTGTGCATAGCTTTCAGAATGTAATGCAGCGCATTTCTGTATCAGACATACCAATGGGTGCTGTCTAGCCCCCTTTAAGATGATTTAGTGTTGTAGTCTGCCTATATATATATATATATATATATAAAATAGATTTTATGCAGTTGTTTTATTTTTCCTATGAGTTTAGAGCTTATCTTTCTATTTCAGTCAAATTCAAAATTATCTTAAAGATAATTAAGTACTTATAAACTGGCATCAGGGGAGAGACAATCCATTCAAATGCTGCCTATACTGTGTGATACGAGGAAAACTTTACAGTTGCATAAACTAACCAATCAATTAGTGCAAACATACATACATACTGCCCTGTCAATATGCATGTGTGTACCTACAGATAACCCACAGCATATGGCATTTCTTGACTAATGGGTGTGATGTGAGGGATGTCTGAGGCTCAAGTTATTGCAGTAGGGGATAAGGAGCCCCACACAGAAGATGGAAACCTACAGGAAGTAGGTAAGGATATTTATATATATATATATAAACTAATTATTTAGAAAAAATGCTATAGTTGTTCTATAGTAAGGATATGATTTATTCATCAGAACCTGCATGTGGTTCTTATGGCTCATGTTGTGAATTATTTGGACACCTTGCAATTGATGTGCATTTGTCTTGGTCAGCAATTTTGACCTTCACAGAATCATGGAAAGTTAGGGGTTGGAAAGGACCTCAAAAGATCATCGAGTCCAACCCCCCTGCCAGAGCAGGATCACCTACAGAAGGTCACACAGGAACACATCCAGGTGAGTTTTGAATGTCTCCAGGAAAGGAGACTCCACAACCTCTTTGGGCAGCCTGTGCCAGTGCTCTGTCACTCTCCCAGTAAAAAAATTCTTCCTAATTTTTATATAGAACCATCTATTCTCCAGTTTGTAACCATTGCTCCTTGTCCTATTGTTAGTGACCCCTGAGAAAAGCTTGACTCCAGCCTCCTGCCACTCACCCCCTTACATATTTATAAACATTGATGATGTCCCCTCTCATTCTTCTCTCCTCCAAGCTACAGAGCCCCAGCTCCCTCAGCCTTTCTTCATCAGGGAGATGTTCCACTCCCTTCATCGTCTTAGTCACTCTGTGCTGGACTCTTTCAAGCAGTTCCCTGTCCTTCTGGAACTGAGAGGCCCAGAACTAGACACAATATTCCAGATGTGGCTTCACCAGGGCAGAGTAGAGGGGGAGGAGAACCTCTCTCAACCCTCTAACCACCTCCCGTCTAATGCACCCCAGGATGCCATTGGCCTTCTTGGACACAAGGACACATTGCTGGCTCAGGGTCATCCTTCCATCCACCAGCACCCCCAGGTCCCTTTCCCCTATGTTGCTCTCTCTCTTCCTTGAACATCAGGTGTAAGCATTATCCTTCTGACACATTGATATCTACAGTCCTGGTCTGTATAATTTAAAAACATTAACATTACAAAACATAATACTTTGACAACTCTGTCCTTATGTGGCTTCCCCAGGGCCCTATAGGAAACTTTCCTGTAGGGGAGGAACTGAAACTATTCCTGCTGAGTTGCAGGGGAGCATTTACATATACCAAAAGCATGGGCTGCATTTGCCAGCACAGAGCCAAGGCATCTGGCAAGGGTTTGCTTTGGTTGCTGGCTAAACCCAGCCAGATCAGTCTTGCATAACAAAAACTGCCCTATTTCCCAGTTAATGCCAGAGCCTTCTAAACGCTGCTGCTCCTGATGCAGAAAATGAACAATGGTTACCCAGCCCTGCTAGGGATGCATCCTCCTGCCTGCAGGTAGCAAGCTGGGATAAAGACATCACTCCACTCCACATCTTAAGGACTTACACTGTGAAGCATTAACTCATTTCCACAGAGAGCTGAGCTTTCAGCTTTCATGAAAGTCAAGTCAAACATCACTTAATCAGTCTCTTAGCTCTTGTAGTAAGAGGGCAACTTGAAGTAGGGCAGTGTGTGGTGGTGGGAAAGGAACAGAGAGTTGCTGCATTTAATACAATAAGTATTTTTGAAGATGCATTAAAACACAGGTGGGGATTTGGAAGGGAGAAGGAACGGCTTTTTTAGAAAACGCTTTTTTGTTTCTCTAAAATTTTTCCTGGTTTTGGTGATAATTTAAAAAATATTTAAAGGAAACCAAACATTTTTACAAAAATATCTCTGCACTGAAAAGAGGAAAGTTCTAATAAAAAGCTTCTACAAGCTCCCACTCACTAATTGGATTTAACATTGTTTTTTTTAATTTACAAATCACAGTTGAAATACTTTTAAAAGTTTAAAAATTTCCTCTCTGAATGTCTTTGTCTGATGGCACTAATGTGATCAAATCAGTTAAGCTCATCTTCAGTTAAGAAGATGAATGTATTGAGACTCCCAGCAGGGTTGTCTGTCACTAGCATGGAATTCTATGATCCCCCCATTTGGCTCCATGCTTGCTCTTGGTGAGGCTGATAATTTCATCACCCTCCCCGAAGTTGTGTTTCATTCTCCATAAATTCCTCAGTGCCTCTTTAAGCCTCTTGTATTGGAGCACTTTGTCTTCCGAAATGTCCTAGTCTGATCCGTCATTATGGTGGCATGTCACATCCAGTTACTGAATGTGTCTCACTAGGTGCAATGCAATGCTGGCTGCCAACATAACTAATTGTTAGTGAGCCTTGCTCGTGAAGCAGTTTGCTGAAAAATGCAGCTGAGAATACCTTTTTTCAGAGTATCTGCTCTTTGAACTGTCTTGGCATCAGCGAAATGCTTCATTATAGGGACATAATAGAGCCATGGGCTGTGCTCGGGCTGGGAAACTTCTGCCCAAACTCCCCACTGTTTCTTCCCTGGGTTTGGCTCTGCCAGTGATATCAGCTAAGGGGATAAATGAATAGATTGCTGGTTCCCAAAGCTTTTGGAGTGACACTCACAGCTGTAGCTGCCACAACCTTCTGCTCTGTTTGCATTTACCCTCTCCAAATGAGTGGCCGCCTTCTTCTGTCTGAAATGGCTGCTGCTGCCTTCTTATCTCCTCTGGTCCTTCCCCCTCCATGGGACCTGTGCTGCTTTTTCTCCCCCTCTGCTGCTTGCTCAAGCCAGTGCTGCTGCTGAGACTAAGCAAACAAGCTCAGCAGAGCCTGTTAAACTTGATATGATGCCTTGCCTACAGCCCTACTGTGTTTCGTCAGCCTGGAACTGGTGATGTGAACACAGCTCTGCTTGCAGCTTCCAGCACAGACATTTCATCCTGTGCCAAGCATGTCAGTGTGGCACCCAAATTTAGCATGCCAGTCACTGTTGCTTCCTCTGCTACAACTCAGGCAGAGAGAGTGGGAAATTGTGGCAAAAATACCTTGTTATGTTCAAAGAGAGATTGATAGTGACATTAATAAAGCTATTGCTAGCAAATAACACCTCTGTATAGATAGAGACTAGCATTGCCCTTTACACCATCTGTTCCTTCTTTGTCTCCCTCCCATGCTATTTTTGTGCTTTTTTCTATAATGTCTGTTTGAAATTCTTTTGCCTTACTGGCTCCCCAAGCTTCTGAAAGTCAAGTTCTTTCTCCACAGAGAATTACACCTTGCTGTAACCCTGCTGTATAACATAAAAGGTTTGCAGTTTTAAATGATAACTCTGAGCCCACCTTTGATAGTCTGAACCACCATGGAAGATGTACAGACAGTCTGAATGATATCAGCCATGCTTGATGTAAATCTGCCTCATATGATCAGTCCTCTCTTTTCTGCCCAAGAGTGGCATCGTAAATAGTATTGCTACCTGAAGTATCATCCTTGGCATCTGAAACTGCAATACATGAAGTGAAGGTTATTGTTTGCAGGTGGTCTTCAAGGCCAGGTCATACTTATAGCATATTCATGGTGTGGGAAGTGATGGAGTTAATTACACCCACCCCTCTCCCCCAAGCCCCATAACTTGGGATTATATGCAGTAACACATTTTGAATTCCACTTCTCCCCAGTTTCTTGGCCTGTAGTGTGATACTGGAATATATTTGTGAGCACATTTGCTCTGCAACTGTGAATGATAAACTATTTCTAATGGAAATGGAAAATCTTGCCTTATCATTCCCCTATCCTCTCAGGATCTGCATCCTGAAGAGAAACATTACATACGTAATGCTGAGAGAAAACTGGAGGACCTACATTTATGTAGCTCATTAACTATTTTAAGGATATTTTCTGGCCTTTTAACAGATAGATATAAGGCTGTTAATAAACAAACAAAATCCAGGAAAGGTGGGGTTTAGAGAAATCCAAGACCTATCATCAGCTTCAGCCAAGTGTCTCCTATGAATGTGTGTTTTCCTTTCACTTCACTGTTTTCCTCCTGGAATACAAGAGTGCTCTCACTTGTTAAGATTTAATTTTTTAAATATTCTTTGGCCCCAGGCACACAGAAATGGACCCGAAAGGGAAGCATGAAGCTTTGTAAAGGGCTTTCAGGAATTTCTTATGCTAGCTACCAGAGTAGCTTTTCTCAAGAACTTATTACCAGCTACAGACTTACCTGGGAGCTAAGACTTGAGTTAAGTATGCAGTGTATGGGAACCACCATGCTCAGTGTTGTACATCTGGCTATGGCTTTATGCAGCTGCCGTGGCCTTTCTATGTAAAAGAAACCCAGCAGAGCTGCTACTTACTTGCAAGAGAGGAGAACCATTAGTTGGAAAGAGTTTTTGAGTGAGCAGATTTTGACCCTGAAGCCATACAGTTTAAAAATAGTCTTTACCATGTCTTCCAGAAGATGTAACAAAAACTGTGAGGATCAGATGCTAATGGTTTAACTTCCTGTATGTGCCTACACACCAGAAAGCCTCTTGTAATATCAGTAGTGATAATTCTCAAGGTCGGGGACATTTGCTGCTCCAATCTTAGTCTGCTTTTGCTATCAAAGTGGCATGACAGCTGAGTGCATGTGTGCTGTGAGTGCAAACTGAATTCAAAGCACATTGTACAACATCACCTGATTTTCAAGAACAGAGCGGAAACTAGATCCCTGCCTAGGTTTGGTTTTCACTTGGAAGAAATAAAAAAAAGATGTAGAAGTGGAGGTGGGAGTAATCAGACAGTTGAGCTTTGTTACTTTACTGTTTCCTTTCATTAAAATCTTAATAATAATTGCAAATAGTTTTGGAAATGTTTAATTATCTCTTTCATCAAAATCTGTTTGACATGAAAATCAAAGAAGAACAGAAGAGATGAAAAATACAATTAACAACTGTTACAAATAAACAGACTTCAGGCCTTGGATGACCTTAACTTTTAACATCAGTATGGTGTTAGGCCAGCACAAGGCCTATTACAGACTTTTAAAATTTCAATGAGTTCTCTTTGTTTAACATTTGTTATTTATTTGAGGATTGCTCTTACTGGTTAGATTTGAGAATAAGGTGGAAAAGCCTTGGAAGTGGTAGATGTGATGGAGAGGCATATAATAAGGAGAAGATTTTGATGGGGGTTTTTTCTGTCTTTTTGGTGGGATGGCTGTGATTAAAGGTGGTCGAGTATCACTTGGAAAAGAAAAGGTTCAAGTATGCATTTACAGACATTTAGTTTACAGAATGCCAGATCTCTTTTCCCTTACTTCCCTAGATTTATTTCTTAAAAAGCTTTAGTTGCCAGGAAGGAAAGTGTTATAGGTACTCCTGCCAACATATATCCATCTGTGTATACTGTTGTGAATATTTATAGGTTTGAATCAGAACATGGGGGAGGCTTCTTGTGGTCTGGGAGCCATTTGGTCAGGAAGCAGATGGCTTTGTGGCTGCAATAAGCACACAATGTGAGTTACTGGGACCATGAATGCTTTCTGAACAATACTCATGATAAATATTGAATAGATTGTGCAGTCTGGACAAATATGTTTCAAGAAATGAGCTTTACAGTATCTCTGCGTTTGTAAATTATATTGTTCCATTTCATCAGTTGCACTGGTGATATACAACTTGAAAGACAACCATGTTCTTTGAGTGCCTGGCCAGGTGTCATTTAAGTCTGATGTAGCAATATAGTCACCTCTATGTGTGCAGCTTTTGTTGAGACGTAAGTTGTACCCACTTTAGAACTAGAAGAAAAACTAAAAAAAAAAAATTTTGGCCTGTACTTAGTGACAGCACTGCTAGATTATTCTGGCCAATTCATTAGTTGACTTTTGTCATGCCTTCCAGTTTCAGGTATGAGAAGTTCAGTTTTCACTGGGAAATGAAATGGCAGACTTGTTCTGTTCTGGCACATCTTTGTTACAAGCTGTGGCATACTTGACTTTGCTGTTGTCAAGGCTTCACTTGCATTTTGCATCATTTGCATGATTTGTGCGTTATCTTTAATCTCTCTGAATTCAGAGCCCCATATATAATTCTAGGAACCTTTTAGGTCCATATTACTACTTCAACTACTACAACAGCTACTACCACTGCTAATATTACTATTAATAAAGAGAACAGCAAAAATAATTTTGATGATAACAATAACAATAATAGATTAGTTATAATTAAAAATATTACTTGTTTATGATGATACTTTTGGTAGAGACTAAGCATACAATTTCTTAATCTAATATCAGAATAGAAAGTAGACAGAATTCCCCTTTTTAAAATACAACTGTGGGAACAAACTATTTTCTGCTTCTACTGGATTGATATTGGTGTTCCTGTATCTTCAAATGCAAGCATGTCCTTCCAGAAAATCTTACTTCCTTTATATGGTGGTCATGAAACCTAATGCATCTTTCACAAACTGAAATTCTCTAGACATGAAATGACTTTAAAGAAAGTATAGTGCTGAAGGTGATATTTTTAGTGAGTGGTTTGACTGCAGTGATTGTATTTTCTCATACTGTACTAGTGACTGAAGCTCACTTCCCTTAAGCTGATCTCCATCATTCATTCATCTACTAATTGATATTGAATGTAGATTGAGATATAGCTGGAGAATTATTTCACACAACTTTCCCCCTTTTGATCTTTTATTCAGTTGAGCTAGTGGGATGCCCTGCTTCCAGTTCCAAGGTTTTTCCTTCATCTTTGTCTTTGGATGAAGCACTGACAAGTGCTTTGATACTTTCTTCAACATAAAAATGGTTATCTTAACCTTTAAAATACTTGTTAATTTTAAGATGAGGGAACTAATGCTCCATTTGCAGTATTGTACAGTTGCGGAATGAAACTTTTTTGTTTCCTCCTGGCAGGCTTAGAGGAAAAGGTGGTAGATGAAAAAAACATACTTGCAATCCCACAGGCAGAGCACTGAATCAGTCTTCTCTTTCTCCTATCAATGTTATTGTCACTTCTAGAAAAACTACTGCTCTTGTGGACTTTCCCAGTGTAAATGATCGTGTTCGCTGGACCCACACGGGATTTATGGCACTAGCTCTTCCCTTAGGTTAGGTTCCCACACATTAAGTGTCATGATTAGAAAAAAAGAAGAAATAATGTCCAAATTATTCTGGGCATACCTCAGTCACCTTCTTAGCCCAGAGTCAAGCAGACCAATGAGCTGCACTATAAAAAAATAGCTGTGTTGCTATTCTCCTTTCATCCCCTGCTCAAGAGAGGGGCAAAAATTTACCACCATGAAGAGGCTTACTCGTGCCAGGGAAGAATGACACAAAAAAGTTTCCCTTATAAATGAGACTTGACACTGTTGGTAAAATGCTTCTTAGGAATTTACCATTGTAGGCCACACACATACAGCCCATTGTGGTCTTAACCCATCTATCTGTGTGTAGTGTGATCCTGAGACTGGCAAAAGCAGTGTGCTCACAACCTTCTTTACTTTGAAGGTGGCAGAGCACTTTAGCAGGCTGCTCAGGGGGGTGATGGATTCTCTGTCTCTGGAGACATTCAAAACCTGCCTGGGTGCCATCCTGTGCTGTAGGTGAACCTACCCTAGCAGAGGGGTTGGACTAGATGATTTCCAGAGGTCCCTTCCAACCCCTAATGTTCTGTGGTTCTGTGAAAGTACTCAGGCTTTTGTGTGTTCAAAGTATTTTGCAGAATTACCCCTGATAATTTTGGAAGGGCTTTGTTACTTTGTCCTGAGATGATTTGGCCTGGCTTACTTTGTAAAACTGTAAAAGTGCTGAAATTAGCTGGATACCTGAGTTCTCACCAGACAGTGTAGGAGGAAACTTAAGAACATTTCCCTTCTTGGCTGTAATGATGCCTTTATGTTGCTCTGAGCTGGCTGCACTGGAAGACGAAGGTTGTTTTTACTGTCAGATCCTTCCTATCAAAAAGTTCTTGGTTTATCCTGGAGGTGTTGTTTGCTTGGCAAGTTCAGTTTTATGGTGTCTATTCTCAGCTTCTCAGTCCTCTGAAGACTTTAGGATAAACATGACACAGGAATTATACCCCTCCCTATGGAAATTTTTTCTCTTCACCCTCCACCTACAGCTGTAATCATGCATCACTGAGCAATCTATGGAACTTGTCTGCTCTTTTAAGTATCCTGCCTGATGAAAAAGGATCCCATTATTTAATGATTTTTTCCCACCCCTTCAGTTAACTGCAGTCATCAGTATTTTAAGAGGCACACCTCTTTCCTTTTAGCAGTCCTGGATTACTGCTCAGAAAATCTGTAATACCATAATCAGAGCTATTTTAGCAGGTTTTATACTGATGTTTCAAGTAATTTGGTTAATAGGCAACAATTGGCATGAAGTACTGAAGACAATGCTGTGCCAGTTAACCATAGAAACAGCTGTGAAGTGACTGTACTGACTGGGAAACAACAGTGCTTTGTCCCAAAAGAGATATAATCCACAGACAAGATCTTCTGGATTCTAGATGGCATATCCTACACAGCAATACATAAAAATGACATTGGTTAGGAATACACAAACAGACTTTGATACTGTCCCAGTTAGAGTGAGTGATTTTTTCTTGAGGGTTTCAGACTTTCTGAATTGGTTACATAAATTGTACTCCTGTCTGATTCCATGATCAAAGTTTTGTTTGTAACCACAAAGCCTATATTTCTTAAGTAAAATAATTGTTTCTTTATGCAATAAGGAAATTGTTGATTAAGAATTCAATATACTATGCCACTCATCTGATGAATTGTCTGGTAATGTAATTTCCAAATTGGCTGTTTGCTCTGAACACAACTTTATTCACGGTGTTATCAAGGAAGACATCACTTTTCTTCCTTTTTTTTTCTTCAAACTAAAAGATAAGAGTGTTAGGGAAAAAATTTGCCTAAATGGATATATTGGGTCTGGCTGGGTGGGAGCTCACTGTCTTCACAGGAGCCTGTGTGGTGCTGTGTTTAGGATTTGTGGCTAAAACAGTGTTGACAATTGACTAGTGTTTTGGCTATTACTAAACTGTGCACAGTGCCACAGCTTTTGCTTTCTGTCTCTACCCCTTCTGTCAGTGAGTCAGGGTTTGAGAAGGGACACAGCAGGGCAGCTGGTCCAAACTGACCAAAGGGTTATCTAATGCTGTGTAACATCTCTCTCAGCAGCAAAAACTGGGGTAGAGCAAGAAGATGAGGGCTTTTTCTTCCAAGGTGGTCATTGCTCAGAGATGGGCTGGGCATCAGTGTGCTTGTGGGAGATGGTGAGTGATTTCCATTGCATCAATTGTTTGGTTCTATTTTCCTTCAGCTATTAAACTGCTTTTATCTTGACCCATCAGTTTTCTGGTTTTTGCTCTTCCTATTTTGTTCCCCATCCCAATGAGCAGGGTGGGGTGAGTTAGAGGCTGTGTGGATGCTTGGCTTCTGGAGATGGTCAACCCGTCACAATTGAAAACTTAAAATGAGAAATTTCTAATTCTCTTCTACACAAGAAACTGCCAGCATCACTGTCCAAGGTGTTCAGCCTGGGTTTCTGGTCAGGCCTGTTCCTTACCCCTCTTTTCCCATAGCAGGCCAGCCTTGATGCTTGTTCTATCCCTTCATCTTTCTGATTACAAAATCCTGTTCTGCTTCCTTTTTTGAGGAGAGCTGAACAAACTTGGTGTTTACCAGCTACAATAAAATTAGCTGAATTGGTTGTAAAGTCTTAGAATAAAAGTTTTTAAGGGACAGAATGTGACTTTTGATCGTATAAAGAGTGAACTGCTGAGCACTGTGGGGACACAGTTGTTCCTGGTTGGCATGTTAGAAGTGCTGTAAGCTAGAACTTCATAGTAGTACTCCAGCAATACACCATCTGTATTTCTTTTAATGACAAAATTAATCAGTTTATTTCTGCACTGCTGTCAAAATGCTGAGCCAACATGCCGATCTGGGAGTGTTATCTGGAGTTCTGCTCTGACTATATCAGCTGTGTTGTTCAGCCAGTTCCAGCAGCTGATTCTGTAAAATTGGTGAGGTCTGAGCCAGGAAAATACAGCTGTTGCAGTATTTTGCAAGTTCTTTGGTGGTTTGAAAGTCTCAGTCCAGTTCTTGTCCCATTCCTATTTGTCTTGCGTTACACTTGTGGCACAGAGAAGAAGCAAAAGTAGGCAATCCAGCAAAAGCAGAGGCTCTCCCAATAGGAGCATCTGTACAGTTGGTCAGAACCACTACTAGCTCATGATATTTACACTTCTCATATTTGCACTACCAAAGAGAAAGGATCCCCAGCTGCAAAAGTGAGTCCTTGAACTCAGAGACAACTCTAGCTGAGGTTATCACTCTTAGGGGTCAACAGAGATTTATTCATATCTTCTTTGCCCATTTTTTTCTCTCAAATGTACTGACAAGCCACTTCTAGTTCTCATTGACTCTGAGATGATGTGATCCAATTTGATCTGACAGCCATTGAGGCAGTAAACTTAGAATTCTGTTGCCATTTCAAGGTGACATTAAGGTATAGTTTTCACCTCTCAAGGATGATTCCATGTTGTCTTGCATAAGCCTTACCCTACATTTGTAGGGTTTTGATTGTTATTTTCTTGGGGTTTTTTAGGTTTTTTGTTTGTCTGTTTGTTTTTCTGGAGATTTTTTTGTGGGTTTTTTTGTTTTGTTTTTTTAATATATACATATATTTACTGAGCATAAAACATTATACATAGATGACTAAAACACTCCTTTATCAGAACTGCTCTATCAGTGAGGTGAAGCAACCGATGGAGTTGTTCCAATATCTAGCCAAACCAGTCAGTTAACTGCATTCCACAAGCTTTACATTAACATTGGGAAGTTTATTGAGACATCTGTGAGTAGAAGAATGCCTAGGGGGTAGCCATAAATTCACCTTTTGCTCTGGTCTTGGTAGTATCAAACCGTAGAGAGCAGTCTTACCTTTCACTTTATTTGTGATGGGCTATGTTGATATGTGGCATCAATTTTTAAATGGAAAATCCATGAAATGTATCAGTTGCTCTGACTAGCTGCAAAGAAAAATAATTTTTGGATCATCCAGGAATAGAAAGACCACTATAAAATATGTGTGATATAAAGTGATACTGAATGATTATGTTAATATGGCTATTCCATCCCCAAAATACAATGCAAAATTCTGCTGTACCAAATGTTTCTGAAGTCAGTGCTAGAGAAAACACTTCTTGCCAAATGCAAATGCCTCCTTCAGACCTGACCTCCAGCAGTTACAACAAAGTGCAGTTCATAATTTCTGCTTGTGTTGCTCTGCGGAATTCTTGGGTGTTGATCTTGACCTTGGTTATCCCATTAAGTTTGAGAACAGTCTAAAAACTTTGAACACAGAAATGGAAAATTCTTTTGGCAATGCCTTTCTTCAAATGTATACATGGTTTAAAAAAATAAACTCAGAACTTTAGGTTTTGTTGTGTTACAGGCAGAGCGATGATTATTAAGCCTTTTGCAGGAAACTGAGATTAAACAGGAGATAATTTAGCTGACTTCTATTCATCTGCATCACTACAGTGATTCATAAATACTTTTATGAGCAGGTAATCCTGCTTTTATTTTTGACAATTAAGAACTAAAAAGAAAGTCATTGCACTAGCCAGTGACTATGAGGTTTTCTACACAACTTTGGTGCTGGTGATATCATATCTCTATCTCCACTGCTTATCTTAGTTTCTAGTGAGTCTTCTAGTGGTCTTCAGAACCAGGCCACTGAATGTTTGAACAGAGGAAGATGAACAGCTTTCCATAACCACGTGTGTGGTTTCTCATTTGGGCTCCCTTAACTCTTCTTCCCCTTGCATCAAGTTTCCTAAGTATTGAGTGTTTTAGGGAATAATTTCAACATTCTTCTGTAATCCTAACATAATATTCCCTCAATTTGTCACAATTATTCACATTGTTTTTCATCCCAGTCTATAATAACTTCAGCTTCACATTTTTCTTTTATGTTGCACAGAATAATGTGTCAGCATAGCACTACAGGAGAGTTCTGTAATTACTGTAGGGATCAGTGGAGGATGACGAAGTATGTTGGTACAGATACTGTGCTTCCTCTTCAGCAATAGGAAAATCAGAACGGTGTAGATAACAGCCTACATGCTTAAAGCAACATTCATATTCAATTGAAATAGTGGCAAAAAGCAGAGGTACCCACTAGACTTAGTTGCATTTTCAGCAAAATTTCTCAATTCATGCTTTTATTATACTCTAAAATTTTTCTCTGTGTATTCCATGACAATTCTAGATCCTGACCTGTACTACATTTTTCAGGTAAATTCCATGGAAGAGTCAGACTCAGGAATAGTTGGTGCATCTGCCATAGGCAGGGAACAAAATTTCTTCAAAACCACCATGAGACTCAGCTGCTTCTGCTCCTTATACGATACACTTCCTTATGCTACTTTCTCTAACAAATAACAGCATATGCTCTAACATTAAAACAACATTACATTCAACTTTCTTCCACAGAGCAGGTGAAGAAGAACTAATAATTTATAAAATAGAATTAACACTTTATTTAGCCTAACATACTAGTGGAAAGTCTTTCCTTGCTACTGTGGTGGAAATAGAGAAGAGGCAGTGACTGCTGAAGGGGCTGTTTGGCATCTGTATTAAGTATCAGATATTTGAATGCACTCCGACTCTAACCTTGTCCCTGGGTTTGGCTTGAATCCCAAGTGGAAAAATGTGGAAAGACCACATCTCTTCATGTCATTCTCTTGCAACAAACAGACTCCTTTTGTGTGAAAAATTCCCCTTTGTTAAACAGTCTCTGTAACTGCTTGGTCACTGCTATTTTAACTGGTACTATCTCAGTTTGAATACTGAAGCCATCTCCCTTGGTGTGTTTTTGCAGGGTATGTCCAAAGCCAGACACATTCTGCTGGCTGAAGGACCATTTCTGTCTTGAGCCCTACAAGCGAGAGTTTCTTGATTTCTGGACAACCCTGACAGTGTCTAGGTCTTCCTACCAAGTAAATGTTTTAATTCCCAAAAAACACAGGATGCAGTTAGCATTCACAGACATGTAAAATTCACAGTAAGTGCATAAAGACATTTCTGCAAACTACTGCATCTTGCAAGTAAAGTTCTTGCAGTGATTAGTTGATGGAGACTCATTTGATTCACTCATTCCTCATCCAGGGAGGTAAAGCAGCTCTGCATTTGTCATCTGATGTTTTGGTGACAGAAACGAGTTTACTTCTGCAGAATTCTGCCCTAGAACCTCAGCTCAGTTGCTTTGTTCACCCTACACACGTGCATTAAATCCTGAGACTTCAGAGGTGAATTTGCTGCTTCCCCCAAGAGAATTTACTTGAACTTCTGGGCACCAACCTTTGGGGTGATCCTGTAATTCTGGTAGTATGCAACTGCCTGTTGCCTACTTTCCCTTCTGTAGAGTGTTTGTTTTGCTAGCAGAATGAATTACAGTCACTTGAATTTTGACCCCTGGCTTCTTTGGTGCCACCAACTTGGCTTTAAAACATTGTTGGGATTTAAGAAAATGGCTGTTGGTTTGGATGAGATCTGTTCCTGAGACAACAGTTCAGCTCTGTTGGCTTTGCTGTGACAGGCCTAAGGAGATAGATTCTACCTATTTCCCTTCAAGTCTTTTTATACAGACTGCTTGTACTCCTAAGTAGGAAAATTAGAGAGTGTTAAAATGCACTCATGCTAGAAAACAAAGGTGGAGAAAAGCGATCTCAAATCATAAATGCAAGCATCTGTGTGGTAGACTTTGTGGTGTTGAGAAGAGGGCAAAGATACACTGGAATTCTGTCTGTAAAGATTCAGTTTCCACTGCAGATTTGATTAAATTGTGAATCTTTCTGTTGTGGGAGTTGGATTCTGGAAAAAATTTCCACATTGGCTGATGGGATAATGGATTGGTTTGAAACCACAACTTTCTTTGGAAACACAAGCCTGGCTTTAATATTTTTTCACTAGCAATGAAGAACTTAAGAGATTGATTTGTCTGCTCAGGCTGATGACCAGAATTAAAAGATAACCTAAATTCTCTATGGCGCTGTCTAAAACAAGAGTAACCTGATCTAATAACATGTTTCCTCTTTTGTCTACTTTCTCACTCTAGAATTACGTTGTTTTTCTGTGCTTAGCCCCAGGATGCAAAAATTGCTTCCCTCCCCATGTATTTACTTGAGCAATATACAATCTGACAAATCTCTTCCTTGTTTAGAAATTCTAATAACTGAAGTTTAAATATATTTCCCAAGATGAGTGGGGTTTTTGTGCCTTCCTTTCTACTGTCTTTTAACTGTCCTTTCCTTCTCCCGATGTTTAAAAGGTGCTTATGCATCTTAATATTTTCCAAGTTGTGCCAGCAAAAAAATAAATGGGAGAAAGATGCAGCCATGGCATACTTTGGAGCTGCTGAAGTTGTGTGGAAGGCCAACTGAGATGTAAAGCTCAGCCTCATTACCAAAGGCCTTAGGGAAGTTGGAGAACCATGTGGGGAAAAGGCTGTGGGATTTGCTTCTCATGGAATTTATTGATGTGCCATTCCAAGGTGGGTTGAGGTCTCTAGGAAGCAGAGGAAAGTATTCATCTGATTGTTGTTCCCATGAGGAGGAGAGCAGTGCTATTTCTGTTTTACAGATGACAAACTTGAAGACAAATGGAGGTCTATACAAAGGTTTACTGTAGTCACTGAACACCAAAAAAAAATGGTCTCCTTTGTCTGCAGGAGTCTCCCTGTTTCTACAAGCCACAGGAAAAACAAAGATTGGCTTAACTGTAGCTGACTTTTTGTAAATCACCCCCACTTCATCCCCCCCCCCAGAGTGATTTTTTTTTCCTGGGGCATACAGAAATTTTTAAATGGTACCTTGGAGCAAGGAATGTCTCCCACTTCTTATAATTGCCAAGCTAGTATGCTGGCCACTCAGCCATCTTTTCTGACTATTGTTCAGCTGGATGTAACCATTAAATAAAGTTTTCCTGTGGATATTTGAGTAGAGAGCCTATAGTATTTCAACAGAAGCAACTGGCAGTAAAGTCTCTCTCAAGTTGCTGCTACCACTGACTCCAGACATCTTCAGATAATAGCTGATAAAGTTCAAAACATTAATTTTCACAAAAAAAAAAAAAAAAAGAAAACCGACAGGAACTGGAAGCCTAGGGAGTTAATAGGGCTTTTTCATCTCAGCCTAACTCTCTGATCTAATTTCAGATAGCAGGAAATATGCCAACTTTAGCCACTAATTAGAGTTACTCTTTGGAGATTATTTCTAGCAGACCTCCAAGGTTCTTATAATAAAAATGGACTGACAGTCCTGCCAGCATAAATATGTTAGATGTTTCTAGTGTAGAGGCCATTTGAATTATGCAATGAATTGTTACAAAGAGCTTTAAAATATATCATACTTCACAAGCAGTAATTTTATCTGGAATCATGGGGCTGTGTTTCCCCAGAAACAGAAAGTCCGGCAAGATTGTCAGTTTTGTCTCTTCTCTTGCAGGTGTCAGAAGTTTGTAAATAGCAAAGGATGAGGTGATATTTGTGATTTAATTTTATTTTTCATTTGGCTTTTGATCCTATTTTTGAGAGTCTTGTTAGTATATTCTGCTGAACCATGGTTTATTCACTTGGAATTAAGCTTCTGTTCCTCCACCCTAGGATACCGTGCAAAAGTTTCTTCCTTGCAAAGAATATAAGGTGGTCTTTCATCATGACAAAGAAACCTGTCCATAACTGTCAGGAGGACTTGGTCTTGCTACCCTCCCAGTGGGCTTCAGCTTTCTGAAGAAGTTCTGTCTTCCAGTGTAGGAGTATTTACTACCAAACAGAAGTCAGAGATGCAGAATCTGACGCAAGGAAATTAAGAATATGAATAAGTTTGTGGTGGTAGATGGTAGAGGTGTGATTGTAAGATTCCTTTTATTAATGTCTTCCTCTTGTAGCACTCATATTTTATGCTTCTGCTTCACTTTTTATTCAAGGTTGGTTTTACATTCAATTTCTGTAACTTCTAGGCAACAATGGCCACAAAGGAGCTTAGAAAATAAACCAAGCCTCACATTACCCCTCTGAGAAATTCCCTGAGCTTTATAGTGGACATAAAGTGACGAGTCAGTGAGGACAATGAATAGAAAAACATCCCCCCTTCTGCCCCTTGCTCACTCATGAAGATGAAAAAATGTACCACTACTGATGGCAACTTATCCTTCCATGTTTTCTAAAGAGCATTTACTGAGGAAAACACTGTGCTTCCAAGGCAGCGGGGGGGGGGGGCGGAGAGGGGGGAGGAAACCCATGGGAGACATGGAACAGGCATCTCCTAACCTTCATGTTTTTAATGTATTTTTTTCATCTCCATTTGAAACAGCATCAGAATACATTAAGTGCTGTACTCCTGGTTGCCTTCTCTAAAGCAGGGTACAGCTTCCAGGGTGATTTTCACATCACTGAATCTCAGAACATCACAGTTGATTCAGAAAAGTGAAGATATGAACTAGCTGAACTATAATATGCTTGAGATATCTGGAAGCATTTTCACAGCAAAATGTTTTTATTTCCAGGCTTTTGACTATGGAAATATTTAACTTACTTGAAAAACTAGTTTTCCATCACAGGTAGCTTGTGGAAAAATGTTGACCCATCCAGGCCTTTATTTTCCTTCTCTGAAGCATATCGTAAGAATTTCTAGTAGTCTTTTTCCTGTGTGCATCTTACATTTAAAATTCATGTCTTGTTCAACCTGGAAGTCTGTGGATGACTGAAGAACTAAAAGAGTGACAGAGAAATCACACAAGCAAAACCAAATTAATCTGGGAGGTAAAATGGATTTTATTTTAATTCTCCATTGGCACTCAACTGTATGTCCATCTACAATTCCAGGATATGTTAGTTCTGATATAAAACCAGAGAGTTTCTGTGTGAGAAGTCTTTTCTTTCTCTGTACAGTAAATTTAATAGCAGATTTATGAGGTAGATTGTGTCCTTGTGGAAGAGCAGTGTGAAGTCAAGGCCCCCTTCCTCAGTGAAATGAATTTACAACAGCAAAAAATCAGAAAAAGTTGAAATCCACTGCTGAGCTGTGTTTTGGTGACCAGGCTGCCTGCCAACACCTTTGCATCAACCATGCAGCTCCAATAATCTTGAAATATTTAAGCACTGCTTCAGTAGTTGTCTTTCCCATCCTGCTCCATGTTACTATAGTCTGGTAGTCCATGTTGAAGGGTGTCTGAAGAGCTGTGAATTCCCGTGTGGGCTGTGAATGGATTCAGGTCTGCAAATGACTATGCAAAACAGAAGGCAGTAGGGCATCTGGCCCTTTGTTCTTTTAAATTAACCTCTGTAGGAAGAAATATCTAAGTGAGAATTATTTCAGCACTGACCTTTAATTCAAGGATAGAGGAGCTGCCAATCTAAGGCGAGCTGCAGAAGGGTAAGGAAGATGAATACTGATATCCCAGGGCTTTCAAAAAGAAAAAAATAAATCAGGCAGAAGACTGTAACTATGTTTTATTTTGAATCTTATGAAGGACATGACCTCTGCTCTTTTGGACCACTTCAAGGCAGTTATGTTGAAATTAAAAAATAAGAGAATGGAAAACTTCCCTTTTCTTCATTGCACATGGAAGGACAGACAGAAATGTAGCTGTGGCCATGTGTAAGGATGTAATCCCAGTTTGCAGTGCTCAAAGGTGCCACCCAGGAAAGCTGTGTCCCAGTGTCATGGATGGGCTGCAGCATGCTCTGGAGAGAAAGGGAAGAATGCATGCTTACATCCTAGAGCAAAAAGTGGCTATTTACAACAGGGGATGCCGTGGTGCTCCCAAGGGAAACACAGTTATGAAATTTAAATAAACAGCTACATGGTTACTTCAGAGAAGACATCAGTGAAAACATTTTCTTTGAAAAAGGGGTATGTGGGTGGCTTGGCCAGCAGCAATATTTTGGTTTTTTACTACTGTAGGGAATTATTTTTTTCCCAAACTCACTCAGCCAACTTAATTTAGAGCAGACTTAAGTTATGCTGGGAGTATTGTTGGTACTAAATGAGTGCCAGGACTGTGGAGCTGAACTTCAGCAAAACTGTGTTTTGGGTATTGCTGCAAATCTGGATCCCAGCAGTAATTAATTAGGAATCTGGTGGAAGGAGCCATAATTTTCACAGTTTGAAATGGAAATCTGAAAGAAATAGAAAGCAGTGAGCAAGACAGTGTAAGATTGCATGTAAACAAGTAATAATTTTATCTTGCTTTTAGCTGCCTTCTCTGATGCCCCTCCCTGCATTTAAACTTGTGCCTACCTGATTTCTGACTGTTTTATTCTATGAAACATGTCAGATCTGTCTTTTCTATTAAGCTCCCTTCCTGAAGTTTTATTAGCACAGGTATAGTGATGGGTAGATGCCCCAGGATAACTAAAAGATGTTGCCTAATGTCAGGATTAATGTATTTTAACCAATAGAATATATCAGATACACTTCCACGTGTCTGGACAGCCTGATATTTCAAAAATCACTGAAGCAAGCTTTGTGTGCTACAGGACACTTAACACACCTTAGTTTTCAGAAAGTGCTGAGCTTTCTGGTATTCAACAAAAGGCAGTTTAAAAAAGGAGATGGGAGGAGCTCAGCTTTACAGTCTTTAATTTTCAGGGGCCAAGTTATGGGTGTGGAATGTCAAACTGTAGGTCAAGCCCTACTGCCTCCCAAAACATCCCCTGGGAGCCAAAAATACCCAAGACTAGATCAAACCTACTAGCAGTTGGAAAGCCAGCCAAAATGAAGGGGGTACTGAAGTGTTCCACAGTAAGATATCACCTTCCCCTCTGCTTTCTTGTGTGAAACAGTGGCTGCAAAATGCAGGTGGGGAGTTAGGATGTTAATAAAGTGAGGTAAGGAAAATCAGCTCTGAGGTTTGCATATGTACTACCTTTCAGCTAAAACTCACTTTCAGTGCTTCAGTCTTGTGTCCTTTCGCACTCAGTCCCTGAAAATTCACCCCTGCTTTGTGGTTTTGCTTGAATTCAGGAAAACACTATAATGCATCTCTAAAGCTTGAGTGGGGCCATGGGGAGCTCTGCAGACAGGTTAAGGTCTGGAAAGGGGAGTCAGCTTAACTTTGCTTACCAAGCCAAGATGCCAGGTCAGCAGTCTGGTCTGTTTTAGCAATCTCTGATGTCAGTAAGGAGAGAAAAGCTTCTCCTTGGCCATTTGGTTAGGCTCCTACTCTGAATCACCCATGGAGCCTGTCTCTCTCATCTCATTGCAGGGAAGGCTGCTGAGGTTGGCCACTTAGGATCCTAAGGTGGGGGGGGGGAGGTTTGGTCCAGCATACATTGCTGATCACTGTTTTATACTGCCTGAAATGACTTTTATGTCTCCTAGCAAGGCTAGGTCTGCTGAGCTGACCTCAGGGGCCTGTTTCAGGGCACCTGCCAGCCTGTCTTCAGCCAGTCCTGGCTGACTGGGTGCCTGAAAGCAGAACTTGGCTGCAGCTTGAGATCTGCGCTTCTGAGTTCAGTTCAGGTGATGATGTATCACTGCAGTAGATGTGATGTTTTTGCTCCTGCCCATGGGTATCGTGATGGCAAGCTGTCACAGTGGCAGTGTTGTACTTTCCCAGACCTAGAGACCTGTATGGGGGCAGCTTAGCACAACAGCCTGTGGGGAACGATAAAGCCCTCGTTTATTACAATTTCCTCTGAAATCTGCTATGCCTGCCTGGTGCTCAAGCTGTACTTCTGCATTATCTGCCTCTCCAGACAGGAGAATGTGGCAAATGCAAAATCCCTTGCAAATGCTCCATTAAGATCTTTGTCAGACTCACACACTTGAAAGATTTGGAAGGGAAAATCTCAAGCTTCAGTGTTTTGTGTTAGCTCTTAACAGCAGGCCCTTAAGGTTGTTGTTACCCCTGGGGTTCAAACCAAGGGGGAACGGACTGGATAATTTGAAAGAACTGAATAAAGCTCTTGAGTTGTTTAAGTTATGAGCACCAGCCCATGCTGTGCAAACACACAGTGTTATAGGTCCTTAGAGAACAAAAATCAAAAGTTAATGAAAATATTTAACTTTCTATGCAGATTGTTTGTACTCATACTAAGCCCTGGGATTTTGAAAGCATCTGACTAATTCAAAAGACACATTTGAATTCTGGGCAACTTCAATGCTTTTATCACTGTGGTCTCCTTATAACTTAATCAGTAGTGATAGAGTTTTTGTTTCAACTACTTGTTACTCAAATGTTATATCAAAGAAAAAAATGCAAAAATATCTTTTAACAGTTATAGAAGTTCTATCCCTCAGGCAGGAGCTAAGTAAACTTACACCAGTTGAGGACTTGACTCAGAAATGCTGAGCCCTTGCTCAGTCCCTTCACTCAGTGATGGGCTTTTCAGTAGCCCCCTGCTGATGTTTGTTAGGCAGCTAAATCCCAAAATATATTTAAATGCTGCTTCTGAGTCACTGTGAGGAATGGTTCCCTGGCCTTCTGATGCAAGTAACCAATGTGTTTATCTCTACAAGAGGTGAAGCAGCAGGGTTGACATTGAACCCCCAGTACTATAGTGTGAGCTCTGCATCTGACTCAGCACGGGACCTTCTGAAGTTGCTCTCTATCAGCTTCTCAAAAGTCTGAAGGCATCAGCAAGTTCTGGTTATTCCTGTAATGCAGTTGCTGAAGCCTGTTACACCTACTCCCTGAGTTAAAATCAGCCTTACCTGAAAAATCCTTGGGTACCTGTGTAGCTGTATTTCTGTCAATGCTTTTGTTGACCTAGGAATGTGGACTGCAAAGGAAGGGCAAGCAAAGAGGAAGGCACAGCACTGAACTTTTTATGCTGAACTTTTTATTTCAAATGGTGGCCAGCAGAAGGCTGCAGATGTAGCAGCCTAATTACCAGGAAGTTAATAGCATCTAAGTCCATGTAATGCACTGACTACCAACCTGTCTGTTGCTTTCACTGGCTTCAGTATTCTGTATTTTTCTCCACAAGTGGACAGAAAAAAAATCCCAACATTTTCTGTGCAGTGGTTGGTTATATCTCTATGAGATGTCCTAACTTCTTTTGTTTAAGAATTAAAAAAAAAAAAAAAGTACTCTTTTGTCTTCATCTCTGGTACAGTAATACACTGTGGCTGAGGGCTTACTTTTTCAAAATTCACAGAAATAATGACCTTCTTCATCTGGAGTTTAGTTCTTTAGCACCTGAGCAGTATATGTGTGCATATTAGTCAACACATATTTAAACACAAATATGAACATTTTATTTTCTTCTACTGGGTTCTCAAAATGGTGCAGTGTGGTTTGAGGCATGGAATTTGTTTTAATCACCTGAAAATTGATTTAGACACATAGTCTAAACCATATATATACACACACAGAGACACACACATATCTAGGCATGGCTTCTCTACTCAGTCAAGAGAGACAGTCACCCTCAGGAGACTGTTCATCACTTTGAGATTAATTTCAGGGGATGATTAATTTAGACTTGATTTGTGTCTTCCTGGTCATTAAAACTGGATTCAGTAAATCCCTTCCCAAGTGGCTAAGACAACTACCCTGCAAAGTTGTCTACGTACCTATAATTCTTATTACCATTCTTTAAGACAAGATGATCTGCAGCATTTCCAAGTGTATAAAGTATAAAAAGTAAGCATACCAGAAATAGAAGTAGGGACAGGTGACCTTGAGAAAAATATAGATACACTGTACAAATATGCAGGGATAGAGTAATGAATGTGTGGCTGGAAAGCTGCCCGGATAAAAAGGACCTGGGGATGCTAGTTGACACCTGGCTGAATGTGAGCCAGCAGTGTGCTCAGGTGGCCAAGAAGACCAACAATATCCTGGCCTGGATCAGGAATAGCATAGCCAGCAGAGAAAGGAAGAGGTCTTATCCTTGTACTTGGCACTGGTGAGGCTGCACCTCAAATACTGTGTTCAGTTCTGGGCCCCTCACTGCAAGAAGACATTGAGCTGCTGCAGTATGTCCAGTGATGAGTGGTAAAGGGTGCAGAGAACAAGTTCTATGAGAAGAGGCTGAGGGAATTGTGATTGTTCATATTGGAGAAGAGGAGGCTGAAGGGACACCTAATTGCTCTCTAGAACTACCTGAAAAGAGGATATAGTGAGGTGGGTGTTGGCCTCTTCTCACAAATAAATAATGATAGAACTAGAGGAAATGGCTTGAGCTTGTGCCAGGGAAGGTTTAGACTAGATACCAGGAAGAATTTTTTTTCTGAAAGAGCAGTCAGTCACTGGAACAGGCTTCTGAGGGAGGTGGTAGAGTCACCATCCCTGGAGGCATTAAAAAACCATGTAGACATGTCACTTCAGGACATACTGTAGTAGGTATGGTGTGTTTTTTTCTGGTTTGACACTTGGATTCCATGATCTTTCCAACTGTGATTATTCTGTGATTCTGTGAATGTCAGGGTCCACCTGGAGTTGAATCTGAGAATGGACTGTAGCAAGACGAACCTCTTTTAGGGCACGGCGCTTCAAGGTCCAACCAGGTGTTCCAGCAGAGACTCACGAACAGTGCTCTGAGCCTATTGCCCTCAGGGTTGACACAACTGGATCAGTGTTATTGCTCTGAGAGCGACTGACCTCTCTGCTGGCTTGCTCAGGACTGAGCTGAGCCTGTGACTCAGGACTGAGCTGAGGCTGTGACTCAGGCCTTGCCTTTTATTGGCCCCCTAATCCTGCTCATGCGCAGTTGGGGCCCGCCCTAATCAGGCACAGGTGGGCTTAACATAAGATCATGCCACTCCTTGGGAATTAGTGGCACCTGGTTGCCTCATTTCACTACAATGGACATGAAAGACAACAACTCTTCCATTAGTAGATCAGCAGCAAAAGAAAAACTAGAGGAAACATGGGCTCAGTGCAGGCTGAAAATGGAGACTTTTGACAAAGAATATGAAAAGACTGACTCAGTGTTGTCTTTGCCTCCATCTTTACTGGTAAGACTTGTCTTCAGGAATCTCAGGTTGCTGAAACCAGTGAGGATATCTGGAGCAAGTAAGAATCTAGTCTTGATGAGGGAAGATCAGTTTAGGGAAGATTAAATAAAATAGATCCATAGGAGCTCATGGCACCTGAGAAAATGCATCCATGAGTGCTGAGGGAGTGGTTCAATGCCATTGTGAGGCCACTCTGAGTCATTGAAAAGTCATGCCCATTGAGTGAGATTCCTTAGGATTGAAGAATGAAGACGTCACTTGTGTCTTCATGAATGACAAGAACGAGGATCCAGAGATCTACAGGATAGTCAGCCTCAACTCTATTCCTGAAAGGTGACAGAGAAAATAATTCTGGAAACCATTTCCAAATATATAAAGAACAAGGAAATGACTGAAATAGTCAGATACATGAAAGGGGAGTGATGGCTGACTAAACCAACAATCTTCTATGATATGACAACTCTCTTGGTGAGCAGGGCAGAACAGTAGATGTTGTTTATCTTGACTTTCAAGACTGTCTCTCAGAACATCCTCACAGATAAAGTACTAAAGTATGCACTAGATGCATGCATAGTGAGGTGGAAGAAAATGAGTTTAATTATGAGTCTCAAAGGATTGTGATCAGTGGAATGAAGGACAGCCAGAGTCAAGTCACTAATGGTGTGCCCCAGGCTTTGATACAGGGCCCAATTATTTGTTGCTATCTTCATTAATGAACTGGTGGATGCAGCTGAGTAAACTCAAAAAGTTTGCTGATGGTACAAAACTGGGAAAAGGGGTTGCTAAATGGGGTACTTGCCTCCCATTTAGATGGACATCAACAGGCTGGAGAAATGGACAGAAAAGAAGCTCATAAAGTTCAAACAAAGAATGTGCACCTTGGTAGAAATTACCCCATGTATAAGTATGTGCTGGGGACCTATTGAAGGAATTTTGCAGAAAGAGGGGCCTGGTGAACACCAAGTTATGAATGTGAGCTAAGAATGTACCCTTGTGGCAAGGAAGACCAACAGCATTGTAGCCTGCATTAGGAAAATAGTCACCAGCAGGTTGAGAGAGGTGATCCAGTCTTCGCGAAACAGCGTCTGGAACTGTGTCCATTTCTTGGTTCCCTAGTATAAGAGAGACGTGGACAGACTGGAGCCAGTTCTCCAAAGATCTACTAAGATGATTAAGGGACTGCAAGGTCTCTTGCATGAGGAGTTGTAGAAGGTGAGATTTAACCTTGTGTGTATCTTATCAATGTGCATGAATGTCTCTTGGGAGGGAGTAAAAAAGATGGAGTCAAACTCTTTTCAGTCATGCTCAGTGAAAGGGCAAACAGCAACAGTCAAAATACAAGAAATACAAGAAGTTACACTTAAACATAAGAAAAAAAGCTTTTTCTCTGGTGGTGTGCACTGAAGAAGATTCTCTAGAGTTTGTGAAGTCTCCATTCTTAGGGCTACTTAAAACTCAACTCAGTATGGCCTAGGGCAACTTTCTCCAGCTGACCCTTCTTTGAGCAGGAGAGTTAGATCAGTCAATTCCTGCCAGCTTCAGCTGTTCTGTGATTGCAGGGAGAACCACAGCCAAATCTTTCTTCATCTCTCTTACCATTAATAAAACAGTATCATCTCTCTCCTCTGCAGCCAATCTGCCTCTAAAAGTAGTAGAATGTGAAATCCACAGAAATATCACAGAAATGCAAAATATGTCATTGTTGCCTCTTTACTATTAACATGTAATTAACTTGAGTTTGTTTAATGACAAAGGAATAAACAGCTCCTGAATGCATAGTTAATGCACAAAGCAAACCCACAAAACAGTTATGGAATAGCAGCCTCACACAGGAACATCTGTTAAAGGAAATGACCTCCACAAAGTCATTGCAAGTCCATTATTCACTAACTGGCTACCTATTGAGAACTAAATGACACAAATGAGTTATACTGGTTGGCTTTTCATCTCCAGCAAAGTGGGCTCAAATCCCTTATAAGGCACCAGGTGAAAATAGAGTCCTTAAGGCCCCATTCCAAATCCCCTGTTATTCACCATATAAATTAGCATATTAGCAAGCTTGCCTCAAGGGACAAGTGGGGCTAGGATAGCAGGTGTGTCACACAACATAATTGAGATGCAGCAGCAGAGCAGACTGGTACTTTTCCATGCTGCCAAGCTGCTTCATGCCACCCCCATCGATCTCTGACTTCCCTGATCTCTAGACTGACTCCAAATTTTAAAAGCTCCATCTTCTGTTACATCAAGGAAGTGAAGTCCTTCAAGGGTAAAAAAAAAAAATCACTGAAGTTTATGATTGAATAGGCCAAGCTATATAGGATCTGTGCTGGGGGAGGTTTAGGTTGGACATTAGAAAGAATTTCTTTACGGAGAGGGTGATCAGACATTGGAATGGGCTGCCCAGGGAAGTAGTGGATTCTCCATCCCTGGAGATATTTAAAAAGAGACTGGATGTGGCACTCAGTGCCATGGTCTGGTAACCGCAGCGGTAGTGGATCAAGGGTTGGACTTGATGATCTCTGAGGTCCCTTCCAACCCAGCCAATTCTATGATTTTATGTTTGTCAATATTAATTTGGTATGTACAAGTAGTTCAGAAAACAAATGAAGGATGGTCCATGAGCATTTGTTTTTCTCTTTAAAGGCCACTGTGGGTGTTGTGAAGACTATGCTGGGAGTGAGAGGAGGAAGAGGAACTGCCAGAGATTAGCATACTGTTGTGTACAGAGGGTTTTTTTCCTCTGGTAGTGTAAATATGTCAGTGGGGTGAAAGAGGGTAGCAAGTCTGAGACACTTTTGGTAGGGAAGGACTTCTGTGAACAACATGAATAGAGAAGGGACGAGTAAACTTAGCAGTATGCAATGGGAAAAAAATAAAAGGACTTACTGAAACTTCCAGAGTATTGCGTCTTTCATCCACTACCATAGTTTAACATTATGATACTGAGTATTCTGTCTCTATACTGTCCTGCCTCCAAAACAGTGGTGAGGAATAGTGTCAGACTGTTTTTTCTCCAGTTGCCATAATAATGTAAGATGTCATCAGTTCCAGAGCAGACAGCAGCAGATACCTCCTGTTTCATTAAAAATTCCATGCTCTCCTACCATACACAATTACGTGAAAAAGCACCAGAGCAATGTGGTTACTTTCACAAAGTGCTGGGAAAGGAGTTCCTGTAGTTTTATGCATTCAGAGTCACACTTGTAAGGCTCAGCTAAATTATTCCTGTTGACAAAGCAAGGCTGATGTGTTGTACTGAAGCACTGACAAAAGCAATAAAAATACTTTGTTCTTCTCAGGAGCTATTTTGAAACCTGCTAAGCTGGAAAACCGTCAAAAATTTTCCATCTTTTGCTTAGGTATTATAAAATTCTTATTGGTGCATAACCCTTTTTCCTTGTTGATGATTAAAAGACTATCTCACAAACCTCTGGTTAAAATTGATGTGTTTGCTGCTTTAATCTCGGGAAAGCAAATTAATCTCTCCTGACATTCTGATGGCTTTAGCAAGATGACATAAAAAATTATATTGGCAGAAGTATGCAGGTGAAGTCCAAAAGCAGAGATCCCAATTAGCTGTTGTGGAATAAATCCTAACTGCCCTTCAACCCTTCAAATATGATACATTAGATTCTGTACGCTCTATCTAGTTTTGGATCTGAAAAAGCAAAATTAACAGGTATTTAAAAGGTATCTCTAGAACTAAATAGATGATTGGAAGTACTGGTGAATATTCATGAGTATTGTCCTAAATTTAACCCTGAAGTTGCAGTGAGCTCATCAGAACATGAATTCTCTTTAACAGGAAAAATGTCCATTGCTCTTTTTCTCCTGAAGCAGAACCAAAGGGAGATCCTCTGAAATTATTCGCATGAAGAGTAATGACAAGGGAGAAGAGAGATGTAAAATTTGAGGATTAGGGCATGTTGATTAGTATAGAATAACAAATTGGCTAGCGGTTAGGCATGTTTTGTAGAAAGAGGCACAGACCTAACTTATTTCAATCTTCTCTTGAATAACAGTCTCCTAAATGCTCTAGCCATCACACCAGATTCAGCCCTGTAGTCCACTTGAGTTTCAGAAAGAGAAAGCCAGAGAAAAAGTGATCCCCCATTTTCTTCATTGGCTACTATGGTGTGGGGTGCTCTCATTTTTTCCTTTATCACGTAGAGAAATCCTATCCAGTGCAAGGTTAGCCAGGAACCCAAGGTGAGCAAACACAGATCCAGTTTGCAAAGAGTGGGTAAGGCAGCAGAACAATCTCTTCACTGATGATCCAGAAACAAGTTTTGCAGACATCCCAGTTGAGAATCACAACTAACTCTGAGAGAATCCCCGAGCAAATTAATATTGTCTCACCAATAACAAACAAATGCATAAATCACTACTACCAGAGCCACATAACTTTGCGCAGTTAAAGATCTCAGTCTCTGAATAGCCCTGGGCTTTATGATTGAAAATATTGTAATTGGAATCCTGTTTCTTTGGTGTATAGAGGATAACTTTCCATCTGCACAGAGAGTTATGCAGAAACTTTCTGGAAGGTTGTGGAAAACTCTGACCTTTCTCATAGTTGCTAGAGGTTGAAAAAGAAACCTGAGATTGCTTCCGTAGAAGTCTGGGTAGCACAAATGTCTCAGTCTATTGCGGAAGGTATTTCAGGTAAGGAATTTTGCTATCTAAAACAAGGTCTCATTACTTATCTTGCATCAAATTAAATGTGAATTTTTTTTTATAAATAAACAGCAAAACCTAAAGCATGGTATGTGTGTCTGACAAATAAAACTGTACCTATGTTTCTTTAGCTTTTTTTGTTATACAAACACGTTTTCATTCATGATTTCATGTGCAACAAGACAACAGCTTTATTGAATCACATCCCTCTGTTGCCATTTTAATTTGAAGCAAACAGAGAACTTGAAGATGGAACCTTAGCTTTTCACTCCTGAATTTGAGACCAGTTTTGTTTCTCAAAGTCCTTGTGGTCAATATTTTGTAATAGCAGTAAGTGACTATGATAATGCAGATGCTATAGGAAGACTATTATTTAATTTGTATTGATTTACATGAATTGTGTGCTATCACATAACATCAAAATGCTGTTATAAAAGTGTTTGTTCTCTGGCATGCTTCATATGAAATCCTTACCTTGCAGATGATCATCATATAGGTTTTATGTCATCAGTCCCATGGTAGTCTTCTGAAAGAGGCATTTGGCTTGGTGGGCTGGCAACCCAGAAGGAAATCACATTATCAAGGGAAGGCCTTGGGGCCCTTAATCCCATTTTAGCCCTTTAGTAGAATCTTAGATAGGGCTAAAATGGTTCATTCACTTTGAACACTTCCTTTGAGCAAAGGAGCATTTTAGCCTTATGCAGTTGCTCTCAAAGTAAATTTTTACAAAACAAATGCTTCACACATATATCCAAGATATTAATGCTATTTTTAGCATGGTCATGGGAACTACTGCCATATTTTAGAAACACCAGACTTAATTCTTGGATCCAAAGAAACATGAGATTACTCTTTTCATAAATCTTTAGGTGATGTATTCACAAAAATCCTATTGACAGTCATAGCATCATAAACAAATCATCCAGTCTGCTCTTCTGCCTTAAGGCAGGATAAGCACTATAGAAACTATTTCTGGCAGATAGTGTCTAATCTGTTTTTAAAGACCTCTGATGATGGAGATCCCAACATTGCCCTAGGCAATCTGTTGTAATACTTCCCTATCCTTGCAATGACACTTCAGCAGGGGTGGGAGGGTATTAAAAAATACAGAAGAACCGAGGAACCAAAAAAGAGATCAAGGGTTATATTCATAAGCCAGTCCAGGGGAGGTTTGTAAAAAGCTTTTTAAATGTGGATCACTATGTAAAGGATATCTGAGGATAGTGGGATGATGTAATACCTAAGGGTAAAAGGGTCCCTATTAAAAACAGAAAAGGTGTTGTGTTTTGTTTTGTTTTCTTTTGTTTTCCCCATCCCACAAACAGGCATTCCACATTATTAGGAAAGCCTGGGAGTGCAAAAGAAATTGTGTTCTTTGATCACAGGCCTAACACTAAACCAATCTAACAGGGAATTGAAACTGTAGATGCATTAGAGAGACTTAGAATACCACTCAAGGCTAGATTAAAGTGAAAGTTCTTGTTTAATTTCCTGTTCCACTTCATGAAAAAATCTTATCTCCCAGAAAAATCAAAACAAGGAAGAAAATCATTCATCCTGATTGCTTTGAATCTAGCTCTGTATTGCACGCCAAGTTGTAAGGAGGGTGTTTACAGCAATGAGGGACTAATGTATTCATTGGAACCCAAAGTGTTCTCTGAAAAATACTGAACCATAAAAGCAATTAACATTAATCATTATATACAATGAAAACAGCATTATCATCAAGTGATAGCACCTTCTGAAATAACACATTTACCACCTAGGATAAAAGAACAGCTTCTGAATTGCCATTACTGTTATTTAATGAGTGCTTATGCTTTTATATTGTGCTGTCCAAATGGGTTTTGACCTTAGTAAAGCACAGCGTTTTTCAACCAAGTTAATTCTTCTTATTCTTCCTAAGAGTGAGCATCATAGTTATTTCAACCTTTGGGCATGCGAGCTGGAAATTTTTATTTAAATCCCTCAAAAATGGTTTTGCAAAGGGAGATAATGGCTTCTGTTCAAGTAAAATTCAGCTACCATGCGGAAAACCAGTGCCAAATCTCTGTATCTCCATACTCTGCCAATTACTTAAGCAGATCATAGGCCAAGGGCTGCCCTGCTGCATCAGGCATGTGGAATTGCCTGAGTGCAACTTGGAATCAATTCCAGCACAAGTGAGAGAAAGGTGGGGAGCAACCTGGGATAGCAGAGCTAAAGGAAGGCTGAGTCAAAAATCAAGAGACTTTATCTATAAAGATGATGCAAAGAGTGTGAAAGAAAAATTAACTTTTACCGTGCAACTTAATACCACTTTATATGGCTGAGTTATACCAGTACATCTTCTGAATTTGGAACCTTAGGGGCCTGCAATAATGCCATGGACACGGAGTACTGTTGCCCTGCTAGGAAAGTTCAATGTCACTGATGAGATGAGCTGTGTACTAATTTGCTCTGACAATAACAGCCTCTCCTGTACCTATCCCATATATTTTTGTAAGAGCAGCTAGGGTACATTCTAACTTGCTGCCTGGGTGGAAATGAGCTGGTACAGAGAATGCACAGGAGATAAACACCAAACTGTGGATGTGAAATCATGCATTATTTTTTTTTTAATCTCTAAGTCTGTGAGAAAACCCAAACCCTTTGTGCACTACTGGCAATGTTACTTAAATCACAGAAAGATAATGCTGCATTCTTTTCCTGGCCACAATACAGCCATTAGGGGGAACAGTCATATTACCACTTTTAAGAATTCATCCTGTTAAGGGCATCTCTAAGCAAATTATTTTAATTTGTCTTCTACGTAGTTCAGGAATTGTTTTTTTAAAAGTTTATGGCATTCAGGCAGAGTGGTCTACTTAATTTTAATCAGGATATGTTGTAGGTGGGTGACTGTCTGATATGATGCTAGTTATAATGGTGATGCTTGAGAAACAACTTTCCAATTATTAGCTTTGTGCTTAGCTCTTTACACCTCCAGATTCTCCTTCAAACCTGAATTAGGTGGATTTATTTTGCATAAGATGTGCATTTCAGTGCTATGAAACTGGGGAGGGAAAAATACAGAAAATTTCTCTCCTTTCAGGCGATGTACTATGTACATAAAACTCTTTCATTTCTACATGTCTCAGTAATTGCATTTTTATATTTATAGAGAAGCCTCTTAATCCGAAGAATTACTTAAACAAACTCTGAAGACAAGTTTACGAGAATGAGAACAGCAGCTACGATTCTCTTCTCCCCAAGACATTGCACAACTTAGGACACCATAGCATTTTCAAATGTTTAATTTCTGTCTGTGTAAACCACATTTCAAGAAATTCTATAATTTTTGTGAATTCTTGATGACAAAGGTAGCTTTGATATTTCTTTACTGTGGGCTCATAGAGGATAAGCATTACCTCTATGCTGTAGTAGCCTGTCCCTGAAAAACAGTAATGGAAATATTTTCTTGGATTACTACAGCAATATGACAAAGCAATTGTGTTTTCCAAAGTCACAGAAAAAAAAATTCTGTGTATTACTAAATCTTGTATGCTGTTATCTGCTGACTGTGTTACACAGAAGCCTGGCACAGCAAACTTGCTGCTAGAGGAAATATTTTCCTACCTAATATGAAGGAGTGGTATAAATATCTCCAGAGATTTTTATGAGTTATTATAGCTTTAATTAGACTGAGATTTCAGAAAAAGTATGGGTGCCTATTAGAATCTTCTTAGCCCATTCTCCTGTATTTAATGCAATAAATCCAAGAAGTTTGTTGTTTCTTGTTTTTAATGATAAAGGTATTCGACCTTATTTCAGCTTTGATAATGCCTGTATGAGAAATGAACAGTTGGTGTGGCAAAACATGAACTTAGAGTTTATCTGACATTGGTTTTTAAATGATTTTCCTCTGACTTTTTTGGAAATTGCTTTCTTGTGACTGTAAAATTCATAAAATTACACTGTTTCAGATTTAGAAAGATTCCTTAGTTTTGTACTTCTAATACACTTAGCTCTTGCATTCGGGTTTGTGAGCCATCACTTCTGTTAACTTCCTATCCCTCACTTCAATGTTGTTCCATTCCAGCTGTGTGTGTACTTGTGCCTGCATAGCTGGAGATAACAGTAAAACACAAAATTGCTGACAAAAAAAAAAGTTCTAATACTTTGTTCCTAATTAGAAAGATTATTTGTCCCTAAGTCTAACATTCCTCCAAACTTGCAACATTAGGAAGATCTTCCACTTCAGATACTTAACTCTAATTTGTAGTTTAGACATGAGGACTTAAGAGTACGTATGAGTTCTCTTTAAGGAGCTACAATAAATGTAGATGCTTTCACAGTCCCTGAAACTTTCAAGTGCAGCTGGCATATTCCTGACTCAATTAAAGGAAGACTTGTGGTGCTTGATTTTGAAGGGAATATCTACATAACCCGTGACTCAAAATGAGTTCTGTTATGTTTAGATTTGATTCTTTCTCTTTCCAATTTATTAATGATCTTAACTCAATGCTTATTTCTGGGAAGGAAGGTCATTAGGGGAAGGTCCTCTCTGGTCACCTGGGTTCTGAAAGTATTTGTCATTTAAGTTTTCTATTCTTCTCCAGAGTATTACTTTCCTTTCATTCAGTTTAATTGTATTTTGGGTTTTCACTGTTCAGTTAAGCATTGTGTAAACACAGAACAGGAGTGAATTCCTTCCCTCTGGTATTGGATACATGTGAATTATTTAATATGGAAATTTCTGTTCCTTTTGAGCACCCAATGTAAAGGTCAGGCTTTTTATAGATCACAACCAAGCTGCTCTTTCTTGTACTTTCTGATAAGTGAATTGAGGAGGATGAACCCAGATCAAATTCATGTCCTAGCTCTGAGGCAGGAATGTTAGACCCCTGCAGACCATGAATTTACCCAGGGTTTCTTAAGGTGCTTACTGCCAAAGTGTCAGCCAGTGCTGTAACTTTCCTTTCTCTGAAGGAGTGGAGATTACCACTTAAAAAGCAATGGGTTTCTCATTCTCCTTGCTTTAAAATGTAGGGTCAAATTCTCAGATAACGTCTAGCAGAGATGCAGCACTTCAAAAGGAGATGTTCTAAATTATGTCACCCCTTATATTTAGCCCAAAGCCTGTGTCTAGTTACCAGATTCTGTAGAGATGCAACTTAGCAGTGCACTGTGTGGTGCTGCCCTTTGTAGCCCAGCATTACAAATTACACCTTCTGCCTGCTACTGGCTGGGAGGTAGGGGTCTGGTCTGAAGTGATATCCCAAGGCTTAGAGTAAACAGCTACCTGAAGCATTCAAATAGAGAATGTTCATTAAAAATAGCTGAGGTTAAGGGGAATTGGGCTAATAGCTAATGTATACTGGTGAGGCAATGAAGCTGAAAGGGAAACAAGTCTGAAAGGTTTGAGCACCTTTATGGTTGGGGAGGAGAGCATAGCTGGAGGATTTGTGCTTTGCTTTGAGTCTGTGTGGGTCTCTGGAGAGAAATGAAATGGAAGCAAAGGAGCTCTTCTGAAGATAAGGACACAGCTGGCCGGTCTAAGGCCTTTCAGAAGAAAATTTTGAAAAAATCTGACAGACTTCTGATTTGTTTCTGATGCTCTTCAGGGCTCTGCAGTATCCGTGCATTTTGGGAACAATGGAAGCAATGCTTAGGAAATACTTTGATAAGGAATTCTTGTTTAAACATGAAGTTGTTCTTTCACTTTGAGATGATGGTTTCAGGAATAAGTCAGTTTTTTGAGATTTTTATTGTCACTTTTCTTTTTCCTATAAGATCCATGAGCACTTCAGGAAAAATGTCTTAAATGACACCAGTGCTAATATTGCAGAAAATATGTTTGTTTCCTGGAAATATTAAGATTGCCATCATATGCAGGATGTTATAAGCTGCTATTCAGATAAATCACAATTTAATTCTGTTCTAGAGAGATGGGCTGACTCCAATGGGATGAGCTTCAACACGGCCAAGTGCCGGGTCCTGCACTTTGGCCACAACAACCCCATGCAGTGCTACAGGCTGGGGACAGAGTGGTTGGAGGGCAGCCAGGCAGAAAGGGACCTGGGAGTCTGGATCGACAGGAAGCTGAACATGAGCCAGCAGTGTGCCCAGGTGGCCAAGAAGGCCAATGGCATCCTGGCCTGTATCAGGAACAGCGTCACCAGCAGGTCCAAGGAGGTGATTCTGCCCCTATACTCAGCCCTGGTAAGGCCACACCTTGAGTACTGTGTTCAGTTCTGGGCCCCCCAGTTCAAGAAGGATATTGAGGTCCTTGAACAGGTCCAAAGGAGGGCAACCAAGCTGGTGAAGGGACTCGAACACAGACCCTATGAGGAGAGGCTGAGGGAGCTGGGGCTGTTCAGCCTGGAGAAGAGGAGGCTCAGGGGAGACCTCATTGCTCTCTACAACTCCCTGAAAGGAGGATGGAGCCAGGCGGGGGTTGGTCTCTTTTCCCAGGCAACTCTCAGTAAGACAAGAGGGCATGGTCTTAAATTGTTCCGGGGGAAGTTCAGATTGGATATTAGAAAGAATTTTTTCACGGAAAGGGTGATCAGACATTGGAACGGGCTGCCTGGGGAGGTGGTGGACTCTTCGTCCCTGGAGACATTTAAAAAGCGACTCGATATGGCACTCAGTGCCATAGTCTAGTGACTGTGGCGGTAGTTGATCAAGGGTTGGACTCGATGATCTCTGAGGTCCCTTCCAACCCAGCCTATTCTATGATTCTATGATTCTAGATAATTGTGTTGATCTTTCTTATGATATTTTCCTGACTCATCTTAAGTATCTAGAGTGTTCCCTGGTGTGTAAGGGTTTTTTTTGGTTTTAGGTTGGTTGGATCTAGAGAAACCAACAGAGAGAAGAGAGACCAAGTCAAGCTGAAGTAAAACCATACAAGAAAAGTGATGTTTATAAAACCTTGTGTATTCTTTCCCATGCCTCATTTAATAGTGTCTACTCTCAGAGTTCTAGGTTAAGAGGAGGTTAGTACAAATTGCCATAGGTAATACATTGGTAGAATTACTGAGGAGAGCAGAAACAGATTGAAGATGCATTTGTCTGCACTTTGGCATATTTGTTTCATTAAGCCATGTATTTCTATTCTGTTGTCTTCAACAAGGCATTTTTCAAAATTCTCCATGTGATTGCTTGGCTGAATAAAGCATCCCATCAGGCTGTAACAGGAGTGATGTTGCATTACATTTAGTGCTGAGGCATTGATGAGTCTTGATTCATTTATTGTGACAGAGGCTGATCAGTATGGTGTGCTTCCTTGAAAACCTACAGTTTGCAGGACAAACACAGCTTTCACAACAAAGTGTCTTTGTATTTGATTTGTTTGTAAATAGGCATGGATTGTATGCATAAAAAATGAGGAGTCATGAGCACCTTGCATATGATGGTGGCATTAGACAGAATCATATTCTCATATTCACAAGTCAAGGGTGCAAGAGAACAGAACAGACAGGTGATAATATGTTTTTACCACTGAGTTATGACTGGGGATTTGCAGCGATTGTAGTCCTAAATCAGATTACTAGTGGATCATAAAATGGCTCTGGGAACTGGGAACTGAGTTACCCTGTGCAAGTCTAAGGTGACCTATGCGAAAGGCCTTGTCACGAGGTGAAAGAAAAAAAAATTAATTTTGTGGAATTTGATTACTAATGCTCCTAGCTTGTTTGACATTGCCAAAATATCTGGCAGAGTTACTGTGATACAAGTTCACTGTAAGTAAGGGTTCCAAATATATGCTGCAGCAAAACTATTTCAGCAGTGAAAGAGATGTCACAGTTTTAGATTAGCAGCACTTTCCCCTCTGGACCAGTAGCATTCCTGTTTATTGGGAAATTGAGGTATACCAACACTTTGCTTTGGAAGAGACAGGTAAGGATATTGGAGGAGAGCTTCCAGCCTGAGAGCCAAGCATATGAAGAGCCAGAGGCTTAGAGCTGGAAGCTGCTGCATTGACAGAAGACCTGCAGGTGTGTCAGTGTGGCAAGTGGAAGCCAGCAGGCAAATGTCCCTTGTCCAGCTCGTGTTTACATGCACAGCTTTCCACCATGTCTGTGAACTCTTGAGATGTGGAGGCTTTGAAATCTTCTTTCTGAACCTTTGAATGGCAGGCAGGCAAAGTCAGCTGTCAGTTATTCTGCTGTTTATTTAAAAAAAAAAACACTGATGCAAAACTATAGCCTACTAGCTGACTGCTAAGATAATTCTTCTTGAAGGCTTTCTTACTGGAAAACAATAAGGGAATATTCTTATGGATCACATTGTAAAGGATATTTTTTTCACAGTGGCAGAAGGGAAAGAGGTCTGTGAGATAAGATTAAGAGATGTAGGTGACTGAGTGGCCAAGGCTGGTGCGACTAAAAGAATTATAGGGAAAAAGATGAGAAATCTAGACAGTGACAAACTCTTCATACTTAACAGAGCAAGATTGGTGGGCACTGTGCTGAAGGAAGCCTCTTGTCTGCATATCTTGATTCCCAGTAACTTAAATGAGAAATCATTTGAAGAGGCTTTCTTGTAAGATCATCACTGCAGTGTATACAGTTCTGTTTCTGCAGTCTGTGGAGCCTGTTTTAATGTATCTTATTACTTCCAGACAGAATAAGAAGAGCAGTCATTTCCAGAAATGAGAGCACTCTGTATAATTATGGGGAATGAGCTATGCATAATATATACACACTTCAAAAATAAAGATTTTCTGCTCTGCAGATATCCACACAGTATTAACTGACTGAGTGTAGGAATCTGCCCAGTGGCATGGAAACAGGAATTGAAGCAATGATAAAGGTGAGCTTCTTGTACTAGATGGTGGGAAAGAAATGTCAAGGAAGAAATTGATAGAAATTTTTTTGCTGCTAGTGAGTCATTAAAGGTGAAAGCTTACAAAGCAAAACATTACATATAAAGATGCCATCATGGAGAAAGAGGGTTACCAAGCTGGGGCAGGGAAGGAGGGAAAGAGACATCTACCCAAGGAGTGCCAGTCTGAGTTGAATGGCAGGTGGAAGAGATGTAGTGAATGCCTCATGTATTCCATCTGGCAAAAATGTATGGTGAGGGAACTTGTAAATGGTTAAAGGGAGAGATGGAAGCAGAGGCAAGTAAATGTAAAGGTGGTCAGAGATCCTGGATTAGCTGACGCAGTTCGTAAATACAAGCCCTGTTTTGCCATCATGAAGTCTTTGAAATGTCATTTTGTCTCAGAATTTGATGTGACTATGGTAGCCAGACTCTTGCACAGTGATAAGAGAGCAGTAGGCAGAAGCCCTGTCCCAAATTGTGTTATACATCCTGCTGTCATAGTGTACATGCCCCATGACTGCTGCCATTCATGGTATGTCCTACAGGATAGTATGTATACTGATTTATAAAACAGAAATACCACCAGCATCAGATCATGTGGCCTGACACAGAGGGATTGTGTAAAACCAAAGATAAATTTCCTCCCTACATTGATTTCTTTGTGGATTGTGGGGTTTTTTTGTTTGTTTGGTTGGGTTTTTTTCTTTTCCTTTTTGTTCTAGCTACACTATTTAGGCTATGACTCCTTATGCACTCTTTGTGTTCTAGGTACTATGCATTTTTTTAAAATAATAGTATTGAAGGGATAAAAAGACCTTGTTAAGAGAAATGTTCTTTCTGTATTGCTTTAAACATCTACGCTTCTCACTAATTCCTAAAGGAAAAAAACCTGCTACTAAATTCCAGTTTGCTGGAATTTAAGCAAATTCCTGTTGATTTACTGCACTTCAGAAATAGAGTGCTGCTCAGAGAGCTTGTCCAGAGTAACTGAACTACATGGTTTTACCCATAATGATGTGGTCAGAGTCAGGCTGGGTCTCCAGGAAACAGACTGAAGTGAGTCAATGTTTGGCACCTCTGCACTCCCTGCTCTGATTAACAGCATGTGAAATTTTATATAAAGGAACCTTGGGTAGGGATGGTTCTTCTTTCAAGTTCAGCTGTATTCGTTCTGCTTCCTATTTATCATAATTCACTAGCCTTTCTCCTTTCCTTATATAGAGCTGTTTTTTTCTGCTGCTTTATGATAGCTATCTAGATGTAGTTAATACTGAATTCCTCTTATTTTTAAATTGTTCTGTTGCAGGAAGAGCATTTCTTGCTCCTGAGGCTCAACGAGCTGCTGACCTCTTCCTTGCCTCGCACCAGAGTGAGCTGAACTCTGTGGGTGTGTGTCCCACCCTTATTGGCCCCCTGGTCTTGCTCATGCCCAATAGGGGCCTGTCCTAATCAGGCACAGGTGGACTCACACCCACTCTGTGGCAACTCGAGGCACCTGGTTTATCTTGTTTCTCTACATTGTTCCTTTTTTTTTTTTTCCTAAGCGCTCTTAGTATTTAAACATTTGACTACAGCACTTGTGTGTGACTTCTGCCTTTCTTTTCTTCTGTGCAAAATAGCTGATAGTAGTCTCTTCAGAAGTGTGGAAATTTTGAAGTAATTCCAGTTCCATTTGCATTTGTGCATTGGGAAACCTAAGTGCTGTGAAAGTCAATTAGATTTAACCTCTTAAGTGTTCCAGTCACACTGAGAAAAGCTGTCTATGTTGTCTGACTGTTGAGCTCTCATAGATTTTCTTCCCCTGTACTCATCCCTGGTGAGGCCACAGCTTAGGTCCTGTGTCCAGTTCTGGGCTCCTCTGTTCAGGAAGGAGATTGAGGTGCTGGAGCGGGACCAGAGAAGGGCAAGGAGGCTGTGAAGGGATCCAGCACAAGTCCTGTGAGGAAGGGCTGAGGGAGCTGGGGGTGTTCAGCCTGGAGAAGAGGAGGCTCAGGGGAGACCTCATCACTCTCTACAACTCCCTGAAAGGAGGGTGTAGCCAGGTGGGGGTTGGTCTCTTTTGCTAAATGACTTTCAACAAGACAAGAGGGCATGGTCTTAAGTTGTGCCAGGGGAAGTTTAGGTTGGATATTAGAAAGAATTTCTTTACGGAGAGAGTGATCCGGCATTGGAACGGGCTGCCCAGGGAAGTAGTGGATTCTCTGTCCCTGGAGATATTTAAAAGGAGACTGGCTGTGGCACTCAGTGCCATGGTCTAGTAACTGCAGCGGTAGTGGATCAAGGGTTGGACTCGAGGATCTCTGAGGTCCCTTCCAACCCAGCCAATTCTATGATTCTGTGATTTCACCAGCAACTGGACCTAGGTAATTTAAAGATGTTCTTTAGGTTCAGACTCTCAGCATTTTACTTAGGTATGTTTTCTCTCTTGCATTACTATTTGAAGAAATCAGTTTACACTGTTGCTGGGAAATTCTGTTGGCATCTTGTTCTCTATGGGAAATGAGATCTAAGTACATTCTGCCTCTGGAGTCCAACTGCCCCCAGAACATTACTGTCCTGACACCCTTCCAGCAAAGTTCCAGTGGAGAGTTCAAGTGGAGGCTTTTACTAAACTCGCCTCTCTTCCATGCAAGCCTAGGTGGATGTCATTTATCTCCTCTAGTATTTCTTTCAAAGACAATTGCACCATCTCTTTAATAATATTTTCCCTTTCTTTTGAGTACTCCTTGGTTTCCTAATAGCTCATTGGTAACAGCAGTGCTCGGCACAAGGCACAGTGTTCCAGGTGTGATTACATCAACACCATGTTTTTATTCAATGTTATCATTAGTCATCACTGTTTGTAGTACAGAGAGCAAATAGAGTGACTTTTCAAGTCCGGACAGTTTTAGTTATATATAGAGGGTGGCATGTGGAAACGTGCACTCTGTAAAGGACTAGGCCCATGGCTTCGTTAACAAGCCTAGCTCCTTGTTCCAGCCAAACTCTCCTGGATAAATAGAATTCTGTGCTTTAGCATTTTGCTGCTGAGTATTAATAGAGATACCCCCATGGGAACTGAGAAGATTGTGAATGTACCACTATTCCCATTATTATAATGAGAAAGACCTGGTGAGATTACAGGAAAGCAAGCCACACATTCAGGGTGTTTTCTGCAGTATATATTAAAATTATAAATAACTAGCAAAAAACAGGATGTTTGGCAGATTAAAAATATGCATTATTTCCTTTATGGCATTGCGTCTTCTGAACTGGCATTGCACTAATTATTCTTAGCAGGTCATCGAGCAGAGGTTGGGAAGTGAATGTCTACTCCCTAAAGAAATCTGTTTTAGCAATGCTGTTGAAACTCAGCTCAGAATTATCTTTAAAATTAATAAGAAACTGGAACCACTTGAAAAGGCAGATGGTGGATTTTCCAGGCTTATAAACCTGCCTTCTTTGTGTTTTGCTTCTACATTTATTGAGCTTCCTGCTTCTGGCAGCTTAAGCTTTTTATGCCACACATAGGTTTTTACCTGGACCATGCTGGGAATGGCTGCCTCAGCACTAGGACTTATTTTGCTCTCTTTGTAGTACCAGTTTCAGTTCAAAATTTCTTCCTCATCACCAACTGGCTTTTACCTTGCACAAGCATGTGGCACCTGAATAAGGATGAGTATCTAGTACATCATCCAAGACTGAATAAACAAACCAGCAGTAGATAGGTAGATAACCAGCAGTGGTTACAGAGGTAAGCTGCTTCAGACTTGTGTCACACTGTGAAAGGCCTCTTGGTTCCATGGAACAGAAGTTATTTTCTATCCAAGAAGCTGGCAGTAGGTTAGTCAGGAAAAAAAAATAGTAATTTTCCTATCTTTTAAAGGGAATGGATTCTTGTCATGGCCAAATTGTCATTAACAGAGGGCCTTCAGTAATTTCTTGCTGAGAAGCAGCAATATTCGATGCTTTGCTTTAGTGTAACATGCTGCTTGTGTGTAATTGAAGATTAAGATGTTTGTTTTGCTGTTGTCTTGATTTCTGCTGAAATAATCTACTACTTATAGAAGGTAAAATATAGGAGGTGGAATCTTGTAAACATGTACTCTTGCAAATGTACTGTATTTCATACAGCTTGCTGGTAGGCAAATTTCTAGCTCCCATGGTAGCAGAGAAAAGGCTGGAAATATGATAGAATGCATCCTTACCTCATTGATGTTAATAGGGTAAAGATACTACCTGAGTTTACTCATAACTGAGGTTCTCAGCACTCATCCAGGCAAGTCAGCTGCAAATTAATTTTGCCCTGCAACAGGATGAGCTGCCAGAATTAAACATCTGACAGAAAGACAGCACTTACCAAGGTGGCTGCGGAGAGGTTGGATGCCTACAGGTTGGATGCCTGTATTCAATGTTCATCATGAGTTTTCCTGTTAGAACAACAACTGCCAGGAGTGGCATAGGTGTCTTTGGTCCTGTGTGAGAACAGAGAGATGTGTTAGGCAACCTCTTGTACCTCTTGGTGTCTTTATGAACCTTCTTCGTGCTTGCTAGGCTTGTGAGGGGTTGGACCAATGTCTTTTGTCACCTGAGTAGAGGAAGCCCAGGTTCTCAAGAAAATAGTAGGAAGGCATGTCTGAGCCTCTTGCTGGCACAGTGAAGTCAAGGTGTACTGAGTGGAACTGTATTTTTCCTGGCGTGGCCCAGTCTGACCACTGGCTTCTGTCTCATTTTTGATACCAGGAGATAGGAATCGTGATTGGTGGTGCACAGCATAACTCTGTTGTATCTTGCACAGTTTCTTTCAAATTGCTTTCTTGGGGCTGTCTGAGTTGGCTAAGTTATAGTCTGCAGCTTAATTCAAGCTGTAGAAAGACCCATCCTGAGGATATTTTTTCTTTTTGCCAAGGTTATGTGTTTAAGAAGCCTAATTTACAAAATTATGAAAATATTCTTTACATAGTTAAAATATTCTTTACATAGTTATACTCTTCAGTCAATACATGCACATCTTTTTATGTTTGGTATTTTAAATGTTTTGCTTATTATGTTTGAACAGCTCTGAGATTTGACTTTGAATAACACGGTCTTGCAGCTTTGAAGATGGCTATGATATCCTTTGCCTCCTGTCCTAAACCACTGGATGCATGAATACACAAAGGATATAAAGGTCAGCCAGGTTTTCTTCGAAATGAGGGAGATATTACAGGCTTTTATTTGGCACATGATTCATGCTTTAAAAATTAGGTTTTTTTGTGAAAATAATCCTGATGAGCATATTTTTCGTATCTCTTCAAATCATACAAATGCCTTTATACCCTGTAGACTTTCAAGCCTTTCTTTTTTAAATACCCTATAGCCTGTACTGAAGTAATCTCCAACATTAGGATTTGGACTGCAGAGAAAATAATTGCTTCTTATATGATCCTGACTTGTAACTGAATATAAAGTTATACTGGCACTACTGTTTTTTTTTCTCATTAGCCTTTTATATCCCTCCTTCTATTTTATTGCTTCAGTTATCTGCATTCACTTTGTAGTGCATATCAGAGCTACAAGGTTTTATTTTAGATTGAGTATCACTCTTGATAATTAGAATTTCTATCCTAACGGACAGCGGCCATTTTATTTTTTCTTTCTTTGTTATGTCTAATCACAATGTGTAGCTTTTTTTTTTTAACTGGAAAGAGATAAGAAATAGAGAGATAGAGAACTAGTTAAATGGTGAGACTTGCAAAGCTTTGCTTTTCTTTATCAGTCCCTTAGGCTGTTCAGAGTAAGAGCTGTGATGGTGATCTTAATATATTACACTTTGCATTATTTTATATGTGAGCATTGCAAAAGGTCCCTGGGACCTGTACCTATATTTGATGAATTAAAAGAAACAATTGCAGCACACTGGAAAGACTCTTTCTTTTCAAAAGCCGTGGAAGTGTACAACTTCTGTTGTATTGGACTTCAAAACACTCCAGGCAGAGGATCATGCTACTTTCTTTGAACTCAAACAAAAGGAGATGCACAGGCTTGCTGTCTCTCTGACTGACTCTAATCTGGTAAGCTTTCCTGAATGACACAGGAAGTTAGCTGAAGAGCAGCTATCCAAGAAAAAAGACTGTAAAGTCTCCTTTAAATCAATATCCTTGTGCTTGACTCCAATCCTTTTTGCTTTTCCAGCTGGCATGTTTACAATCTGAGCACCCACAGAAGGTGTTGGGGAGCAAAGCAGGTTGGGTTGGGTCTGGAGGAACTCCAGGTAATTCTGGCTTCTAATGTCTCATTCCCATTTCTACTGATAAGCTTGGGTTCCTGTCCCACCCCACTGTCAGTAATCTCCTTCTTGCTCCTGTTTATTGGCAGAACACAACCCTACCAGATCTTGCTTACTTGTATTATTCACCCTGTTAGTGCTGCTGCTCCCTAGCACACGCCTCCCTGAGGGGCTGAAAATCTCACCCTGTCTTACTCACAGCAGCTGTTCTGATTCCAGGAGGCTGTGTGAGGGCAGCCAGCATTGCCTGCTTTAGAGGAAACTCTTTTAATCATCGTGAGTGACAGAGAATAACTTCTTAACCTCTTCCTGTTGATGGGGAGGTTTACTCTTTGTGTTGTGATATGTTTATATGAAGAGCTGTTAACTTACTGCTCTGTCTTTTGCACACATGCATCCTATGAATGTATGAAACAGACCAATGTGAATATGCTTTAATATTAGCTCAACTGGTAGTTCTAGTTATTTGTTAATCATTTATGGATTAATGGACTTAATGGTTCCATACTCTGCTTGAGTACCTGTCAAAAGTCATTGACATTCCTTCACTCAAAAGCTATTCAGTCTGCATTTTTGTCCTTCTGTAAACATGTAATAACAGAGACTGGCTCAGAAGCTCTACGGGGAAAAAATTCCATCAAAAATACAACTTCTAATGAAAATGGATACGTTTGCTGAGTTGGGTACACATCACCATAATGCAAGGTTAACATAATAAGGACTCTTATTATGTTCAGATTTCCCCCTGAAATTATTTTTGAATTTGTATTTTATTTCTGGATCATAGTATAATAATATAGAAACCAATTGACTCTGAATATTTTAGTCTTTGAACATTTTCCTTTGAGAATTTCAAAACACTCAATCTTCGTTCCTGAAAACACTGAGGTAGCAAAATACCAAAATCCTTCATTAAAGAAATCTTACAACCTCTTCATGTTACTAAATCCTGATCCTAAAGGCTTAATTTAGGTTATACTCACTCAATTTCTGTGATCTCATGTGAAATGAAAGATATCATGTTCTTATGAAGTACAGATGGATGAGACACCATGAATTCATAATATGAAACTTTACCCAGCAGCCATGCAGAAAAATTAATTTTCATTGTGTGGAACAGTTACATATTCTTCTTTGCAAGTCACATTAGTTGAAAGGTATTGAGACCATTCACTGGGGTTTGAGCAGTTTTGGGTTTTTTTTTCCCAATACTGAACATATGTCAGGCTGCAGCTCTTAATTTGTTTCTGGTGATCACTGATCTTAATTCTAAAGAATTTTGGATAATCACAGAATGGAATTCTGTGCATGAAGATATGTGAATTGGATGAAAAATTGTCTAGCATGAACTCATGTTGACTGACCCTCTCAAAGTCTAGCCCTACCTGGAAATATCCATGCTGGATTTACACTGTCCATTTTAAAAAATGGAAGTGCTGCTTTCACCATCAGACTAAAACCACTTAAGAACTATTTTAGCCTAATGGCTTTAGCACAAAGTAAATTAATATGATTTTTTGTTTGTTTTGGAGGGATTTTGTTGTTGTTGTTCCAAACTGTTTGTGACTAGTATTTGGTCAGCTCGGCATTATAATAAATCTTAATTCACATGAGAGGTTAAAAGGCATTTTTCAGTACTGGAGCCTTTATACAAGTTCTCTTCTTAAACAGCTGAGTCTTAACCTCTTCCAAATGAGTCTGAGGTGTTCAGTGCCATTCTAGCTACATGCCACTGTGAAATTTATTTTCTGTTTGGTTTTCCTTTTTTCCCAAATAATGTTCTAACATTAAAGTACATCTTTACTGTTGAGGTTACCTAAAGAAAAAAGAAAGATAAGAAAACCAGATGCAGCTGGTATGTCTCTGATGCTTCTTCTGGGCCATCTGACACTGTTTCTTGAGCTGCTGCTTCTACTGCCACTGCTTATAGTCAAATACTGTCAGTTTTAAATTGAGCTGTTTCTTAATGGTAATATCTTCTCTTGAAGGTTGAGGCTTGTATATGGGTGTCTTGTACACCAGAACACGACATAGTCAACCGTGTAACTCTATGGCTGTGAATGCTGTTAAAGACTGATGAGTGTTATCTTACTAAAACATCAGAAAAACTAATGAATCACTTTGCTATCCTTAGAACATAAATTTAAGAGCACTGGGTTTTACACATGGAAAAAATCACTGGACTGTAACTTCGGTGTTGTGCTTCTGACACAGACAAGTGTTCCTGGTACTTCTTCCTCTCACCTACTCAGGGCTTCATATACCCTGTATCTAGGCACAAGGAGAGTGTCTTTTGTCAAATTTTGAGTTTCCTTTTAGCTTTATTGGTTTTTTTTCTCCATGTCACTGGATACACTTGTCTGAATATAGTGATAGCAGTTTTAAGCATGCAAATAGAAGGGTCCATGTTGAAGTTTCACACTGAATCCCTTCAGTTTAGGGATAGTGCAGTTATATGTCAAGGCTGCTGGGAAGTGTGACAAAAAAAGTGTGCTTGTTTTCTGTATAAATTTGCAAGTTTGTAATCAGGATAGAATAGAAAAACCTTACGAAATTGCTCAGTGCATAATTCTAGGCAAATTCAGACTCAAATCTGATACAGAAAAAGATGGAATCATTGCCATGGGGTACAGGAGCAAGGAGCACAGGCTGTATACCAAGAGCTCTTTTGTTCATTTTGGATTTCTAGTGTGGCTGAGACTGAAGCTGGAGTCCTACAGTCATTCTTATTTCCTCCTTAAAGTTGTTCGGTTTTTCATTTGCAGTTATTTTCAATGTTCTACATAGGACCAGGTGAACATCAAGAGAAACACTACACAGTTTATTCACCCTGAACAGTGCATTTTTCAAGAAATGATGTTCAGAAAGTCTGCTGCACATTTGTAGCCCTAATGAGTACATGCATCTGATGCTTCTGTTTCTCATAGACATATTCTTGTCTTGTTAGATACAATACTTTCATTTTACAGAAAAATCCACTTCTGAGGTAAGTAGTCATTGATAAAGGCTGAGGATAAAGACTGGACTCCATTTTGCCTTTTAAAGCAGTGCATAAAAAGACAATATACTTACATTTCTCTGCAAGATACTTGTCTGTCTGACAGTTGAAGAAGACCAGTTAAGCAAGTAGAAAAGGTGTTGAAAAACTGAGTTTGGAGATGGTTATGATCAAACTGAGAGAAGAGAAGAGAAGAGAAGAGAAGAGAAGAGAAGAGAAGAGAAGAGAAGAGAAGAGAAGAGAAGAGAAGAGAAGAGAAGAGAAGAGAAGAGAAGAGAAGAGAAAGGGCAATACATTGGTTACTAAGGCAACTGTATGTTTAATACTAAATAATTTCCTCAACAAAGGAGACAGATTCAATTTCAAATTACTTTCCTAAGCTGTCGCACTGCTCACTCTCTTCCCTTTCCATATTTCATGGTAAGCACAACCTCTTCCCAGAATCAATTTTCCATCTTCCATCTAACCATTCAACCCTGCTTCCCAGGGAGCAGTCAGGGTGAAGGTATGAGGCAGAGATTGTGATTCGTAGCCTTGGTTCTAATCCATCAGCAACTGCACAACACGAGCTTCTCCCTGAGACAGGAATGACTGCCACTGACTTTCTGGAAAGCCATATAAAGTCACCAAAGAGAGAAAGGAAAAGAAAATAAGGTGAGCCATGGTTCATTGCTCTGATTACTTTTAAAGCAAAGACATTGCTGATGAGAAGACCAGGCACTCTGCCACTTCCTGAAGACAACATAACAAAATTTCACAGGTTGTCATTTTAATCTCTAACCTAATCTACTGGGCATGCTCACCAATATATTTCAAAATCTTTGGTTTTTTTTATAGTCTTTTCTTTTTATTTTATAATTTAAAACCTTCATCCAAGTTCAGTATCTACTTTTTAAATAGTCCAAATGTGTTCTGTTTCCTGATCTCTACTTTAGAAATTTTGTATTTTATACTACTCATACCATATATGACTGAAAGTCCTTATTGGATATACTTGTGGGTTGGGTTTTTTCCACTTCACAGTATGGTACCTGTACTTCTGAAGATATGAAAATTTTAATTTTCTGGGAGAAAAGGGATTTCATATACCTTTTCACTCACAATATTGCTATTTGCTGATGTTTTAAGAATTTCAGACATTCATATTTATCGATTGACATATGTTTCTCTGTATCAAATAACAAGATTTCATAAAGAGTAATAATCTGAACGTGGTTGTTTTATTTATGGAAATATTCATGACTCCTCTGGAGTTTTAGAATTCAGTTTTAGTATCTACTGAAGAAGGAATTTAGATGAAGAGAGAAATTACCCATATGTAAGAACATAGTGAGAACATATGTCAGGACTAGTGTTAAAGCTGCATTTAAGAGGTCAGAAGTGCAGGGGTAGAATGATAACTGCCAAAATTCAAGCTGAGAAAAATCTTGTAATGAAAATTTAAGCAAATTGAGAAAGATTTTGCAGTCATGCAAATACAAATTGCAAGAAAAATAAATTGAAACGATGTGTGCTGAGCATAAGGATAGAATCAAATACAATCTTATTTCCCATTTTAAATACTTTATTTTCTTTGAAGTCCAATTTGGGGGAGGGAGAAAGAAGAAAAGGGTAGAGGAGATGGCTAATGGGAAGAAGGGAGTGTAAATTTTGTTAGCAAAGATATGAAAAACAAACTTTTTGTTCTCAGTTCCCTCTAGCTTAGAAAGACTCTGTCTTAGGTACCTGAAAATACTGGTATATAAAATGGGATGCCCAGCACAAGGATTTTCTACAATTAAATCAATTCATAGTAGGCTTTTATGAATAAAGAACACCAACATATTGCAAATATTTAGGCATTCAGTGGAAATGGGAAATTCCAAAAAGGTGCAGGCATGTCTAACTAAATGCATTTGTGCATATGGCTTTGTACAAATATTTTTGACTGGAAGAATAGCGAAGTATTGTCCTTGTTTGGGCCAGAATAAAGGCAATTTTCTGTCTTGTACTTTTTCTTTCAGCTAAGTCTCTTTTAAGTAGCTGCACTTGCTGAAATTAACAGCAAGTTTCTCACTCAGTGGCTGCTTCTAAGACTGATAACACTCGATGTTTATAGTTACTGCTAGAGACTGGTGTGCAGAGCCAAGGACACTGCTCAGCTCTGAGGAACATTTTGCCCTATGGAAGGAAAAAAGGAGTGAAGAGGTCACACCTGCAGCCCTCCCTTTGGGAGGAAAGGACAAGATAAATGACCAAAATTGAACAGAATATTCCATCCCATACATGTCACACTGAGTATAAATTTGAAGGATCACGAGGGTCAAACCCCTTCCTTCCTTTTCTCCTCTTCTTTGCCTATCCCTTTTTGCTTAAGCATCCTGGAAGGATTCTGTCCATTCCTCTGCCTGTGGTCCTGATCCACGCCAGCCCATATCTGTGTGTTCCTGCCTCCAGCTCCCAACTGCTGCTGACTCCAGGAGTCCAGCCTGGATTTTACCAAGACTGCCCTGCAGCCTCGGTGGTAACATGAGAGTTACTGGGGGAAAGGGAGAAGGAACATGGTATCCATTTTTCTGTAAATTCATATATTTAGTTATTTTTTCCTTTTTATCATTGTTGTTTCATTAAAGCTTTATAGTTTAGTTTCCAACCCATAAGTCTCTCTCCTTTATTCTCTCTCCTTTCTTTATTGGGGAGGGGAAGTGGATTAATAGAGAGCATCTGTCATTTGGTTTAATTGCTGGGCCAGCGTTAAACCATGACAAGTATATATAGATAAATTAAAACAGGATAAATAAAAACAGCATAATTTCATCACAGGAAGATTGCAGCATGACAACATAGTGTTTTAAGGTGGTTATTTTACTTTTTTTTTAAAGATACCTGCATTTTAGACAAAGGAAACTCAGCATGTGTTGCTTAACCCACAGCAGAGTATTTAACAGGGTACAGAGTATGAAATTAAATATTCATCTGAGGAAGATGTGGACTTGTGTAAGAATAGTGCATCTGGTTTAGTGGGGAGATGACTTTTGAGGGAAGCATTTAAGCTGGGAGGATGTTATTGCCAGTGTTCTTTAAGGATGGGTCTCAAAAGCGATCCTATTTTAGTATTTCCATAAATCTGGCACAAGATGGGGAAGGAGCAAGCAGAGTGCAAGAAATAGCCCAAGGAGGGGTCATCAATGCATTGCAGAACTGGAGTGTTATACTCCAAATACTGAATGACCTTAAGTACAAGAAAAGAAATAGGATGAGGTTAATACTCAGTCTGGGGTAATATGGAGGGTTTGAACATTCAGATTAGGAAAATAACCTTCCGCTGTTAACTGGATTGCCATTAACTGGGGAAAAAGCAACATGAAGAGAGAGAAACAGGACTGTCTGACCACAGAATGATTTTCTAGCACAACGATGAGGGAGCAGGAAAAAGGGTGAAATTGGGGGCATTTTCAGGTGAGATACCATAAATGTAGGGGAAGTAATAATTTAATTGTGCAAGACTCGAGTGAGGCCTCATCTAGAATACTGTGTAAAGAGCAGTGCTCTGCAATAGCTGGGTAAGATTAAATAAACCTCAATAGAGTGGGTGCTACTTGAATAACGTGAGAAATGGAAATCTATGAATATTGACCTGGCTAATATAATGAAGACGAGGGGATATTGATCACCCTAAGTAAAAATACAGTACATAAGAGAGACAGAAAAAGCATGTATTAATCACATGTGACTACAGTAATGTTAAAAGTGAAAGGGAGCTATAAAACCATCAGAGTTAAACAACCTTTCAATAAAAGTGGCAGAAGTGTCAGCCTGATCCTGAGATAGGTCTTGGGTGGCTCGTGGAAGAATTTTATGTCATGAAGCTTTTACAGAGCCCCATACAAGCTCTACGACCCAGGGCAAAGTTCATCCTGTCCAATCCATGGCACCGATGCAACCTACCCGTTGAATCACTTTGTGCCAACATGGACCATCCTCATTGTGCAGTGAGGACCTGGTGGGCTCTGGGTTTGTCCTGCAGCACCTGCAGTTCCTTAAGTAGTTATCTTTGCTGACAGAGAGAGCACTCTGCAGAATGAGTATTTATGTATCAGCATCTTGTCATTCTTGAAGGTCATCTTTAGGTTTTATCTTTGTCTACTTTTTTATTTTCCTCTTTTCCTTCATTTTGGCCCTTTGGCTGTTTGCATTGCTTCATTTTACTCCCAGTCTCCATGAATGGTTTCTTTTCTTCAGGGCTTCAAAACAACTTTTGCAGTATTGTAAGCGAATAGTAGTAAATGTGGCCCTTTGTTTCTAAGCAGAATAGTTGTACATAAAGACAGTTGGTGTGCCAAAACATACTTTAAAAAAAAAATGTATGTCTATGTTACTTATTTTAGATCTAGGTTATAGCAGCAGCTTAAAAAGATAATGCCAGTATTTTTATATTATTTTCTCATTAAGTATCCATGCTCAATGAGACAGTGAGGAGAGGCAGTTTGGAGGTACATTACAGCCTTGGTCTGAGTCCTTGTCAAGACACCTTTGTGTAAATCTTTTTTTTTTTTTTCCTGTCAGCATCTCTCCAATGCACAAAAAATTTTGAAGTAAAAGTCATGAAACAAGAAGGTTGTGGCTTTATTGGAGGGCTACCAGCTAGAGGCTTGTGCAGATGAAAGCAAATGAGTCCCTCAAAGACTAGCTTTTAAGAGATGCCTTCAAGGTGAAACAAAACATTCACAATAAAAAAAGTATGTTACCTACTGTGCTGAATTTTATTAGCTGTGTGTTGCATACCACCCAAAAGCAGACACAAATTAGGAAACTATGGGGAAAGGTTCTCTTGTATCACAAACCTGGCTAAACAAACTTAAATATCTGTTTCTGTAATGAGACTTCAGTTTGTGAAGCTTTAAGCCATATACTTCTGTTTTCACTTCACTCAAAGAAAGGAAATTGTTTTTCCATAGATGGAAATTTAAGATTCTCATTTGTGTGGACAGTAGGTAGATCTGTGGTAAATTATACGAGAATAAGCAGTGTCCCCTGAAGAACTTTGTTTACGTTTTCCTTCTTGTTAGCATCCTGCAGCACTCCATATGTCAACTGGCTTCAGTGGCATCCAGCAGTAAGAGCTTGGACAGTCTTAGATTTTAAAGAGATTCCTAGTTTTGTTTGTTTGTTTGTTTGCCTGTACTTGTATTATTAAAATACCTAGTAAGAAACTTCAGTCAACAGATGTCAACGAAAATGCAGCTATGCACCAATTCATCTATGCACCTTCAGTTTAGGAAGGATATCGAGGTCCTGGAGCAGGTCCAAAGGAGGGCAACCAGGCTGGTGAAGGGACTCGAGCACAGACCCTATAAGGAGAGGCTGAGGGAGCTGGGGCTGTTCAGCCTGGAGAAGAGGAGGCTCAAGGGAGACCTCATTGCTGTCTACAACTCCCTGAAAGGAGGGTGTAGCCAGGTGGGGGTTGGGCTCTTTTCCCAGACAACTTTCAACAAGACAAGAGGGCATGGTCTTAAGTTGTGCCAGGGGAAGTTTAGGTTAGATATTAGAAAGAATTTCTCTATGGAGAGAGTGATCAAGCATTGGAATGGGCTGCCCAGGGAAGTAGTGGATTTTCCATCCCTGGAGATATTTAAAAAGAGACTGGATGTGGCACTTAGTGCCATAGCCTAGCAACCACAATAGTGGTTCAAGGGTTGGACTTGATGATCTCTGAGGTCCCTTCCAACCCAGCCAATTCTATGATTCTATGATTATTTGCTACCCTAAGTAAAAGTCTAATGGGGTGATTTTTATCCGTGTCTCCTGTTGACATCACTGGGAAATATACATCCAGGCTGCAGCTCACGTGTGTCCAGAAGCGTTGTGTGCTGGAGCAATACAGATTGTGAAATACCCTTCCTGAGAATTCATGCTTTGGGCTGATGAATGCAATGCCTTCTGAGAGCTGTTGTTGTCACTGAATATTGTTTGCTGTGGCTGAGTACAGTGGGAACAATGACATTGTCTGGGGCAGCTACTGACTGCCTGATGTGGAGCTCTTCCCACACTCAGGATAGGTCTACATTGTGCCACTGGGACTGAGAGTAGAACAGTCCATTTGTGAGCTAAGAAAGGTATAGTTCCATTGTGTGCACACATTCTTCTGCCAAGTCTGCTGAAAAACATCTTCTGTTTGGGGCTGGAATATTTACAGAGCATATGGCAAATAATTTTCAAATTCTGCCGTTTAGCACCTTCTTCATGCCATATGTTCTGCCATATCTTTCTCGCTCCTTTTTTGAACTGAAATGTTAAATCTTGGTGTACTAAATCTCACAGTTCTGTGAGGGGGAAATGGTGAGGGTTTTAAATTTGTTTTAGCTTACAGTTTTTGAGCTAACATATTTGATGTTCCTCTAGCCCCCAGCCCCCAAAATGAAAATTAGTTATACAATTCAAAGCTGTGCCACACATTTAGATAAAGTGCATCTATTTATGGTGAGCCTATTGCATTTGATGAGGCAGAAGAAGAGGTGTGGTTAATGCATCTTACTGTGCATTCCGAAGTTTAAGACTCAGCTTAGGCTAGAATGGAAGATCACAGAGCTGTAAGTACCTGGCAGTTCAGTGACTGACATACCTGCTAAGCCCTGGTGTTTCCTCTCCTGAAAGCAGTCTTAAAGTTGAGTGGCTTTAAAGCTTTTAAATCTCTTTTTTTTAATCTCTTTTTTTTTAGTGTGAGGGAAATGCTGCCTTGAATTATGCCGTATTTCTCATTAAGCAAGGGAGCTACCTCAGCTGGCTGCCCGAGCTCAGCTCAGTATCTCATCAGACTAACTTATTTTTGCTGTAACTTCTCTTTATATACTCCGAGTACATAATATTGACCTTGTAATTGGTTAAAAAAAGCTCAGCTTTAAACAGCTCTACACCTTCACTGGGATTATATAGGGCTAATAAACAGCATCCAATTAAGAGAGTTAAAGTAGGAAGTGAAAAAGTCAGAAAATTTTTCACACTTCATTAAAATTCAGTTTTTTCAAATGTTTGTGTTTTGGGTAGACTTGGTCTATTTTTTGGAACATATTTATGAGCTTATAAACTTGGAGCTAGTCTAAGTTTTCTCTGCTCCTGTTCTTCCTAAACTGTTTACAATCATATTCCATCATACAGGAAAGTAAATGACCAAAACATGAAAAGGCAGCATGCAGCTTTTTATATATTAAAAAAATTTTACTTCTACAGGTCTTCTGGACTTGATGATCTCAGAGGTCCTTTCCAGTCCCAATGATTTTCTGAATAACTGAGGACCTGATCAGTGTAGCTCCTTAAGGTCAAAAACATTGACCTCAGGCTGTCAAATAATTGTCTGGTAATTCCTTTACCAGACATTTTATTGTAGGGGCTTGAGGCTTTCAGTGCTCCTGAAATCACAGAATCATGAAGTGTTTAGGTTGGACGAGACCTCCAAGATTATCCAGTCCAATCTTTGATCAACACCATAAGCTAACTACTAAACCATGTCCCTAAAGGCCAGGTCCAAACACCTTGTAAATGCCTTCAGGCATGGTGACTCCACCACTGTCCTGGTCAGGCCATTCCAATGCCTGGCAGCCCTCTCAGTGAACAAGTATTTCCTGACATCCAACCTAAACTTCCCCTGGTGAAGCTTCCATCCTTTCCCTCTGGTTCTATCACAGCTCACTAAAGAGAAGAGGCTGTTTGCCTCCTTGCTTTAGCCTCCCTTGAGGTAGTTGAAGAGGGAAATGTTAGCTTCCCATGTAGGTCTAGATGTGTTTTTAGGTGATTTAAGCTGGGGCACCTGTGTTTTAAAAATTTTTTTCCAAAATTTCCAGCATGTCTGCCTTTCTCCACCCATTCCAAAATGATAGTTCTATTCTGGATGGCTGATGGGAGATGTCAAAGCATAACACTGTAAATCACTGGTTTTTATCTGTATGGAGTGAAATTATATTCACCTTTTGCCCCCATTTATCATTCTGTGGCCAGGCTTGATATGTGCTCTTGGTTAAACTCTGAGAAATCAGGGCATGTTTCTTACGAAGACTGTGCTTGGAACCCTTTTATATGTGTATATATGTCAATGGAGGAAACAGGCATATATTTCTTTGACTGCTTTCTGCATATTAGTATGCTGCAGTGCATGACTGGATAAGCCTGTTGTTCAGAAGGTTGCCTAGATGAATTTTTTGGTTTTGTTTTTACAAGCAAAGCACAAACCCAATCATTCCTGCATCTTTGACTGTTTATCTCCTTAGGGATATGAAAAACTCTGTTTATACAAAACTTTTTATTCTGTGAGCTAAATAATGGACTAGCAACTGTATTTCTCTACATCAATTTGTCCTGTGGGAAATTGTTTTCTTGTATTTCCAAAGGTCTTGGTGTAAACCAACTCTCCAGAGGCACCTTAGGAGCCAAAACAGATTATTAGAGGTGTCCCTGTGGTTATAGCTTTTCTCAAAACCTCTCATTTCATATGTTTTTTATTCATTTGAAGTTTTCCAAAAAGGATAGAGAGTTCAAGCACAATTTTTGTTCAGAGATCTCTCTCTCAGCTGAGTCTATGCCAACTTTGAAGCAAATAATATTAACCCCTTTTTCTTTTACAAAAGTAGAAGGTGCATGGAGCAATCCCCAGAGAATCAGGTTCCACAGCTGTGCCACCAGTGTGGCAGACTGCAGATTTGAAGTTACCACAGAATGAAATACCATTTTTCTTGGAGAAATTTACCCTACCTCCAGAACAGCTCAGCAGTTTACTTTGTGTAGATACAGTACACAAGATCTAGGAAAATCCCAGATTAGAAAATAAAGAGACTTTTTCAGGTTCTCGAATCAGATGCACTTTTTTAGCAAGATAGTGCGAAGGTGAATCTGCAGCTTTGCAGAAAGAAATTCCCAGAACTGTAACATCTTTCCACAATAGATAGCCAGAAGCAACACAGAGATAAATTGGGTTGTCACAAAATTAGTTAAGAGTGTGAGAAAATAATCTTGTGTTTTCTGTACCTGAGAAGAATTTGGCTTAGGAATGTTAAAGGGCTTTGCTCCATTGCTACCTCCATGGATTATTGATGACCTTGAACCTAGGTGAAGAAACAGGATACTTTTCTCACAGAGAAATACATAAAACATCAGGGGAAAAAACACTTTTTTTTTTTGCCCTGTGAAGTGAAAGATGCAAAATCTGCAGTAAATCCATGAACTTCATTACAGAAGTACAGTCTTGTCAGAGCCAGGATGATGTATACCAGTATGTAGATCAACATCTACAAGTTGATTTATCATGATGTAAGGCAACAGATTACATCAACAACATAGGTCTGTCCCCACTCTATTTAATCATTAGTGTTAATCCAGAACATGCATTTGTTTTTAAAAATAGAAATCAAGCCATATATTTTTCTAAGTAGTTTCTAGATATGAGTATGTGGCAAAGAGAACTCCAGAGAAAATTACAAATCTGTATCGAGAATCATAGAATCATAGAATCGGCTGGGTTGGAAGGGACCTCAGAGATCATCAAGTCCAACCCTTGATCCACTACTGCTGCAGTTACCAGACCATGGCACTGAGTGCCACATCCAGTCTCTTTTTAAATATCTCCAGGGACGGAGAATCCACTACTTCCCTGGGCAGCCCATTCCAATGCCATGGAGGCAAAGGCTTAAAGGAATCTACCTTTTACACTCAAGGTTCTTTTTTTTTTTTTTTTTTTTTAGTGTTATTTCAGAAAAAAATAATATATTCAAAATAGATGTGAATAAATAAGCAATTTAACAAATCCATTTCACAGCAATAGAGGAAGAAAAGTCGAGGCAGGATAAGAAAGTAGAGACATGCCAAAAACAGTCCATATAAAAAGTCAGCAAACTGTGTAAATGACATCACCTTTTTAATTTTAAGTATAAAGCTGATGCATTCAAGATCACAAAAAGCAGGTCAAAACAGCATCTCACTTAATCACATTCCACATTAAGGGCATTTTGTTTTGCACTATGAAGGCACTGAGCACAGGATGGCACCAGCTACTACTTCTTGTTTACTCAATTCCTTTGTTCATTTGGCATTTTACCCCTTGACTTGCTCACAGTGGCTTAATTGAGACTGGTATCACACTTGGTTTGCTTATATATATACAGAACTGAACCGCTTGTGTTTATGTGGTTTAGTTCAGTCTGGACTGACTGTTCTTCAGTTAAGTGAAATATGTAAGAAGGATAAAGTGTGATTTCACAGACTTTGTAACAGTTTTAAATGAATAATTTGTTTTGTTGATTAGTATCTCTTGTCCTTCAGCTGCCATACACGAGCCTGTTTCCCTCCACTGCCCTTGTCCTGTGGCACTGATGCATAAAAAACCTGTTGGTCAGCCTACGAAACAGGTAGGTGTCTGCTCTTATAAATAATTATAACTAATTCTAGTCTAGTCTTCACTATCTGTGGCTTCTCATAATCCTCCTGCATGGTTTAACATCCGTGGTTATCCTATAGTTTACATCCTGCAGGGCATGAGGTGCCCTGAGAGAGGGCTGCATGTGAGTATCACCACAGTCACTCGGAATTACGGAGGATGCCAGACACTGTGGTGCTGTGCCCTGCTGTTGGAAGGATGGGGGGAGGAGGACAAGTTGGGGCCATGAACTTTTTGGCTAAGTGTGCCATATGGCAAGCTGCAAGTGAGGAGAGGGCAGGGCTTTGGCAGCGACCTGGGATGTGCAGAGGTCTAAGGAGGGAAGAGGGGATGAGCATCCCTCTCTGCCATGCGTGCAGGGAGGACCCGACTCCTGGGGAAGAAGGGAAATGCCCCCCAGACCTGGGAAGTGCAACACCTCCTGGTGATACCTGCTTCCTCGCCAGGCCATGCCATCTGTGGTGCCTTCTCCTGGGTTGTTGGAGGACACTGGGGACACAGTAAAGGAAGGCAGGGGAAGAGTTGTGTCCTTCAGCCAGAGGGAGTGTTGGATGGCCCCTGTGGGCAGCCCTCCCCTGCCCTCTCTCCTCTGACCAGGGACACCATCACCTGCCACCTCTGTGGGTTTGGTGAGCCTGCCCTCCGAATCTTGCCCAGCCCACCAGGAGACACTGCTGGACATCTGCTACCCCCTGCAGAAGAAAGGCCTCTGCCTCCTGCCTGACAGGACTTCATGGGTTGCCATGGCCCCGCAGGCCCCAAGGCTGAGTAGGAGATGCAGGGAAATACCTGAGGTGGTTGTCCTCAGGGTTCCAGTCAAGTGGCTCAGACTCTCTGAGCTCCCTGGCACAGGTTGCCCAGGGAAGCTGTGGATGCCCCCTCCCTGGCAGTGTTCAAGGGCAGGTTGGATGGGGCTTGGAGCAACCTGGGGTAGTGGGAGGTGTCCCTGCCCCTGGCAGGGGTTTGGAACTGGATAGTCTTGAAGGTCCCTTCCAACCCAAATCATTCTGTGGTTCCTGTGCAATCAAGACAGTAGTTCTCTCTCTTGGTGGGTGCCAGAAAGAAAATATATTAATGCTTATGAAGTGTCACATCTTGCGGTTGCATGGGATGTGATTACTTTAGCTATTAATTACAGGTATGTGTTTGAATGTTTTCCAGTTTTCCATGTTTTGTACAAGAAATATTGGCAACATACTTTTAAATTCCCACTGTGTATTTTTTCCCTTTCCTGTCTGTCTTCTGAGGTTTCCCAAGAGATTTAAAAAAAAAAAGTACAGAACTTTGGGAAGAAACTTTTTAAACAGCCTTCAACAAACTGAGAAAGTAGGTAACATCTGACCTTTCAAGTCATGTACTGTCAGAAAGCAAGAGAAGATGAGAGATGATGGGAAGAAGAGGACCCAGAGGGTAACCCAGAACTAACACAGGACAAGCACACATGGTATGTCTCTCTCTTGCCCTTCATAACTTACTATATAATTTTGAGAGGCATAAGGTGAAGCTGGGAATAAGGAGGAATTTTCAGGCTCTGCTGAGACTTATAAAGTAGCTGCTGAGACAACAAGATTTTCAGGTGTCTCTAAGGTCATTTCATGTGCATACTCACTGTGGCAGGGATGGTGGGCAAGTTCCTAAAATGTGGTGCTCACAGCTAATTACAGCCAAAGTTTCACAGTCATCAGGAATGTCTACCCCTAACTGTACAGCACTGCAGTTCAACAGGTGTCTGTGAAGTACAGCCATGTAGGTTTGACCTCACCTATAGTCATGCCTGATCTTAAAATTTGCCTCACTTAAAGCAAATGTGTCCATAAAGCAACAGTCAAATGTGTTTCACCCCAAAAAGGTCATCTAGCTGCTGGCAAGAATTGTTATAATTGTGTTGCAGTCATGAAACTACAGGCTTCAAAAGTGCATGGGCCATCATATGGATTGGATAAAAATGCACCGTATATATCTTAGGGAAGTCTTTTGCCATTTTCTTTGTAGCCAATATAGTCAATTGTCAGGAGATTTAAAAACTTGAAAATTGGAGACAGCAGCAGGAAAGGGTGTGAAAACTCTGGCAGAGCTCTGCTTTTAATCTCTCAGGTGCCAGTGGGACTCATCTAATTTTCATATCTAATTTTACATAGTTTATTGTCTGTAGAAAATGAACATAAGCATAATATTTGTTAAGAGTCAAACGTTTATTGCATCGTACCTGGTTGCTGCATGTAGCCATTTCCTGAATAAAACAACCAGAATAATTAACAAAACACCTAAAAAGGTTATTCTTTTTGTTATTCTTTTTGTTTCTAGGCCTCACCCCCATGGGTATGGATAGGACAGTTACTTGCTTCTTACCTGTAACTTTCATATTACTTCTCAGTTTCTGTATTGGTGCACACCTGACTGAAACAGAAAAGGTGTTGTTCTGACTTAGAGAATTACTGTACCTGAGATGATTGTTGTTTAATCATTTACTATATAGAGAGGCATGAATCTGCTTTTGTGAAAAAGCAGTCCTACCTAGTTTTGGAAGCAGACAAAGCAGTTGTAGCAGTTACATTGATTATTGTATTTACCCAAGCTACTTCTTTTTACCTGGGTGTGAAAGTGCCATAATAGCATGAGTGAGCTATTTGGCCACAAATCTGTCAGAAACTTGAACTTTGGTTTTAGCAGTGCAAGAGAGGAATAATGACTTTATAACAGCTAAAACCAGTTCTTCAGTTTCCCTATACCTCCTGAGTTTCTGTCTGTTTGGAAAAAAGTTTTGTTTTCTTTCTATTAATGGAGATATGCTCCCAAAGGTCAGAAAGAAAGCTCTGCTGGTCAACTTCATGGGCACTGAAGCCAGGGTGCATTGAAGGCATTTTCTCTCCCTGATTGCAGCAATACAGATGTCATTTCAGTGCAACAGAATCTTTGCATGACTAAAATAAGCATAGTGGAAGGGACTGGAAAGGCATATTCTGTGATATGCTCCAGACAGGAGTTGAGTAATTTGTCCAGGATGACACACTGATAGTGGTAGGCAGTGACTTCCAAGAGCAAAAAGTTTCAGGTAATTTCTCCAATGGTGAATCAAATGCCATAATTTTCCTTTAAAGTTCCTGTCAGACTGGTAGGAAAATAGGAGGCCACTTAGTTAAGAACAAATAGATGTTCTGATTTCCACCTCTGCCCACCATTCCAACCTAGCTCCTTTAATATGACTCAGATAAGAAAAATCATCCAAGCATCTGTAAAGCAAAGAATAGATGCTCTTTGTCCTTTTCTCTACCAGCTATACTATACTCCTCAGCATTTACAGTTGCTGTAGAAGAATAATAGCATTCTTTCATTACTTCTAAGTGATGATCTGAGATAATCCCTTGGGCACCAATTGAACACCCTGTGTCCCAGCATGCAGCCTCAAAAGGGGACAAGATAAATGACAGACAAAAAAATCAGCTCTCCTCTTCATACATCTTCTGATCACCTCACTGCTTTTGTCAGTTGCTCTGTTGCTGAGAGCTGTGTGAAAAATGGTTGGAGGGTTTTTTTAGCCAAAGTATTAATAACTTTCCATCCCTTTGTATAGCAGGAGCCACTTAAATGACAATAAAACATCACTGACAAGGAAAAGCACGTCCCTGTAATGGTCAAGGTCCCTAAATGAAAGTGGCACAGGTCTTGTCCATAATTCTTGCTGAGTATTTAATCTCATCTCCTTCATATGTTGCTCAAAAGATGTTTAGTGCTGCTGAGGATGCCTTTCCCACAATAAGGTATCTGTGAGTGGGTTTCTATTGAGAGAAAATAGAGCAGTCAATACAGCTAATGGTGCTGCAGAGAGACATTTCACTGTTTTTATCTAGAATTTGGTACTGAAAATGGTATAGCTACTGACACCTACTGTGATAAATGGAATTTAATATTGGCTTAAGATGAAAAGTTATAACAGAGTGAAAAGGAATTGCCTGAACACAGTTCCATAGTACAATATAATTTAAGATGCTCTGACACTTCTGACTGGAGATAACTGATTATCTGGTGTATGTATCTCTGTAAATTTATGTACATAATGTAACACAGTCAAAAAAACCATTGCTATAGTTTGCAGGTTCTTCTACCTGTCCTGCTTCTGTGTTGAAAGTGTTTGCTTTCAGTTTGGTTCAACAAAGCCCCAGAAGCTGAAGTTTAGAGAACTGTTTATAGGAAACTTCATTGAAAGCTATGTGAAATTATTGAATATTGACATTACAGGAGGAACACTTACTCAGATTTTAATGGCAGATGTTCTCTCCGCTGCTTGGAATCCTTGGCAAAATTCCCATCAATTTCTGTGATAAAGGATCAAAACTCAAGGCAGCAAGGACTGCAGGGAAAATATTCTCCTATTTGTTGGCATCAGATATAGTTGTAGCTACTGGGTAAAGCATCCATTCACTGAGCAACTAGAGTTGTAACTGAATATTATAAATAAGATAAAAACATCTAGGAGCAGGACATAAGTTGAATATATGTTAGGTACAATAACAAGACATAAATTAATACTTTACACTCATTTATCTCCTTAGTGATTTCTTCTTTTTGTAGAATACCAAGAAACAGGTTAGTTTTCTCAGTTACTGGAGAACTCTCAATTCCTTGCCCATGTATTATCAATGTTTTTTCTTTTAAGCTGTCAGTTGTTTGTGATTGGGTTTGTGTTATCTAAGTTAGACTGTGATTCTTTACCTAAACCCTAGAAATGTTTTGCTTATATAATAATCTTCCATTTTAAAAGTTGCAGGGTTTTTCGGTTGTCTTGGAGAGCTTGAAAAACATCTGCTGCTACTACTAAATGGGGCAAAAAGAACATCCTCATTTAAGCAAAGGAGGAAAATAAACATGATAAAAGAAAATGTTTTGTGTTTCTCTTGTCTCTGGGCCACGAGCCAATATACAAATGTATCTGCAGCAGAAATTATATAAAAAAATAATGGTTCACAATGTAAAGATATAGTTTGATCCCTACTATTGTTATTTCCTTTACAGTTTTTGGCATTTGCTCTACGTCAGTAGATGATTAAATGATAAACGCCCAGAATTGGATAACTCCTATTGATAACCTCTGCAGACAACAGATAATCCCTGTAATTGCATGCACCAAGCAGCATAAGTGGTTTGAGTAAAACTGGTCTAAGTGCAGAGTCAGATATTATTAACTTGGGAAACAGAATCTTTTTCTACGGTACATTTTTGATATACTGCTCTGCCAAGTCTCCCTTTTTTCTCTCTGTATCCAAGCCCTCCATCCGTGCTCACTCTTACTTCCATCAGTAGGCTTTCTTTTACACCTCTGCAGCTACTGATTGTAATCTGCAATACCTGATACATCCATATTCTAAACTCGAAGCAGTCCTGGAAGCAGTGGAAGCTCTGACTCAAGTCCTTTCTGACAAGACAAGTTCCCCTTGTCAAATCTTCCCTGGCCTTATCTTCACATTTATAACAGTTAATCAGATATTCAAACACTCACATTCAGAGAAGTTCCAACCTCCCCAGCAGGCTATCAATAATCAAAATACAACCCTGGCTGAGCTGTTTTGCAGTGAGAAGTGCTATTAAAATCCCTACTTACCAGATGAGGCCTATTCTATGAAGACTATTGAGCCTTGCAGGCAATCTCCACTGCTTTTCCCTTTGTACACATCATAAAAGCTATTTGAGCTAATTAATTACAAGCTGAGGGATCTTAATACGTCAAGATATAGGTACCAAATACAATAATTCTCCCAGTCAGGAAATGGATTTTTTTGTTCTATATTTAAGCTAGATATTTAAAGAAATACATTGTCACATCAGGATGCCAGGATTTCTTTGGAATTGCTGGAGATATGTTTCATTTTTCCTTGGAGATTTTATTTAGAATCTTCTGACCAGATCTTTTCACACCCAGAATGTCTCTGACAAGACTTGCTACCACATAGTCCAGCTCATGCCACCTTTGCTATCTGGAAAACCAGTAGGGATGGGGCTCTTTTTGGGACAGTGAGGAGCAAGGACTGAAGGTGGCAATTTCCTTCAAGATCCATTAGCTTTGCACCTGCTGAGGACAGGATGCAGTGTTCAGCGTCACCAAATGGAGTGCAGACTGAGAGAAATAAAAGAAACCATATTCCTCTTGGGAACTGTGGCTGTCCCTAGGAAAACATACTTTTCAAAACTCACAGGTGAAGAAATGTCAAGAAAGGTGTAAAGTTTGTACTCATCTACTGGGATACATTACCATACTAAAAAATTATTCTATGTCCTTGTATTAAATTTGCCTTCTCAGACATGATTCTCTCCACTTCCTTTTAAGTTCAGTCCATAAAGTACATTTTTGATGTTTTTTCTCTCACAATTCATTGGCAAAACCCCTGTGAGCTGCAATAATTATTGTTTCCAACCCTGTTGTGCTGTAGGCCCAGCTGGTAACAACCAGGCATCCACCCCTCTCCCCCCCACTGTGGGATAGGGAGGAGAAAATCTTACTAAAAGCTTGTGTATTGAGTCAAAGACTGGAAATGTTTCACTCACCACTTATGGTTACAGGCAAAACAGACTCAGCCTAGGGGAAAAGAAACAATTTATCACAAATCAAACCCGAACAGGAGAAAGAGAAAACAAAGCCAGATCTTAAATACCTTCACGCCACCCCTCCCTTCTTTCCAGGCCCAGATTACTTCACTCCTGATTTATCTCCCTCCTCCCCAGCAGTGGCACAGGGAACAGGGTTTACATTCAGTTCATCACACATTGTTCCTGCAACTCCTTCCTCCTCAGTGGGAGGACTCCTCACAGCCTCTCCCCACTCCAGCGTGGGGTCCCTCTCGTGGGAGAGAGTCCTCCAATGAGTCCTTCCCACGGGGTGCAGTTGCTCCAGGATGGGCTTCCCACAGAACCACTGCCTGCTTCAGGAACAGTCACCTCCCCTGGCACAGGGCTGTAGATTCCCATCTGCCCCATCATGATCCTTTGTGGCTGCAGATCCCATCACATTCCATCGGCTGCTCACAGGAACTACTCCTGTGGCTCCCCACTGCTCTACCAACATCCCACCACACTAATTCAAAACAAATCCTAACATGAGCAAAAAGGAAATTAGCTCAGATTAAAAAACAAAAAAAAAAATTTAGAAATCTCTTCAAGGAGAAATTTCTTTAATGCTCCTCATCCTGAGCTGATCTCAGACTTCAGTGTCATGTCACACAATGGACAGCAAGGCTACGGGGGAGTCTTGTGCTTCGAAAAGAAACCTAATAGGGCCATGGAGAGGAAATTCTTCAGACACCACTGTCATCACACAGGAAGCAGGATGCAAATACCATAGCAAAAATAATATAAGGGAGAACTTCAGAGTCTGGGATAATACTTCTAGTTCCTGTTAACAGCCTTTGTGTATTGAAATATTTGAATGGTTTTAATGAGTGAATCAATACAGAATACTCTATTGCCTTTCACTGTATTGGCATTACAGTCATGCTTGCAGGTTCCAAAGAAGATTGAGACCTGCTGTGTTAGACAGCATACATATTCAGCGAGACAAATGGTCCCCATGTCTACCTTTGTGCATAAGAGAAGCAGAGTTAATTTTATACAGGCAGAGATCTGAAACACAGAGGGCTTAAGTCATTTATACAGAATAGGAAAGAGACATGATCTAAATCTGCATCTCCTGAGTTACACTCCCTGCATTACCCATGATCTTGTTTTCTTCTTCAGTATTTCGTTGTACAGCAGATGAAGGCAGTTGATATCAGTAATATTTTAGCATCATATAAATATAGATTGCATTGCTGAGAACTGGGCTGAAAGAGAATGGGAATAGAAATTTGTGTTCTATAATATACCGTCCAATTATCATGCCAAAGGAAACTAAGTTACATGGCTGCTTTAAGTTTAGTTTGTAAAATTAAATCATAAATGTCACCCCATACACATGACCATGAGCAGAATGATTCGCATTATAACAGACAAGATATACATGAAAGCTGTGAATTTGCAAGCAAACACATCAATTATGTCTGAATTATTGCAAAGTTTTGCCTATCTCCAATAACTCTACCCAAATGAAAAAATATTATTAACCTTTGGTGTGACACATGAAAATAAAATATGATGATTCAACAACAAATTCAAGCATGTAACCATCATATTTTTAAGATAAATAAATTTATTTTAGGCAGTGGATGGGTACATTAGCTTGGTATTGGAAATCAAATATTTTTTCAGGTTGCAGTACTGGCTGCCATCATAAAAATGTCCATTATTATACTATCATTTGTAACTGAATGTTACATGATGGAGGTGCTGAGCTGGAAAATGCACCTAAATACTATAATTCATGAATATATTTACTTTCTCAAAATTCCAAAGACCCAGTCAGGTGCTGGTAGATGTACAAACAGAACCTAGGATGTTACAACCTGAAACTCAGATGGGAAGCTGTTTTACAGAATTATTCCATCCAGCCTGCTGTATTTAACTGCAGTCTTGCAGTTACTAAAAAATAGATATAAAAAACATTGCAACAAGGCCTCTTCCTGTGGACTGCCAGGTAGTTCTACAGATGAACCTCCACAGTACCATGCCCAAGGCAGGGCCTATACAAGCACAGGGAAGGGGCCCCAGGTGACTGCACAGCTACAGTGTGAAAATCTTGCACCATCATGGACTTTAAAGAACCCATTTTAATATACCTGCCTGCTTTCATATTCCCTCTCCTCTACCTGTTTTCTTTTTATTTCTTTGCTGATTATTCTTCTTTTCTTTTTCCCAAGTCATAAATATTTCCCATTCTATTTTTTTACTAGTAATCTCTCCTTAGTTTCTTTGCTTTCTACCCTGTTCTTATGTCTCACTGGGAAGAAGGGAGCAAAAGGGTAGGAAAGGCTGGTGACATTCAGTCTCTGCCACCTTTCAGCCTATGAAATGCCCGGTGTTCTGTGATGAGAGGGATAACAGAAGGTATTTTTCCATCCTGTTTCACCCCCAATGCAGGTTTGTACAAGTACAGGGGTTCTGCTGAGGCTACATAGAGATTCCTTATTTTACCTTTATAGCAAGGAGGACTACTGGATTTAACTCCTGTAAAGCCTTAGAGAGAGATGCAAAAGTATTGTTATAGTTTAATTCAACTTTCAGCAAAAATCTCTGCTAAATCTGTCTATATCTTTAATTCCTTACATGATACAGTCTAGAGCTGGAGTAATATGTTACTTATGGCTCAAATATGGCAGTCCTGGAGAATTCTGTAAGCACTGAACACTGCACAATGAATGACAGTGTATTATTTTTCCACAACACACTTTAATTTTCATGAAGATGTGAAAAATTCTTCTGTTACATTTTGGAGAGCCATATTCTAATTGGTTTAATACTCTACCAAGTGACATGACCTTATGTCTTCAGAATTTGGTATTGTTAGCCTATTCATCTTGAGAAATGGTAACTTCTTGTGTCCTCTTCTCATTTTTTCTATTTTTCTTTTCTTTCAGACTAACATGAAAGGGCTCAGAAGTTTGCACAGTTCTTTCATATGTTCTTTCATATTTCTTTTCAGGGATTATGAGTAGTCATAAAAAAATCCAATGAAAATTTATATTGGTGCTCACAATTGGGAAAGCAGTTTTTTTATTATTTTATTTTATTTTATTTTATTTATTATTTTCTTTTTGCATGGTTCCATAGAGAAGCTGGGCTGGAAATCTGCAACAATGGCCTCTTTTTATGCAAACCTATAATTTTATTTCTCTCTAGCATCTGTAATTTTATTAATCTCTGGTATTATATGGAGTGATCTGAAAAGTGATGTTTCTTCACCTGTATCAGAGAGATACCATTTGAATCAGCAAGGGCTGTGAAGATGCCTATTTGTTTGTACTCTAAGTTCTCAGAAATGAATCAGAAGGTACAGACTCTTAATATGTTAAATGAAACTGAGTCATTTTCTTTTGAGAAGGGCTGCTGCAGATGTGGTGTGTGCCAAGAATTCTCATACAGGAAATACATTAATCCTTTAGCAGCAATGTGCCATTTCACAATTACCAAGTAGTTACAAATGAAGTAGCCAAGGGATTAAGGTATTATTCATTCCGGTTGCCCAACAATACAAAGAAAGCTACCTCATCTCTCAGGAAGACACTTTCATCCTATGATACCTAAAAGATCACAGATACTATCACAGTCCAAAAATATGTTTTTTGATTTATATCCAAATATCTCCAATATACATCCAATACATCCAATATATATTTTTATATATATCCAAAAGATACATCACAGTCCAATAATTTATTTTGAGAAAAAGCCCCTATAATATATACTAGGAAAATTTCTGTATTTTGCCAGATAATTCTGTGTCTGTTAATTATGTGGTATTAGGCACACACAAAAGTCAGAAACAGCAATAGTTGGCGTGCACTTAAAAATTCAGTGTTCTTTTGTGTGACTGATAAAGTGGTATTTTAGTTGCAAAATCAAAATCAATTTTTGTCTTAATTAAAAGGCTGTCAATCCAGAATAATTCCACTGTGGAAGAGTAATAGATTGCACAGTCAGAAATAATCTTTATTATTACCTAACCTGACTTCTTACAAAATACAAATTTTTCTTTAAAAATTCCCTTGGAAAACCCATGGTTTTTACTGGAAATGCAGATCATTATAAAAAGCTCCAGGTTTGACTTAAAGGTGATGGAGAAATGGGCAGATTCTTAGGTAAATTAATGCTATGCTCAAATATCCTGTTAGACACCTGAATATAAGTCTGCATAGCCATGCAATTTCCTATGGAAAAATAACAAATCCCATTTGAAATGAGCTGAGAAGCAGGGAAAACCTTAACTGTTCCAGGTATGTGTGCTGGATCAGCAGCCTGCACTTTATATTTTGTTGTGCAGTTACATCCTAAGAGACAATATGTAAAGCCTATGTTTTATAGGCTCATGACTGCAGTATTTCATGGCTATGTCAAAACTTCAACATTTATTTCAAAATTGTTATTCACACTCATACGTGCCAGGAGGGATTTGAAAGCAGAAACAGAGAATGTCTACAGTTCTCCTACTTGGGTTTAATGACAATGTGAAACAGCAGAATGGAAATACTGACTTGGGGTATTGAGAATTTCTATTAATTTTAGTCTGTGGACATTTGGGTCTTTTATCCTTCTCTCAGTATGAAGCAGAAGTCCCAAAATGCCAATCTCTGGTAAGCCAGAATGTAAAGCAAGAGTAAAAGATGACCTCTGTGTGGCAATTGTGGTAGTTTATTATACGCATCCGCCTTTCTCTACGACCTCTCACACTCCTCTCCTTTTTCCTCATCTCCTAAAATTTCACACCTGAAGGGGGTACTTTGTTCTTGTTCCTCTCCTATAGAGCATTTTTTCCACCTGAGTAATCAGCAATGATGAGCTCATGCTGCCATCTGTAGTGTCACATGAGGGACACTAGACTGGCCAGGCTACCAAGCTGAATATTGGGATGTTGGCTGCAATTTCAGACAAGTTGCTGGAAAACTTGTGCAGGTGAAAGGGAGGGAGTGAGAGGAGGCCTCTCAAAAATTCTTGTGTATTCATGAGGGGTAAGGCTTCCATTTCAACAGAAAGTCACCTCATTCTCCACAGAACTTGAGTGTGCTCTGCCATGTAGCCTTCTAGCATATATCCTAGTTTTAACCTACCATCCTGATGGCTGTCCTTGGATGAAGCATTCATAATAATTATTTCAATAGCCCTGAAAAGAAGTCATTTCTGCTGGAGAGCCTGGCCATCATTCTGTACCAGGAGTACTGGCTTTCTCTGTTTACTTGCTGTCCTCTAGGGTATTGCTTAAAAATAACCACTTTTATTATAAAATAATTTTACCTTATTATTTTTTTAATCCATATAATAGCAGCAACACCTCATGCAAGATGACATAGTACATCACTGCTGATATTTCAAGCTGGTGTTGCTTTCCATCTATAGTTACAGACATAGTTCAAGTCTCCAAACACCTTGGTATGTTACAGAATAGAATACTTTTCAGTATTTGTGTCAGTACAAGTGATGAAAATGGTGCACTGGTAGAAGTCAGAGAACAAATGTATCAGAGACAGCAGCTAGGAACTATGAGCTTATTTTTTTCCCCAGTTGAAACATAGAAATAGCCCCCCAAATACGACTGTAGCTCAAACTGACAGTACACAAGTAGGATATCCTGTGGTTCTCTGTGGAGAATTAAGATCGTTCTCAGACGGTACCAAAAATTAATCAGTCTTTAACTCTCAGAATATTGCATTTGAACGTCCTTTAGTGTGCCTGCTTCAGGTAAGCTAAAGAACAGAAACAGTTGCCCTGTGTTTCTGGGTTTGTTGGCACAAAGTTGCCACATGCTTCCATCACAGGCATTGTTGATGCAGTAGCCAAGAAAATGCTGTAGAAAGGATGAAGACATGGTGCAAAGTAGTATTATTATGTAATAGCATCTTTATTTTGAGGTATTTTTCAATTTTAACTTAAGCAATACAGAAAAGGATTCCTTTAGAAAAATAGCAAGAGGGTCAAGAAGGTGTGGGGAGTTTCATTCTAGACTCACAGTTCTTCAGTAGGCTACTAAAGTGTATCAACAAGACATAATAATTTTGAGGTGCTGAAGCCTTGATTTGTACTATAGTTTTGACTGAACCATGTAGCTGTAGCTCTTCCTTGGAAGCACATATTTTCTCATTTAGCTGCCCTTCAAACAATGCAGCCACTACCTTTCTCCCAGTTCTTCTGCATTAGCTTCGTGACTAATTGTGGTAAAGTTGAGGATGATGTGCAACGGGCCGCTCATCTGATAAGCCAAGGGGACACATCACCAGCACTGAATGACGTGGATTTCTGAAGGAATTTAGGTTTTGGAATTTCTCGTTCCCTCCCACAAACTGTTGGCTGAGAAGGAGAGATCAGGACATATGCTTTAAAAACTCAGAGGATGGCCTTATGTCAGACACAACAACGGATGCAGTGCCCAGAAGTGTAGGAGTTGGGAGGCTGATTTATGACCGTGCTAGGGGAGTGAGTATTCCAAAAGGACTCTTGCCATTTCCTCCTAATGCAATGGCTGTACAGACCGGCCTTGCAGCAGGAGAAAGGTCAGCAGAACAGGATTACATAAGGCTGTTTGCTATGCAGAAAAATGCAGATGGCCTAAAAGTGGTTTTTTTTGGTTTTTTTTTTTTTAAATGAAGTCACATGCCAAAGAGCTGCAGTTTGAGGCAGAAGAGGAATCTCTGAAAAACTAGTGCAGCAAGAGTTGTTTTGTTGTCATTACAACAGAAAATAAGTCTGGAATCTCTCCAGGAAATAATTTTTGAAGCAAAGAGCTGGCTCACTCACAGTCTAACCAATTTAGAATCACCTACCATTATTTATATTTCATCTTCAATTGTTTTGTACTCATATTCAGGTACTTGCACGGATAGTCATCTAGAAGAAAATAATTCCAGATTCATATGGGAACATCTAGTTCGATTGAATTCTACAAAAGGAGGGGTCAAATATTATTTGCTTCTCAATAAAGACTTGTTGGCCACTTTTTAAGATGGAAGTACATTGCTGTTTGCCTTTTATACCTCCAATAGTATTCTGTCCCATCTTAATCCAGAGTTAGATTTTGTGCCTATTAGATGGCCACAGAAGGACAAATCTTAATACAGAAATTATAACCGGGCCTATACAAATTTTAAAAGTGAAGTTTCAGCTCACATTGATCTTTTTTCTTTTTTATTTCAGGGTTTTTATTTCTTGGTATTTGTCACGATTAAAAACTCTCACTCATTTTAATCTCTTATGGTTAAAGAGCCATGATTTCCTCATTTACAGTAGCCTTTTTCCTTGTTTTACTTTAATTCATTATTGCATATAATGTACATTTTTAAAAATATATATTATTACAAAATCAAACAAAAGTGAAAGGAAGTTACTTTAGAGCTCTAGTTGTATGTGTGAAGGTGAAAACTCATTTCAAACAGATGTGAAAGCAATAGCATTTGAACAAGTTCATTTATAGATTGAGAGAATTACTATGTTAGACGATGTATTTAAGCAAATTCAGTGTTCCTGATAAATACTAGAATGGCAGTGCAATGAACTGTAATTTGAATTCTTTTCTTCAGTGTGACAGTAGCACCGTTTACACAGTGCTTCTTTTTTTTCTTTTTTTTTTTTTTTTTTTCCAAAGAAGATATTTTTTTCCTTGTCTTGCCTCTCAGTGGACACAATGTTTAAGGGCCTTGCAATTTTCCTAGGCACCATCCAGAGCCCAAGGCAAACTGTAGGAGCTCTCAGTCCTGACAGAGCTTTGTGTAGCTGAGTTTGAGATAAGTCAGAAGAGAGACTCCATAGTCTTCTTGAGTAAACTGTTCTCCTGTATTCCTACCCATAAGCACTAAGTAAAGCTTTTCAGAATGTCTCACCTAAACCTGCCTTCTTGCAGATGAAACTAAAAGAGAGAACAGATAGCATGATGGGGTAACAGTGTGGACAAGGAGAAAAATGAATTTTCTGCTGAACATCTTAAATGCATTAATCTGTAGGTAAGATGAAAGGAGTTTAGGAATAAGCTATTGGATCCAGGAGTCCTCTGCATGATCCCATTCTGCATGAATGATGTCTGAGCAGTTGCCTGAGTCACTGCTCTGGACTTTTTGTTTAGAAAGTTTTAGCCTGTCAAGGAAGGCCCTCAGCTGGAAGTTTTCTCTCAGTTTTCTCCTGTTTATACCAAAACATCCCAGTTCATCAAAGTTTTCTTTGGAAATCTTGCCTTTTAAACCTTTTCTAGTCTGATGTTCGTTTTCATTTTTTTCTGCAGAGGACTCTCTTCAGGTAGAGAAAGATACAGAACAGATAATCCAGTGATTGTCTAAGTAACAAATAAGAAAACTGATCTCTTGAGTCCCAAAGCAATGCTTCCTTAAAACTGAGTGAGTGTCTTCATTTGCCTCATGAAAATGCTACAGCTGCATCTCTGAAGTACATCCAGGCCAGGTCAGCCTCAGCATTTTCCCAAGGTTGCTAACAAAAGTGCCTATTAGCACAGCTATGGCTTAGACACCTGTTCAACAAGAGCAGGGTTGAGCTCTATCTCCATTTTAATGCGACATTCAAACAGACGTTCAGTAGCCTTTAAATATCCCCTTACAATCAGAGGACGTCTTAAAGTGTCTAAGTAAGTTAAAAAAAAAAACAAAAACAAACAAAAAAACCAAACAAGGTTCCTGAAGTAATTAAGAAGTGTTTGTAGTCCCTCAGTTATCCACAAACTATTTTTTCTATTAGTTTAAACAGGGAATTGTCTTCTGGTGTCTCAGAGAAATGTAACATGAGAATGCTGTCACTGGCTACATGAAGAAGAGCATCACCAAGCTAGGAGCCTGGAGAGGGCTGCAACATCAGCTGGTAGCAAATGTGTCTGTGAGCATGGGGGCCTCTGCAGCTTCCTAGATGCAGTTCAGTGCCACATTCTCCCCTTTGTAGTGGGACCCCAAATGCCTGAGTGAGCATAGCTAGTGAGGGAATAATCACAGAGTCAGAGAATTTTAAGGGTCGGAAAGGACCTTGAGACATCATCAAGTTCAACCTTCCTGCCAGAGCAGGGTCACCTAGAGCAGGTCACACAGGAATGTGTTCAGGAGGGGTTTGGATGTCTCCAGAGAAGACTCCACAACCCCACTGGGCAGCCTGTTCCAGTGTTCTGTCACCCTCACAGTGAAAAAGCTTTTCCTTATATATAATAAAGCAGGGCAACCAGCTGTGCCTGCCAGGAAAGATCAGGCAGGAGGAGAAAGGTCATGAGGGGGGAAATGATGCAAATTCAGGCTTGGTTGCAAGGAAGGAGCTGAGGCAGGAGTCAGCTTTGTGAGCTGTGAGATGCTGTGCAAGAGGTGTGGAAGCCAGAGATACTTCTTCAAGGGAGAAGTCAGGGGAAAAAATGTGTTGAGTTCATTCAGTATAAAATGATTGAGAAGCTGAGGTCAGTGAGTGAACCTGAATTACTGTGGAACAGGAAATATTGTTTAACAAAGGCAAAAAAAAAAGTGCCAAGCAGTAAGAAAAGACATGCTGTCACTTATCTAGAATCTCTGTGGGTTTGACAGAGACACAACAGGAAACTGTCTACAGCACCTGGTGAGCAGTATGTTTGACCCCTTATATGGAACAAAAAAATTTAAGCTTGCTGAAAACAGAAGTGCTTGTTTCTTGGGCCTCTTTGGATGTGCACCCAAGGATTTCTTTTGTGGGTTTTGGGGAGGTGAAGAAGGGAAGGGTTTGTTGTAGTACTGAAGACTTAATACCAGGTTGAAAAATTTTCTAAATATTTCATTTCTACAGCCAGAGACTACTTGGAAAGAAGCCAGGGTGCCTCTGATCTCCCGTTCCTAATGAAATTACATTTTGCTATTTCTTTGCTATTTAAAAATTATCCGGCAACATGATGATAGATTTCCTAGTTTTAATTCCTGTGGGGGGTTTTTTGTTTGTTTGTTTCTTTGTTTTTTGGTTTTTTTCCTCGGTTTAGGTCTACGTGGCCAATTTCACTGGGAACCTTATTAATTCTGTCGAAAAAACAGCAGACCTGCAATAAGTTGTGGAGGCAGAGGGAGGACTGACACCGACCTCACTCTCTCCCCGAATCCTCAGAATTCCTGCTAAAAGCCCAGCAGCATCAGGCGTGTCCCGCCGGTGCGGCTCCGGGGCGTGCTCGGAGCTCCCCCCGCTGGTCAGACCCGCCTGGGATGGCAGCGGCAGCGGAGGGGCTGGGGGGAGACGGGGGAAGGGCTGGGAAAGGGCTGGGGAAGGGGCACCTCACCAATTTCCTGCAGTGCTTCTGCTCAGGCTGATAGTGACTGCTATCTCGGAGCCCCGGAAAAATCTGCGTACTCTACATGGTGAATTTCTGTATTGAATATCAATATGTTCTGGGAAGAAAACTAGAGGACAGTAGGTTTTGTTGATTTTTTTTTTTCTTCAAGATTTTTTTTTTCTTTTTTTTTTTTTTTTCTTTTCTTTTTTTCTTGCAGGTAAAGGTGAATATTGTAGGGAGTTCACACAGCAAGTTATTTCTGACTCAAGGGATTGGATGGCTTCTATGAAATGTTTTCCACAGCATCACTCCCAATTACTGATTCCCATCCCCCTGTCCCATTGTCACCAGCATGTTTCAGTGCAGAGGCACACCAGGTTAGTCAACAGATTTTTCCAAGTTGTCACCTTTCTGTTGTCACCTTTTTAACAAAACTGACCTACTGCTAAACAAAAAATAGCTGTTGGGGAATAGGGGTGATAGGAAACAGAGAGCATAGAAATCTCCTTAAAATTCCGAGTTGAAGTTAGGTAATGGATTTTACCAGACGTGTCAAACAATATGCTGAGCTTGATACAGCACTAACTCCACTTTCTGCATCACTGAGACAGGTCTTTCAGAAGCTGCATTTTTATGCAGAAAAGCTGAACTGCCAGGGCTGACAGCTTGTTGGTATAAGCTTTACAGTAAGGGCCTCTCAGCATCTGACATCTCCTGAGGCTTTGATGTTTCACCTCTGACAGGGACCATGGTATGTTTATCTCCATTGGTCCTGTTGAAGTTTTCCATTCTACAGTCAAAGCAGCTTTGCAAAATTCCTCCCTTATCTGCTAATTAACTCTTTTCCTAATCAGGCACCAGTTAGACTCTTAAAAGATAGTATTTTTTTTTTTTCCTGAAGGCCATTTGCTTCCCTTTACACTTTGAGTTTTCTGTTTTCTGCTGTTAAACTGTTCTTCCCCATTTCAATTCTTCTCAGGGTTTCACTCTTTTGAATAGTCCCACATGTTAATGACCTTTCCAAGGGTCAAGTACTAACAGGGGTCGGTATTCATGTACAGAGTATTTTCAACTACAGTATCCTGAAATGTGCATTACAGCATTTTGTATTCCAAGATACAACATAAAGTTTTTCATTTGTCAAAGTACACCACCTCAGATCACTTGAGGCAAAGTATCTTTTTCTGAGAACATACTTTATCAAAATGTCCTCCTCCATGGGACAGAAAATTTCAGTGAGGTTACCAAGGACTAAATGCTTTTCCCTTCTCCAATTCATACTGAGTTTGATATTATCTTGGCTGCAGTTTCATCAGAAACTGAGCAAAACAGTGTGGTAAGGCAGTGAGTAGAAGACCTTCACAGGAAAATTAAATGACACAAGAAGTGACATTAGAGATTTGTAATGAGGGGGCTGCTGGGAGAGCAGTAGCAGCATAAATGTCAGAGAACAAGCATGCTGTGAGAGGTGTGATTGCTCAAATGAGCATCAAATGTTCGTGGTTATGAAAAGCCCCCCATGCCATTTTCCATAAAAATAGCGACGTTAAAATCCAATGATCCACCAAATTCTTTCAGTCTTGTCATCACATAAAGTTCCTTATCTGGTTGCAATTCTTCCTTCTTTGTATTTTACACATAAGACAACTCTCATCTCAGCACTGCAGAAATGGAAAATTGGTTCCTATATGCTGTGAACAGAGCCTGATTAAAACACCTAAACAAATGTGTCTTGGACAAATATGGTGACTTTAGGGGAAGTTGTTTTTTCATATGCTTTTCCACATACTAATTGTTGGGTTTTTTAAAATGGAAAGTGTGATGTAGCCGCATATCACAGCTCATCAGTTTGGGTGGTCCACAAACCTGAGGACAGAATTAGTCTCTATTCCCCCCCCACAAAGGGAAGATAAAAGGGGAATAAAGACCTTAAAGTCTTATAAACTTATAAACAATTGGATACAGATTTACTAAGATGGGGGAAAGGTAATAACATAAGGGATAAAGTAACAAATACAAATATACACAAATATATATACTTTCTACAACTACCTGAAAGGAGGTTGGAGCCAGGTAGGGGTTGGTCTCTTTTCCCAGACGACTTTCAACAAGACAAGAGGGCATGGTCTTAAGTTGTGCCAGGGGAAGTTTAGGTTAGATATTAGAAAGAATTTCTTTACGGGGAGGGTGATCAGACATTGGAATGGGCTGCCCAGGGAAGTAGTGGATTCTTCATCCCTGGAGATATTTAAAAAGAGACTGGATGTGGCACTCAGTGCCATGGTCTGGTAACTGCAGCGGTAGTGGATCAAGGGTTGGACTTGATGATCTCTGAGGTCCCTTCCAACCCAGCCGATTCTATGATTCTATGATTCTATATCTATATAGAACTCAACTGATACGGGCTGTGACAGGTATGTGTTGAGCTGGTGGTAAAGAAGCACAGCCAGCAGCGAGCAGAAAGAAAGAGGAGGAGCTGCCTGGCCTTTCCAAATACAGAGTATGGGCGGGAAATGGGAGGGAATAGACCCCTCTCTTTGTGTTCTACCCCTCTCAGAATCCAAAAGCCCTCCTTCTTTAGTTCCTCCTGTGCAAACGATGACATCTAAATAACTCCAGTTCATGAAAACTAGAACTGGATAATCCAAAAGAATTAGCTGTCATCTCAATGAGCTGGTTAGGAAAATAAGTACGTTTTAAGTACAGAACAATTTAAATGGTCTTGAAGACTAATGCCTTGGGTTTAGGTCATATCTAAACTCAGGTTGTGGAACTCCCTTTCTGGATAAAAGGCACATTGAAAATGTTACTATTCTTTGTTACGGTGAATTCTATGCCCATCACGTCCTTCAGTAAATCCTGCCATCAGCAACCACTTTTAAGTATCCCCAGGTCTTCCCCTGAAATTTTGTTTGGCCTTTCCAAGCTTCCTCTGCTGGGTGACTGTTTTGCTGGTCCAGAGTATTTGGCTAAGTGAGATACCCGTGGTGGAGTTAAAAATTTTGTTTCATCTTGTATAGATGCAAGACTATGGAAGTTTTGGCCTGTGAACTGGCTGCTCCCTTGCCAAAAGTCCCAGCCATGGGGGAGTTTGTACCACCCAGCACAAACCCTCCTCACTCTCTTTGTCATGGAGAACACAAGCCTGATGCAGGACTCCTGCAAGAGGCAAGCAAAATGTTCATCCTCCCTTTGTCAGGATTTACAGGGGCAGATAAATGGGGGCTCAAGTTAGCAGCTAACAGCATCTCTGCTTGCTTTTTTACTGTGGAAAAAATGAATCCTGTTACTCCCCTCTCTCCTCCTGCTACCCCCTCACCACACTGAGTCTGGCCCAAGAGGGACTCTGTAGCTGTCCTGAGAAGAGAGAGAGGGCTCCCTAGGGCCAAGCCCACCATCTGTCCTGGCAGGCTGGCAAAGGGGACAGGGCAGTCCTTAGGGCAGGGACAGACTCGGGTAGTGCTGGATGATTGATAGAGGGATTGCTTTGGTTCTGCAATATTCAAAAACTCTACAGCTGACACATGATTCTAGGAACAGGGGAAGCTGGAGAGAAGAAAACTGGAAATCACTTTGGCCAGGAAAGAAACTTTTTGTTTTGTTGCATTCTACTTATTTTTGGTGCATAAAGAAAATATGAATTTTATTCAAGATTTTTCCTTCTTCTATTTCCTTCTACTTTGGAATAAATTAATGTTAGAATGAATAGGATTCCAACTGAAAAGTGAACAAACAAAGACCTCCTTTGAATTGAGAACAGTACTGTAAAAAAATTTCCAATACAATGATTACATGCTGACAGCATCAAAACAAAATATTTAAAGGGTTTTGAAATCCCTCAGTACACAAATATACCCACATTTCTTACCATGTGAATGATGAGTTCAGTCATAGTTTAAGGTCATCCCATCCTTCACTGTGTTTACAATTTTTTTTAAATACAGATGCCAGACTGAGTAGAGGAATAAACACAGGATAATGGATGTAGCTAGATGCTGGAATGGAGAGAGTAAGCTTGGTCTTAAGACTGAAAAATATCCCATTGAATGCTGTTTTATTGGGAAAAAAAACAGGGCACATAAAATTATTTATCTCATGGGGGCTACCAGGCTTAACATTGTCAGTTAAGCTGAAGAGTTCCAACCCTATGAGCTCAAATCACTTGGCTGCTCAAATCTGGGAGACCTGGCAGTGCCCAGTCAGACACACAAAGGAGTTAAAGCAAGAAATAACATCCAAAATCCAGACCAAAATTTCAGTACAATCTCTGGCCCTAATATCATGTGAATCCTTTATTATTGTTTTAAAATCCTCCTATTTTGCTGGTTTCAGTAATTCTCTTTCACTAATGCATTGGTATTACCTTGCATAGGGAATGTAACTCAGGTGACCTAATTTTTGGTGTTAAAAGGTCTGTAAAAGAAGGTTTTATTTTACACTGTTAGATCAAATTAATTTTATCAGCTGGAATTCATGTTGGTGACCAGAGGATGTGAAAAGCCTCCTTATGCTCCTTCTTGGGTTATGAAGAATTAAAATAATAAATCATATTTGTTCTAAAGACTGATGCTTTTTGTAGGGGCAGTGCTTCACTTTGATTTCTCTTTGCTATTTTTCTTGAATGGTCCATAGCGTATTGGGTACAATGAAACAAAACTAAGTAAGCCTCTTGTTTACACTTTTTCCTGTCCTTTCAAAGGTTATTGCTCCCATTGGCACCTACCTTTTCTCTTTCAAACATTCCCTTAGGAATATTTTTTCTCCTCATAAGTCTTCCATGGACTGTCTCCCCCCACACACTTCTGAATAATCGTATCTTTAAGATGTGTTGGTGGTAAAGAGGCAGTTGTATGCTCCAGAGACTTGTGAAATTAAGTAGTCAGAGCTTGCACCCTGAAATAAATAGATTTCTGCTAAATTGCTTGGCTCTCAGTGATTGTTGAACACTGGTATTACTGAGCTAAGGAACCACTGCTAGCAGTTTACCTCTCTGAACCACTCTGGAACTGTGGATGGTGATAGGAATGTTCTTAAATAGCACTAAAAAGAGTGGGAGCTAGTCACAAGGAAGACAAACAGAATATAGTCTCATTTTTGTGACAATAGATGACTTGTCTTTTTAATAGCTCACTGTTAACTCAGGCAGAGATGACTATGATATTCCACATTACAGGAATTTGAGTCCTGCACTCCAGGTAAAAGTGAAACATATAAGACACAGCTTTTAAACAGAGTAGAAAAAGAAAATGAACACACAGAAAAATATCTGTCTGTTCTGAGGCTAAAGAGCCAATTTGTCAATTTGCAAGGGGCTGCATGAGATCTTGAGCAGATCTGATGATGAAATATAAGGGAAAATGTCAGGAGAGAGACTTCTGGAAAACAGAATTAACCTTCAAGAAAGAGGGTTGATTTGACAAGGAAAGGCAATCACAGGGAAGAACTGAGAGAACTGTTCTGACACTGGGGTCACTGCAGAGGATCCAGAAAGGAAATGCAGGTATAAAGGGAAACAAAGCTCAAAGTCCTGAGTTCACAAATGCAACATGCAGAGCTTGCAAGACTGGGAAAAGAAGCAGAAAGCCATACATTCTGGAAAAAAAAAAAACCAAACCAAAAATAAACCACCCAAGCATTATGCTGCATTGCATTGACTGCCACAAATTTGCAAATGCCAGCTGACCATGAACAGCTTGGATGAGAGGACATCACTAACACCATTTTTGCTCCTTCACAAGAACAACAGACAAGATTTCAGCAGAAGATGAATGAGCTCTTTGCCTGAAAGAAAATGGAACATTTATTAATTTTCAGCTGTACACAGGTGTACAAACCAATGTTTTGTCAAAGACAGCAGTAGTAGCAAGGAAGAAGAGCCCAGATAAGACAAATGGATAGAATTCAGGGTTGCAGTTGTGATCTTATTGCCATTAAGAGAGTGAGTGAAGTAAAAATATGAGTAAATAACATATTGCACAGCTACAATTTGTAGTGATACCAGGGTCAAAAATATCCTTTGCTGCTTTTTGAAAGGTATTAAGTTCCTTATCTCATGCACTGGTGCTTTACCTTAGAGGTAAAGGTGACAAAGTTTGAAGAGGCTTAGTATGCTTTCTCAGTGGAGATGAAAACATTCAGCAGAATCCAAAAATACCTGAGAACCCAACTGTCCAACAGAGGAGAAAAAAAAAACCAAGAAAAAACCCAAACAAACAAAAAAACCCAGCTGAGCTTATTGCTGTAGAAAAAAAAAAAAAAAAGGAGAGAGAGCAGGGGATAGCATAAGCAGATCAGGGTGCTCGTTTTCTGTGGAAAAAAGAAATCAAAAATTAAATTTCCTCTAATAGGATGAAGAAATCTCATAGATTTGCCTCTTTGTTAAATATTGGGGGTTTTTGACTGAAATATGCAAGAGTATATTCTGCTGTCTCTGCAAACACAAAGAACATTTTTCTCCACTTCCCATTAGCTGTCCTCTGCAGAGTGTTTGCAAAATGTGGGCTTCTGTGGCTGGCTGTAGGCATAGGCTGAAAAGATGAAAATGCTTGGGAAGAGTTAATTCAAAAGTGCTAATCCCAGTCCTTCTTCTCCTCTGGTCTGTTTTGTATTAAACCTGCAGGAACCAAGTATCTTTAAGTCCCCTTGCTTATTCTGTAGTTTCGGTTGAACATGCCAAGGCACACACGCTTCCAGGGTGTCACATTGTGGCCAGGTCTGTAGGAAATGACGCTAATCCTGTCCCTGTCTACTGATGGAAGGGAAACCCAACAGCAACCACAAAGCAGAAGTGAAACTTAAGCAGCCCTAGGTAGGTTTCTGTAGTTGTCTCATACAACTGGTTTTGGCAAATGTCTTTAGAGAAGCAGAGAATCGTAGAATCATAGAATTGGCTGGGTTGGAAGGGACCTCAGAGATCATCGAGCCCAACCCTTTTACCACCGTTGCGGTTGCTAGACTATGGCACTGAGTGCCACATCCAGTCTCTTTTTAAATATCTCCAGGGATGGAGAATCCACTACTTCCCTGGGCAACCCATTCCAATGTCTGATCACCCTCTCCATAAAGAAATTCTTTCTAATATCTAACCTAAATTTCCCCTGGCACAACTTAAGACCATGCCCTCTTGTCTTGTTGAAAGTCGTCTGGCAAAAGAGACCAACCCCCACCTGGCTACACCCTCCTTTCAGGGAGTTGTAGAGAGTGATGAGGTCTCCCCTGAGCCTCCTCTTCTCCAGGCTGAACAGCCCCAGCTCCCTTAGCCTCTCCTCATAGGGTCTGTGCTCGAGTCCCTTCACCAGCCTGGTTGCCCTCCTTTGGACCTGCTCCAGGACCTCGATATCCTTCCTGAACTGGGCGGCCCAGAACTGGACACAGGACTCGAGGTGTGGCCTCACGAGGGCTGAGTACAGGGGCAGAATCACTTCCTTGGACCTGCTGGCCACGCTGTTCCTGATACAGGCCAGGATGCCATTGGCTTTCTTGGCCACCTGGGCACACTGCTGGCTCATGTTCAGTTTCTTGTCGATGCAGACTCCCAGGTCCCTTTCTGCCTGGCTGCTCTCCAGCCACTCTGTCCCCAGCCTGTAGCGCTGCTTGGGGTTGTTGTGGCCAAAGTGCAGGGCCCAGCACTTGGCCGTGTTAAACCTCATCCCATTGGAATCAGCCCAACTCTCCAGTCTGTCCAGGTCCCTCTGCAGAGCCCTGCTGCCTTCCAGCTGATCGACACGCCCCCCCCAGCTTAGTGTTGTCTGCGAATTTGCTGATGATGGACTCAATCCCCTCATCTAGATCATCAATGAAGATATTGAACAGAAAACAGAGCACACGTGGCATGTAAGTATGCCATAGCCTTTGAGACACACTGCTTCTTTCACCTAATTTTTAGGCTCTGCCTGCTGCCAGCTACTTCACAGCAGAGTATATAAAAATGAGATTTGATGGGATTAGTAGACTAGTTACTCTTGTATAGCTAGATAAAAGGTTCTGACTGTATGCTGTTATACTTACAGTGCAGGTTTCATCCCTGTGTATGTCATCAACCCATTCTCTTATCTACTTGCTAACCTCTTCAATTAATATGCTGTATTTGCTATACATATGACTAGGTATAGGCATTGTAATCACAAAGCCTAAGTAAAAAAAAAGACAAATCAGTATTCAATATTGCATTTCACAGATTAGTGAACAAAACCAGTATCTTCTCATTGTATAGGCATCTAATATTTTTTCTGCATGTTTGCCAACATTATTTCTGCACTGTTTTTTTATGTTTTCTGGCTCAGAGTCATTTAGTTCAGCTCTAGAAAACTGAGTTTTCCAAGTGGCATTAATATGATAAAATGAGAGATCCAAATCTTTTTACTTTCTTTCTTTGCCAAATTGCCTTCTGAACCCAGGTAATTTTTTTTTAATAAGTAGCATTCTACACCAAGGAGATTCCCTAGGAATTACATGCCAAACACAATACATGTTTTGAACTTGTCACCTGCTAGTTTTCTTTGATACCCTCCAGTTCTTTTTGGAAGAGACGATGAATGATCCTCCCTGTTCATCTTTACTTAGTTTCTGCTGGGTGAGCAACATTACCCTGGTTTACGTTCTTAATGTTCTTTAAATATAGATTAAAGTAGGTACCTAGGGGAGTCATATGTCATGCATGTCATTCAATGGAGCTTTCTTAAAATAATGTATTAGAAGGGAAATAGCCCTGAGTTTTCTTCTTCTGCTAATTGTCTTCTTCACCAGCTTACTGCAATTTGTGCCACAGTCTGCAGTTTGGATTCATGCTGCCATAGAAATGAGCCAGCAGTATCTGAGTGTAAAAGGCTTTCTGGTGTGTGGTGAAGCTCTATTATTTGTCCTGCCTGTTTAGAAGACAAAACCTGCTAATTAGCTTACTTTATTTATATTCTGCAGCTGTGATAGCCTTAGCTGTCTTTCAAGCCCATTAATCTGTTTCCCAACCCAGAAGCAGGGCACAGATGTAGAGAAATTTCTGTCCTAAACTCATGGATTCCCCAGCCTAACAACCAAATTAAAGCCATCAGTTCCAAATTAGAAATGCAGATAAACCTTCATAAGTTTGGCTCCCTGACAACAACCTTTTCATCTAGTGTTGAGCCTGAAGCTCTGTTGTTCTTTTTTTAATGCTGTGGTTGTGTACTTCTGCATTCAGGTAACTTGTTCTTACATGTCTTTTGTAGACTCAGACTAATTGTGCTCATGTGCAACAAAGGGTTTTGAATGAGATGGATGATTTTCTGTCTCTGTTTATAGGGGTATGGCTTCAACAACTTTGCTTGACAAGCAGGAAAGGAGCCAGTTTCATACGTGAGTTAAGGCTTCTCTGATTATTCTACATGTTTCTTTAAACAAAAGCATTTTAGAAAGGACAACTGCAAGTTGTAATGCAGAGTTTTAGGTTCTTTGAGAGTCTTTAAATAGTATGTGTAGAAAAAGATGTGCTATTGTTCTCCTGACTTGTTTTAAGATAGATGCATATTCAGTATTTGCACTTCTGGTAGCCCTCTCCCAAAACATAAATCCCATGGAGAAGCTAGAGTAGACCTTTCAATTTCTTCCTGTCACAGTTTAATGCTGGGCCAGCAATTAGCCAAATGACAGATGCTCTGTATTAATCCCTCTCCCCTCCCTGATAAAGAAAGGAGGGAGAATAAGGGAGAGGGACTTAGGGGCATGGATTGGGATCATAGGCAGGCAAATCTTGGAATTCTCCCAAGATTACGAAGCAAATAAGGGCAGGTGAAGGACTGAATGAAAGAGTGAACAGTGAGGGCAAAGGGGGTTGACCCTTGTGATCCCTCAAATTTATGCCAACGATGATGCGTATGGGATGCAATATTCTGTCTGGTCAATCCTGGTCACCTGTCTTGTTTGCTTCTCCCTAAAGGAGGGTCACCTCTTTACTCCTTTTCTCTTTCCAGAGCTCAAGATGCTCCTCAGAACCAAGCAGCAGCTTTGGTTCTTCATAACATGCTCTATCTGTAACTATAAACATTGAGTGTTCTCAGTCCTAGAAGCAGACACTGACTGAGAAACTTGTTAATTTCAGACAGTACAGCTACTTTTAAAAGACTTAGCTGAAAGAAAATTAGAAGACAGAAAATTAGCTCTATCCTCACCCAAACCAGGACAGTTCCAAATATACAAGCGAGCCAATGTCAAGTATTTTGGTCATTTGTTAAACAGACAGCAGAACTTTGGTAGTATTTCCCAAGGAAATGTGCCAGTAGACAATGGATGTCTGATTTAGATCTGCATATTATCCCTACTTATTTCAGCATCTGAGCTATAGAGTAGGAGATGGCTGAACAGGTTCTAAAAAATGCAAATGTAATCAGATATAGAGAAAAAAGTGGGAGTTAAAATGCTTTACTGAAATCCCTTTCCCTCTCTCAGCATTCAACATCCTCTACAGGCATCTCTGCAGCCACTCCCATCTCTGTGAACACCATATGTCTCATGTTTTTTTACAAACTGCGTTATGTGCTAGATTTTAGTTAACTAGTCAGGAAGATTAGGAAGTACAGAAAAAAAATCTGTCAAAACATAGACCTATTTTAAAAGTCAGGGCACGTTTGTCTTCTGCTTCTATGAGAACAAGAAATAGCCTGAAGACTGTGAATACCTAGGTGGCTTAGAGGCAATATATTATTCATATCTTTCTCTGTCTCTCAGTGTGGAGGGCATTCCTAGGAGAAAGGTAGTTGTATGCCTGTATTGTTGCTGCTGAAATAGCTGGTGCTGCTGGCAGTTGCCTATGAAATCGAGCAACTCTAATGTGTGCTGGGGTTTAAACCTTCCTTAGTTGTCTTATTATAAAGAAACCAAAGAGGAGGAAAGGGAGAGGAGTGCAGGGAAGCTGTTAAATTCCTCTTAGCTCCTCTCTGTAGATTCATACTAAGCACAGAGCAGAATGACTTACTGTCACTTGAAAGTGCAATGGATGGACATGAGTAGCAGTCTCTACAAGTCTTTCATTCTCCTTGTGTGATATGTGACATCCTACATACCTGCTCAGCTTCCAGAGTTTGGATTCGGGAACAAAACTGTGCTTGCACCATGATAAGTGATAATGTGATGAGATCAAATAGTCTGCATGGGGGTAATTTTTGGAGGACAATTACCTGAAGACTAATGCTTTTTATACAGCAGAGAAAGGGCTCTTCTCTTTGGAGATTTTATTACTCGTGCAGGTTGCTAACACACCTGGACAAAACTTGGAAAGAGGTTTGGTGGGAAGTGACAATAGTGAGGTCTGGTTCCCAGTGTCTTGGAGTCCCATGGTAGGTTTCTTTGTCACAGTTAATACAGCTTTGAGTGCAGACCAAAACTTTTCTCAAATCAGGACACTTAAGTAGTTCTCTATCCTCTATGAGTTCCCTGAAGCTTAATATGAATTGGGGTTACACTGTAACATACTCAGTGCAGGCAATGAACCGCCTCTCATCTCTACCTAGATACCTCTTCCCAGTAATTTTGTAGAAATTTGACATACAGAATGCTGGGACCTACTTCTTATCTCTTTCTTGTCAATGCGTACTTAGAATTTTGTGACCTCTTAGATTATGAAACACAGCTTTGTATCATCAGTTAGAGTTGTTCTGTTTTAAAATGTGACCCTTTATGGAATTCCTGTTTGGCTGTTTTTTTTAATTCTCTACTGATTAACAAAGCAATGTGATAATATTAAAGCCTTTAGCAGTAATAATATTTTTTCATCCTGAATAGAACTCCTGCAGGAAAACTTCAGAAATTCAGGGTTGCTTTTGCATTTATACAGGATTGAACAAGCTTATAAGTACAAATATCAAATAAACCATCATCTGAAAAAGAAAGCAATATGCAGTAACCTTAAATTAGTTGATAAATCAACTCACTCCTGTAAAGATATTGACTACGACAGCTATTTTCAAGTGTCATCATATGCACAGGCATTCTCAGATTAAATGAGAATTTAATCTGAGAATGCTGATGCATTCCCAGGTTAAAATCTAAGCAAGTTTTAAGAAATAGAAGTTGACTGTGGTTTTTGCTCAAGACTATTTCAGGTTTAGCCTTTTCATTTTAAAAAAATCCAAACAGTAAAACCAACCTTACTCTGACCTCTCTGTTTATTTTTCTTTTTAATTTTAGTTATTATCTGGAATCAGAAGTTGGAAAAAAACTTACTTTCAGGTTAAATCCAGCACAGAGCACAAAATGTATGTATGTAAAGTCTAAATGTATTACTAGTCTAAAGAGACTTTGAGTGTCTAAGTTAACCAGGTACAATCCTGATGATGTGTTTTCTAGGAGGTTGGTAGGAGAGAAGAAAGTTTGTCTATGGTCTGTGTGGCTCATTCATGGGTTCCTGTGCCAGTTTGTACTGAACTCTGAAAGCTTTGGCTATTAAAACTGCAAAAACAATTAGTATTTAAAGAGTATCCAAACTACAAAGTAGACAATTTTCTCAAGTCCATTTTCAGAGCCACAAAACTGTCCTTGGGTGCAGATCTAAAGGGAACAAATATTCTTGTGAATTGGGATGCAGTCAAAGCAGCTGAGAAGAGATTCATTTTGCAGCCCAACAAAATCCTTATAGTTTTTTGAACTCGCCTCTTTCATCATGGTCCACACTAGCTGTTCTTGCCAATCTTACCTAAAAAATATGTCCCACCTTTCCATGAACAGAATATGTAGTACCAGTAGGGATTAATTAAGGCTCCTTGCTAATCTAACTGTTCCTGTTAGATGGGGTAAGGTAAGATGCTTTTTGAGAAGGCAATTATTGTTCCTTCATGTCAGCATGGAGAGAAGCAGGTGTTGTGCTGGCAATATTAATGCCACATAAGGGCAAAATTTCTATAATGTGAGATAAAATAAAGCACTTGGAAATCAAGATGCAGTTCAGCTCACTGTTACTGAGAGCCTGGGAGCCATTTAACTTGTATTAAATTGCAACCAAAGAAGAGTGGGCTCATGAAACCTAGCAGGTTTCAAGGGAGCCAGTGAATCTCTCCTTCACCTTGGAGGATTACAGGTATCAGCAGGCAGCATCCTGTTTGAGTAGTGGATTTATTACTTCCAATGCCACTCTTGCTTTGTGAGACTTTCCCTAAGTAGGAGTCACACTCTCACCCCTGGATCTGCCCTGCTTTCCCACTCTTCTGTAATTTCATCTGCATGCTCCATGGGCCTCTCCTCTAAATGGGGAACAGGAATTGGAGTAAGATTATTGTGAGCCACAGAAGTGCAATGTGGGAGCCCTCCTTTAGTGCCCTCCTGTAATTGTGTCTTTCTGCCTGTGATTCTCTGAATGCAACTCTCCATTTCTCTAGAGAGTATAAATGTGCTCATGTCTTTGTTGCTCAGGTACAGCTGACTATGTAAAGTATCTTTTTCTGAAGAGAGTTCTTGTCTGCTGTCAGCTCAAATGATGTTGATGGCTCTGATCAAGAAGCCCTCTGGGAGACAAACAAAATTTTCTTCTGAGTACAAGAAAACTGTACTGTAGTCAAGAGTGTCAAGTGCTTTTACACAATGGCATCCAAGATTGTGCAGGCTTTTTCTTAAACTATAAAGGGAAAAACTCTGTAGAAAGACTTGGAAGATGCTGACTTTCTAAAAGTCATTACTGTGAATTGTAACTGGAGGATGTAGAAGTCCATCAGTCTGGGATTTCTCCATTTGATCCTTAAGAGCACATTCTTGCTTTGAAGCAACAAGTTTTTGTAAATCCTTGGTCAAACACCAGGTGTTACATCTACATAGATTCACTTGGGCTTAGACAAAATTTTACAGAATTTCACTTGCAGCACCCAGTTCTCTCATCTGATAAGCCACTGGCTCTTTGGGAGAAAGATGGCTAAGATGTGTGCTCTAACACGTAAACTGAAGATACAAGACTTACATAATAAGTTTGTTTGTCAGGGCTGTGGGAACAAAACAGATAATTCAACTAGGAGTCAAGTATTTCAGTGTAGTTTAATACTATGGAAATTAATTCAATACTCATCATTATCCCCAGAGCATCTCCAGAGGTTTTTTTTCAGTAATGTCACAGCAAATCTATTCAGCTCCTAAGAAAAGAAAGATCATGCTTACAGCTGAGTTAATTTATATTAATACCTAGCATAACACAAGTTGTTTCATAGGATCTTTAGGCATTACATGTACAATTAGTTAAAAAGTACATGCTTTATCACCCTTATCTCATTTAATAAGGGCTAGTTCTCATTTACTTGCAAATTTTGCAAGCTCAAAAAGCTTAAAAAATCTATTTTCATAATAGTACATCTTGCTAAACTGTGCCTCTACAAAAGATTAATTATTTTAATTTCTTGTCATGCAAAACAAGAAAATGTCAATACTGATAGATTGAGGAATTTTGCTGCCTGAATTTCCATATATAAATTTCCCTAGGTAACATAAATCTAGTCAGGTTTTGAATTCTCAATGCTAAGGATAACAATAGACACATTTACTACAGTGGGATTACACTGGACAGGTGTAACATATGAAAAAAGCCCACTTGGGTCTATTATGTGGTTTAATAAATACAAAGTATAAGTGATATAATTTGTCAACAAATTATACAGTAGAAATAGCTTCAGTGTCAGCATCAGGTTTGCATGGCATTCCTTGCTCTCATACACTCCAAAGGCCATCATGCTGCAAGTCAGGACCTCTAAATACTTATTTCCTTCAATATCAGAGAACATTAAAACATGAAAGAACATAAAAATGGCTGTTCTGTGCCTAACTGGATAAATATTTAGCCAAACACCTTGTCTTCAAGACAATGAGAAATGCAGTTTCTGATGTCTTGTTTTGAAAATGAGAAGTGGCCCATATGAAACACTTCTAGCTCTGCTTTCAGGAGTGATATTCTACAAAGGGGGAAACCCACGACCCCAATCAGCATGCTGCCTAAACATGACAGTAGGGTACCTTGATCTCTGAGGATGAATATGATAAACAGCGTGAAGAGGACTGAAAAATAAGACTTGTTTAATACAGGTCATAAGCTGGAGAAATTCTGTTGTAGCCATAGGTTTGTTTTGCTAATTTTCTTATCAACAGAAAAATATGGAAGGACATCAGAGTCTGGTTGGCTTGTTTCTTATACAGAGGGTACTGTCTAGAAGAAGGCTGTGACTTAACGTGTACCCAGATCGTTAATCTAGCAAGGAGAGCGTGGCTGCCAGCAAGGCAGGGTGTGTTGTGGCTGCAGTTCCCTGGGCACAAATTTGTGCATTTAGCCAGGACTGTGGCCCTGTGACCCCAGTCTAAGTGGTGCCTTGCCTATCTCATCTGGCAGTCATCATTTGGGATCTGCACAAGATGCAGTTGTACCTCATGTCACTGGCCTGCAGTGCAAAAGGACTTGCTGTCTTTGAAGTATCTTTGCACAAACAGAACAATGAAAAAAATTGTTCAGCTGCATTTATTGAAATTGCTCAAGTGTTATAGAAACAACGGAAAGCAGTTTCCCAACATCCTTAAAGCATAATGTTTTGGAACAGTTTACTCAGACTCCCATGAGATGAGATGAGATGCTGGGTTTCATTTCACCCTTCAGGATACAGCACAGCATAGTCTGTCTGAAGTAGGCCATACAGTCATTATAGAATTATAAATCATAGAATTGGCTGGGTTGGAAGGGACCTCAGAGATCATCAAGTCCAACCCTTGATCCATTACCACTGCGGTTACCAGACCATGGCACTAAGTGCCACATCCAGTCTCTTTTTAAATATCTCCAGGGATGGAGAATCCACTACTTCCCTGGGCAGCCCATTCCAATGTCTGATCACCCTCTCAGTAAAGAAATTCTTTCTAATATTCAACCTAAACCTCCCCTGGCACAACTTAAGACCATGCCCTCTTGTCTTGCTGAGAGTTGCCTGGGAGAAGAGACCAACCCCCCCCCTGGCTACGCCCTCCTTTCAGGGAGTTGTAGAGAGTGATGAGATCTCCTCTGAGCCTCCTCTTCTCCAGGCTGAACACCCCCAGCTCCCTCAGCCTGTCCTCATAGGATCTGTGCTCAATGAAGGACTGTGCCTGCTGTATAATTCTAAAGGAGAACTATATAGAAAATAAACACTGCAGTAATAAGTACTAGGGGAACTTTTTTTTTAGAGGAAGTTACAGTCTCTGTTTTTCTTAATATAATTTGTTACCTCTGACTAGATGCTTTACAAGTTTTAGTAAAAGCAAATAGTTTGCTATTTGAAGTGGGTGGCTATCAATTTTTTTTTTAGTTTCCTTGGAAGGAACATCTGGTGAAGATACATTTACAAGCAGATAATGATGTTAGTATCAAACCTTATTGGAAGTGATTGCATTCCAGCAATTAAATTAGAGTTCCCTGAAGCAGGTTAATTGAACTACTATGCAGTGTTTTGTCACGATGTATCCTCTTCAGTAAATTTACTCATGTCAGCTTTGCAGCTTTTTGGATGATTGTGAAAGACTTAGGATTCTCCAAAGATATAAGTTGGTGTGTATTTGTAGCTTAACCTAGATAAATATGGTGGTAATACCTAAAAATTCCTTATAGTAATGCTGCTGTTACACCCATCTGCATTGTTTGACTGGGGGAAGTGTGTTTTATTTTGTTTTCTTTTAGTTTTTAAAAACAACCACGGATTGTTGTAGACACTAAGGTACATGTGTGTCCTACTCTTCTGAGTTGTTTGAGTGTTTTTTTGTATAGACAGCATGGATACTTAGTTCAGCATTATGATTTCCAGGTACTGAAGTCACATTTTGGGTAGAGTTTTTTGTTTTCCAGCTCTTTCCCCTGTAAAGTTTTTGTGTGTGTCAATATGAATGGTCTTATTTCTCTGTCCTAGACTCCTTCACTTGGTGAGAGAACTGATAACAGCAAGGACAAAAATATTGACATTTTTAAAAAATATCTCAATGAGGACTACAGAAGTAAGAATCTCAGTAGAAATCAGGGCAGCTTATACCCCCAGAAGTCTGAACATTCTCAGATTCCATTCTTAAACATCCATATGTTGAATCATATGTAGGTCACAAGCCATTCAAGAATACCTCCTGTACTGTGGTTAGTAGCAGTGATAAAGAGATGATGATGGTGCTTGAACTGCTCTGCATATTAGGCAGTCAGCCAAAGGATTGCTGAGGTTTAGAGGTGATGTGACATGTTGAGCCCAACTCCATCCTGCAGTAGAGTGAGGGGGCTCATCATTATCTCCTTTTGACCCACTCACTCCTCAGTCACCTTCATCTTTTGGTATGAGTGAGAGTCTGGTATTTAGCAGCCAAATGAACATTTTGGTTTGCTGTTTGTGGGGTCAGGAAACTGGGGTACCCAAGATGAGTCTTCTGATACAGCTCTTCGGAAACAATAATTTGTGCTTCAGTCTGCTGCTTTATATCCCAAAATACTTAACAAAATATTCTGCATCAAGAAGTCAGTTTTTGTAGTTGAGGTCGCTAAAGAATTTATATATTTGGTTGGAAAATGATTCTTGGTAGCATTGCCCTTTGCAGGGACACTACCCTATTAGTCAGCTCTGGTCAGTGACAGCAAACTTATCACGGCTAGGACAGCCTCTGTTGCATGATACATGCAATCATCAAGCAAGCAGTCACCTAAGCTCACCCTTGCAGTTTTTAGATTGACCCCAGCCACAAGCATAGTGTCTGAGTGCAGCAAAAATGTATATAGACTTCACTTCAGTAAGTTAACCTTAAGAAGAATATTAGAGGAGTTGAGAGTGAAATAGTGCATGCAAAGGTGAACAGTTCAGAGAACAATCCCTACTTGAGAAACAGCTTCTAAATAGCAGGCAGAGAATGAAGCACATAAATTACCTATGTGCCAAACTACCTGAAAATAATTTGGATATTCACTGAAGCAAAGTATTGTATCCAATGGTTCACTGCTAGGGCAGATCCATCTGCTTTCATTTCACTTTATTTCCATCCCCTGTAAGAAAATCAAAATACTTTTGCTACCCTAGTCTACAGTCCATAAAATCGGAATTATCAAAAATTCCTTGTGACTTGAACAGAGGTCTGAACACTTACTGTTTTTATTAGAAAGTGCTTTATTTTTATGTGATTGCTTCATCCGAATGAAGGTAGGAGTGGGGAATTCAGACTTAGGTTATAAGATCAGAACCATTTTCTTAACCTTTTGGTTTCAGTTTCCTACCAGATGCCAAATTGCACAACTGGCATTTCATATATTTAACTGTAAGAGTTTATGGGATGTCTGCTGCTAGATCAGAAATGCTGTGAGAGAGCTGTAAGATGTTTTGTTTTATTTGGGGTCTTAGTCTAAGCACAGGTTTGAAAACTGCTGTCTGTACAGCAAATATGTATCTGAATTTTCAAGCAGTGACATGCAGACACCAAACAGAAACAGGAAATGTTGCAGGTTTTAATGTGGGGACAAGAGGTAATCAGCATGTAAGAAAACCAAAATAGAACAGAATAGGACAGGATGTGCAGAGAAAATCACTGTTTCATTACACTTTTCCTTGGAATCAGTACTGTAAAAGAATCAGCATCCTGTTTGCTTTTGGTTATTGGTGACCACATTGGCCTCTTTGAAAGAACAAGATGCTATATAATGCCTCTATAGGCACTGTATTGGGAATAATGTTAAAGTGGATTAACAAGAAGTTTATTTAAAATTTTAGAGTAAAAGCAAACATCAGAAAAAAAAATACCAGAATAGCTAAAAATCTCTGAGCTCTCACTGCAAGGTTCACATCCTTGTTCTCCCTGATTCGAAACAGGAATTCATGGTCCAGTCTCTCACAGACAACCTGAGAATTTCAAGTGTGGGAGTTGATGCCTTCTTTTACTATTACTGTGTATTCCACGTATGTTTTGAAATGTTTGTCATCAGCTGTCTTTGTCATAGTCCATAAGCCATGAAGATATTTCAAAGTAACCTAAGGTGTAGCGGGAAGAGCCTTTGTAGCTCCTGAGGCTCAACAAGCTGCTGACCTCTCCATTGCCTCTTGCAAGAGTGAGCTCTGCTCTGTGGGTGTGTGTCCCACCTTTTATTGGCCCCCTGGTCTTGCACATGCTCAATAGGGGGCCTGCCCTAATTGGGCACAGGTGGATTTGATACCGGCTCACACCCACTTCTCGGTAATCAGAGGCGTCTGATTGCTTTGTTCCACTACACTAAGGAATTGAAGATTTTTCTGAAAACATTACACTATACTCTATCTTAAACAAATGAGAAAGTTTGATACAGAAGTAAAAATGCTGCATTGAATAAATTCTCTTCCTCTGGAAGGCAGTAGGAATTGTATCTCTGCTCTGAGCAGGAACAGGGAGAAAATATCTTATAGTGAGCTTCTTAGACAGGTATGTAGTTAGGTATTTTTGGGAGACTGTTCACAATTTGTCAAAGGCAATTTTCTTCATGGCATTTAGCTTCAACAGCTGCAATGAGCAGAGCACATGGCTCTGAAAATCCATATTTGCATTGTTTGATGCCTGCGTTGAAGAACAGACAGCTTAAATCCTGATTAATGCCAGTAACCTCTTTTTTTTTCAACTTTATGAAACTTCTTTTTTTTCAGTCAGTAGAGAATTGTAAAATCCTGAATCATTTTTTTTTCTGGAGTAGATATTGTCACATGAAGGTTTGTGCAATTATTTGAGGGTCAGAAAATCTCGATTTCAAACAAAGGAGGTAGTACTTATTTGGCAGGTAGTATTTTCATACATTTGACAGCTGTTTGAGTGACTGAGATGCTAATAAAGTAAGAAAGTTACAGGTAATCTCTGCTGAGATGGATTATTGAGCATCACATAGCTAAGATGACTGGAATCTCATCATAAATGTAATTTGTTTTTCAGCTGTTTCCATGCTGGATGTGGTTGTGGAGTAGGGAACATTACGTTTGCCTCTAATTTGGCAAGAGTCACAATAGATAAATTGGAGGTCAAAAAGGCCTTTTGGGAGAACTCTTGCTGAAAAGGGTTATATAAATGTAAAGTATTATTATCATTATTTATGAGCATATAGAGTCAAATGTCACATTGGATGCGTTTCATCAATCTGAGATTAGATTTGGGCCTGTAGTTCAGCAAGAGCTGAGTGATACAAACTGATAGGGGGATGTTTTACCAGGCTAAACAAAAAACTCAAATAAAATACCAAGCTCTTCTTTACAACACCACTTGTATTCAGTGATTTTTCGAAATTTTCTAAATTCAGTGACATTTGGAACAGCAGATGGGGTGGCACAGATCTTTTCTACCAGGGTGAGAAACAACATGCATTCTCCAGCCCATTGCAGAAGCATTTAATTTGGACCACATAAAGATTTTTGCTGCATGATAGAACTGTGGAAACAGATATCAATATTTTATTAAATCCAGGAATTACAGCTGTACAGAAATGTTTGGAACACTGACAAACTCATTCCTAATGTGTAGCATATTCTGTCCTTGGGGAAATCTTTATTATTCAGTGAGGTCTTTTTGCCAGGAAAGGGAAACATCTACTCACCTTCACCTTCTTCTGCCTGCTCATTATGAGTGGGGTTTTTTGAGTGTGTGTGTATAAATATAATATAAAAAAGAAATATCAAATTAAGCTTTTTTCCCCTGAATCTCCCACTAATACTTCTAGTCCATGGAAATATATAGCTAAAAATACTTAATTTTTTAATCAAAACAGCTACCTTGCCTCTTTCACATTTTCTCTTCATTGGCTTTAATTAAGTTTACCCTAAGAAGCTTGTGAGGCCAGATAACCTTGTTACATGAAAGAAAAAGATTACACACTACGGGGTGGTTCCTGCTAGCTTGGCCATCATCTATAAAGCCAGGATTTAACATCCTTTAAGCTTTTCTGTTTGCAGACTCATTTTATTTAAACTGCATTTATAGAAACTGCTCAGCAGATTAGAGAAACAGCTCTATAGCTTTAATTTCGGTGTCACTTTCCAGCTGTTTTAGTCAGGCTTCATGCCTGGATTTAATGCATTTGTGTACTAAAATGAAAATAAATCTCAATGATAAATCCTCTCCAAAGCAGAGGGAAACAGCAGTAAATAACAGCTGTTGAAATAAATTTAAAATAAAAACAAAAGCCCACAGGAGAACTTGATTCAGTAGGGAGCTTGAAAGCAAACTGAATATCGAGTTCAGTCTTAAAAAGAGTAATCTAAATCCTTAAAATTATCCACAAATATGGGATAGTGAATTTGTGACCTACCACTTGTACGGATTTCTCAGTTCCAGATGTGCAGCAGATTATTAAGTACATTATAGATATTCATGACAGTCACTGATTTTTACAGAAATAAATTAATATTATAATACGCTCTTGAAACTGAAACAACAGGGAAAGGCAGAGAGATCTCCCTTTCAGCCATCTATTTAAACAATAAATTCAGGTATCCCAGCTGTTCCATTTTGGTTATCTTTAGAGTCCCTGAGATAAGCACCTAAATATCTACTCCTTTTTAATTTATTTCCCCAGAGGCCCTGACACCCTTGAAGCAAGCACAATCAGCTCTAGAATCAGATGTAAATCTTTCTTTGCAACTAGCCATTGTCATCTGCATTTGAAAATCTTGGGTTTGTTCACTGTGTTGAAACCACAGGCTTGGAACTGTGTTCCTATTCACCAAGTGCTTCCATTTTCGTGAACCTAGATGCCAGACAGTCTGAACATATCAGTCCATGGTGCTCAATGGACTGTAGTGGACTTGTGATGTAACAAAAAATGACAGGGAAGGACTTGGCCTAGCATCCACCCAAGACACATTTAGATTATTTTTTCTCTTGCACATCCAACAATGTAGATGAGAGACAAAGGAATACCTTAACTTCAATCACCCTGATATTTGTTGGAAAGTCCACACAGCCAAACATTAATCCCAAAAGGGTCTTGAAGTACATTGATGATAACTTTCTGATGGAGGCAGTAGAGGGACCAAAGAGGAGAGGTGCACTGCTGGATCTGGTATTAACAAATAAAGAAGGTCTGGCTGGGGATATTAAGCTTGGGAAGAGCCTTGGTCACAGTGATCATGATATGGTGGAGTTTAGTATTTTACAAGGAGGAAGAAGGACAGTAATTAAGATTATCAGCCTGGCTTTCACAGGGCTAATTTTGTACTGTTTAAAGATCTACTTGTAGGAATCCCGTGAGCTAAGACTCTGGAAGGAAAGGCAGCCCAAGAAAGTTGGTCATTTTTTAAATACCATGTCCTTCAAGCCCAACATAGGTGCCTTCCTTTCAGTAAAACATGGGTAAAGGTGGTAAGAGAGCTTCATGGATCAGCAAGGAGCCTCTGTAGTAATGTGACCTAATGAGGTTCAACAAGAACAAGTGCAGAGTCCCGCACCTGGGAAGGAATAAAAAAATGCACCAGTACAGGTTAGGAAGTGATCTGCTACAGAGCAGCCCCATGGAGAAGTACCTTGGAGTGGACAAGTTATCCATGGGACAGCAATGTGCTCCTGTGGCCAAGAAGGCCAATGGGATCCTGGGGTCCACTGAGAAGAGTATGACCAGCAGATCAAGGGAGGTTCTTTTCCCCCTCTACTCTGCCCTAGTGAGACCTCACCTATAAGTACTGCATCCAGTTCTGGGCTTCCCTGTTCAAGAGGGACAGGGATTTACTGAGAGAGTACAACAGAGGGCTTTGAGGGTGACTGAGAAATGGAACACTGCCTTATGAAGAAAGGCTGAGAGACCTGGGGATTTGAAGAGGAGTAGACTGAGAGGGCATCTAATTAATGTGTATAAATATATGAGGGCTGGGAGTCAGGAAGGGACAACCTGTTCTCACTTGTGCCCTGTGATAGGACAAGGGGCAATGGATTCAAGATAGAGCACAGGAAATTCCACCTCAACATGAGGAAGAATTTCTTTACTGTAAGGAAAGAAACTTACAGAGCACTAGAACAGGCTCTCCAGAGAAGCTGTGGAGTCTCCTTCTCTGGAGACTTTAGGGACCCATCTGGATGCATTTCTGAGTGACCTGCCCTAGTTTTGGTCCTGCTCTGGCAGGGAGATCGGGCTTGATGATCTTCAGAGATCTTTTCCAGTCTCAGTAGTTCTGCAATTCTGTAACTTCCATAAGTATCCACTTTATTTAAAGAGAATTTTACTCTGGTTTTACCTTCAGACTATGAATATATGGTTTATTACATTTTATCCAAACAAATGAGAGAAAATCTTAATGCCTGCTTTTTCTTGATATACCATGAACATCTAGCAGTACTTCCACACTTAATATAGCATAAATGTGACTTCCCTCAACTATATAGAAATATTTTGTAGCTCTTGTTTCATTGTGATTTACATAAATAGATGGAAGGAAATAGCATCCTTACAAGTGAAGGTGAGGGACACATGCTAAGGAATGTTACACAGTATTGCTTCAACTTGCAATATGGGTTTTACTTGGGGAAGCTAAAATCTCGTGTAGTTTGTGGATGAAGAAACAGTAAGAAATAATAATTAAGACAAGGATCTAACTTTCACCAGCTCAGAGAAAGAATATGTCCACTTAAACATGTTTGGGAAATTACAGACATGAGAGCCAAGCTTTAGGTGTTAGAAAACCTGCTATTTGTTACTTATAATATGTAGAATATCCATGTCAAAGAGAATACTTAGTTAAATCAAATATGGGTTAAACCATAACAAAAGTAGTATGTGGTGACTGACCACACTGTAGTAATGTAATGAACTGTAGTTTCAATTAAACCATGGAAGAATGTATTCCCTAGAAGTGATTTTCTGTGGGTTTTTCTTTGTTGTTTGGTTGAATTTTTTTAGTGAAAACTGTTCCTTCCTTGTTTATACAGAGTTAGAAGTGGGAAGAAAAAAAATCAAAATTGCCTGCATTGACCTACCATGTCTGCTAAGTCTCAGCTCAGTCTCTGAAAAAAAATCTCATTTGCTCTTTACTGCATAATTTCTAGTGTTTTGTTTCAGCAGTTCTGTATGTTGCAAGCAAAGCCATTTCTACCACATCCTCAGAAGTCTATTCCACAGTTTAACAAACCTCATTCCAGGATGCTGTGTTTTGGTTTTTTTTTTAATTATATTTCAATTGATCTTTTAGAATAACATGTACTATCTCAAGGAAACTGAAAAGAACTGCAGAATTCTTTAACCAGAACTGTTCTCAAAATAATGGAGCAAATCCTTGCCTGGAGATGTGTAGTACAGTCATCCAGTACACAGAGGAATGACAGGGATGGAAATAATAATCCCTCCGTAAATAACCTTCATTGAGAGAAAAAAATAGTGTGACAGAAATTCAGTGTTATTTCCTTTGATATGAAGTACTTTGTTTCTCTGGGTGAAGCATAAGTTATCTGCATAAATCTTGTGTGCCTCTCTCTGGCACAGGTAAGGTATTTACTTGTGGCAAACCTGCACAGCCCTTCCACACTTCTTGGAACCACGAGTTAGAGCCAGGAGAGCAAACCTGCGGTTTGCTCTGACACGGTGAGCTGGATCAGCACAGAGCCCAGCATACAGAAATGTTTGTGACTCCTATGTCAAATCCCTTAGAAATTAGGATGATTGATCTGAGCTGAGCTCTTTTTTATATTTCCTCTTGGTTTGCTTTCTCCCCAAAGAACAATTCACATATGAACCGCATAAAGGTGACAAACTACCAGTTTAGGATATTCACTACTGCAGAGACAAAAGTAAAATGAAGAGTACAGTTAACAGGAAAATATTTCTTCCAAGATCAGTAACTCTTCTTCTATAATACTCTGCCAGCCCAAACGAACATAAAAGTATCAGAAGCAAGGTTTTAAAGAGATTATAAAATTGCTACTCCACAGAGAAATTACTCAAACAAGTAGTTTCTGCAGTCACTCACAGCGACTGTAGGAAATGTCCAAAGCCACAGGGCAAACAAAATCCCCAAATCCCAGTAGATTTGAAAGAAAGCTGTGAAAATGGCTGTAACCGAGTGTTGTAAACTCTTTCCAGATGACAATGGTGAGAGATTATTTTAGCAAGGGCTCAACAGAGAGAACAGCTGAGGGACACTAAAAACAAATTTCCTTTGATGTTTAAGGATAATTTATGTTAACTTCTTACAGGAATTGTGCTTACTAATTATGATGAGGAAAACTACTTAGGAACCTCACATTTCTGAGGCTTGGTCCTTGCTTAGAATTGCAATACATGGAAAGTTGCCATTAAAATAATTGTATTCTTAATACTACTTCCTGTCCAGTTGTAAGTATACAAGAAATCTTCCAGAGCACACAGGTCAGTCTTCCAGAGTTCCTGAACTGCAGTGTGTAATAATGCTATATACCCCCCAAATCTTTTGTTTATGTTGCAGACCTGACTCTGCATTTCTGTTATCTAAATGACAAATCTGAAGGTTCAGAAAATCAGGCTGGATATCAGAAATTAGATGTCCAGGGAAATACTCATACTGCAGCACCCAGCCATGAAGCTGATTTTTTTTTTTTAACTGAACGTATATTTTTTCATGCTTATTTTTGGGAGGAAACAAGTGTTTCTGTTGTGATTACAGTGGTGCCCCACCCTTTCAGGTCTGACAGGGTTCATCTTTGGGTCTTCTACCTTGATTTGACAGGAAGTGTCCCTGTCCTGCTCTGTCCCTGGGTTCGTGCCACTTATTATCTCACTTCTGTCATTCTAATAATGAAAAATTGATCAGACCTAAGTGACACGTGCATTTGTATCTACTCATCTGACTTCCTAGTAACCCTCAGAGAGAAGCAAATCTTTATACACAGCTCTCTAGGTCTTCAGAGATATGGGCAGGAGATAGCTGTTCACTAGCAACTAATCCATACTGATCCACAGGCAGACATGGTTGTTGAGACACACAATGGATTTTGGTTAGCAGGATTCTGAGATGCCTGGGGAGGATGAAGAGGTTGGCTTTCTTGGCTTTCTTCTTAAGTTCTTAAAAACCACCAGCACAATTTAACTTCATATTATCACATGGGAGAGATGAGAGGCATCTTTCCAGCTGTGCAATGGAACACAATGAATGTATTCTGAGTTGTCTCTGAGCAAGCTGGGATCTTTGGGCAGAGCAAAGAAGGATGGAGGTTTCTGCTTGGATGCAGAAGCAGGACCTCTGGGCTAGCACAGCAACATTCCAAGCAAATTAGCTCAACTTTTCAGCAGAGCTCGCTGCATTTTCTAGTTTCAGGAGTTAATTTGCTTTATATGAATTCAGGGATAGCTCACCATACCCATTGCACTTATCAGAAAATCTCCTTGATCAGTGAACAGAGGACTGTATGTTTTATTTCTTATAAAATGTATAAAATGTCTGTATTATGTTTGAGCATTCTTCCAGCAAACAAGGAATGTCCATGGAATGAAGTAATGACTACTGGTACTTAATTAAAATAGGTTAAGTTTTCCAATATTCCTATATTCATAGTAGTTTTATTTTTCTGTGTGTTTGTTAAATATTTGTTTCAGTAGGGATGCATTTAGGCCATAATTTTCTTCCTTTGCTCATTATCCCCAGCTCCAACTTTTGTTATTGTTAATACAAGTGTTTGTAGGGCTACCCTATAAACTGTGTCATTAAAATTATCCAAGATTTAAAAAGAAATAAAAGAGGAAGGAGGATGAAACTAGTAATTCCCCCAAATATTGTATAAAAGGGGACTGCAAGCTCCTTCTGCATGTGGATAGGACCTTGCACCTAGCAGAATTCTGGTGGTCCCTTCACCACAAAGTGTACATGACAGCTCATCTTAAACAGCTGTGAATCCTTCCACACAAATGACACTTAAACTGGGATGTAAGAAGTTGGAGACTTTGTGTCCCACAGTTTCCCCAGTACTCATGTCACGCATACTAGCTAACAAGGAGCAAGTGGGAACAACTTAATACTCCTCAAAGTCCTTCACCTGATCAACTTGCCTGAATCAACATAGATCGATCTGATCCAGGTTTTCTGGGGAAGGAAAAACTACCACATGGTTGTTTGCTGCTATGGTTTTAGATTTTGCATGACAGAAAAAGCTTTGTGATTTACATAGTGTGTTAGAAGTATTCAACTGTAGACAGGGACTAGGAAGAAATTTGATTATTAATGTGTAAGAGTTTCGTGTATCCTCCTTACTTTTCTTTAAACATCTATCAAACAAACACAGTGTACTCTTACTTAAACAACCCAGGCTTTTTACACTGTATATATCGATTACTGCAGAGGACATCTCAGGCCATCATGCTCTCAAAGTTGATGTTAATGACTTGATACCTTCACAGATCCATGAGATGAAGATATGGTTCAAGATGAACATATGTAAGTCACAGAGCACAGTATCCTCTCTGTCAGAGGATATGCCATGTGGAATTTGCTTTGCCCCTGGCTTAATAGACATTGCCTAGAAAGACATGGGACAGCATTTAGCATGCAGAATAAATTTGCAGCAGTTTTGCCATATGCACTGAGACCAGATATGCCTAAGACCTCCCAAGCATTTGTCCTGTATGAGGAGAGCAGTAAATCCCATATGGTTTCTGTTCACTGTGGGTACCTGAATCAAAACTGCTTTGCACATTGGCAGGAGTAAAAGATGCCCAGCCACTGTCAGTGGTGGACATCAGACAAGGAAGGCACCACTGGCAAGAGGCAGATCCACCAAACTACCCAAACACTGTCCTGTGTAAATAGCTGCCCTGAGAATAAGAAGCAACAGGAACTCACCATGCTTCAGAAGTCCTAAACTCCACTGTGGCTTAAGCATACTTGTTCTGCTTGTTGGGAATTGATAATTCTTTTTACATGCCCAAGAGAGCAAATAGAAGAGTGATCTGTATTAACAGGTGCTGGACTTCATGTCAGTGATGCTGCAGGCAATATCTAACCTGACATATTCTTTAAGTAGGCCCAGGCTTGTGGAATTTTTCACAGGGAGCTAAACTAACTCTCAACACTATGATTAGTAAATAGCAGTCCTTCCAATGAAGTAAAAAAACTTTCAATCAATGACTTGTGATACCCAGATACAATTAATTTATTCAATTATTTTTTTAATTGAAGACTCCCTGGATAGCTTTACTGACATCTTCAAAGCAGAGAGCTGTGTACTGGCTGCAGTTCTCATTGGCAAGTAGCTTGTACAAATGACAGACAGTGTTAGACAAAAATTAGGAATAGGGAACCTCCTGCAAAAACACGTGGATATATGCACATCTGGCTCAGACCACACCAGAGTCTGCCATTTTAGTGATCCAGATTTATGGCATACATCTGCATTAAGGAAAAAAAAGGATTAATGCCTCTTAAATACTAGTTTGGTTGCTTTTTCTTCCACAGAATCCACAATTCATTAACATTTTTTGGTTTTTTTCTTTTTTTTTTTTCCCTGAATTTCTCAGGACTGCAAATTCTCTAGTTTCTAGAGAACTGAAGTGGTTTGAATCCCTTATTCTGACTCAACTTCTCTTAATGAAAGAACTGTTTTGCTGGGGGAAAAAAAACCAACCAAACAAACAAACAAGGGAAATAATCAGAAGATAAAACCAAGAATTATGCAGAAAAGCAGTCTTGCTAAAAAATAACACAGGGTGGGTTGGGAAATGTGTAATAGCTTCATGGATTTTTGCTCTTACCACAGAATGACTTTCTCTATCACAGCTAAAAAACCATCTGCCTTGCAAGGATCTCATCAAGGATTAATTGTTACATTATAAAGAAAATTTTCCTTAAACCAAACTGTTGACACATGTAGCACAGGTCAAAGGGCTCCAGACCCCAAATTTTCCCTGCTTTTAGCAGAAGCTCTTTTCCAAACCTTTCATCAACTTTCAGCACTCTAAATCCATCACGCATTCAGTACATTTCCTGATTGCCTTCTCCAGTGCTTGCGTGTTATGTGTGTCTATCCCTCTCTTTTTGTTTTTTCTTGACTGCTTTGAAAAATGTAAGACCTTTGAAATTAGGTTGCTCATTTTATTCTGACAAAGTATCCTTCTTAACCTCCTGTCCTTACCTACTGATTAGTACTGCTGGTAACTATTAAACACTTGCAGCACTCTGCTTCTGAGCCGGCTGCATTTCAGGGCTGAGAGAAGTTGCATTTTAATTCTTCTCTGGAAGTGAGGGTCTCTGGATAAAGAGAAAAAAGACTTAATGGGAAGCTCTCCTGGCTTACTGGCTCTTCCTGATGCACACTAAGGAAAATGAGGATGAGAAAAGGTTGATGTGAGAAGTATTAACAACTCTAAAAGATATTACTTGGTAATCATAGTAAGAAGTCAGTGTTGGCACTTATAACAACAGTGAGTCTTTAATATACCAACTGATACATTAAAAACAGCAGAAGAGATGGAGAGAATGAGGAAAAGAGGGTAGAAGGCAATAAAGGTGTTGGTTGGTTGGTTTCTTAATTGCATTTATTAGAAGAACCCGCTCTACTAGACTGTCACATTGCAGGACAGTCCCATTTAACAACATATAAGATGTTCCACTCAGCCAGACTTAGGTCCATCCTGCACAGAGTTCTTTCTCTGACAGTAGCAAGAGAGTAGTTATTCTGGGGAAGGTCAGAGACTGGTCGCTCCCTTAAGTCAGTCCCTTGTCTTTGTATTGCCCCAGCCTCCAGTACTCTTAAGTGTGTTAGAGTGTACATCCCTGCCTACACCTTTTTTAATCTGTTTATGGATCTCTGGTCTATGGTTTTTGTTTTTTTTTTTGTTGTTTTTTTTTTCTCCTTTTTTTTTTTTTTTTTAAATAGAAAAAAATCACACCATTGTCTAGCTCTTTCCTAAGTGCTTCCTGCTCCTAATATTCAGGGACTTGTGAACAAGAGTTCTCTATTCAGCCTATCCGCTGCCTTTCATCAACCTTAATTTTATTCCCTCTAGTCTTTTTCTTTTCTTTTTTTCTTTTTAATTCAGACTGAAGAGTTTTCACCTTGTTAGTCTTCTTCCAACAAGCAGCTCCTTCATCCCCTTTATCATTTTAGCTGTCCTTCTTTGTACTTGTAAGAACATATTATCATCCAGAACCCAAAATTTAGTGGTTATATTTGCTTCTTTGAATAAGCAAAATAATATTCGCAAACTTTGGAAGCCTCTTCAGATATTTGGTAGCACAGCATCAGCCTATTGGCTTTGTTGAACCTTGACTCTATTGGAAGCTCTAGATACAGTATTTGTTACCATCACACTTTTTCCAAATGTGAAAAGTAAAAGTAGGACCTGATAACTCACTTAAAGGCATTTCCTAAAATCTGGTACTTTTGATTATTCATTTATCCAGTTAGGTATTTTCCTGCTCCTTTGCTTCACCATTCATGTTTTCAGTGGTAACAGTTGCAGCAGACAGTACAGACACAGACTCTTCCACCCACCCAATTTATAATTCCCACAAATCTTTGTATACTTCCTCTGTAGATGGAGATACACTGATCTGTAAGTCTTGGGGATCCATCTGCGTTCTTTCTTCAGTCACTTTTATTTCTTTAAATTTATATTTCTATCCAGGGAGCTTTGAACTGCACATCAGGTTTTTGCAATCTATTTGTGTTCTTCTATTGTTGGTTCCAGTCTTAGAATATAATCTATATAAACTCTAATGTCTTTGCTGTCAATCAAAATTTATTCTCTCTTCTTTTGAAATACTTTGGATTCAAGATGTGAGCCAAAAATATTTGGGTATATTTTGGGTAAATAGAGCCTTGGTGATGGCTGTTAAAAGTCCATAGAGATCAATTATTATTTTTTATTGAAAAAATACCTGCCATTTCCCCTCTCTGCAGTATAATTTGTCCAGAAAGTGTTCCCTTTCAATCACATAGTTTCACTACTTGGGCTCTTAGCAGCCCCTACCCAGTGAACCTGCAATACTTGTGTGAGTGTTGGTGTGTAGGGTACAGTTATGATGATCCTGGTCTCTGCTTATCTGAACTCCTTACTTCTAGTTTTTCCATGGAGCAGGCAGTATGAACTGTCATAACAAGGCAGAGTGCCAAAACCAACCAGATCTTTCATTTAAAATACCAAGTGCAACTCCTAGTCGATTGTAGAAGCTATAAAGATATTTCAAAAAGAATAACTATAGTTTTGGGATCATATAGGGTAGCTCTTCTACTTTGTTTTATATCCTGTTAAGGGGAAAAGGGTATGCCAATAATAAACCTGCTTGAAGAGGAGGAAAGCTGGAGATGTCCAAAACCTATAGGTCTTATTCCCCCACCAGCCAGTGGTGCTCTCTTGGCTGATGCCAGAAAGGTGCAGTCATTCTGAACTTTGTCAGACACAGGTTGCATGTTGTCTTGGTGCCAGACCCAGTGCAGGGTCTATCCTAACCAGATCCAGGAGAGTAGAATCTAAAAACAACTTAGCAATAAGGGAGGTTCTGCCAACAGTGTGTGCACACTGAAACACACATACAGCCCGTCATGGATGTGCACACATACACCTAGAGCCTTGTTCATGGCTGAAGATGAAGGACCTGCTGATGCCACTCCTGTTTACACCAGTGCATAGTTTGAGCCAATTTGTCTGAATTTCCAGCTCCAGTAAAAATAAAAAAAAATCCATCCCTTTCTGTTCCTTGTGAAGGTATTGTTGATGGGTTTTTTTGTTGTCTTGTTTTCAGATTTTCCACCAGCCTTCATAACTCAGTGAAGGCTTTGAAGAAACAGAGATAATGTTTTTAAGTCTTTTTCAGAAAAAAACCTTTGCCACTTCTCCTGGCTTTCTTGCTGGCAGAGACCATATGATGACTATATGAAGAAAAGAAAACGTGATACACAAAGTCATTAAAATACTCTAAATAATCCAGCCTGCCTGATGCAGCATGGCATGCTGACCTGCATAACAGTGGGGAACTCACCTCCTCCCTGACGTATCGTACCCCTACAACTGCCTTCCCATAGAGAAAAGGTCTAGAAGGGCAGAGGTTAAAAGAGAAATAAATAAATAAATAAATAAATCATGTAGTCCCACATCAAATGAAGAAAGCTTCTGTCTCCTCCCCTACAATTTCTCAGGCAAAACTAATACTTTGGTTTTTTTCTTCTAGTAATTCTCTACCTGGCTCTTCTGTATCTCATAAACTCAGAAAAATGTGGCCATTCTTGATGGTGCAGATAATTGTTGAGCGTTTGCTTCTCTGCAGAGGTAGAGTTATCAGTAGAGGCAGTATTCTCAGGTGTTCTTCCAGCCTTTGGAAAATAGTTGTTACTGTAATCTGTAGGCAATTTTCCCTCTAATGCTGTAGGCATGTGCTTCTCCTTTTGTGGCTGTTTACCAATCCTCTAACAGATTAATAGGAGAATAGTTCACTCAGTGACAATCTGAAACTTTAAAACACCCTCAAATGTCTCATTACAGACCAAATAAAATAGTTTGTTTTCTGTGAATGATTAGTCTCTCTCATATCTGCTTTGCTCCATTGCTTTCAAAATGCTAATCTCAGGGTGCATTTATTTGCTTGTGCCAGCCTGTTTATAGCTACTGTATCCCTTTGGTGGAAGCTTACTGTATCTTCCTCATTTGCAGTAATCGGTGAATTTCCATGATCTATAATCATAATAGCAAGTCAGTTGAGGCATGTTTTTCAGAATACTAATTCCAGTTTTTAGGGCTGTCATCTCCACTTCTGTCATGTTATGTAAGACAAAGCAAAAATTAATTATGATGCTGGACTGAGAAGTGTTGGAAAAAAGCTGGGCTAAAGGGACAAGAATCTTTCACAGCTCATTGCTGAAAAGAGCTACTCAGCTCTACTGCAGCATGTATAGTCTTTATACTGCTTTACATACCTTCTATTAAAAGGTTGAAGCATCGTTATTCTCAGGATTTTTCAGGCCTTCAAGGCTGCCATATAGCAGTGCACACAGTGCCAAAGAGAAGAGGGACAGGGGAAGGTGGGGTGGGAGTGGATCACAACAGAGGTGGAGCCAGGAGTTTACAATCCTTCACCTCCTTGCTTCTGTCGGAGGGCTTACACAGGAATATCACTGGTAAGAGACACATGGAGAGGGGTTTCCCTTTTTTCCTCCTCGCATAAAAGGTCTAGGAAAAAATCAAGAGGCTTCTCACAAGACGTGTGGCAGAATAAAAAGCATAAATGCTGCAGTCTAACCCAAGGCAGTTTCCCCTGCAGGTTTCAGTTCACATATTGATCTATCAGTGCTATAACTAAGTGTACCCTTGGGTAACATGGACATAAGCTTTTTAAACCATTACTGAAAGAAGAAGGAAGAGAATAGATAAAGTCAGCCAAATTTTTACTGATCCGGTAATTAATTCTTATTTAAGAACAACAGAATGGTGTAGACAAACAGTGGCTATGCAGAGATAGAAAAGCGTTACAAATTTAAAATATTATTTCTGCACCTTATAATTTATATTTACAAGCGTGACACAGAAACTTAAAATAATGGAAAATTTTGGACTGCTAAGGACCTCTGGAGGTCATTTAGTCCAGCCCCTGACTCTGTGTTCATCTAGAACATTCCCCTTGGTTCAGTACCTTGGCCAAATGAGTTTTGAGCATCTAGAAATTTGGAGATTGCCCAGCTTCTCTGGGCACCTGACCCAGTGTCTGATCTCCCCTATAGTGCTAAATTAGAATTTTGCATGTCCTGATGTGGTTTTATTCCACTACATACTGCCTATTAAAGTCTGTGTCTCTCTCTTATACCCTTTCCTGTTAAGTAGACAGTTGAAAACAAAAAACTGGAAAACAGGTAGCACAGAAGATCTTAAAAGAGGTTATAGTGATCCTAGAAACCACACAGAGTAAAGTTCTCAAACTGTCTACCTGCATTTTTGGAGTTACTGAGTGCTGGCAGGCAGGCAGAGCTTGGAAAGATTTTGAAATAAGATGACCTTTCACGTAAAGGATCTTGATTTGCAGATGTATAAGGGAACTATAAATCAATGTTTTGTGTTTTGACTCAGAACAGATTTTGAAGATGAACTCCAGGATCTCAGAGTTGTGATTTTTTATATCATCTCTAAATGAAGGATAGACTTTTGAACTCACTCAGCAGTGGGTGGCTTGGGTTTTCAGGGATGTGCAGAAGAAGAAAAGAGAACTGAAAGGTTGGATATCATCTAAAAGTGCTGTGTGCTTATAGAGCCCATATCTCAGGGGAACTTCCATTGTGATTGGGTCAACAGGCAGGAGGTTTACTGGGCAGTGTTTTACTGAACAGTCACTTTCATACAGTTTTCACATTAAAGGAAATTAAATATTCCAGTAGGGATTTTCAAGAAGTACCTGAAGTTCTTCTTTTGTACCTACTTTACCTGTACATCTCATCTCTAAAAACTAAGGTTAGGAATTGGTAGGACCAGGATCTCAGCAGCAGGAGGAGAGCTTGTGCTGGTGGTCTCTGTGAAACAGAAGCAAAACAAAGAAATACAGGGATCAGTTGCTGTGTATGGTGCAGAGATGTGCTCAAATTGCTATTGCTAAGAAATGTTTCACAGGCTGAAACAGGTGCCACCGTGTGAGTGCTTTGATTGTAAAGAGCAACTTTTAGCATATTTATAATTAAAAAGACTCAATTACTTATGTTCTTTAGAATTAAGTAAACCCTCTTCCCTCTCTGAATTACCCTGTTTTGTTGTTTAATTTCCTAGAAATCAAGCAGGAAGTTAATTTAAACCAGGGTGGCTGAGTGATGACCTTGACTAAAGAGCTTGCCAGCCCAGTGGCAGTTCCTGTTCCTTGGTGCTTTGATTCTTTTTGTCACCTGAAAATTATTTCTTTTGTACAGTTTCTAATCTATGCATGTTTTTGCTTTAATGCATGAGCTCCAAGGAAAGCCATTTCCTTTTCTTTTTATTGCCACTCTGCTCTGTTTTGTTTTCTTGGATTTGTGTGCAAGTAAACATACTGACAAGCAACCTTTAGGGAGTTTCTAAAGTCAGTTTAGAGGAGGATAATTTGTGATGCTGCTAACCCCTGTGTAGTGCTAACACTTTCAAATATGTCTCATCACACTTGAAGATAAGGATATTAATGCCATCAATCAGCGCTGATGGCTCAATATCACAGAACCCAGCCCTTTGGCAACTCTCACGTGTAATATAACAGTATAATTAATGGTCTTAAAGACACCAGTGTCTGTAAAGACACATAGTGTTTCTATCAGTTGGCTTGTAATCATTAGATACCATGAAAGTGAGGTTAGCAAGCTGAAGACCCAGCCAGGCAGAGCTGAGAGAGAAAGGGAGGGTTAGTCAGTCCTTCGTCAGCCCCCAGTAATATGGCAAAAGGTGGTGGTTTGAGGTTTTTTTTTTTTTAATCTTTGGCTCATAAACCACTGAGAGAAATACTGGAGTTATTTTGCACCGCATTCTTGCTTGCTGAAAGTCGAAAGGTATCAGTGGGTGCCTTTTCAAGACGGAAAAGGCAGATGAAGGTGCCTGTGAATGCCACCAGTGCCACCTAGTGTTAGTCGGTGGTGGAAAGGTGCAGGTTTTCCGCACGGGCTCTGCAGCTTTCCAGGCAGGCAAAACCCGAGCTCTTTTTTCTCACCCAAAGTGGGATAGGATAGCGCTGCTCCTGCATCTCCCTGTTTGCTGAAGACTTAAGAAATTAAAGTAGCGGTTTCTGAAAATATGTAAGACGTTTTATTACACACTTCCCTGGTTATTTTGCCAGTCAGTTAGCAGGTTGGCAAATGTGTAAGCATCTGTCTGTTTTCACAAAGACATTTAGGGTTTGGGATTAAAAGTGACTGCATGTGTGAACAGCATCCGAGCAAGACTGAAATTGTGATTGCATGGACAGCTAGGCTATAGCACGAAAAAAATTGCAGGAAAATTGCCTGCCTACAAAATGGTAATTAAAAAATATTCCCTCTTTACTTTGTTTTAGATGCCCTCAGTGTAATTTGTTGATTTTTCCTACTACAGCCTTGCGCATGTTCTCAGAATTAGTTTGACTTTATACTGACTCTGCAGCCTTGCTCTTGGTCCTTCCTTTTTGTTCAAGAGAATAAACAAACAAAACATTTACTGTCAAGTTCGGAGAGAAGGTCTTGCACTCACAGTAAATCAGAAAGAGAAGTATGCTCTTGTTGAGAGCTTCTTATATGGGCTAGTGTCAAGGTAAAACAGTCCCTCCCTAAAAGAATTATTTAAATTCAGTCAAACACATGAACACTAGCTTTATGAGCTGTAAGGCTGTTGCATTTCTTTAGTTTCTCCTCTGTAGAGATACGCTTCTTCTGCACTGCTGTATTCTGGCTTTAGTTACTGCTGGGCTCTGCATGCAGCAGTGGGGAAAGAATGGGGCCATTATAAGGAATCCAGCCTTCTATGGCTTCTCTTTTGCCCTCAAAACCATGCCATGCATCAGTAGTTGATCATAACTTCTCCACACGGCTGCCTGAAGGAAGGTGCATGAAGGTTTGTATTTCAAGCCAGATCATTCCCCCTGCCCATAATGGGGAGGAGTGCAGCAATAAGCAGTGAAGGTTGTGAGTAGGGGAGCTTTATGTTCTTCATCTGACACCGACTTCCCTGTGCAATTCAGCCTTCCTACAGTGGCACATTTACACTGCAAACAGCATGTGCATGTTACTGAACACAAAGAGGAATTATTATCAGTGCCCTCAGTTCAAATGTGCAGTTTCATTATTACCCTTGGTATCCAGAATGCAAGGTTACCCCAGTGAGGCTCTGTGGTTTTGAACTAGGCTTTCTAATCAGGACCACACTTTTATCTTGTAGACATGACAACGCATCTGATGCTAATGCTGGTACCTCTAATGAAGTTCTTCAGAAAAGTGTAGTGAGCTCTCTTTAGACAAGAAAGTTACCTGGTCATTGCAGCACAAGGCTCAGCACAGGTATGTGTTCGGTGTTTAGCTGGAATTGAAGTGAGGCGTGTTCAGAATTCAGCTGTGCTTGATTTCGTGCAGAATTTTTAACTCTGTGCTCAAGCTGGAAGTCCTTTCATGTCAAGATTTAACACTGGGCCAGCAATTAAATGAATGACATATGTTCTCTATTAACTCCCTCCCTTCCCCTGTCGGGAAGAATGAAAGAGAATGAAGGAGAGAGACTTACGAGTTGGAAACTAAACAACACAGCTTTAATGAAACATTAGTGATGAAAAGGAAAATGATTAAATATATACAAATATACACAAAAGTGAAATCATATTCCCTCCCTCTTCCTCCCAAATAAAACTCATGTCATCACCAAGACTGCAGGGGACCTCTGGAAAAGTCCCAGACTTGGCTGCTGGAGTCAGCAGCAGATGGGAGCTGGAGGCAGTAACATACTCATTCAAGAGGGCACAGATCAGGTCAAAAGCAGCTGAATGGATGGAATCCTCCCAGAATGCCAACCATGGACAAAGAGAGCTTGACTTTAGTGATCCCTCAAATTTATAGCAAATATGATGTCTGTGGGATGAAATATCCTGTTTGGTCAATTTTGGTCACCAGTCTGCTCCACTCCTCCCTAGAGAAGGGTTGCAGATGTGACCCCTTTACTCCTTTTCTCTGTCCTGAGCATAGGATGTTTCTCAGACCCAGGAAGAAGCCTTGTTTGTGCATACCACACATAGCCATAACTATAAATTTCAAGCGTTATCAGTGCTAGAAAGAGACACTGACTGAGAAATATACTGTTAATTTCATTAAGTGCTACTACTTATGAGAGACTTAACTGAAAGTAAAATTACTAGAAATAAAATTGGTCCTATCTATCCCGACTCAAACCAGGACACTCTATCACCCTATTGCTGCCTTTTACTTCCTCTGTTGTGGGTCTTCAAGGAAATACTTGGAAATATCAGGTTCGGTCTGACTTCTTGAGCTAGATGATCTTTAAAAGTCCCTTCTAATGCATTCCATGATTCTTAGTCCAGTGGTACAGATTCATATGAGATGAGATGTAAAAGACTTGACTGTTAATCCCTTCATCCTCAGTTTCCTGCATCTCTTAGGTCCCAGTCCATAAAAAAGATTACACCTACCTTAGAAATGGAGAAAAGCTTTATGTTGAAATCTTCTTTCATATCTCCCAGGTTCTGAACTAGAGCTGGGAACAGCTAAAGCAGGTACATTGTGGCATTAGTATCTTGGGCCCCTTTTGAAATATCACAGATATTCTAGTTGTAGCTAGAGGGAAGTTTTGAGACTATCTGTAGCATCTAACTCAAAGCTCTAGAGCTTCAAAAACTACCAACCTAAGCAGATAGGTAGTTCCTGAAGTATGTTTGAACATACAGCTTCTAGCCATCTGTGCCTCAGATGTTGTATCACTGGAGGGCTATGAGGATAAATGATGGATATCAGTGCTCAAATCCTGCAGTAAAGAGGGCTACATCTTTATCTGTTTCCATGTGCCCATTTTTTCAGGGCTTTGATAAGTCCCTTGGATCCAAGCACAATGCTGTGTAGTGTGGTCATATCAGTCAAGCTCTTAACAATTGCAGAATGAGCATAGTAAGAACCCTTTTTGTCTCAGCAACACTGACTGAAGGAGATGAGTTTCTGCAGTATCCATCACTTTCCTGCCCAAGGATATTTAGGTTCTTTTGGAAAATGACCATCTATCTATCTATACTCTCCCTTGTCTTGGATCTCCACTGGTGGCTATGGAGAGCAACAGGTTTGATGGAGTGGTTTGCTAAACTATATTAAGCTGTCTGGGCATATTCTCAGGTGGTTTCTCAGGCAGTAACGCTATCCAAACTGTTTTGTATCCAAACTGCAGATTTTTTCCTCTGTGGAACACATGGAGAGTCCTCTATAAAAAGTTGCTGACTGACAGTACCTACCATACACATCCTCCTGTCAGATCCTGCATGGTCCTATAACTATCATCTCAACCCATTTAACAATACTGCCACCTCTGGAGTATGAAACTTATTTAGAGCTTTTTTTGCTTTAACTCTACCTAGTTCCCACACTGCTAGCCTTTACCTTGAGTCATGTGTCTCCGTGATCTTTAATTCCAGGTTTTTGCATGAATGGATTTCTCAACAGTACAATTTCTGATCCAGATCCAGTGTTGAATTTCTGTCACATTTCTGTCAAATTAGTGAGAGTTTATGTGGTCTTTAAGCCTTATGCCAGCTTTATGCTGGCTGTGGAAGGACAGACGATGCCTAATCTGAATAAAGTTAAGCAGGTGAGGACAGCAGGTGACACTTGATCTGTCATAAAACTCTCAGGTGCAAAATTAACCCATCAGAATGGTTTCTTAAAGAAATTTGAATAGGCAGATTGGGTTCTTGCTGGATCAGAGTTGTACCCATGGGCATTCAGTGTCTCTTATGTGGTACAAGATGACCTAAAGCTGCATGTACTGCCTGAGTGAGTTATGGCCTTATATAAACATAATATCTCAGAAAAAGCCTTGTTTCTTTCATCATCTTAGAGACTCAGTAGTAAAATTAGGTGCATTTCAGCTTAAAAATTGTTGATTTTTACTGATCAATAAATCAGTATTTTACTCTTCTCCCAGGAGTGGATGGTGACTATTGCTCTCCCTGATGCAAAGTTTTGATGATTACTTCTTTGTATCTTTTTCTCCATTCATTACTGGGAGGGTTTAAACTTCCTATTTTTAGATATTTAGAATGAAGCAAATTATACTTTGAAGCAGCAGGCAAAAATCAGATTTTATTGTTATTTTAAATCAATATTTTTAAAGAGCTCTAGAATCAAATTTTTTTATGGCTTTTATGGCTTTTTATCCTGCATGGCTTTGCCATTTTTATTTGAATCTGTAATTTATATGATAATAACAACAACAATAGAAAACATCCTTTGGCGAGATGAAATCCAGATGATAATACATGGTCCCATCACACTTTAGTGTTTCTACCAAGAACTGGAACCACAGATGTCTGTGAAAATGAAAGATACAGAGAACTAGCACCTTGAAAGGGCTTCAGTTTCAATCTGGTGAAAGGATGATTGCAATAATTTTTTCTTGGCTAGATTAAGAAAGTTTCTAGGCAGAAAACTAAGTCTGTAGGTGGTTGCTAGTGAAAAGAAACACCCTACGTTTCCTGACACATCACTTCCTGAGACTGGAAGGTTACAATGTCCTTTTCACAAGAACATCTACATTGCTTTGCTTTGCTTATGCTCAACTGGACCATCCTCTGGCCAAGAGCATATACTATTGCTATTTCAAAACCAGAGGCAGAATATTATGGGCCCAGTTCTCCTCCCACTCTGCACAAAATTCTGATTTGCTCACTCCTAAGTTAACACAGGGGAGAGCAACACTGGTACACTACATTGATATAAATCAGCATCACAAATGGATTTCTGTTATTAATACCTTCAATGTGTTGATATAAAATGTAGGATTTCATTGATCAATTAATTGATTTTTGCTTCACCATTAAGTATTTATTTTGAGGTCCATAAAATTCCGGTCCCTTTTACTAGCCTAGTAATTTATTCTGTGCTTTTATTTATCACAGAATCACAGAATGGGCTGGGTTGGAAGGGACCTCAGAGATCATCAAGTCCAACCCTTGATCCATTCACCCCATGGTTCCCAGCCCATGGCACTGAGTGCCACATCCAGGCTCTTTTGAAATATCTCCAGACACGGAGAATCCACTACTTCCCTGGGCAGCCCATTCCAATGGCTGATCACCCTCTCCAGAAAGAAATCCTTTCTAATCTCCAACCTAAACAAACACCTAAACAAAGATGTACAAACAAACATGGAGACACAAACAAGGCAGCACCCTGACCACGTCCTCCAGCTCCTCCACAGCAGGAGACTCCACAACCTCCCTGGCACCCTCACAGCAATGAATTTTATCCTTTTCATAGCTCAATGGACCTTCCCACGGCCCAGCTTGTGCTGCTGAGGAGGATCTGGCCCCATCCTCCTGGCACCCACCCTCTACAAACTCACAGACAGACACAAGGTGCCCTGGGGCTACCAATGGGCACTGGGACCACCTCCTCCAGCTCTGTCACCCCCAGCCCCTCCTTCCTTTCTCCACAATTTGGGATGGAAATATAGGGAAAAGAGGCTGAGCCCATCACCATGGGGTCAGTTCTGCACCCCAGGGGCTGCCTCCCCAAAAAAACAACCCCCCCATGGGATCCTCTCCTTCATTAATATTCCCCACAACAAACCCCCGAGGGATTAATTTTCCCAAAAAAAGTCACTTAAATGTATCACTTAAATAACTGGGGCTGTGGAAGGGCATCTGGGTTGCCCTGGGGCTACCAATGGGCACTGGGACCACCTCCTCCAGCTCTAGTTTCTTTTTCGTAAGCATAATATTCCTATGGTGTTCATCTTGCTGATTTCAGACATTTGTTCACTGTATGAGAATCACTTTGCATTACAGTCTTGTCATCCCTCTAGTCTGGTTCTTCCCACAAATTCTGTTTCTTGACCTGGAATGAGAATAATGCATAGAACCAGATTTAGGATATTCTATTTGCAAGACTCACCCTAGAAAGAGGTCACCTATAGTCAGCCCCCACTGTCACAATTAAGTTCAGAGAACAATTCTTGTGAGTGCTGTTCTCAGGATTGCCCATTGCCCATGCTTTTCTGTTTTATTCATAGTAATGGCATTGAGGACAGTGTCAGAAATCCTGCTGACATCAAGAGTCACATTTTACAGGTTTTCCTTATCTATTTGGCCAGATGTCCTGGAAAAGTAAAGTAAAGTAAAATGGAAAATAGGGATTTCATAAGATTTTCTTTTGAGTACTCCCTTGGAATATTTCTCAGCCCTTAACAAAATTTTTGAAATATATGTTTAGCCATTTGTTTCAGAACACTTCTGAAAAACAGACGTATTCTGACTATTCTGTAGTTCTCTAGGTCTCTTCTACCCTTCTTTCCCCTACACAGTTCTCCTTTATAAAGTAGGTACTTTACTTTTCCTCCTTCAGACCTTTCATCACCTTTTGATGCTTAGTGCTTTAGGAGTGTTCTTGAAATATTGGTGGATTGCATGAAACATCACTCAGGCAAGTATAACTCATTCATGTAAATGTTCATCTTTTGCCTGAAGATGGAACAAAAGACAGTATTAAACCAGATTCTTAACAACATCTCTCGATTGCTCTTATTTCCCATCAGGCATGGGTTTGTATTCTCCTTGTCCTCCCTGTGCATCTCAGGTGTTTTTCTTATATAATTCTGTCTCTTGCTAGCTTTTTTCTTATGCAATAGTCTTTCTTTCTATTCTTTCTCTTTTCTTTCTATTTTTTCTTTCTATCTATTTCTATATTTTCGACCCTGGGCTGTTATTTTATAGTTATCTGCATCTATGTCTCTTGTTTCCACTTCTGTTTTGCAATGTCTTTCTGATATTCAGATCTGTAATGAGCTTCTGATAAACTTGTAATATTCTCTTGCAATGCTTCTTGTCTTTCATCTGCACTGAGACACTTTGTCATTGTATCTTTAATAAAATCTGTCTCAGTAGTGCCAACTCTCAAGTCCCCCCGCCATTAACCCTTAGATTATATTCTGAACAAACTCATCCTGACAGTTTTTGAGTTTCTTTTTATTGAAGTCCTTCAATCCCTACTTTCCTGCTCTCGTAGTGTCTTTTTCTTAGCAAAGTCTTCTTTTGTGATATATCATAAATGGTGTTCAGACTTTCCAGCCAGTTTGAACGAAATAAAACAATTTTTAAATCCTTCCCCTGGTAGTTATTTTCCCCAAAATGTGTTATGTCCATCTCAGCTTTTAGTTTGAGTATGGTATCTTGGCCTTACAGTTAAGATAAATTTGGCATAAAAGCTCTTTTGGGGAAATGTATGTATGTTTAATCTTGCAACAGGGAAAAGGATTCAGAAAAGCTTCTACTCAGTTAATGTATGGCAGTGATACCAGAGTTTTTATTCCTTCTATATAAGAAGTACGGAGTACTATGCAATCTGATGTTAGGTAGCTTGAGAATCATCAAATGCAGAAGCTGTTTGATAAACTAAAGTTGACTTTTGCAGAGATGGGTGGCACTAAGTGCTGCTTTGGTTGGCAGGAAAAAATTGGATATATGCATGCAGGTACAAACATGCATCTCAATGAAGTCATGCATGGTCCTTGTCCTACAATATCATCCTAGAAAATATTACATGCTTACTTACTGTTTCCCATTTTTATTAATTCTGTGTTTTATATGTTTTAATACATTCCCAAGTACATCTGAAATCATCTTCTGCTGCTACTGGGACATCATCCCTTTTTTTAACTTCTTTCAGAACTTCTTGCAACTCTGCCTCTTTTCTAGCACTTGAGCTTAAAGCAAGTAAATACAGTTTTCTCATTTTCTGCAGCCCTTTCTCCCTTTTTTCCTTTCCTGTTTTTCCAGTCATGCTTAATACTAACCTACCAGTGCTACAGATTGCTCCATCATGTTCCTGTAGCACTGTCAGTTTCATCCATGTACTAAGATTAAAAATTCTTCCTCTTTTATTAACCACATTCCCAACATCTGGTAATAGATGGCTCAACAGGCTGTCTTACTGTTCTCCACACTTTTCTCTGTCTTCATCAGCTGCTTGCTTACAAGGATGAAGGTTTTCTCTTCTTTTTCAAGTCTTCCCATCCCTCCACTTTTGCAGGATGCTGTTCCATGTACAGTAAGGCCAGTGCTGAAATGTATCCTTGTATCCATGTATTTTCAGAATCCATGCTTTGAAATCGCATCTATGTACTCCATGTTGTGCACCAATATGCAATAATGGATCAGCAGCCTGGCAAATCTGAGAGGGAAACAGGATAGCCCAAGAACCATCTATGCTTGTTTGGCTTTTATACTGATAATTAAAAAGTAAGATCATTGCATGTCTGCCAAGAAACAAACTCCCTTGGTTGCATGGGTGAGAAGGATTTTGCAAGGGAAGATTAAAACAAGCTCCCTTCTCTGCGAGATCCAAGTGTCAACCTTTTGTGTGTGAGCTGAGAAATTAATTGCTCCACAATGGAATCAGACTTTAAATTAATAGAAGTTCGTGTTGTCACTTCACTTTCCATGGCTCAGCTGGCAGAGCTGTGTCCCTGATTAGCTAGACAACAATTAGGCTGCCTCATGCCATCATTCCTCCTCAATTCATTCTCACAGGGCATCCTTTTATCCCTGTTTTAAAAACTGGAATGATTTGCACCGATGATCAGAGAGAACTAGGGTCTTCTCCAAACAGACTTTGGGTACCTTTATGCCATGTTTGGTATTTCTCTGGGTACTGTGATTTTCTGGTCATCTCCTCACTTGAAACTTGACTGAGGCCACTGAGTTCGTATCAAAGTGAACCTTCTCAGTTTTGGCTAGTCCTCAGTTGCACACTGTTTCAGTCAGCTTGGAGACCAGAGGTCTTCTAGATTGCCAATTATAGGGCGTATGTAGCTGCAAAAATGGTACAATACAATGTTCACTATATGCGTTCTTAAAGTTATCTTTATTCTGGTTATGTGTGTGTGTGTGTGTGTGTGTTCTGTTTGTTGTTGCTGTAGCACTATGAGAATTTGGCAGAATCTACTGAAATTCTGTTTATCTTGTACCCTTTGGAACCAGTGAATTCAGAACAAGTAACTGTAGTGAAATGATGCAGTCAGGTGTTGCTAATTAAGAGGTGGGAGGCGTGAGCTTGTGTTAAGCCCACCTGTGCCAAATTAGGGCTGACCCCAGCTCGCATGAGCAGGACTGGGGGGCCAATAAAAGGTGAGCTTCCCAATGTATGCTCAGCTCACTCCTGAGCAGCCAGAGGAGGAGGTTACCTGAGTCTGGAGCAGAAGCACTGAACAAGGCCAGCCAAGTCTAAAGGCAGCAAGATTGGAGTGCTGTTTGTGCACCTTGGCAAGAACACCTGTTTGACTTTGAAGCGCCGTGCCCCAAGAAAGGTTCATCTGCTACAAGTAACAAATTTAACCAAACTCTATTCTGTTTTCTCTGCCATTCAAAATGGCCAGCAACCTAAATTTATTATAAATTGCCTGAGTGTAATGTTTTGGGGCTTTTTGTTACCATTTTCTTTTAGTGTTTCCATGGCCTTACTTTCTACACAGATGATTCCTCTCTGACCTCTTGTCCTCAGCTCACCTCTCCCCATCGCCTCAGAGATGAAAGAATGTGTGTGGTTTTACTGAGGCAATGCAACAGTGGCTGCAGAACAGGGACAAGAAGGGAGTGTAAACAGTTTCTTTCCTTCTTCCCCTCCTTAAGACTGCTCGCTTTTGTAGAGCAGTCTTAAGGCTCTTCCTACCCTAGCAAGAAACACAGCATCTTGGAAATCAGCAAGCCTGCTCAGATGGAACCTCTTGAGTTCACAGGAAGAGTGGTCCCCTTCTGGTCACAGAGAGCATATGGACTTTTTGTGGATAGAAGAGAGGCTTGAGTAACTGACAAATGACCTATCAGTCTATTCAGAAAAATATCTGGGAGCAAAGAACAAACTCATAGGGACATCTCTGTCATGGCATTTCTTGAAACAGTACTGCAACACAGTACCTTGGCTGGTTCTCCTTAGTCAATATAACCTGGAAGATCCAGCTGTAGCCTAACAATTCTAAGTCTAACAATTAAGAAAGAGCAACCCTCTTTGTGCTGGTGTAAATATATATATGAATCCAGAAGCCAAAATCAACCTTCATGATTTGCTTTCATTCTAAAAGATTTAATCTAGGCCCCTATTCCTCAGGTGGTCCTTAGCCAGTCACAGGTTTCAGGAATTCAGAAGGACAAATCCTGAAGGTGCTAGATAGCCAGCTGCTGTAAACAGGCATGAGTATCTTTGAAAGGGTAAAAATCACTGCACTAGTCTTGAAGGGGGGAAAAAAAGAGAGAGAGAGAGAAAGAGAATCTCTTCAATGCTTTTAACTTTTATCAGATAACTTTTTGCGGTTTATGGTACAATTACAGGAAAGGATTAAAATTTATGTAATTAAATGAGATTTATGATGTTCCTTTTGTGTAGAATCAGCATTCAAATCTGCTCTTCTTTTCATATTTTTCAGACAGTGAATATATTAAAACTGATAAGTAAAACCAAACCTATGACTCTGTTTTGTTGAAGATCGATTCTCATCATTAAAAAGGAGATTTACCTCTGCTTACAAATGCCTCTCTGTTCTCAGTTCAGCACTCGGCTTTCCATGCAAGTTATTGCTGACTTTTGGTCCAGAAACTAGACCTGTTCTGTTGAATTTCCCATAAAAAATGTTGTCAAAAGAGCCTCTGGATTCTAGGTTTTATTACATCAGACTGGCTCCTATACTGATGTCCCCATCAATGCACTCTGTCATATTCTTCTGACAGTACTCTTTTTTAGTGAACCCATGTTCGTAATTTCCCTTTTTAATGAGCCAATTTCTCCATGTCTTTATAAAAAGCTTCCCAAATCTCTCCCTGGGAGAAGAAGCAGGGTAACAAATCTTTCAAATGTGATACCTTACCATTAAATAGTTTCTAAGTCATCCCATTGCCTCTGTTTCCATGCTAGACCATGGAGGGAGAAAAGGATGCAGTGTGGCTGGCTGTATATTTAATGAGAGATTGCTTCCTTCTATCACACTATAAGCCTCATTTCTATGGCTGACTTTTATTTGGGCACCTTGGACAAGGCTTGGAGATTTGAAAGCAGGATGATACACTTATGGATACACAGTTATAATATTACCTAATAATTATCTAACTTTCTGTAATACTCCCAGTCACGAGCTAATGATGAACATGCTGTTAGGTGATCATTAATATATTCACTATGTCCAGGGCAGTCACACACAGAGTCTCAGAGGGTCAGGGGTTTCTCACGTGGAGAAATGTCAATCTCTGGAGCTCCTTGCAATGGACTGACCCTTGATCTTACAGAGCTGCCATTTTCTCCCTTTTCAATCAGCTTTTTTATCTTGCCGTGTCTCTACATTTTATTTCCTGTGTCTATAACTCTTTGACTTCTTTACTTCAAACTCAATCAGTATTAACTTTTTCTCACCTCTTAGTCTTTCTTTGTTTCTTTTTTTTCCCCTTGCATGGCTGAGAGTCTAGGAGTTGTCTCCTTAAGGATTCAGGTGGTAGGATAGATATGGCTTATTGTTAAAATTCCGTCAAAAAATAGACCCAGAAATAGTAACAAACATCTCAAGAGTGTTACAAAACCAGTATATTCAAAACTGCCTTTAATAAGTAGTTTGCTACAGGTACAATGTATATATAAAATTATTAGATTGTGTGTTACAAACAAAATTCAGTGATAGGTGAACAAGACTAACAGGATCTAATCACATATTTCATTGCTCTATTTAGCTTGATAAATTAAACATTTCATTTTGGTTTTGGTGAAACTGTTATATTGCCCATTAGTTATGAAACCAAGAACAATAAGCATTTTCTAAGTGAAGATGCTGATTAAATAGGAAAGAATAAGTGGAAGACAGAGAACTAAAAAGAGGAATATTCTTTTTCAGTGAAAGCCCATTCAGCTTCCCACAAGCCATCCACATAGATCCCCTGTATAGATCAATACAATGTTTATTAGCTCAAAAGGGGCATGTGAGGGGACTGAAAAAAACTTCAAGGTTTCAGAGTTGGAAACTTCCTGCCATTGTCTTTAATGTTAACCTGTCATTTATGCAATTTTCATTCTATTTATGCCATTAAAATACCCAAAACCCTCATTTTTCTTCTTCACTCATCTTTCTATAGACAAGTCAGGAGATTGGCAGCTTTCCATGAAAAGCTATTCCTGTTTCTGCGGCTGCAAAACTCTGATTCTGCAGCACAATAATTTTATAAAAAGAAATCCACAAAAATAATTTAAATGTACTAGTAAAATGATTCCAGCATTTTATAGAAGCTCAGTAGAGATCCCAGAGGTGTGACAATGAACAAATGCATTTATATTAGTTACTTCCATGGAGAGAAAAACTGGGGCTTATTTTAAAAATTGAGGGAAGATAGGTGCTTCATCTCCATGCAGATCAGTAGGAACAAAGTGCCTGTTTCCCTGGAGCACCTAAGTCTCTTGGCCTCTTTGAAAACCCCAGCCTACAGAGAAGTTGCCTCTACAACACCATTCAAGGACTGAATGGTGAAGAAGGCAGCTATTGAAGGTGAGAAGGCAGCCCTAAAATCCTAAAATCTGTCTCCATATATAGTTAATGAGAGGCTTGCAATCTGTCCCCCAGCTCTGCTAATCTTGCTAGGATCAATTTATTCAGATGTAAATGGCTGCTGTTCATCAGCTGTTTAATACTGAAGCCCCACAGTCCCTTTCATTAATAAGGATGCTCAAAGGAAACATGCTGTGCTTTTATTTGTACATCTTCATCTTCTTACTCATTATAAGTAACAGTTTTACTGAGTGTTTCAATGCCTAATCATGTTGTTGTGGTTTTTTTTTTCCTTTCCAAACCATAGTCGTGGTTTAATATACCATTACAATTTAAAGCCCCTGTAAAGAAAAAGTGGTTCTTCTCTGCTGCAGAAATGACTTTCGTTAAGCACATTCTAACAGTGTATGGGCACATCGAGGTACTCAAAAAAAGCTGTAAATTGTGGTGCTGTTAGCAGCAAGCATACTAGATGACACAGAAGCCTCAACAGCCTCAGGAGTAATGAATCAAAATGATGTATTTTTGCATTAAACCTGATTGCAAGTAAAGGGAGCAGTGGTTTTAGATTGGTATTTGACTCCTGGTAAGCTCTGATCAGAGCTCTTCATTGGTGTGCTCTCTCAGAGCTCTTCCCCAAGGAAAGTGTGTCCCAAAGCTAGAAAAGACACAGGCACCATGACAGCACACACCTAGCAGATTGCCATCTGATTTCCTATGGATATTAAGTAGTTCATCACCTTCTGTTCCAAGCCAGTTGCTGTGGTATGGAGATCTTGCCAGACTTATGCTCTTAAAGAAAAAAAGCCAACAGATTTATGTTTACTATCAGCTGTGATGATCCATTATCCAATCCATCAGCAATCTAGTGACCACAAAAGTGGAATAAATTGGGAAACTACTAAAAGCTACAGTGAACAGCTACCGTGGTTCCTATCCAATGAAAGAAAGTCCATATGCTGCTCTTCTTTTACTTTCCTGTTTTTACTTCCACAGAGTTGTCCTAAGTTGGAGCACAGTCCTCTCTGCACAAGTCTCACAGATCTCAGTTAGCAATCTGAAGTAATATTCAGCCTAAACATCCTGAATGCTACAAGTTGCTTTCTCTTCTGTTTCCACCTTTGTGGAAATTGCAGTGAAAGAGACACCATTTAGTTAATCTTGATAATACAAAAAATATGATGCTTATATTCTTAAATTGTACAGGAAAATAAATCAAGGTAGAATGCAGATTCTTTATGGCTTTAAGTTTCCCTTTCCAGATTTAATTGCATTTACTTAATTCCTAGATTGCCTTGTTTCATGTGAAACAGTGATATTTCTCTGTGGTACTGCTTTCATAAGTAGCCCAAGCAGCACCATGTGTGTAAGGTGACTGAGAAAATGAATGCCTCTCTGGAGAGTTGATAACTTGTCACAGGCAAAGCCCCTGTGAGCAGCAAAAGTGATGGTTAAATATCAAAGGGAAGATAAAAATAAAGCCATTAACGTAGGTAGAGAGGACATTAGATCAAGATTCACATAGTGTCTTCAAGGCTCCATGACCAAACAACCTGAACAGCAGTGCACGAGCTAATTAACCTCTGAGAATTTATTTTCTCTAAATTGAGCGTAAAAACAGCATCCTGCTTCGTGAAAGTGTCTGAGACTACATAATTAGCAGGTAGTTCTTTGATTCATCTGAAGTTGAAGTTGGCATAGAAGTGTAAGCACTCTTGTAATTTGAAATGTAATCATCATATCAGAGCAGGATATGGACCATTACTTTCCAAACGTTAAGGTGAAACATTTGACAGAGCACACTTAAGTGACATATGTCCAGTCCCAGTGATAATTTACAAGTATTACATAAGGCTTAGGTATGGCAGAGATAAGTAACAATATATTTTTTCATAAATATATATGAAAAACTGTGTATGTATTTGTGAAACAATTGATTTTGAGGAAAAAAGTACCAAATGTATCAAATAAATTACTGGACAAGTTGAGTGAAATTCACTAGCCAATGTCAGATATAAGTTAGAGGTTGATCAGTTTTGACTAAATCCTCTGCTTTGTGGTTTACTAGTTCTAAGAACCACCTTCCACATCAAGGCACAGGGGAAATTTAACATAGTCTTTTTCTTCCTGGTCCTACAGAAAAAAAATCAGTAGTCATTAGAGTTATTTTCAAGAAAAATTCCAGAGGCTAATAAGCATGCAATTATTTTATCCCCACGGGCCTATTAACCTACCTTTTCATGCAAGATTTATACACAAAACTCAGTGGAGATTTTCTGTGAAGATTTGCATGTCTAGTTCCCATTAGAATTAATGAGAGGCATGTATGTAAATGCCTTCCATACAGATAGGAAATAACCTTTCTTTGAAGACTGAAGAAAATTTCTAGTTCTGCCTTACTCTACTCTATTAAAACCAATGCCCAGTCCAGAGATTTTTCTTGTTCTGCCTTTTGTTCTGTCTCACTAAAATCTTCAGTTCAAGAAACTGTCTTCCCATAATTTTTTTTCATCTTTCTCTTACCACTTATTCTTTTTACTTCCCCTCCTACTCCTTCCCTTTCACTGCTAGATGAACAGGTTCAAGAATCTCTGCTGAAGCAAGGAACAACATTGCTCTCTCCACTTCAGCAGTGTAATACTCTTTCAAGCCAGAAGAGAACCAAGGAAATACTCTGATTAACTCGGTTCTTAATGCAAGACGTTATAGTGTACTGAAATTCATTCCCAAAGCAGCTTGTTTTTTTCAGCACAGGTGATAAGGGGCTTTAAGGGGATAGTGGAAAAGTACTTGTTAGAAAAACCCACTGGGAGCAACAAAATAGACAGATGACATCAAGATCAGGAAATCTGTGGCCTGAATATAGCTGATGGCTGGAAGAACACTCAGAAGTGTTAAATGATTGTCCTCTTCTTTCTCTCAGCTCTTTATTTACAGCCAGTGTTGGAGAAAATACTGATCTGAATCAGTCTGTCTGGTTTTATATGGTGTTATGTGTTTCAGTATTAGTTTATGTCTTTGTCTCACCATACGCTGGCCCTGCACTTCAGAAGTTTAGTAGATCAAGCAAGGTCTTGATTATTGCTGTATCTTGTGCCTAGGGGCAGGTGTGTTACACTGAAGGGTGCTTTCTCAGTAGCCCAAAATTTTCCTGGTTATTCTGAAGTCTGAAGGAAAGATAGAACCTGTTTGACACTGGCAAAGGTGGGGAGAGATAAACAGATTACCTGGGTAGGTGAGGAGCTGCAACAGAACAAGGGATGACACAGGGAAGGCAACGCAACTGCAAACTCACCTGTTAATGTGTGAGCTTTTGCTACATGTCAGTCAGATTCAGCCCTGCAAACCCTGTTTGAGGAAAGAACACTCAAGGCAAATCAAAGACCAAGAGCTCACTGGAAAGTGGCAATCTTCCTCCAAAAGCTTGTCTCAGATCCAAAATATAATGTCTTGCTGAGTATGTTGCAGGTGGTTCCTTAAACCACAAGTGCAGCTGGAACATTCCAGTTATAGATCCACTGGGTTCCATTGAGCAAAGCTAAATTTTCCTCAATGTTTTTGATGAAGTGTATCAATCAGTGCTAGGATTTCCATGCTGCTTTCTGAGCAAAGGCGAGAGAAGGCATCCCTATTGGCTTCAGCTACAGAGATTTTTCCTCACATGGCTCTTTCTGGGAACAGAGCTACTGCTTTACCTCCTGTTGCTGAACTGTGGTATGAGGTTCCTGTGTGAGGATGAGCAGATGCTGTGTGGTATTCAAATATACCATATGTTGATTCTTAAATGTATAATTTGCAGAGCAGTTTAGAATCCTCTTGTGACAAATGATTTAGCACTTCAGAACTCCTCTCTCTTGATCTATGTTTGTATAGCAACTAGTTTATGATGCTCTAGCTCATATATGGACCTTTTAGCATGCATTATGTGTTGTTCCCAATTATTTTATTAAGCTGACTTCCTTGTCACTTTACATTATAGTGCACGAACCGTCATGACAGGGCTACAGGTTATACAGTTTAGAAATCCAGGGCAGTATAGGATACAAGAAGGTGTTTCTGTATACTTGTTCTATTTTGTTGTTAATATGAAAACATATCACAGGTTGACTGTGGATCTTATAGCGTGTACTTGTATTTTCCAGTTTGCCCCTCAAAACTCTCTCCCTTTTTTTACTTCAGAATAACACAAAAGAAACAGATGCTTTGATTTTGCTGTTCCCTGTAGTGTTGCAGAGGGAATCTGCTGCTTCTAAGGTAATGTTTAAGGTTGCTCCAACTACTACAGCTTCCAGGGGACTGCTGCCTTAGAATGAGAACTCTTCTAAACTAAAAAAAAAAACCAAAACAAAAAACAAAACACCACAACAAAAAAACCCAAAAAAACAGACCACGCACACACAAAAAAAAAACCCACAACAAATGGAAAACAACAAAAAACAAAAAAACACCCCAAAGTAAGCATAAAAAGACCCCACACATAAAACAAACAAACAAAAAAACAATCCACCAAAAAAACCCACAAAAAAAGCCCCCAAAACAAAAGAACAAGCAAAACACAAGACCCCAACAACAAAAACCTCACCAATAACCAATATATCCTTGGCTCCAGAAATAGATATCTAATTCATTGCACCTGTAGTCAATTAGCCATTCAAAACAATTGTGATTTCACAGTGATTAGCTGATTTGCCAATACGAGAGGCAGCTGGGTTTTCCATGGCCAAGTAGTAAAGTACAAAGCAATGAAATCTTCTGAGTCCAGGCTCTTCTCTTTATAAAGCATACAGGGAAATAATCTTTCTGCTTCAAAATAAGACTTCCTTTTAAAATAAGGATAGCTTAAGAATATGTTTTAAATGGAAAGTTGGGAGTTGTCATTTGGAGCTTTTTAGGTAAGATGACTGCAGTGGACAGATGTTCTCAGTGGAGGCATTACTCTTTCTGATAGATAATTCTGAAACATTTGGGATATTGTGTGTCCTGAACTGCTGTGGTACAGCCTCTTGGTCGCTGGCTTCAGTAAGTGTCATTTCTATTAAGACAAACCTTATGTATCTTTGATGGGCTTTTTGAATGTTTTGAGTTTTTTTCTTCTTGTCTGCTGAGGTTGAATGTTTAGTTGTTGAAATATGAGGAACTGTTTGTCATCTCTTGTGAATCTGATGAAATGTATACAATTTTTGTTGGAAAAATACAAGCTTAAGGAAATAACCTGGCCCTCCATCCACCCTTAGTGATACTGATATGTAATGCGGTGAACTTCATGAAGTCAGTGGTATTATACAGAAGTAAAATAATAAGGTAAAAATACCCTAGAAAGGAGAACAGATAAGGGACATGCTGTAGTGTTTAGATTTTGACTTTTCTTGTCTTTTCAAGAGGTGTGGAGTAATTCACTACAGGTAAGTGTTTGGTGGAGTTATGGCTCATAAAAGTGGTTCTCTTCCATCTACTCCTGGATTCATTCTCTGCATGGGATCCACACTTATTAAACCTGAGCAATGAGGTTGTAAAAGACAGTTAATGAAGGGAGAGCAACTTCTCCCTCTGCTTTAACATGTCAGTGCAGTTTTAAGGGTAGATTGTAATTTTGAGAGTGATCTCTAGGAATAGTCACTACTTTCCAGACAAAAGTAAAGTTCTAATCTCTTGTATTTGTTAAGAGTTTGATGATCATGAAATGAGCTTAGAGCATGGAAGATGGCACTTCATGGCAACTCCCCTGTGTGGTGTTGGAGCAGGTGAGGCTGCAGTGAGTACTCTTGGGCTGTTGGGCTTGGAAGAAAAATAATTGTTGTCTTATGCCTGGGTTCTACTAGAGTGAAAGGATAATCCTGCTTTGGAAAGAAACCAAATATATTTGTTCTTTCTCAAAACAAACCTCCTCTATCAAAACCTATGAGGCATTTGAAGTCCTGTGATTCCCACCACAGATAGGAAAAGGGAAATATCTGTACCATTTTCATCTGTGGTCCCTTTCCTATACCTTTCAGAAAAGAAAGAGCAGGATTTGACTGCAGAAGGAACTCAGGAAAATTTAGGAAATAGCTGTAGGAAAAGGGCAATATCTGTACCATTTTCATATGTGCTCCCTTTCCCACACTTTTCAGAAAAGAAAGAATAGGATTTGACTGCAGAAGTAGTTTAGGAAACTGTTCTGTGGATTACATTCTTTAATAGTAAACTGTAGTTCTTCTCTTTTCTGAGCAAATACAGGAGGAAATCGTAGCTCAAATCATCCTCTCTTCCTACTAAATTACTTCTTCTTACTACAGTAACTGGGCTTTGACCTTTGATTCATTTAAAATACAGCTGCTGCACTCTTCTCCATTGCTCTAAGCATACAAGTCCTTTCTCTTTTTTTTTTTTTCCCTCTTCCCATTTCACTTGCTACTCTACCTCTCTTTTTGTATTCCTTACTTCACAATCTGTCTTACCTTGAAGGTCATTCATAGCACTTTCTCCCTACCTCCTTGTTTAGTCGAGTCTCTTATCTGGGAACATTAATTTAGCTTGCCTACAGTGAATAAAAGTAATAAAAAATAATTGCCTATTTGCAATACTTCTAATCAAGGTTGTATTTGTGTGTCTTTCTCTTTAAAGATATAAGGTAATAAAAAAAAAGGTTGGTCACTGTGAAATGTATGGGAATTCATTTAATTCATCACTAGATAAATATTACTTTCCTTGCAATAAAAGTATCCAAATGCTAAAGTTTAAATACTGCGGGAATATTAGGATTTCCACCTACTAAAGATAAGTTCTACTTCAATTATTACTTTTCTCACTGCAAAGTTTTCTGAGATCAGCATGTGTGTATAAAATTGATATTTAACAACATGAATATTTTTTAAAAATTGATGCAGTTGTGACCACTATGTAATATCTACGTTTAATTTCCTGCTTTTGTAACCATTTTAATTGCAATCAGAACACAATAGTAAGAATGTTTTTGTATTTCAGTGGTGTCTTTCTAGACTTCATGGTCTCTCTAGAACTGCATGGTCAATATTACAGCCAATTTTTACCGTGGAGTTCTTGGTCTTCTGCTGAATTATTCCAGCTGGAGAGGAATATGGGGAATGAGTTTGCTGTCCTCATAGTTTCTGTTACTTGGGGTAGACAGTCTCTTTTTCTGTTTCTTTTCAAAGGCCAAAATGTATGTCTTTAACATAGGAGGAATCCAAAAAAACTCAGACATTTCTGCAAGCCACGGGACCAACTCTCTTGGTCAACCTGACTTACATGTTTGGGCTTTTGTCTTTTAAGCTTTCGTCTTAGCCTATTATTTTTATCACTGTTGTTCAGTTTTCATCTCTTCCCACACCTGTACTTAAAATGACACTCTGAAATATTCCATTGTGTCAGTCCTGCATTTTTCCCAGCAGACTTACATTCACCTTTGAGTGGAAAAATGTGCCTAAGTTCTCTCTCTCATCCTAAATAAATACGCTGGTTTCAATGAGGTTTAAGCCAGTCTAGAACAGAAGCCTAATGACAGTGCTCCAGCATTCTTACATGCCTACAGTATTTTTTAGTCCTAAAAATTTAAGTTTGAAATAATGGACATTTTTTATTAATTATAAACTCAATGTTAAAACTGCAGATTTATAAAGGTTTATCCTTTCCTTGCCTTGCTCCACCCTTCTGTAGCTTGGAGATTTCTCCCTCCTGCACAGAAGTTTTATAGAAGGGATTATTTTGTATTTGTAGTCATATCTGTGTAATTTTTGAGGGGAAAAAATATATATCCCTTTCTAAGCAATAGCAAACTATTTTATTCTCCTATAAATCAAAATAGGTGAGCAGATTTTAGTCTGTTTCACTGGAAAAAAAAATAATTCCAGGACTGAGGCCAAGTATGGAGAATTAATTTGGCGATACTGTTTTTCAGATACGTAAAATAAAATGAAAAGGAGAAAGAAGCTTTGAGATAACCGTATCTACTAAATAAAGCAAATTAATGTCTTCCCAAGTCCTTTTTGAGCAATGGTTCTGTTTATGAAGGATGAAGCATACTGAAACGTTGCCTTTGGCCTTGTGTCAGCCTCTCTGTGTTGCTGCTGACTTTTCAGAAGCTTCCGGAATGTTCTTGTTTCATGTCAGTATCAAGCCTCCCAGTCACTCCATTAGGACCCCACATTTGTCCTGGCCTTTTGATTAAGTTATTCCATGAGTTTTGTTTTTCTGAGCAGGAGCCAGACTCTGCAAATCTTTCTTACGAGAACAAACAATTTTATTGCTGAACCCATTACTATGTGCTGCTGAAAAAGTGATCAGCTAATGCCTTTTGGTCCCATGGCTGAAGCAAGGCTATACCCAAGATGAGAACCAGGGAAAAAAATCAAACAGGACTGCGTGAAAATTTATATTCTAAAATTATGCTAAGTGAAGGGACTTCACCATAGCATAGCTGTTTTTAGAGAGTAGTTTTGTGCTCTGATATAACCATGGTAAAATTATTAATTATGCTATCCACTTAAAGATTAATTAATTCTGGTCTGACATTCTGAGAAACACTACCACCCTGAAAGCTACCAAGCCCATTTTGTCCCTTGCATCAGGCAATACAGGAAAGATGGATCTTTAGCTGTCCTTCTGCCATTGATCCATATGTAACAGGAGAATTTCCTAGTGCTGCTACTGCAATCCTATTTGCACAATGTAACATTTTCCTTTTGTTTTAGATATAAAGGACATAGAATGCAAGGAAGTGGAAATAACATTTATAAGGCTCAGGTTTTTTTAAAACCTCAGGGAAAAAGAGAATATCAGAGATAAGGCTTCCTTTCTTTTTCTTTAAGCTGTATTGTTAGTCATAAGAAAAATATGATGGCAACTTGGGATCTTTTGTAACTCCTGCTGTAACACCTACAGGAAACAAGGTAAAGCAAGGATGCAGTGACATGCCTTAAATTAGATCTCACTTTAGCAAACTTCAAAAGGATATTTCGTAGTAGCGCAGTTTCAAAAAGCAATACATCCCTTGGACTTTTTTATAACAAATGGCAATTTCCCTGGCTGGCAATTCCCAGTACCCCTTCTGCTATTATTTTAGCAGCAGTACCTCTTTGAATAAAATATTTTTCCTTTAGAGTGCCTCAGATCCTTCTTGCAGTCTGGTCACAACCCAAGCTTGAAAGCACAGGGCCCTGGATTACACCAGGAAACACAGCATCACAAGTGGTTGTTCCTGGCCCCATTCTGCTGTCAATGTACATTCTGGTGATTAGTATTAAAATGATCTTTATGCGGCAAATGCAGAGCAGAAAAGCATAAAGTTATTTCCAGTAGAGTTTTGATACTGTAAGATGCTGCCTTAGTGCAAACAATATTTGGAAAGCATTAGTGAGATAAGAAAAGAAACAACAGCCAAAATTCAGCACATCTCGCTCCATTACTTGTGGCCTTTCCAGCTTCTGTTTAGCAAAAGGTAACGGGGCAGCACAAGTACATGTATCCCAGTGTCAATCCTTTTGCTGAGTTACACAGTAATGTTCTAGTCCCAAATGAGAGGAGGTTAACTTCTGGTAACTTTTTATTGGTGACTGCAGATTACTTAGATTCAGCAAGATAGTTGAGGAGACAATTGCCATTGAATTAAATGGGACTTACTCATCCGCTTAAAACTAAACATGCCCTAAAGGCTGAACACTATAACACTGAGATATTAAAAATAGATTAGGTACAGCAATACAAAAGTTGAGACCATCCACCATCTGAATTACAGAAAGAATTAAGAAACAAAGGAACAAATCCAGCATACAACATTTAATACCTTTAGGCACGATGGGATAATAAGTAAGTTATTGGTTTTGCGGCCATTAAAAGAATGTATCTGTTTTAGGGATGTTCTTATTTCTAGTGAAATTTCAGGGTTTGCAGGAAATACAGTCAGACTCTTCCCCTGGCTTGCAATGTGTTTGCTAGAAACAGCCATCTGCTTCTTCAGCTTTCTCCTAAGGGGAATAAATTCCTTACATATGGCCTGTATAATAGGACTTAGTGCCAGATCCAAGACCCAATGAAGTTAAATGATGTCTTTCCCTTAGTCAGGAAAAAATCAGGATTAAATTGCTTTTATAGCTAACATCTCCTGCTGCTTTTGCTGTTTTTCTTGTTTTGAGTCTTATCCTATTTTACATAATGGGCAGATGTTGCTGCCCGTATATCCTTATTTCTAGATTTATGCACAGGAATTCTCTTACCTTGCTGGCGTAGATGCTCACTACTACCCATTTTCAAAAGAGCATTTAAAAACTTTTAATTGCCTCAGTCTTAGAGACAAAACTGCTTAGGAAATCCAAAAATTGACAACCAGGATATAACAAAGCTTTCTAGTTTTTCCATTTTCTTTACTTATTTTCTATTCAGATAATTATTTCTAATTTTGTTCAGTTTTAGATGTTTCTGTTACTTTTTTGTTTATGCCATTAATCTCATTCTGTCTATGCTTTATCTACTGCTCAGCTCTAGAAGCACAGGAACCTCACAAAGCCATTTATTCAGCAGTGAACTTACTTTTTTTTCTGCTGAGGACCTAGTTTTTGCATATAATTTCAGGACAGAAATATTCCCCAGAGAGAGAAGTCCATAGGATTTTCCCCTATTTTGTAATGTCTTCTGTGGAAAAGACCAGGTGTCCACTTTATTACAGTAGCAGTTAATTGCTTAATATTTCTTAACATAAGAAAAAAAATAGTCTTATGTATCTAAGAAGATTTTGTACCCAGCCATTACTGTAGAGTTGATCATAGAAGTAGATGGGGAAATTAAATCAGCAAAAATATATTGAATTAAAGCATAGTGCAGTTGCCATGGAGAATAATATGTGTGTTCCTGTTATGCACTTGTATATATTCAACAATTACTTTGGTGACAACTTTGCTGACTACCAGTATGTTTTGTAAAGAAGAATGGATGCTATTGGAGTATGCAATAGCGTATACATGGTAAATACATGACAATGCTGCCTGAAAGGCTGAGAAAACTGAGAGAAGCTGAGGTAAAAGTTAGTGGGTGGCTGCAGAAGAAGGAGGAGAGAATGAGTGCTCACTTGACAACAGCAAATAGAAGTCATCTGAAGCAGGCTAAGGCAAAGAAAGTTCTTCTCCCAGTACAGTTCAGCTCTTGAGCTCATACCCATGGGATGTCAAGGATGCTGAAGGCTTACACTGGTTCAGAAGTAAATTAGATTCATTCATGGAAGAAAAAATCTGTTGAGGGTATTAAACACAAAGTCAGTGATCTCTAAAGTGGGAAGTTCTTCAGCCAAAATAATTCCAGAAACTGCAGAAATAATACTGAAGTGTCATGTTCTAAAGTATCTGCTTTCTTAAGTATTTACTGTTCATTCTTGGAGGAATAATACTGGCCAGGTGAATCTTTAATCTGACCTGTTTCAGTTGGTTTTATGCTCTTAAATACAGTTCGTGGTAAAGATGTTAGTAGTTGCCTGGATTTTTGGCTTCCCTGGTGCAGAGTTGGTGCCTTTAATAGGACTCCGAGAAGAAGCCACCTCAGGTTCAGCTTCAAGCCAGGTGATTTAATAAAGCAAGTAGAAGATTATAATTCAAGAAATTATTAGTGATTTTAGAGAAGTTACATATTATCAGTGAATCAGAAATGTGTAGCAAAGAAATAATCCAAAAGACTTGAAATTAGAAAAATATTTTTCTCTGATATCTAGCCTATAAAATCAAGATAAGGTTTCATAATGTAATACAATGCAGTTTTACCTAAACAGCAAGGATCCTGTACCTGGTCATAGGATTGGAAACAAATGCTGCCAATGCATTGTATTGATAGTATTTATCACTACTTGTCCTTTTCATAGGACCTTCTGATAACCTAGTAAGTTCTCATTATCTAATGAAATCAGGTAGAAATTGGTTATTGAATTCAGCAGATTCATGCTTAAATGCTTGAACCGTTGTTTTCAAATAATCAGTGGTAATTTGTTGTCAGTGAAGATTTAATATACATCTTTGAAAGTCTTTTGGAATTATCATTCTGTTCCTTCAAGATCTTCACTGGCAGAGAATGCAATTATTAGCATTTAAATGGTAGTTTGCTTTGAAGTAAACAGTAATAAGCATCCTCCACAAGAACATTGATTACTGCCTTTCTTCCTCAGTGCTTGAATGTGACTATAAAGCTTTCATACCACCTATACCTGTGCATTTGCTACCATTGTTTTTTCTTTTAAATAGTGGTTTCTTACATTTGTTATATGTATTCAAGCAACACACTTCTTTGTTTGGTTGGTTTTTTTCAGAACTAGTGTATGGATATTGTTGTTAAATATGTACGTGTGTATGTGTGTGTTGTGGAGAGATTTCTATTTCTGATTCTGGATAGTCCAACAAGTACTGTTACAGCTGAGTTTGTGTTCCTTTGTTTAGGAGTCTGATATCAATTCCTGTACTCTGGTTTAGAGCAGCTACACAATGCCACGGCATGTGAAAGCAGATATCAAGGTGGTGTCTGATGTGAAAATGTTTTTCAGAACACTTTGGCAGCAAATGATATGTTCCAGAACTGCTCCTCTTCACCATTCCACTGTACTTCAGGTACTTAATGAACTTCAAGCTTTTTTTAATGTGTTCTTGAATTAAACAAATCTCTCCATACTCTGCTCCAAAGCAGTGTCTCCTCCTTATTCAAATCTCATTTCAAGGTGCCTTGATTTTGAAGAGCTCTTAATAATCCTTTTAAGATCTTGTAATAATAACAATAATAAAGTAGGGAAAGTGTAGGAAGAGTGGGACTATCAGCGTTTTGTGTAGAGTGCTGTAGTGAAATGAGGCAACCAGGTGCCACTAATTGCCAGGGAGTGGCATGAGCTTGTGTTAAGCCCACCTGTGCCTGATTAGGGTGGGCCCCAACTGCGCATGAGCAGGATTAGGGGGTCAATGAGAGGTGAGGTTTGAAGCACAGGCTCAGCTCAGTCCTGAGCAAGCCAGCAGAGAGGTCAGTCGCTTTCGGAGCAATAGCACTGTGCCAGGCTACTCAACTCTGAGGACTATAGGCTCAGAGCACTATTTGTGAGTCTCTACTGGAAAACCTAGTTGGACCTTGAAGCACTGTGCCCTTAAAGAGGTTCGTCTTGCTACAGAGTGCCAACTTGTGAAAGTATTTCACAAGTTGTCACCCAGTGTCATGGGCATGTGATGGCTTGCAGCAGCACTTACAGCTTCACTTGAGTTTGAACTGTCATTTCAGCTTTTACTTTTGAAGATAAGTGAAATGTCTTTCATTCTGAAAGCACCAATATAATAACTGTTCTGAAAAAAACAGGCTTTTAAATTCCCACATCTTCAGCCACAAAGAGGATCTTGCTACAGTAACCAGTACTGCATGGTACATCTAGCATCAAGTCCCTCCAGCTCTACAACCCTTAGTGATCTCTGGAGGCTGTTTAGAGATGCAATTTTAATTTTTTTTATTTTCTCCATGTGTGGACAGATTGCCACTTTCCATGCTATTACCCTGGAGAGTCCTTCTGAAAGTATGGCACTGTTGTATCATTTGCTACACACGTTGCTTAAATGCTTCACATTTCATAGTGTGAAACTCATCAAATACTCTCGGGTATGAGGCTCTGCAGGAGCAGGTAATTAAAGATGGTGAGTAGGAAGTATGCCCTAGTTCCTTGTTGGACTTAATGATCTTAAAGGTCTTTTACAACCAGAATGATTCCATATGCTTGTGAACCTACTGAGTCCCTACCTCAAAGATTCATTTGTCTTTCTGTGCTAATGGACTGGTCTTGCTTCATATATCTGAAATTCCTTATAGTTAAGGTGGGAGACCCATAACACAAGTTATTAAATTCATAGATTAAATGCAGAGAAGGAGTAGTAATTATCACTTTTCTGGTCCTTCTGTTGAGTTTTACTACAAAACAGAAGACATTGTATGGATATGCGTACTTGCCTTGCTATGGTTTCAGAGAACACTCTTCTCTTTGCATCTAATATTTTTATTCCAACCAACTGTATTTTGAAATAGACCAAAAAAAGTTCTAAGCTCTCCTTCCTGCTGTTTTGTGGGGTTTTTTTTGTTTGTTTGTTTAAAATATTTATCTTAGGTTTTCAGCATAATATCTGAGTCTTCCCACCTGGAAAGGTCTTATATGAAAGCATTTTCATATAGAAAACATGTTGGTTACAGTATTTTGTGGAATTGATTCAATTGATGTGGGTGAACAAGCCAATGTTTAAAAAAACTTTATATAGCTTAAATTATGAGAACTTTGTAACAGATTACTGATTTGTAAATAAATCAGTAGTATAAAGAGACAAAGGACATGGAAGTGTGATGAAGGCACAGATCTTAGATTAGTTATGAAAATTATATTTCTCACATTAAAATTGTATTGCTTTCTGCTTTCAATAATGTGATATTTGAGGTCACAGAATCACAGAATATCCTGACTTGGAAGGGACACAGAAGGATCATTGAGTCCGACTCCTGAATCCATATAGGGCAATCTAAAAGTTAAACCTTAGATATGAGAGCATTTTCCACACGCTACTTATTGAATACCAACAGGCTTGGAGTCTTGACCACTTTCATGAGGAGCTTGTTCCAGGGCTGGACCACTCTGCTCAATGAATAATTTTTTCCTAATATCCTGTTTTAACCTCTCTCAACTCAGCTTGAAGCCATTGCCTCTCAACCCTATCACCAGACACCAAAGGAATCAGCACCTCTGTCCCTGCTCCTCCTCATGGGGCAGCTGTAGGCAGCAACGAGGTCATCACTCAGTTCCCCTCTACACAGGAAAAAACCTCATATTCTCAGGATATTAGGGTCAGATTCATATGCACTGTAGCCCCATTAGTTTCAGAAGCTTACAACAAGGATGTATTTAGACCTTCATATTTAGTATTTTACTAACCAAAATACAATACAATAAAAATCTGGTTGTTTTGTGGTTTTTTCAATTAAATGGATAAATAATATCAATGCCGTGAAAGAAATTTGCATTTAAATAGTACTTCTAATTGACAAAGGATCTCAAAGTTATTTGATGGCAGTCATATAAATTTCTAATTAAGAATTCTTTTTCTGATTATTTCTGCTTAATGCGTGTCTTTTTAATCATCAGAACTTCACGCTACAGTGTATTAACTGTGTCATATTCCAACCTAGAGCCTTACAAATTATGAACTAGATTTGTAACCTCCTACTGTGCTAGCTGAATCCTTACTCAAATGGGTAATCCCTCTGAATTCAATGAAGCTACTTACATAATTGTTCAGTAGTGCATTAATATATTGTCTAGCTCAGACTAATGCATGTCTGAGGCAATCTATGTAGGTTATTCCATCATTATAAATTCAATAAACCAAAACGTAATCCCACCAGAATAATATTAGCTCATTTTTCATCTGGAACGTAACAGTACAATTAAAACCTGAAAAAGGGGAGATGCTTCTTAGAAACAGGTGTTTCTCCTCATGCTCTGTAAATTTGTTACTGGGCAGCACTGAGTGTGGTAGAAATGGCATTTCTGGCTTGCTGTACAACAAACATGCAATATTTTACAGACTTTCATCACCTCAAATGAAGAGCCCCAAGCTTAGTGTAAACTATTGTTACAAAGTATCACATATTAGAGCTTTTTATGTGCATATTTCTAGTTTGCAGATGTACATGGAAGAGTTAGATACTTAACTGGGTTTTGTGAAAGTGTCTCTTTAGGATTTCTGCATGTTTCTAGAGCATGAGAGAGACAGTTCTACCAGCAATATATGAATGAAGAAGAGTCTAGCTCCCCATCAGCTAGAATAACTGCTTGTATAAAAAGAAAGGCTAAAACCTAAATGGAGTGGAAATGTTGTCAGTATCTCATTAAAATGAAAGCATGCAATGTAACTTTTGGCTTTCAGGTACATTATCCTAAACCCAAAATTCAAATTTAACTTTTGCGCTTGAAACATTCTTCATCTTTTCATCTTTATAAAGTTCTTCACAGTGTTCAGAAGAAAAACAAGTATGTCATTGCAAAAGTACTGTGCAGGAAAGAGCCAAAAGTATTTACACAGTAAATGGCTCTTTCTGTCACATTTCAGAGCTTTTTATCACTTTTCTCCTGGATCTATCAGTTCCACATTTTCATATAAAAATTTCACTTTTACCGCATCCTACCCACTAGAGATCTGTTACGGAGTCCCTCATCAACAGGGTCACCTTTGCAAGCAGGTTGCATTCTGACTTCTAACACCCTGATCTCCTTGCTTCAGGTCTATGTGCTGTTCCTCCTGGACCCAACTTAATCCCATATTAATATGCCTCATATATGCTGAATTCAGCAAAACTTTTCTGGATTTGCCATCAGGGCAAAGTCATACTTTTTTTTTTCTTTTTTTCTTTTTCTTTTCTTTTTTTTTTTTTTTTTTTTTTTTTTTTTGCAAGTGAAATCTCATGGAGTAGGAAGAGATTTTATCTTGACACTTTTTCATGTGTCCCACAAGTTCTCCATTTTTAGATACGCGTAATGAATACCAAAGGAATTGGCGTTGCTGGATGTAGAACCTTTTTTTGAATCAAAATCAGCAGGAATATTTGTGTGTGTTCTTCTGCGAGATGTGGAAATGAGAGGCTCTAAGTAACTTTGCAATGGAGAGACTCTCATCTAAACAAACAAAGGAGAGTGAGGCTGGAAGAAAAGCTGAAGGGGAATTAGTATTTTTAAAACCTTTATGAACCCAAGTAGTGACTGCTAATATTCCTTCTCCATTTGATTTTAGCTTATCATATAAATTGAAATGTTGGGTCCTGCCCTCTTTAAGTCCTGCTTAGAAATGGCTAACTCCTTTTCTTCAGGAAAAATTCCTCTTTTCTTCTAGTGCTAGCTCTGCACCACTTTTCTCCCCTGAGACAAGCTGCCCCTTATGACTGGAAACTCATTTATGTCTCTAATATGCAGGTAAGGTGCTATACAAAGGCATCAAATTGCTAATGCAGAGCTGAGAACAAAATATGATTAATTCATTCTTAGTCTTTCTAGTTCTGCACAGCTATCTGATCAAGGTGATATTCAAGGAGGATAGTTTTACAGTGTGGCAATGATTTTTATGTATTTTTTTCCCAAACATTTTATATTTTAGTGCTGATACTAATTTTCTCAGGAGAAAGTAGACACACTTTGAAAAATGATGTGGTGAAGGAAATCATTCTCTAAGTCTCCTTCATCTTTCACATGCATCAGAATAACTGACAAAGTTATGAAGGTTGGAAGCCAGCCTGATTTCTGGCGTCTTGTATATTGAGGTGTCCCTCATATACAAGTGGGTCCCACTGCAGAGACCCCTGAACTAGAAGCCAAAGACCTGGCTCCAAACTTGGGAGCAGACCTCACCTGATAGGTGTGTGCTTTCATGTGATGCTACACCTGAACTAATTGCCTCTTCTGTGAGGCAGAGATGCTTGGCTAAGATGGCTGTAATGCTCCTTGATTTATTTTAGCACAGTTTAATATTGTTTTTTTAGATGTATTGGCTCTCCTGGCAGCAGCTGCTGGAATTGCTATCTGTTCCATCACACCATTTGATACATACCAGGTAGTGGGCATGAGCTTGTGTTAAGCCCACCTGTGCCTGATTAGGGCGGGCCCCCACTGCGCATGAGCAGGATTAGGGGGCCAATAAAAGGTGAGGCTTGAAGCACAGGCTCAGCTCAGTCCTGAGCAAGCCAGCAGAGAGGTCAGTTGCTTCTGGAGCAACAGCACTGATCCAGGCTAGTCAACCCTGAGGGCAACAGACTCAGAGCACTATTCATGAGTTTCAGCTGGAACACCTGGTTGGATCTTGGAGTGTCGTACCCTAAGAGAGGTTTGTCTTGCAACAGGAAATGAAAGGGAAGGGAAAGGGAGGGAAAGGAAAGGAAAGGGAAAAAGGGGAAGGGAAAGGAAAGAGAAAGGAAAAGGAAATGAAAGGAAGGAAAGGAGGAAAGGAAGAAAGAAATTCTGTAAAGAAAGAATTTACAGAAAGAATTTTGTAAAATTTTGTATAATTTTATAATTAAGGCTGGTTACAGGTGTTGAAGGATGGTACTGGAATAGTTATGGTCCAAAACAGAGATATTTTACAGGATCTGAGAAGTGGTAAAAAGAAATTCATAAATTCTATTCATGGTTTTAATTTTTATTTGCCTCTAGGTAAAACCTTGCTTCCTTCTTTTTTCCCTTCTTAAACTAGTTTTATCTTGTTATGTTTAATGGAATTACAATCCTTTTTAGTCCTTCCATTTTTCAGTAGATGCCTGCATTTTCATACTAATAGCCTGTGCGCTGCTAAATAATCCATGCCAGACATAGTACAGGTAATCTTTCCCTGTTCCTGACAGAATTAATGGTAAAAACCATTTTGCTGCAGTTGAGTGTAATTTCCTATCTAGGGATATAATTAATGTCTGACAAGATACTAAGCAAATATTGAATATTGCAATGAAAATAAAGCCTTCTAAACAGTTCCTAAATTTACATAAATCATATCAATTAATTAATTTTCTTCTAACAATAGTACAACAGGCCCTGCTGTGGTTCAGTGTGTAAGTTTCCATTCTGGTAGCATCTTGGATATATAGTAACAGATGTAGTATTTGCTCAGACCCTCCTCGGTTAACTGCAGCAAACTGGACAGGAGAGCAGGAGTGCTCCCTGCTGTCATGGACATTCCTGCCAGTCATCTGGCTATTCTGCCTTAGCTGATAGGGAGAAAGAGAATGGGGGAATCCTGGCAATTATTTTAAAATCAAATTTCAGATTTCAGAGTCTCTTCAATGGAGATTTAAGATTTTTTTTATGGTGCCCCTTTTTGAATAATTGAGCCTAAGAGTAAGGTTTTCTTTGCGAACATTTAGCATTCCAGTTGTAGTTGTATGTGTCAGGTCCCTAAAAGGTGCTAAGCTCTCTTCCTTCTCAGGAAGAGGCAGAGCAGGGAGAGGAACACAAGTAGAGCCTCTGAATATTTTTCTACAATATGGTTTTGCAGCTCTCTCTTGACACCAGCTTGTTATGGTGTAGCCACAGGCCTACGTCCCTAGAGCCCATTTCAGAATTTAGGAGCAGCTAAGGAGATGATCAAAAGAAAAAATGAGCAGAGAAGGTGTCTTCTTATCTGTACATGCCAAACAAAGAGTGAAACAGGGATGAAATGTCCTTTTATTGCAGTGGGTCAAAATGGTCTCAGACCTTCAGCACACCTCTTACATTTTCCTCATACAGCTTGTATCCTCAAGAAATAAACTTTAGAGCTATCTGAAAATGCCATGTGACAAGGAGAGATTTTACCATATCACTGGCATCTGAAGCCTAGTAGCCATCAAGAACCCACAGGAGACGCTGCCAAGTGGCACCTCACTGGCAAACGAGCCCTCTTCTCATTTCTTTGAATAGACACTACCTTTGAAAAAGGAAAGGCATCAGCTGAGTCTGCTCTGCTTCAGTAGCACACAGCTTCCCAGAGTCCACAGACATTATCAAGAAAAGGTGCTCATAACCTAGAGTTTTTGAAATGTGTGATATTCACCCATCTCATCACCTATCAATAAGCTTTCTTCTAGGTGAGCCTTTGGGGATCTTTTCTTTGATCTGAACTGTCTCTCTTTTGTTTCAGGATCAGCTTTTAATTCTCTGCTTTCAGTTTCCAACTGATGTCTCTCTTGTATGTCTAATCTTTCCCTTGGCTACCTGGAGATTCTCCTCTTATTCTGAGTCCAAATTTAATTACATTATCAGCCTGTCATCTAACAGTGATATTTTCCTGTGCTTCAGGATGTGTGCTAAAAGAGTTGTGGGTAGACTGGACTCGTTTCCCAGGGGTTGGTTGCACCTGACTAAGCTTAAAACATTGTTTAAAATACTCAGTTCATTCTTATGCTCCTAACAGCATACACAAGACTTTCCTAAATTATGGATTGTCTGAATTATTATTTTTTCATGGATTAGTATATTTGCATGCTTTAACACTGGTTTACAGACTGGGCAATGGGGTTCAGGAGGAATTTTGTTGTGATTACTGTTGATGCTTGTAGAACTAAGCCAGTTATGAGCTTATAGAAAACATTTTCACTGATTCTTTTTGCTTCCTTGAAGTTCTGTGAGAACAAGAAACCAATTAACTAAACAAGACTACCTGCTGTTACTCTAAAACACTGTGATCTGGAACTGCTTCTGAAAAGAGGAAGGAGATGAAGGCAGTCAACTTGATATATGATCATAGCTTTTCAGTGATCTATCTCTTTATGACGAGTTGGAAGAATAGAGTTAGTCCTGCAGAAGAGATACAGGCACCAAATGTGGCTTCTCATATGCATTCTTCTCCTTAAAACACTTCATTGATCCCAAAATCAGCAGGCAGCTGAAAAGCTTATGTTCATGCAAGTGTGTTGCTATTACATTTCATTATATTGGACTTCTCCCTGGAGCTGTTTTTCTGTGTGTTTTTTTCATTATATGCTGAAGCATGCAGTGCTTTGGAGCTATTTGATTGTGAATACAGATACCAGACAATAAAAATAGCAGTTGTTTTGATGATTGAAAAAAAACCCAACAAGAACAAAATTAAATTTAAAAAATACAAACAAACAAAAAAACCAAACAAAATAAAAACGAAAAAAGCCCACCAAAACAGAAGAAAACAGCATCAAATGGCTACAAGTCTCTGGAAGTTCCTTAAGTGAGTTCTGAGTCAGGCTTGTGTCATATAAGGAGGGATTCACATTTAGTCAAAGCTCATAAACCTGTCCAGTTCCAGCTTTGATCTGTGTGAACTGTTAAGTAGGGTTTAAAGTTGGATAGGAAGACTCTGAAGATGAATCAATAATAATAATAAGGTAATAAGCGTCTCTATTATGGTGTCATGATGTCTTCTTGGCACCATGAAGTTTCTAGAGATCAGTTGTGGAAGTTCTCAGCAAAAGATCAATGATTTTATTTTTATTTTTTTTTTGTCATCTTACTTTGACTTGTGTCTGTCACCTGAAGAGTTGGAAAGGCAGAGAAATACTTTGTTCTCACACAGCATATTCTTAGGTGGAAGCTGATGGTGACTGCCATCTTCTACAGGGACTGTGGTGTTCATCCATCTGTTAAATAGATTCATTCATTTGTTCACTAGTAGCCAAAGGTTAGATGGGTGGTTGGAAACACCTATAAAAAGAGGATGGACCCACCAAAACCAGCAGGTTGACCTGAGCTGAGGCAATTTGGAGAGTTAGTCTGGGAAGACAAAAGCTTTCCATGGCTACATTTGAACATTTTATCAGCCTTTCAGTACCTGACAGGGCCCACATGAAATCTGGGGAGGGACATATTACAAGGGCATAGAGCAATAGGACAGGAGGGAATAATTTCAAACTGGAAGAGATTTAGATTAGACATTAGGAAGAAATTCTTACTTTAAGGGTGGTGAGACACTGGCATGGGCTGCCCAGGGAAGTTGTAGCTGCCCCATCCCTGGCAGTGTTCAAGGCTGGGGCTTGGAGCATCCTGGTCTAGTGGGAGGCATCTCTGGCAATGGCAAGGGGGCTGGAAATAGATGAGATTTAAGGTTCCTTCTAACTTCAACCAACTTGTGTTTCTATGATTCTAAAATATTAAAAACATATTCTATAACATTAAAACACAACAACTTTAAAATTATTCTTAAAGGGATTTGTCAGGCAGACCTAGTGTGAAAATTTTAAAAAGGCAAAAGTATTCTCTCTAATATCTCCTGAAGTTTATCTGGTAATATCTGATGAAAAATTGGAGCATAGATGCAGCAAAACCATCTTTCTATTTTTAAAACTTCTCAGGGACTTCTTTATTAGGTTTATAACTGCATGGTCTCTACTCCCTGTTCTATTCTTTCCTACTCTTGCCTCATAATATTGACATATCCTCTCTCAAGTCATTCTCCCTCTGGTAGAAAGTTTGGCGATGAAAAACATTCCTGCTAGAAAGTTTTCTGGGGGAAAAGATGAACTTCGGGATTTTCAGTTAGAAGAATGGAAAGAAGTAGTTCCACAGAATCCCATTGCTCCACATGGCAGACCAGTGAATTACAGGGAAAAGCCTAAAGTGCTGGGCTCTGCCTCAATCCTGGCTGGACTGCAGGGGCCCTGTGGAACAAAGAGTAGGGAGGAGAAGGATATGAGGAACTTAGAACTAGAGCTCCCATGAGGCCCTGTGGGAGTCTGAACTGACATGAAAAGCATTGGGCATCCATCCCTAAATGTAACTTTACAATATTTTTGCTTTCACTTGAAAGAGTTTATAACATTTTATCCTCTCAAATACATGATTATTTGCCCTTTCTATCCATTTCAAAATAAGAACTAATGATGAAATAGAATCTCTAAAGGCAAAGGCTCTGCACTGTCCAGTTCTGATAGTCTTAAACGACAAAGTCCCACATTTATTTATTTTCTAAGGTCTCCTGTCTTATTTGGTGCAGAAGAGCAGCAGTGAATGAAACAAGATAATCTTGTGAATGCCTGCCATTCATTGAAAAATGGAATTGCGAACCATTTGCAGAGATCAACATTATTTATGAGCACCTGTAGAAATCCATATTATGTGTTTCTAATTAATTTGATCTATTTTTCTCTCTGATCATTGCTTTATTAGTAGATCTGCCAGTTTAAAATGCTTTTAAATTAAAACAGATCAAGAAATGGGTAGAATAAATAGGATGTCTTTCCTACAAATGCTGATCCTGCTTCTTTTACTAAAGTGAAAGACCTTCATAATTCATTCGTGCCTGTGCAGTCATGACTTATGGAGCTTTTACGCTCATGAGAGAAACACAACACTCACCCTTCATGGGTGAAATATTCTGTATGGACTTGGGATTTGTTCTCTATTGGTCTCTCTCTTGAAATGCTCATCTTACAGGTGTGATAAAAAGTTTTGTTAAAGGATGAGATTCCTTTAATGGAATCAGAGCGATTAATTTCCAGACCACTGACAAAATTTGTCTCAATTCTCTTTTGCTATTTTGGATTATTTTGGATTTCAACTTCTTTGTTCCTCAGTTTACCCTTATGTACCTTAGCGTATTAATGGTGTTTTCAGAAAGGTATTTTGAGGCTGATATACCATTCAGAGAAGTTGAGATGAAATTTTATGTACAAATGTATATGTGCAAATTGCAAGGGAAATACATCATAGGTATTACATAAAATGTCTCAGTCTGAAAGAGCAATTAGGCGTTGCCATAATTCTAATATTGTAGAGATGAATCTTTTTTTCCCTTTGGAGAAAGATTTTTATCTGTTTTAGTTCTAACTTTAATGCTGGCGAAAATGTATTGTGTAACACCTCATTAGATAATTACTTCATTACAATTCAATTTCTTCTGCAGAATTTTCCAGAAGTAATGCACTTGCTGTCCAAAACTTTGTGTAGGTGGCATTATTACGTTATTGTATTTTGAACAGATCACGTGGATATAATTATTTCATTAAACTGCCAAATGTTCTTGCGTGTGTGTGTGCTGGGAAGGAAATAATCAGATAATGAATACTAAGGCCACAATCTCAATAGCACACTGCTCCTCAGCTATCTAACCTGTAATTTTAATGCAACATTTTCCCCTTCACTAGCACGCACTGCAGTTATATTAAAATCACAGCTAAATTGAACCAAAGTTAGACAATTCTGAAATGAGGCGTTAGGTAAAACTGGCAGTTCTTTTCATGCATATAATTAAAATAAATTTTTGCTATTGCAGGAGAGTTGCAAAAAGGGGAAAAGAGGTGAAAAAGACTGAGCTGAGCTCTTGCTTTTTCTTGTGCATCATCAGGAAGAAGACATAACAATTTCACCTGTCTGGTGTCACCATTGACCAGGAAGGTGCTCCTAATGTTGAAAAGTCATAATTATGTAGAGCCTGGAGTTTCATAAGTGGGAGTAGTGGACTCATTTGGTCTTTGGAGCCTTTATTATCAAAAGAGATGGGAGAATCATTGGTCTTTGTGTAGGGTTTTGTAGCTGATTTTGATTCACGTTTTATGGCAGACTAAACATTAATATATGAAGTAAAAACTCATTTTTCATGCAGAACCTCATTATGTACTGCAGAGAAGGGACTGCAGTCATAATTCACCTACATGGCTGCATAGCAGTGAGGAAGGAAAATCTCTTGATGAAGACATTCTTTTTGTCTCTTCCTCTAATCTATAGGTTTACAATATGGCACAGATGAAATGCATAAAGACTTGTTCTCAGTGTTTGTCCCCAGCACAATTGATTCAGACTAGAGCAGGGGAAAGAAAATAAATAGTGAAGATGATGGGGAAGAACACGAATCCAGAAAGTGTGAAAAACTACATCAAGGTCCTTTTTATCCCCCACAGCTTGAAAATATCTTGAAACAAGACTAGAAAAGATCGTGTAAAGTATGACATGGAGAAAGCATTAAAAATAAGGCACCATGCAAACACTGACAACAACTAAGATTGACCTTCATCCAGGAAACCACATAAGAAAGAGGAAAAGGGGGAGAAATAATAAGTACTTATATTGCAGGAATATACTTATTGGCTGAAGGTAAAACAATGATTTTCCTGGTCTCCTGCTTATCTAAGAAACAGACTTCTGTAATAATCAGCAGGAAAAAATGAAGTTAGTGTCAGATTTAAAAAAAAAATAAATAGTCAAGTACTTCTGTTAAACAAAGGTATTTTGCCTCAAGAAAGGCAAGACTTAAGCATAAATGGAGACTTAGCAGCACTCCTACCATCTAGCTGATGGTCAAAGCAAGTTATTAAGGTGGAGGGAGCAGTAGAGAAGCAGAACAGTGAACCAGGACTGCCACTTCTGTTCTGTCTTCCTCGTTCTTTTATAACCTCTCCTAGATCAGCACATCCTAGATAAATTGAACATATTTTACTAAAGCCTATCATCTGACAATAGTCTTAGAAATAGAAATAGGAGCAACCAATGAAAATAATTATATCTGAGTCTTCTTTCAACCACTCCTTGATTATTCATTTTTTTTTTCCTTAAAAATGTGTATCAATTGAATAGCTATTGCTGAAGGAAGGGAATTAAGAAAACATGACCTGGTGACAGCAGGTTACAATTTGGGTCACATAAACTGCTCTTAATCCTTGCAAAATCAGTGCAAAGTATGTATTAAAGAAATGGACTGTACCATGTGCAGGACTACTAATTAAGATTGGAGGTGAGATTGCTCAGTTCCTCCTTTTATTATAATAATAGCTTTTATTTCCCTAATTGCCTATAACTTTGTTCAGATGTAATCCTGTGGATCAACACGTGTCATATTAAATATATACCTCTACTGGAGTTATTTAGTTGAAATTTTCTCAACAGTTTAGCCACTTCCAAGAATAAGATTAGGTGAGGAAATTTGTTCAGTGCCATTTTTAAGTTTTATGGTAGCTCCTTTTCAAAATGAGCAATAACATATAAAGGAATCAAACTGAGGCTGCCCTTGTAACCTTTGTTTTGGCTTTTTCCAGCTGCTGAGCATTTAACTTTCAACTTTGACAATGTTGTCCAGTACTTTGTGTTGGTGATACTATGTCATTTTGCAGTGAGTTCCTGCAGAAGAGTAGATTTGATCTAAATGTACAGAAAATTAATTGTAGAGAAATAAACCCATCCAGTGCTTTTAAAGAGGACTTTTTTTTTTTCTGAAGTTCTCCTTTCCTTCTAATGAACTTGAATCTATCTCTTACACATCTATCTTTGCATTAAAATCTTTCTTTTTGCTGCATTGTAGTGTCTATGAAACAGTACCTGATATTTCTTGTCCCAGTTTTGGCTGACACCCATTTATTCTTTAGAAAAAAAGAAAGAAAAATTAATTGATTGCAGCAGCTTTTTAAAATGTTTGGTTAAATCTTATCACTCATGCCTGTCTCTTCTTTGAGCTTAAAAATAATTGTGTTTCTTATTAAGAATGGACTGTTTCTTCCATTTCATCTTCCATTGACATTGCAAATGGTGTAGAATCTAAATATCAATATTCCTGTGTTTTGTGCTGAGAATACTGGCAAGCTTTTCCAGAGCAACTTCCTAAAAATCAGACAAAAGATAAGGTTAAACAACCAAACCCTCATTGGACATGAAAGTTTTGGTTAGTCCAAGAATCTGTCCCTGCTCTGACTTCAGACTGAAATATGCTTTCTGTAAATACAAGGTTACAAGTATGCACACAAAAGTGTATAACTTTTAGCAGTGCAGATAGGGCAGTGTGTTGCTACATCTCCTAACTGCTGGTAATACAATAGATTTTTAAGAATACTGTGCATATAGTACTGACAAACCACATATCTAAATTTAACCATTGAAGAGGCTGATTAATCAAATCTATTCAAAGTCTGGCTGATCAGACTCTTCCTAAGCTTGCTTTGAAACCATTTGTTGTTCCAACTTCGGGTCAAAATGAAGCAGAACTGTGGCTGACCACTTGGTAGTGTATAAATGTGGAATGCAAACCCCTCATATCTTCCAAGTTCTCTACCATTAGCTTGGATGTATAAAAGGTTGAGGTGTGTTTTTTGAAAGAGCCATATTTGATGCTCTTCATGAGAAACTTTGGCAAAAATAGTTTTGCTTAATGTTGCTTATTATCCCTTGCTTTTTTGCTAATAATGTATTGATGAATACAGAATACAGAGCAAAGTATCAGAAGGATGTAAATCTTTGAAAAGATGAAACATAAGAAAGAAGTTTTCAAGTGGCTTTCAAACTCAGGTGTCCAAAACTCATGAATAATGAGCAGAGCACACATGTACATGAGCAGATTTCCTCTAAAGAGCTTTTGCAGAGCATCTCAGGAAGAAAGAAATCATCCAGTCTCTTCCCAGAGACTGTATGATCAGACTTGTAAAGACAATATTAGATCTACAAGAATCAATGAGAGCATTACCCTTGAAATTTCACCATTAGCATTTATTTCCCTCTTGAGCTTTTGTTTTCAGGAAAAGAGCAGTAGTGGCTTTTATAGAAGGAGAATGTGAACACATGGAGAGTTCCAGATATGTTGTATACAGGATCTATAGGAATAAGGCTCTAAAGTAACTGCTGAAGGAAACAGAAGTCTAGGGGCAAAGTGACATAAAAGCAAAATGGAAAAGAAGTAATAAAACCAAGGGGTTGCATTCTGGGTTTGAGCATTTCTTTCTTACTGTCCTTGCTTAATTACTGAACTGAAAGAGTGAACTGTGATAAGCAAAAAGAGGGGGTGGTTGGCAGCAGCTCAGCGGTTGTGTGTAAATAGACTTTTAGATAATAAAGGACAATTAATGGCTTTTAAAAAGTAAATTTCTAAGTGATTAACTTAGCCTTATGAGGGCTCAAAGGAAAATAGTAAAGCTGGGTTCAGCTACATGCTACTACCTATAAACTATTGGCATCATATCTGCTTCTTAAGATACCTTATTAACACCCTCTCTTTAACTCCCCTCATGGAACAAACTCACTAAGAGCTATAACAAAATATTGAAACCTTTCTCTCTCAGCTTCTGAAACCATCACATCTGGAGAATGCCTTATTTTACAGGGAAAATATTTAGCAATATAAAACCTGGATTATTCTCTTAAATGTCATGGCTGCCTCACATCCTTAAGCTTAAGCTCCACAGGAGCAGTACTGACAAGTGTTGGGTCATGATCTAGAAAAAATCCAGCCTAATTTGTGGCTGATGACAATGAGTGACAACTGAAATGAGCGGGAAGAAGCCCTGCCAGAATAACTAAGCCCAAATGAGAGTCCTGGATATCCCAGAGTGACTGTAGACTTGTTCTTATAGCATGGAGTTTGTGGTTTTTTAGCGCTTGTCTCACTCCTATTTTCAGTCTCTGTGAGATAATGTGGGTGTGGATGTGTGATGATGGGCACCCTTTAACTGGGAGAAGCTGTGAGAGTGGCTGTGGAAATGTCCTGTAGTTAATACAGTCAAGTCTTTTTCTCACAGAGCCAGAGGGAAGAGGTGCAGCTGTAGTTCTCCAACAAGGCAATGATGTGCCATGCTTGTCTTAGTTCCTGGATTCATCTCACTTTCCCTCCAATTTAATTTAATTTAATCTCCTATAATGAATCTCCTGTAATTGAATCTCCTATACTGAAAAACTCATTACCTGGAGAGATTTGGATGGGCAATGGAGTCAATCTCAAGAGGTATTCATCCTTGTCCATTGACTGGTGGACCTCTAGGGTCAGTAGGACCATGAAGGAAATACTCCTGGTTAGTGCCTGGGTGAAACAAATCCAGATCTGTGAGTTGAGAGCAACCTGACCAGGAAAAAGGTTCTGCGTACATTTCACTTTACCTGCATAAGGGGCAGAATTAAGTATTTAAGATGCATCCTCATGTCTTAAACCATTTTGATGAATACTCCACCTTAGCTTTTTTTCTAACACATTAATTACAATCAAGAATGGCTGTGCTACCCTCTGCAGTTTCCCTTAGACCCCCAAATCACAGAGCATTACATTTAAAAAAATGCTATGCACTGGTGCTTAAAATTGAATGTCATTTTTACTTACAGACACTAGCAGGTGTTGAACAGAGAAAAAAATACATATCATTTACCAGGATAGTAAATGTATTAGGGAAAGAAAAGAAATGTGAACAATGCTCACACTTCTTCAGCATTGTTATGCCAAAATCCAGTCTCCACCTAAGGTCTCTTATTCACTTCCAGTCTCTTATTTGATTCCCTATTTCCATTTCTGCTTAACTTCTGAACTTGACCCCTTTTCTGGTAAGGCCCTGCTTTATTCCTGCCCATTGAAGGGACTCGAGCACAGGCCCTATGAGGAGAGGCTGAGAGAGCTGGGGCTGTTCAGCCTGAAGAAGAGGAGGCTCAGGGGAGACCTCATTGCTGTCTACAACTACCTGAAAGGAGGCTGTAGCGAGGTGGGAACTGGACTCTTTTCACAGACGACCTTCAACAAGACAAGAGGACACAGTCTTAAGTTGTGCCAGGGGAGGTTTAGGTTAGATATTAGAAAGAATTTCTTCACGGAGAGGGTGATTAGGCTATGGAATGGACTGCCCGGTGAGGTGGTAGATTCTCCGTCCCTGGAGACATTTAAAAAAAGACTGGATGTGGCACTCAGTGCCATGGTCTAGCAACTGCTCCGGTGGGTCAAGGGTTGGACTAGATGATCTCTGAGGTCCCTTCCAACCCGGCTAATTCTATGATTCTATGATTCTATGATTTTGTTTTAATCTTTCATACCTCATCACATTGCGTGTTCAGCATAAGATACTGTGGCTGGGTTTAAAAATTTAATAAACAGAGGTTGATGAGGACAATAATAGCAGAAGCACAGACTACAGAGGACATTCCATAATTCTGCTTTTCTTATTATTATATTAGAGCCTCACTGACTTTTGTGCCACTGTAGAGTACCCTAAAGCCTCACATTATACATCCTTTATATAGTTCAAAGAAACAATCACTTCCTGTTTGGAAAGAGAGATAAAGAAGTATTCTGATGACTTTTATTTTTTTTTCTTAATTATAGGTGGTGTGAGAAAGAGCTACTCCCACAGACCTGGGAACAGGACCAGTACTGACTCTCTTGAAGCACTGAGTCAGGAGGGGAGAGAAGGTACCTTCAGTGTTCCTATACTATCCCCTGCACACTTTGCAGAGGTGCTATTTTCTTAGTTGTAGAGAAACTCTATAAAAGAGTATTGTTTTTATATGAAGGAGAGCCTTGTCCTTTAGGATATGGATTAAGATCACCAATTAATTTCTGTACAGGACATCCCACAAACCTCAGAATCAGTGTAATGATTTAGTCCTATCTGAACTTCCCTGTGACACCTGGTCACTGCCGTAGTCCTTGCAGAATAAACCTAATTTAAATTTCATCCATTTTCTTGTTATTGCAGGCTTTCATTATCTTGCTCTTTATCTGCCCTGAAGTGCATAACAATAATAGTGTTGCTTATATAGCTCCTTTCATTTTCAACATATTTTACAAACATTAACTAATTAATGGAGAAGGCAGAGCATCAAATCATTAATTTTTCAATCTACTGGTGAACTGATATAAACAGAGAATACAATTTGTTCACTACCTGAATAGTTCAGAGGTGGACTTTAATTTAAAGTGCTGGGTAATTTCACTGTCACTGATGATACCAGAGAAAAAAAAATCACTTTGTTACTCCTACATGAGGCAAGTTTTTTCAATTTAATTCATGCTTCAGTCCTTCATTTAAAATTAGTTGTGTTGAATAGGATGTCAGAAGATCAATATACTGATATTCATAGAAATGAAGAAATTAAGATCCCCACAATTATCATCAAAATCTATGAGTTTGACATTTTATCTGAAGAAATAATTTCATACAGTTTTGGAAGACACTTTTGTGCAATTTCATGCTCTATAAAAAATCCATATGGATACAGAACTGTGCCACTTTGTGCAAACATCTCAGTTATTACTTAATAATGGTTTAGCTTGTTTTTTCTCCATCTTTACTTTCATTGACCATCTACCATCATTTTCTGCTGAGAAGCAAGAGAAACTCCCAATTTATAACCTAAATTAGAGATACCTGATCAAAGTAAATCAAGCTGGCGGAAAAAAACTGTTGGTGCTGTGATAGGGCAGCAAAATTGGGGTCTCTCAAATTCCTTTTCAAAATATTTATTCTCTACTTCATGATATAGGATAAAGAATGAAAGAAAATGATCAAGGTGTATTTCTTGTGGTGGACATATTCATGTGTATTCAGGAAAAAACAAAGGACTTGGGAGACCTGCATTGTAATGGTAACTTTTTGTCTGTTATTTTTTGTAACTTGGGTAACCAAGCTGAAGCTGTGCAAGGGTTGGTTAGTGGTGAAGTCTTGTTCTCAGGGCAAAGAAGTTTGGAACTATTTGGAACAGTTCTTCACCCTTTTCAAATGTCTGTCCAGAACAGCCAAAGTTTAAATAAATAATAAAAAGAGATTAATCATTCTGGAAGTATTAAAATAGTGGGAAGGAACCACTTATTTTAAAAATAAAACAAACAAAAAACCCCAAACAAACAAAATAAATAATAAAAAAAACCAAAACCTGATTTCTTTTGAATTAATGTTTGGGTTCTCATTACTCAAGACCACAGGCAACTGCTGGCAAAGCATCTGAACTGTTAAAACAGAGGAGACTTAGCACAAATTATTATTTATTCAAATGCTGTGACTGGAAGGATACTTTTCAAAGAACAGCAGTGGTTACGGGCAACACGACGTGATGCTTAGGGGTGTAAATAGGTCCCAACCATGCCACTTCCTTTACCTACTACAGAGCACTGGAAAGCCAAGATCAGGGCTTGTGTGGTGGCAGCTATTGCTAAGGAAGGAGTTTCTCCAGAAGTAGCAATTGCTAGTTCTAGTCCAGTCATGACTTTCCTCAGCCATCCCAGCAAGTATTTCTTTTCAGGGATCTTCCTACCCTCCTTCTCCCAGATCTATTCCTCCTCCCTTATGTGCCCTTTCTGTGAATGGAGCAGCTTTTAAAAGGATTCAGCCCTCCAGTCAAGTATCAAGTGATTTGGGTGACCCAACAACATACAACAGCAAAGACCCACTGATTAATCAAAATTATTTAGCAAATATTTGTGAGTAGAGTATCTTTCAAGGTGAGGTTCTTGGTAAGCATTATCAATAAAAGGAACCTGATTTAAAATCTGTCATCTCTGCAGTAAGCAACTGAGTCAATTTGAGCTTTCTCCATAAGTGTAGCTCTTGGAAATGATATTGAGTTCCATGAAGAGCAGTCCTTGTTAGGCCTCTGTTGTAAATCTGAAACATTAGATTTTATTCTTTGTGGCAGCATATACTAAATATTATCAGGAGACTCTAGCTGCAGGCACAAACTTGTTTTATAAGTACAGCTCTCTACTGCCTCAGAGTTACTGTGGTAATGAAGAAAAGTTTGAAACAATGACAAGCTTGAGCCAAAGAGGTTTTTTCAAAAATTTGCCCAGAACACTTTTCTAAATTCTATTTAATCCAGACAGAGAAAGGGCGGGAGGGAGAGATGGAAGAGACTTCTGTATTTAATTTACTTCTTGATTCATTTGCAAATTGCTTGGCAAACAAGTTTATGCATATTAATTACATTTCTAATGAAACATATTTGCAGATGCACCTGTTTTCATGGCAAAATATAGATTGGGCTTGCAAAGCTAATACATATCCTTTAGTAACTGTTGGCTTAACCATTTTAATAGAATACGTATTGAAGGAGCAAATGCTGTCACCTAATTATTTGCTGAATTTAGCCTGTATAAGACAGAGTAGCAGGGGCTGGTTGTTGATGGATACCTCAAGATTAAAGGAGCCTGTATGAGTGCAAGGGGCAGGAGAAACATCTCATAGTAATCCAACAGAGTAATCTTCTCTCAGACTGGAGAAGTAGCTGGAAGAGAAAGTTTAATAAAAATTGCCTCGTTTATCTGTGCAAAGACTTGCCAGGTATATTTGCTTGGTGTTTCACAGGTTTTCCCCACGAGAATGGAGTCTTTTGACATATGTCATCATTGTTGATTCAGATGGAATCTTATTTGTTCTTTGGTTGGCAAGATGGCCCATGCAGTGCCACAGATGGGAGCTGACAATTTGAACTATATTGGTTAAAACCTGAGATGATGGGAAGTACATTGTGAAGTTAGACTTTGTTCCTGCAGGCAACTCTGAGCAATATATTTGAGTTTTGCAATATGGTATGATTTGAGTTTTTCAAACCAAGGTTGGTTTTGTTATCTAAAAGAAAATTTGACTTAAATTAACTTTCAATGTTTATTTCTGCATCATTATTTAAAGTATTTATTCAGTATCACAGTGTATTCTTCAGTGAGCTTGTAATGCATCTTGTAAAGAATTGCCAGAACTATAATATAACATTAACAAGTGTAATGCTAAATGGTGCTTGTTAATGGTTGAAATTATAGTTTAGATCCTGGGAGTACAAAAGCATTGTAAGATTCTTTGCATTTGGATGTGGGTTTTGGAATTCATATTTATGTTGATTAAATTTATGCTTGGGGATCTGGGAGAAAATATGCATCATGAAAGCTGAATGTCTCATAGCTGTGCTTTGCCACTGTGCCTGGTGCTGAAATGATTCCTGCCTGTTGCAAGCCTCACTCAAGACACAGTAATTATAGTAATTAATGGCATTGTAAAGAACTGCTTATTTTTAGTAGGTGTAATTGCTGAGGGTGCTTCTTTTTGAAATGCTTTAAACTGCATTCTCTGTCAGGAAGAACAGAGACTGTCATCTCTATTTTTTTTTTCTAATTGAGAGAAACAAATCCATCACCAAACTTCTAAGGGCTGTTGGAGCCATAGTTTGCGCTGAGAAGAAACTTGGTGCCTCAAGGAGCAATCCTGATTGATTTTTAATGTGTCTGCTCCTGGAGTAAGATACTGTTTTAACACTTGAACAAAGGTGTGACAAGTGATTGTGATGAGCCAAGTACAAAGCTTACCTTGTCACCAAGATTCAGATCAGACTGTGCTTACAGGGATAGTCTGAGCTTTCTAAAGATCAGTTCCTGACAGGTAAGCATCCTGTTTTCCCTGTGGCAGGCTTGTTTCCTTCCTTCAGAGATGCACTGCAAGAAGCTCATAGTTTTTCTGCAGCTTAATGGGGGAAAATTGAATAGATACAAGAACAAAGAAAATATCTAGCTATGATCATGATTTTGGAATGAGCAAATGGATTTAATCTGTGAAAAATCAAACAGAAATATCATTTTCTGTAACATTTAAGTGACTAAGTAACATGCAGAGAAAAAGAAAAATCAGCTAAGTGAAGAATAATATGAAATGATCTACAGCAGATATTCTGAGACCCGTGGGGATAATGAGAAGAGAAACAATGAATGAATTTGAAAAGTACAGAAAACCCTTTACTACCAAGTTACAAGACAAATCATTTTGAAAGACAGGCCAGGATGCAACAAAACCGATTTAGCATGTTAACTAAAGAAAGAAGCTATTAAAAAGGAACTAAAAATGAAAGCATTAGAATCCTAATGAGACATGGTTCTGTTATCTGGATCCATCATATCACTATCTTCTTCAGTAGATCTGATGGGGATAGTAAGTGACAAGGCCAGTGGTGTTTCAGTGCACCCAAATCCAGGGTCCAAAACACCAAAATGCAACCTACCATTTCTTGGTAGGCATTTGAAGGCTGCCATCTATTGTAGAGTATGGTATCAATGCACATTTTGACAGATACTGAAGACTTACTCCTCAGCAAGGAACACCCTCAGAGGCATTCTTGGTAGAGAAACACGGGATAAAGCTCTGGAGAGAAAAGGAGCCCAGGAAAGCTCATTTATATTCAAGTATCACCCCCTCTAAGCTCAGAAGCAATGCATACCAACAAAGACAAAGTCAGGCAATAAAGCCAGGAGGCCTGCATGGAGGAACAAGGAGCTCCTAGATTAACTCAGACATAAAAAAAGAAGCCTACAGAGGAGAGAAGCAAGGGCAGGTAGTCTGGTATGAATACAGAGAGATTGTCAGAACAGCCAGGCACCAAATTAAGAAAGCTGAAGGCCTGATAGAACTAAATCTGGCCAGGGCCATCTAGGGCAACAAGGAACACTTCTATAGGTATGTTGGTGATAAAAGAAAGGCTACAGAAAATTTGAGCCCTCTCTAAGAGGAAATGGGAGACCTGATTATGTGGGATATGGAGGAGGGTGAGGTACTCAATGACAGTTCTGCATCAGTCTTCACTGACAGTCTTCGCTAAAACCACACCACTCCAGTCACAGAAGGTAAAAGCAGGGATCGGGTGAATGAACAGCCACTCACAATATGTGTAGAACAGATTCAGGACCACCTAAGGAATCTGAAGGTGCACAGGTTCATGGGACCTAATGGGGTACATCTGTGGGTCCTGAGGAAACTGGCAGATGAAATTGCTAAGTCACTATCCATCATATTTGAGAAATCATGGGAGTACAATGAAATTCACACTGACTGGGAAAAGGGAAACAACTCATTTTTAAATACGGGAAAAAAACAAGACCCAAGGAACCATAGCCCAGAAATCCAACCATATCCTGGGCTGCATCAAAAGAAGTGTGGCCAGAAAGTCAAGCAAGGTGATTCTCTCTCTCTACCCTGCTCTTGTGAGACCTCATCTGGAATACTGTGTCCAGTTCTGGAGCCTTCGAACAAGAATGATATGGAGAGGTTGGAGGGAAGGCAACAAAGATGATCAGAGGGCTGAAACACATCTTCTACAAAGACAGGCTGAGAGAGATTGGGCTGTTCAGTCTGGAGAAGAGAAGGCTCTGGGGAGACCTTATGATACTGTTCCAGTACCTGAGGGGGGCCTACAAGAAAAGACTTTTTACAAGGTTAAGTCATGACAGACCAAGGGAGAGAAGTTTCAAAGTGGAAGAGAGTAGCTTTAGATTAGATATTGGGAGGAAAATCTTTAGTGGGAGGATCGTGAGACACTGGAGCAGTTGCCCAGGGAAGTGTTCAAGGCCAGGTGGGATGGGATCTACATGGGAGGTGTCCCTGCCCATGCAGAGGGGGTTGGAACTACATGATTTTTAAGGTCCCCTCCAACCGTAACAATTATAGGAGTCTATATTGTCAAAACCTTACTGATTCACAAGAAGCTAGCTCTGTCCCAACTTGGTGAGCACTCAGTTTTAAATAAGTGGGTTTAGTTAAAAGCTGAGTGATTAAAAGAACATATATGACATAAAGAGATTAGCACCACACTACTTTTATACCATGGTAATTCGTCTGACTTCAGACAAATGACTTCTGGTTTTTCATGTGAATATACGTAGTCAAAAGAGGGACTGTTGTACAGTGGGGAAGAGACCAGGTGGCAGAGCACAGCCGGTGCAACAGACTGGTTTAAACTTGAAAATTTTAAGGGGGTTACAGAGCAGTCATTGAGAAAGAAAGCACAGAAGTCACAGTGAGTTGACAACAAGAATTTTCTGGGGAATAGGCTTTGACTAGCTTTGACTCCCTCTCTGCTTTGTCTTTGGAAGGTGAAATGCAAGGAATGGGCAAATCTGTCTGGAGAGGATGTGTTGGGCATGGAGCAGATGAAGAATTTAGCTGCTTGTGCTATCAGAAAAGCCAGTCCTCACTAGCTGCAGGTCTGTGTGGAAGCACTGATTTGCTACGTGATGCTCTGTGGAGGACAGCTGTCAGATGGGAAGGACTGACTGCTGCAAATTAGGTCATTTGGTTTGTTCAATCCAGTCACCTCTGACATTGTCTGCAAGTTTTACCAAAAATTCATTGACACAACGGTGTATATATATTCAACTGTGCTGGAGAGAGCCAGAAGTCAATGGAGAAAGAGCATTTCATGTCAGTGTGCATTCAATCTGAAGGTAGATTTTTCTTTGCTTATTGTTTGTTTTAGGGTTCGGTGTTTTCTTTTTTTCTGGTTGTTGTTTCTCAGAGGAAAAAAATCTGTCTCTGCTGATGTGGTTGTTAATATGTGGAAACTGTCTAGAAGCAGCTCCATAGGCTGACAGGCTAAGATCCCTTTTGTTCCTCTGCTCTGCCTCCAATTTAGTAACCAAATCTCACTGGAAACCCAAACACAAATCATGAGCAGGCAAATTGTAAATGCACTTGTGTCAATATTCCCACTTTCTGATGATTCCTCAAGCGGGACTTTCCATGGCTATTTTTGCAGCTCAAATAAAACTGTAGGAAATAATGCAAGTATACTAAGGTGCTAAATGCAATGGTCAACAATTAAAGGTTCAGCCTATGTCCATTTTAACGAGGTGTTAATTGAAAGCAGAATAAAAGTAAATGGAGAGCTCAGAAAGAAGGCTTGTTGGATTTGTTGGAAACCAGAACTGAGTAGATGCTGGACTATAATACAGAATAAGGACAAGTTAAATTCTAGTTTTTCCTACTTCAGACTGTGTTACAGTTGTACTGGTTGGAACATTTGTAATTGATTTACTAAGACTATCTCTCCAAGTTCAAAATAACAGCTGGGTAGTATTTAATTGCTGAAACAGGATCGTTCACATATTTACATATAGAAAATTAAGGAAGCAAAATAGTCATTCTGGCCACGTTCCATTCTTTAATCCTCCAGCTAAACTGAAAATTTGTCTAGTGCTATGCTGCCTAATCACATCACAAAACACTTATGTCATTTTATAGCCTTTCCGTATCCCAGAAGAATGTGGCAAGACTACACTTCCACATTTCAAGTGTTTAAACCAAGGAGAAAGCTGTATGAAGGGCTCTCAAAAGCACTACTTTATCTCCATATTCACTATTCAGGCTTAAAAGCAAACTCTCTTTTTTGGCTGCTGCATAGGATAAAATATTTAAAGACATGTCTTTGATTTCCTACTTTAAATAAAAAACAAAACCTCTGTTTTTAGGTAGCTAAATCACATTTTGCTCTGATAGTTCATTGAGCTCACTGGAGACTTGTGTCAGTCTCAATTTTCAAAGAGCTATGAGAGGTTTTAGTTTTGTAATTCCTCTTTGACTGAATCCTTTATTCCCTGCTGGAAATGTAGTAAAGCTGAAATATCAGTCCTGTGATAGCTGGGAATACTCTTGCTGGGGTTTTTTTCCTGCAAAGCCAGTGTTCATGTAGCTAATGGGGGTAGTTTTGAAGTGCCCTTAAGCTGCATCTGTAACTTGAAGTGAAGCGCTGCTTCTTTTTTTTGCTTTTTTTTTATTTAATTTTTTTTTTCCTCTTCTTTCAGGGGTTGTTACTTTTAGTAACAAAGTCCAACTCTCTTCCACATCTGCTCATTTAGCAATAAAACTGGCCCATAGACTGTGCAGCTGCCAAAGAGCTGCATGACCGGGTGCTTGCCATACGGTCAGATGAAGGGGAATCCCCGAGCGGCAGAAAGCCAGCAACAGCATTTCAGGGACATGATCTCCTGGCTGATAAGACCCTGAAAAAGAAAACGTAGCCAAAATAAGCAAAGCAACCTTTGCAGAATCATTGTCAGCCCATATTAACTGACTAGAGCAACACAGGCCACTTCTGTTTATTGTAGTCAAGCTGTCCTTTTGCTTGGCTGTTAATCAGGAGAAGCACAAGATAGCATGTGATGTTAGGATCAGCTTTGTCCCTTCCTATTCCATCCTGAACATGAGCAGATTGAAAATCCACTTCTTGCAGCCTGAACAAAAGTATTTTGTTCAGCCTGAACAAAAGTATCACAATGCCACTGGATGGGCTGTTTTGTGCAAACATGATCCAGCTGGAAGGCATCCAAGGCTCACAGCATTTGTAGGTGGCTATACAGTATGGTTTGTCTCTCTAACACCATGTCTCAAATGGTGCACCTGAATTCCCCTCAGCCCTGCTAACATTCTGCTCAAGCACAATGCTCCCAGACAGCACCATGTATGCTGGTGAACTGGCACCTTGATAACAGTAGGTCTGGGGTTCTTTTTCCTTCAAGGTTGGAAAGACCTCTAAGATCAACCTGGGTGAAATCAATTTTGGTACAGAGAAATGCAATGTAGTTCAACAGACATTATTCCAAATGCCTGTGAAACTTAATAGAATTTTTTTTAAAATCTTATACATAAGAAGTTTTGAACCCCCAGTAGAATTTTCTTACAAAAATGTTAGTCCCTGTTAAATTTCACCAGATAGTTTCAGGAAGCCATTTAGGAGTTGCTATTTTCCTTACATAAATATACAGTTCTTATTAATAACCACAAAGGTAAGAAACAACAAACATAATTGTACATATGCCAACAGGAAAAAAGTCAAGAAAATGAAGACTGTTTCATATGTCTCTTTCCCTCCTATTACTCCTGCAGCTAACTCATCCTAACCTTACCCTGCACTCTGCCTCTGATCACAGGTACATCTAAATGTATCCTGGAGATACATGTTGGTATGGAAGCAAAAAATTCCCTTCTCTAAACAGTCAACAGCTTATACTATTTAAACAGCTTTCCATTTACACATTTTCTGTAATCTGAACTTTCAATATTAAAGACTTAGAGAACCTCAAGGTTCAACATAGTGCAAGACAGCTACAGGTATTCTGAACATTTGACTTTTGGCATCCATTTTGATTAAAATCCATTAGCATTTTCATAGATTCATAGAATCATAGAATGGTTTGGGTTGGAAGGTACCTTAAGAATCACCTAGTGCCAAATGCCCTGCACAGGCAGGGGCCAGGGATCACAGACCAGGTGCTCAAAGCCCCATCCAACCTGACCTTGAAGATGTCCAGGGAGGGGGCATCCACAACTTCCCTGGGCGACCTGTTTCAGTGTCACCATCCTCACAATAAAGAATTTCTTACTAAAATCTAATCTAAATCTACCCTCTTCCAGTCTGAAATGTCTTCCCTTAGTTGTATCACTACTTTTCCTTGTAAAAAGGTCTGGTACAGTAAGGTCACTATAAGGTCACACCACACACAGCTCACACACATCCCACAGAGCTCAGTGCCATCAGCAAACTTGCTGAGAGTGCATGCAATTCCACTCTCTATGTCTCAAACAAAGATGTTAAACAGCACCAGTCCCAGAGCTGTTTAATCCCTGAGAAATACCACTCATCACTGACCTCCATTTGGACATTGAACTGCTTTCTATGTCAATCTACTCACCAACAATATGCAAAAATCTGGCATGCCAGGATTTGCTCTGGGGAATAAAGGGTTGACCAATGATAGATTTCACATTTCAAAAATGGAAAAAAAATATCCACGAAACATGGTGAAATAATAATTACATGTAAGTGGTGTGTAAATGATAATGTCTGATTGAATACCTCCCTTACTGGAGATTCTACTACTATGGTAACAGACAAAAAGCCTAATATATTCTGACTAATCAGGATTGATGTTAATTAAAGTAGAGTTCAAGATAATGACTTCTCATTACTATGTGATAGCTTGAAATAGATTGTTCTGCCTCTAGGTAAAATAAGCAATTAGATAACTTCTGTTTTTAAGGACTTCTTAAAAAAGAAGTCCTATCTCATTCTCTATTCTTTTTCTATTGTCAAAACATTAATATGTACATGTCTGATTTTTATCTTTGCTCATTTACATGTACTTTTTAGTGGTTCTCAAACTGCTTTATTCTTTCTCTTCAAGGAAATTATTTTTCCTGTTGCTATAAGTAAATCTCAGCTTATAAGTAAAAAGAAATAAAAGAGAAGCTAAGAATAAAGCCTTGGATTATGCACTGGAAAATACAGACAATGTGAAGGAAAAGCAGAGTTTAATCCCTTGGAGAAGTGGTAGAGTTCTCTTTAGAAAAGGTAAAACCCCTTCAGTTTTGTCTTCCTAATCACTTGACTACCCTGCTAGGAGAATGTTGGAACAGTAAAAACCCCATTTGGAAGATTATTCTTGATTTTGCAGAGAGGAAAAAAGCAAGGAAAAAAAAAGTCATCTGAAAAATCTTTCAAATCCTTTACTATCATAAGTGGTGGTTTCAGCATCATCAAGAGCCTCTCCAAAGCCTAAGTGCTTATGACATGGAACCATCAGACTTCTTCAGCAAGGAAAACAAAAGAGGCTTCATTTCAATGACAGAATGGTTCTATGAGATTTCTTCATTATTTTCTTTTTTTCCTCTCTTAGACACCAGATTTTTTTTAAGTTTATACCTAAATTGTAAAGGAAAAGACTAATGAATTCATGCATCCCTACTTGCTTGTATCTGTATAGAACTGTTTCATATAGTATGTTCTCCCCTGTTTTATTTTTCCTTGCTGTAAATTCCCCTATAAAACTCAAATTAGCAGGACCTCACAAAGCCCATGCAATCTGTTGCAAATAGTTGGGAAGAAATTTGTTTAGAAATCATTAATTTGTTTAACAATGAAGTGAAATGAACACCAAAACAGAAATGGAAATATAGTTTGTATTAACTGTAGGATTGGAGTGAAATATCTCTGACTATGGTATATAGATGAGAAACAGAAGCACTCAGAAGGGAAATACTTTTATACTATCTGTAAGGGCAGAATAAGGAAATATTTGCATCAAAGAAATTAATGAGTTCTCATTGTGTTGCATGATTCATGGTATCCTGTGATACAACTACTTGGAATTGAATAGCAAAGATATCATTCCCTAAAGGTAGAATTTGTTGCCACCTGAAATAAATGGAAAATGTTCACTAACTACTATCAACAGAAGGACAATGGCACACATCTGAGACATTAATCACACATGAATTCTCCAGCCAGACCTTTACAACATTTTGCAAAATTGGGCCAAGCTATATAAGTATCAATAGGACCCTTTCAAACTACCCTCTGTGTTGCTTTTTAATAAGGATATATGTGTAGACCATTTTAAATTGGATGGTCTGATAGTTTTACAACTTTAACTCATTCAAAGAAAGTAGAAAATAGTGTGTTGGGAGACATTCGGTGACACATAGGAATTTCTGAAGTACTTGAGAAGCTTGAAAATAATTTAATTACCCTTGTATCACATTGGTTTTCTTCCTGAGGTCTTGGGAACTATATAGTTACCATCTGTGTTCATCCTGGAATATTTAAGGCCCCTGGCTAGGAAGTCCTTGGTTTACTGTGAGATTTCTGTTTTATCACATTAATTATTGCTACAGACAAGATCTAATGGAATTCTTTTCAGCTTTCATCAACACTTAGTACCAAGGAACATTTGTCATCTTTGATGAGGTAGGGGGCAAGTAGAAATGTTAGGCTATAGTCATTATCAGACTGGGAGAAAAATAATTAATGCCATAGTCTGTACTGAGAGAACTTCAGAACAAACAAAAAATAGTTGGCTTTAATGAAGAAGCTGAGGCAAAAGAAGGATACTTATCAAAAAGGTGAATTGAGGTGCTGTTGGAATTCTCATTAGTGAAAATCAGAGACAGACAATAAAATAGAAATAACAGTCCACTTATAACTTGCTTAGGTAAAAGAGAAAATTATTTTCAGTGTATTTCTGGATGAAAGAGCAGATTGAGCAGTATATCCCAAATTCAACACAGTTCATAATATGCTTTTCTGATTCCAGGTCAGGCTTTTCAGTAGACAAGAGCACTAAGCACCCTGCTGCTTCTGTATTACCACTTCTCACAAGGCACAGAATAGCAATAAGGACACTCTGCCTCCTAAGTGCCAAAGTGAGGAAGGAACTAGAACTGCTTCATGTGAAGTACACCGAGTTAGAAGTGGTTGGTGACATCCCAGTGGCTGGTGACAATCCCAGCAACATTTTCCCAGATAATAAAGAGAAACTGAGCCATGATTCCCAAGGAGTTGCATGCAGTCAGATTTGCAGTGTGCAACTGCTCCTGGATAAATCCTGAGTGATAATTTCATGTCAATCTGTCCAGCCATGGTTTTTAGATTTTTTTTTTCCTTACTTTCTTATTTGGAATTTATTTTCTTCTTTTGAGAACCTTTCCCTTTCTTTTCCTGTAGTTTTCAGGTACAAGGAATGATTCTTCTCACTTTTTCCTAGTGACTTTTTTTCTTAGGTGACCCAAACAGATATGGAGCTGCCATTTCTAAAGCAGAAAGAGTTTGATGGAGATTTATGGGGTTAGTTTTTTTTTATTTCAGTGTACTCTTGTCTCAGTTACAGTTTATTAGAAGCTGGCTTATTCTTTTCAATATTTTCATTTAAAAATCCTTATATTTTCCCTTCCTATATTCTTGTGTCCAAGCATTTCTTGGATATGTCTGTAGACACTGAAAATGCAGAAGTCAATAGCAAGCTTGGGCAGTTGAGCAGACCACAGATGAGCAGCACTAAGAAACTCTGATACTGGTCTTACAAACCAAGGAATAGAACACATCTATAGCTCTGGAAGCAGTGAATGAAAGCAGAATAAAACAAAAACTACTCTAGCTTATGGTCAGCCAAATATGCAGTACTATGCTTGTTAAAATCAACAATAGCTACTTGGAACTGGCCGAGAAGCATAGGACTTTGGAATGACTTTCAGGTCATATGTAGAAAAGGAACAAGTCCAAAATGTTGCATTACATAGAAGATGTAGGAGTGGAAGGAAAATCAGTAAGGCTTTGGCTATGACTTTCAGATATGTTTTTTTTAATGTAGCAATTAGAATTGAAGTCAAGAAATATCTCTGTAATCACTGACATGATCTCAGGCAAAACATCATCTGGGGTTTTGTTGTTCCTACCTGTAAAAAACAAGAAATACCTGGAAATTCACAAGGATGATGTGTTACATATAATGTCTAGATTATGATGTTCAGAAGACAATATGTGATTCTTCACTCATTCGCCCAGGTCCTTCAGAGAATAAAGATTAAACTAAAACCAGGAGCTCAGATTTTAGTCCTTCTGAAATTGTAAGATTAGGAGGCTTTATATTTGAACATGCAACTGCATTCAGAGTTGGAGGGAGCCTAGAGGAAAAAGAAATATTTTAAAGTAACAAGTAATAGGTCATATGGCTGTGATTTTATGATTTTTGAGTTATGCAGGGTGCAGAGTACCTTCATGGGAACTTTCTTATGGGTGATGAGAAAGAAACTTAGGATGAGCTTGTGGTTTTGCTGCTGTTGCTGAAGCTATCAAAAAAACCATCTTAGTCTCTAGGTGTACCTTGGGAATTTGGCAGTCTGTTTGTCCAGCTGAATAAAACTGCTGAAGCTCCACTGATTTGAGGAAAATCAATGAAGATGTGACAACTTGCCTTGGCTGATGAGATGGCCTAGGATTCTACTTTCAGTACCGAGCAGAAACTTAGTCTGCTGACAAAGAGCTGTCAGCATGTTGTAGTGTTTGTAAGATTTGTTGCATAATGTCACTTAAAGGGATGGTAAGGGGAAAAGGAGACACTGAAAAGTAGCAGCTCTGGGCAGAAGACCAGAAGCAGTCATTTCACTGTCATATCCATTAAAAGAAAAGGGAAAAAAAACATCTGTGGCAGCTAAATTGGTACAATAGTCAGCAGATGAAAGCAAAAAAGATCAGAAGAAAAAACCCACGAAACATAGAAAAATGAAACTGGAGAAGTTTAAACGTGTTTTTTATTTCCAGAAGTTTGCAATGGAAAGGAGGAGGTAGAGGAAAACGTTTTATTAAAAAAATATGACAAGTTGAAACTCTTTCCTTTTCATGCAAGGAAATCACTCACAGAAGGAAGGTAGGGCTGCAGCACATTGTATTCCTCTGCACTCCCAGCCATGAGGTAGAGATCCCATCACAAGCAAATCCAGGGAATGGTTGGTGCTGGAAAATCTCTAAGGGGATGCTCTGGTTTCCTGTAGTTCTGTTTCTTTTGCCTTTAAATACTCTGATATTCTTTTAAAGAATGCTACTCTTTAAAAATGAGCTTTACACAGGCGACTTCATGGCACATTTCACAAACATGTAGATCCTCGTGGTCTGGCAAAATTCCAGTTTGGAAATTGCATCTGAATTGGATAATTACATCTGCATGAGCTCAGCTAGAGATACCATCCTGAGCACAGGGCAAATCCTGCACAAAAGCTGCTGACCATTTAAAAAAGAGACTGTGAAGTTGGTGTATTATTAAAGGTTGATTTTAAAATCAGGGTGACTGTGTTGCTGCCTGACTATGGTGTGCTAATCAGCTGAAATTTGCAGAGTATTTTTTACATTGTTCATGATAAACAGAGTCATGTAAATGTATGCTACTTCACAATGAAAAGAATAGGGTGTGTATATTAGGGAAAGAAAAGAGGAGTAGGAAAGGTTAAAGTTATGGAAGAGAGAAAGAGACTGAAAGTAAACTAGCAAAGAAGAAAAAGGGATTGCATATGTTCGGTGTCACATTCAAGATACTCCACATAGTCTGTTTTATTATTATAACAAGAAAATATAAAAAAAAAATTGAATGAAGGATCATACAAGATTTAATTTGCCTATTTTATTTTAATTCTGTTAATATACTACTACATATTGCACTTAAAATACAGAAGCAGAATTTTTATTACTGTTATTCAAAATACAAGCAATGCTTGATAGCTGTTGTGAAACTTCATTATGTATCCTTACATAAAGTGACATTTGCATGCATTGCATGCACAAGACCTCCCTGAAGTTCAGTACAGCTGACAGTGAAATTTTCTCAAAGTATTTGTAAACATACAGGGCCTGTGAACACATTTATTCATATTATTCTGGAGGAAATGCTTTTATTTCTGAAACACTGGGAGATGCTTTTAAGTAGCTAATAGCATATTCACAAATGGTATCATCAATAGAACAGATACATTCTGGCCAGCAGAACCCAGTGCTGCTCTAATCACTGCCAATTTAATTCATGAATCATTGACATGCTGAGGTACAATTCTGTTAGCAAAGGAGGAGCTTAAGGGATACAGAAGTAATGCCTTCTGAAAGAAAGTTTTTAAAAAAATAATGTTTATCATATAGGACACTTTTTTGGAGGACTGCTCAAGAACAGGACTGTGGAAAGAGGATAATATGGTATGTTTTTAATGCAGGGTTACTTGTCAGTTCTTTCAGTGTCAGAATCAGGCCTCTCCTCTTGTAATAAAATAACTCAAAATAATAATAAAAAAGAGACCCTGAATATAAGTAGGCTTCCTGGCTTCATCTGGTTCCAGAAAATTAAATCAGCCATCCAGAGTAGTCACAACTTCTCTCTATGGTGGCTTTAGCCAGTAATCTATTACTTAAAAGAAAGAAAGGGCAGAACAACTGATATTACTCCCCTTTTATTGCTGTGGTATAAAATGTAAGTGATGGCCATATTTTTGCTTCTGTGACTACAGTTAATCATATTCAGGCCATCCCTAAGCTTATCAGGTGACACTGCTTTGTGCATTCCATTCTGCTGCATTGGCCAAAAGCAGTTTCTGATTTAGCTACCAATGCCAAGACTAAAGAAGTCTAGGAGATGTGTGGAAGGAGCCCTTCAGTGACCCTAAAAATGCTGTCAGGCAGGATCATATGTGCCTAGGAACATAGGGTACCTACGTGCTTTTGAAGGTTTAGCATCTGCAATATTTTTTGATCCCAGCCTAATTAGTCAGCAGACCATGCTCTTGGTCATGAGCAGCAGAGAAAGAATCCTAATGTGCCATGCCGAGCAGTGCTTCATTAAGATCAAGTCTTTGATACAGTATGCATAGTCACAGACATAAATGCATTCTGCTTAATTGTAAAGCTTTTAGGAATGCAGTGTCTTAGTTCAGGAGACAATAATGAGTAGGCACTGTCAAAGACAGTTCATGCCTTAATGGGGCTCAGTCACACTCTGGAGGTGCCTGTGACCATGGACAATACAGGGTTCCTGTAATGATTCTACACTCTAAGCACCTCAGTTAGATGAGGCTTTTAAGACACAGTTTTAAAACCAGGAGGAAAAATTATGTTCATACAATGGACCTCCAGAACAACGTAAGCCACAGAATTTCACCAAGGATTATTATTGCCTGTGTGTTAAGCCTTCTGCTTGAACTGGGCTATATCTCTTAAAAAGATCATGTGGAAGAACTGCCTGCTTGAAACCAGGATGTTAATTTTTAGTATTATAGTTCCGACATATTTCCTAAAATTGTTGAAATGCCAGATGCCACTTTGGTGAACTCCAGATGGTGGAAATTTAATCAGTTGTGAGATGTAATTTACTAGAAATGCTCCTTTACAGCAAAAGTAGATCCCAGGCTCCTTCTTTTTTGAAGTATTTTGGTGTGTTTTTCAGACCATGCATTTAAACTTTCTCCACTGTACAGATTTACGAGTATTATTAATGTAAAAGAAAAACTACAGAAGTAAATATTGCTTTCAATGCAGGGTACTGAGAAGTGCAATTTTTTATTATAGGGGTTGCCCAAGAATCTAGAACATCAGACTATCTTTTTTTTTTTTTTTAAAGCTGAAAGCCTACTTTTGTTTAGTGTTCACAGTGTGCCATAAAATACTTCCTTCTACTTCTCAACCTCAGGGTACGATCTCATAAGGTAACAACATGCATAGTTTAAAATATTTGCATAAGGACCAGGCTCTCTGGTCTACTCTGTTTTGTGCTGCCTGTAGCTTCCCAGCAAAGGTTCCACCATTGATGAGAGAGGATGAAATTAAGTATTGCTCTCTTCATGTTTCCCCTTTCCAGCCAGCAACAGAGCAGTGGGCAGCAGGCAGAACATGATACACTGCTGTCCCCATCCATCCTGTATTCTCTGTGAGTGCATCTACCATCTTTATTCAAGGAGACTGAACTGCTGGAAGGAACATAAAAGATTTGACCATGTGTTTCTATTATGGAAGCCTTTTATATTGTTTCTTTCGGCTAGAAGTGCAACCTGATAATAATATGTCCAATTTCCTCTTTGGGCCTCAGGAACTACACAGCACTGCAATGTCATATAGAAAGATAGAGTGGTAGGCTGCAGAGAGCAGATGTGATTCCCTGATTATTCCTGCATAGAGTCTGTTTGTTTGGCCACTATTGCTTTTTTTTTTTTTTTTTTAATTTGTAACTCTGTGGACAAAATTCAGAAGGCACAAGACATGAGGGCAAGAATTTGAGAATTTTTACTTTTTTAACCTGTGAAAATAACTAGAAGTAATACGAGGCTGGGGGAGCTATTTGCACCAAACAAATCATACCCAACATCTCAAAAAAGCATAAATACTCAAAGCCAAAACCGTCTCCTTCCACTATGAATTGCACTGCTGATATTCTTGCTTTCATAGTCTGTGTAGTGTTGGTTTCAATGTGTCTCATTCAGTTTTCATGTCCAGTAAGTAGTGGACATGTGAACTGACGGGAATCCCAGGTTCACAATATCTGTCCTGTTTTTCAGGTTGGTCCTCAGCTCTGTCCTGTCCTAGTTGCCCAGGGTATCATCAACAATGGATTTAATGCAGAATTAGACAAGGCTAAAGAAAAATTCACTATCAGAAATAGCTGTGGTAACCTCTGACATAGATTTGTGAAAGGACTGGGAGGGCATTACATGAGAGGCTGCTATCCCACTAGCTTCATTTCCCCTCCAGGCACACTGAATCTGTGTTCATACCTCTAAAAACAGCAGCTATTTCAGAAATATAGGTGAGGTCAACACTACTGATGGGTTAAAAGCAATCAATCTCCCCTTTCTCCCTTTCTTCATTCCTCTTGGATAAATAATAAACTCTGCTACAGGGAGAAATTCGATGCATTGATTTGGTCTTACCCAATTTTTGTTGTCCCTCAGTTAAATGGTTCAATGAGCAGAACATATGTTGAAAGAAGCAGCAGCAAAGCACAGGGATGGTGAGGCCAGATGATCACTGCTTGGACCAAACTCTGAGCATCTGCCTCTCTACCAACAAAATCATATGACACCTTTCATCCTCAAATATCTCACTGCTGAGTGCACTGTAAAACTTGACCTGCCTCTCTAAGAATTACTTCATGTTGTGCTGAAACCCAGCTCCTCTGGGACTGCAAAGTGCTGCCTGATAAGGGGCATACTGCGCCATGAATGGAGCTGAAATTAATACTGGGTTGTCTGATCTTTTGCAGGAGAATTTCTGTCAAGATGCTGGGACAGAATCTCCATTCAAGCCAAAAGGTTGATAAGGTAATTAAGGACAAGGGGTATTCATGAGACCAGGTTTACACCTTATTTTAAGTGTGCCATCAGTCCCATCCCTTCTCAGGGTATAAAGAAGTTGTTAGTTCAGCACTAATAATTGCTTAAAGCTAACAGGACCTTCAAATTCTACAGTTCTTCTTGGAAGTTACTGATTCTAATAGTAGCCCTGCTCCAGTTACCCTTTACACATTGATAAAATGTCAGCTTTCAGGACATAGAGGAAATATGCACTTTCTTTGTGCTGTGTATCCTCTGCTGCAACACCGGTAATCAGCCACTTATCATATAATCAGCTCCTTGCTGAACGATACGCCATGTGTGATCAAATGGATGCTGAATAAATTCAGAATGCAATTTTATCTAGCCTGTTTTTTGTTGATATTTCATTCTTAGTAGATTTGAGCCTTTTTTACCTTGTGAAAAATGGCTGCATTTGAACGAAAAATTGTTTTATTTCTAGATAATGGACTATGCCAACTTCCATTTCTTTTGGAATTCAATAGAAAGTCTTTGGTATATCAGGATATTTTCTACATCCTTATTTACTTTTTCTTCCTTTGAGACTATACTCTTTGATATAGCTAAAACTCCAATCTTCACTCATATCTCCTGGCTCCAGCAATTCTTTTTTGATTTCCATTGTTTTCTGTGTGGCAGGAACTTTTGCTATCAAGCGTTACATGTAGTTTTCCACTTATGTAGCTATGAGCTAAGAAATTACAACAATTTCTTCAGGCCTTCCATGCTAAGTGAATTTGGCTCAGTCTTTCTCAGCTATCAGCCCTTGTGTTATTGTTAGGGAATGCTTCAGTGATATTTATTTGTCATTCTGGTAATGCAAGTTCTTTTGCTTTTTACGCTGAGGCTTTGAAACCTGAACACCTGACAACGTAGCACTTCCTCCTGAAAAAGTCTAATTAAAATGTGCTAATGCAGTGACCCTTGGTCACTTGCAACCCCTGCAGACGTCTCCTACGGATATCTGGTTTTGTCAGCCTTCAGCAAAGCAGAAAGGTTGGGATTTATACAAAACATTACACAGAGAGCAATGTGTGGCATTACGCAAGGCACCCCAGTTCCCAGAGCTGCCGGGGAATAGTGTGCTCTCCATAGCTCTTGGGAAAGATGCAGCCTGCTCCTGCCACGTGATGCAGATGCTAAGTTCCACGCAGCTGCTTATCAGACATTTTCTGCAGCTTCTTTAATGATTTGATTTGCGTATTTACCTATATTGTGTGCACAGCCATAAACATTGGTTTTGCTAAGCAGTGTTTTGGCAGAAGTGAACAGTGTCAGATGGAGACTCGAAATGCTCGACAGAATTCCCCAGGGCAGGAACAGCAGATGTGAGGAGACAGAAATTGCAGCAAGCCTCATAAGAAGCCTGGGCGAGGACCTTTGGGAAGACAGAGGCAGTCTCTGCAAACCAGGGGAGCCTGAGCTGGATACAGTTGCTTAGCAGAGGGGAAACTTCTGTGAGTTTCCTGCAAGTTGTTATTAGCTTCAGTAACTCTTTTCTGTTGGGTGCTGTCATCCCATTCTGTTCCCTCATTAAGCCCTCAACCGCTTCTGCTTTTCTCTCATTTACTTCCCATCAGTATTTTAATATCTGGGGGTTTTTCAGCAGTATACGGTCTCACCACATTTCCTCTTTCAGCCTCTGGTAGTCTCTGCTGTTGCTGCTGTTCTTCCCACATTTTTTTCTTGCGTGGTTCCTGTTTTTTTCTCTCAATTCCTCATCACATTTTTTGCTCTGCTAATGTGTGGTAGTGACACTGTGACACTGCTGCAGTCATAGAATCATAGAATCATAGAATTGGCTGGGTTGGAAGGGACCTCAGAGATCATCAAGTCCAACCCTTGAACCACCGTTGCGGTTGCTAGACCATGGCACTGAGTGCCACATCCAGTCTCTTTTTAAATATCTCCAGGGATGGAGAATCCACTACTTCCCAGGGCAGCCCATTCCAATGTCTGATCACTCTTTCCATAAAGAAATTCTTTCTGATATCTAACCTAAACTTCCCCTGGCACAACTTAAGACCATGCCCTCTTGTCTTGTTGAAAGTCGTCTGGCAAAAGAGCCCAACCCCCACCTGGCTACCCCCTCCTTTCAGGGAATTGTAGAGAGCGATGAGGTCTCCCCTGAGCCGCCTCTTCTCCAGGCTGAACAGCCCCAGCTCTCTCAGCCTCTCCTCATAGGGTCTGTGCTCGAGTCCCTTCACCAGCTTGGTTGCCCTCCTTTGGACCTGCTCCAGGACCTTGATATCCTTCCTGAACTGGGGGGCCCAGAACTGGACACAGTACTCGAGGTGTGGCCTCACCAGGGCTGAGGATAGGGGCAGAATCACCTCCTTGGACCTGCTGGTGACGCTGTTTCTGATACATGCCAGGATGCCATTGGCTTTCTTGGCCACCTGGGCACACTGCTGGATCATGATCAGCTTCCTGTCAATCCAGACTCCCAGGTCCCTTTCTGCCTGGCTGCTCTCCAGCCACTCTGTCCCCAGCCTGTAGTGCTGCATGGGGTTGTTGTGGCCAAAAGTCCCATCCCTTTTAGCACTGATGGCAGCCCACAGAGCCCGTTAGTGCCTGGTTTGAATTTCACACCAAATACACACATTGCTGGAAGCCCAGTCAGATATATAGTTAAAAGCTGCCAGAGGGAGGGCAAGAGGAGTGAGCGCCTGCCTAAGTGCCAAGCAGTAATTGTGAGGTCTTCATTAGGCTTTGAATACAGGACTCCAGGTAGCTGTACCTCTGGTCACACTGTCAGTGAATCTGCTTCATTCGTTAAGGTGGACAGACAGCTCCATCACAGTTGTACTACACAAAAGGTATTAGAGATGACAGAAACTGTCATGTTGAAGCAATTTGTTTATGACACACAATAGCAGAACAGGTGCTATCCCACTGTCTTAACCACAGAGGAGAGAAGCATCTTGATAGGACTCAAGGTGCCAAGATACCAATGGGAATTTAAAGGACTGTTTAGGGCAATCCATAGGCTGTACTTCATGAAGGTGAGCCTCAGGCACAGGGTTTTGCAAGTATTAAAGGTGACTCATTGACAGCTTAGTCTGCCAGTACAAGCTGTGCTAAGGCAAAAGAGCTGAACTCAAGCCAAAAGATAAAGACATACACTCTCTGATCAGTCAGTGTAGCATATGTTCTTGAGAATGTCTCTTGAGACATTTCCCCACAGACTTTGCTTGAAGAGAGAGAGAGCTGTTCTCTGCCATTGTGTGATATCTTGCAGTACAGTATGTTGAAGTTGTGATTCCTGAAATTTTCCCTCTCAGTAGTTCTTGTGTAGTATGTTATTGCCTGTACACTGCACCTTAGAAAAGATACAGTCAGTGGTGTGGGCTCTCCAGTTTTACTCAGATCTAACTAAATATACCAAAACATGTTCAGCAGGTAAATTAAGAGAGTAATGTGGTGCTACACACATTGCCCGGCTGGATACACTGAAAGTTGGTGCGCCCTTCAACTCGTCTGTGCCAGAAACATTCTAGATGGATCACCTGGTTATATTTCTGCAACATCATAGAAAATCTTAGAAGGGAGCAAAAGGCCATCTAATCCATCCTGTGACCACAAAAGAAAATGAATTGCACATAACCAACCCTATGGGTTGGTGGGTTTTTCTACTTCCAGTCTCTAAGAGCTCAGAAATAATAATATCAGATAGGTACTTGGTATTTGTTTGATTTTTCTGATAGAAAAATGTTTAGGATGATGTATTGTTAAGTCATCTTATAAGGAAATAAGATGATTGTTCTAAACAAAAGGGAAAAGCATAAGGCAATATCAGAATATATTTAAAAATTATCTAAAATGAAGGTACCAGCTTAAGAGAAAACTGCTTTTAAGTTCACTGCATCTGAGCAAACACTACACTAGAAACTATTCAGAAAACTTTGCTCTTTTTAATGTCAGTCTTTAATAATTTTGATGTCTTCAAATGCAGTCATTGGTAGTAACTATTCATCCCACAATTTGCTTCATCAGGGGATAAGGCCGACAAAACTAAACACACTTTTAGGAAATGGCAGCATTTGCAAAAAAAGGTGTGTGCTTTGCTATCCATTAACAATAAAAGCAGTCAATAAAGTATATTTTGGCTTTAATTGTCAAGCCATCTGTAAGGTATCCGTATGCCGTCTAGGAGTGGTCTCTAAGTTCAGCCTTACTGATATACTCTGGTCTACTATCCAAAATTAAAAGAAAGTTTCCTTTAGAGGGTCTTCTTTCCTGACTCTTAGTAGTGACAACAGACAGTCTCAGTACATTGTAGATTGCTTGATATTTGGATCTATCAGAATTACACCTTGGGACAGCAGTTTTAGCTCAATCTTGAAAGGAATGGCAGATCTCTTTGTTTCCAGAGGAATGGCTGCAGTGAGAAAGCAAGGCTATAGATCAAATGGTTAGATTGAATAATAAGTAAGATGATGTATTTTAAATTCCACAATGGTATAATAATGGGGAGGTGCCAAGCAGTCTTTGGAAAGTGGTTTCAGATGTTTCCTACCCAGAACAATAGAGATTTTGGAGACTTCATTTAAAAGCAATCACAAGGCAAAAGGTCACGATGCAAGCTGACTAACTGGTCACTATCCAGATGGAAACCTGTACTTAGTTCATTTCAAGGACAAGTTGCTGCTGGCTAATACATGGCAGATGGGGAGCCAGGGGATTTTATTTTCATGAGTCACACTCATGAAACTCATGCTGTGGACTGCATAACTCTTTGTACTGGGGGACAAGCCAGATCTTGTTTTTCTCATCTGAAGCATAGTCTGTGCATGCCCCATGTTAAAACAAGAAAGAAGATGTATATAAATCAGAAGTAGAGATCTTACTGGAAGATCATATTTCTCTGCCACCTCAAATTGAAGTATCATATTTTTGCTGTCAAGGTACTGTACAGGTCCAACACTCTTCATTCTCCTGTATCCTGTCTGGGAGGATTTCTGGATGACATGTATTATTCATCATCATCCACCATTTGGTCACTGTGTTCATAATACACTCCATAAATAGAAGCGTATCTCCTGAACAAACCTGTAAGATTCTTTCCATCTCTCTGCTTCTTCCCAAAGACACACTTCTGCTAAGAAATTTTTTGGGAGCTGCATGATAGATCACTGAAGAGTAATCCTGAGATGGCTGTCTCTTGTGAGAAGTGATTGATTAGTACAATTTTTATATAATTTGAATAACACTAAAAAAAGATTATTGCGTTATCTTCTATTAAGATCTACCATTTGCATCTTGAATGTGGCCTCTTGTTGCATTCACTCATTGTACATCCTTCAGATTAGCCGATTTCTTTATTTGGTAAGATCTTTAAAGAATCTCTTTTCTGCTCTTCTGTGCCAATAGATTCTTCAGCTTCAGGTAACACATATTATCTGTACCTTGTCTTTCAGAGATTTGTAAAATCCTCTTTCAATTCCGTTGCTGTTTCCAGTATCCTGGGAACAAAAAACCCCCCATGTTTTAATATCAAACTTACCAAATATCAAAACTTACAATTCAGTCTAACTTATAAAGGAAAAATCTAAGACTGGCCAAGTGCAGAACTGCCAAGATTTCAAGTAAAGTTTTTGTAGGTTGTGTAGCCTTTTTGCACAAAAAAGATGGAATTAAAGGCCAGTTTTACTAAAATACTAGAGGACTGGCTCGTGTGTGTGTCCAGAAAGCTCTCTCATAAGTTGCATTCACATTGGCAACCCTGCTTCCTAATATGAATTCTTACCTAATTTTTTTTTAATCCCTCTCTTTTCTTATACAAAAGTTCCTCTAAAACCTTTAGCCAGCTAAAGAGAATGCACAATGCTATGGGTACTCTGTGCAGATGACAGCCCTGGGCATCTCATTTTATCTTTACATTATATAAAATCATTTTTGTAAATATTTTTCTCCAGTGACTTAAGTTATAAATACATTGGTACACAATGTATGGTAGTGTCAAGCTGGAGAGCTAATGTGAGGAGACAGCTGTCAGTATGGTTTGCTATGCATATAATATTTGGACTATGACTTCAGGGTATATCACACTGACAGCTAGCTGAAGTTGTGAGTTTACCAACTTCTGCAGTTATAAAGAAAGGTGCATACTGTTTAGAATTAGATGTGAACTTGAACAAGTTAGTTATGAAGGGAAAAGAAAAAAATTTAAAAGAAAAAGCAGGAAATACTTTTTTTTTTTTTCTGGAAAGATTGCTCTAAAAATTAAAATCCTACCTTTAAAATTTGAATCCTTTTGCAAAAGAAAAAGAAATCTATAAAAATTTTGATAGTTCTATATACACTTTTTTCCAAACAAGAATATCTCATTTTAAATTTTAAATTGAAAATCACAACTTTAAAAGTTACCAAGAACACCCATCTGCAATCATAGCAATGAATTCAAATTGCAATGAATTCTAGCAGCAGTAAGTATCTCTCCTTGAAAGTGTAAGGTCTCAAAATCCAAAGAATTTAATTAATGTAAAAGGCAAGTCTTTACAGAATATGAATAAATAAGGTGTTGCTTGCAGCAGCAGCAGAGTTTGGTTTGTCAGGGATTTTTGTTTTTTGTTTTGTTTTGTTCTTTCTTATAAAGGTATTGAAAAATATCCTTGAAAAGTCAAGAATCCTACAAAGTCTAGTACCAACCTAGCCAGCCTGTAAATGCCATGCTAAACCCAGGGAAAAAAAAATTAATTGTTAGCTTGTTAGAGGAAGGGGGATAGCAAAAATAATTAAGTCAAACCAGGAAGAGATAAAAATAGATAGGCAAGCTGGAACAGAGGGAACTAGTTTCACTGGGATCATTTCAATACTGTCTTGATCCCTGTCATTATGGATTTATCTTAAAGGCTGGTTAGAGTTGAGGTTTTTTAAAACTATGTAGAATTATTTTTATGTTGTTGCCTTGTTCCTGGGCTTTCAGGAGAGTTCTCTTACAGACTTTCTCTGCAAACACGAACTCAGAAATTTACTTTAAGAACAAAAGATGAATTAGAAGTTATCTTGTAATCCCAGAGCTCCAAGAGATGGGTATTGAAGAAGAATGCCAAATGCTGGCTGACATTCTTGGAAACTAAAGAGCAAGCATTACTGGCACTTCTGCCTGAAACCTTCTCCCTTTGTGACCCTGTGCCTTCCAAGCCCCAACTATGCGTGAGGCCTGCGTGAGGCCCCAAACTCCCAAGAGGTTGTCAGTCTGAAAAAGTGACCACAAAACACAGCCCAGTTTCTTTGGAGCAGGAAGAAGAGAGGCTTTGCAGCATGGGGCTCTTCTAAGAGCTCAGAGATGTGTGGAGTAGACACCTCTGAAGCAGCTGCTGCCAGTGTGTGACCACAGGTTTCCCTTGGCAGCGTTGGTGCTGAGCTACCCACATGAGAATCTGGCCATAGTTTTCAACATCGAGCAGTATGAAATACCACTAAAACCACTGCTAACTCACCCTTCACAGCACATAAACCTGGTCTGTCTTTGGTGGTATCAGCACACCACCGCTCTTGTGGGGAACTTTCAGTGTTGGGCTCTGCAAGAGGATCAGTGGCCTCAACTTGTCTTGTACCAGAGCTGAGCAGGAAAAGGAAATTGAGGGACTGAACAATAAAATAGTGCTTTAAAAGCCAGCTTTCATCATGTGAGGGGCTCTGTTGGCTCCATATTGATTTGATTGGGTTATCTTCAGCAAAGCATCTGTTTTAATTTATGGCTAATGCTCCAAAGGCTTGAATCCTGAGTCAGAAACTCTCCCCCACCCCCTCAAAATAAACAAAGGTAATCTCAAACACAGAAGGCAAGTCAGTGAATGAAAAAAAGCACAGACAAATGCAGGTACTCTGATTTAAAGGTACATCATACAAAATCCAAAAGTGCTTTTTTGCTACCACCCTTAGGTCTCTGCTGTCCCACTGTTGTCTTACCCAGAGCAAGCGTTAGCTGGAGGTTTTGGTCAGGTTTAGGAGAAAGCTGACTGCAGTTTGATCCAAAAGCTTTCAGGAAATTCAATTTTCTAGAGGCCAAAACTCATTTGAATCTGTTAGAGAATAGTTTGGGCCAGAAATATAGGGAATAAAACAGTTTGAAGTTTTTGTGTGTGTTTTTTTTTAAGTGTTCTTGTTTTGTAATAGATCTATTTGTTCAAAACAAAAAGAGAAAATATCAACAGTGAAACAGATTACAACCCTAAAATAAACAAATCTGTAAGTCAAACAAAACCTTTTATTCAACCCAAGAGTGTATTTCCAGGTTGGTTATTGTTGAGAAAAGCAGCCATCATTTCTGTTTTAAGTTAACCCAAATAAAAATTAATGTGAGATTCTTCAGGTTAGCTGCAAAAACTAGCAAAGCCATTATTCACACGGATATGTTATTCTTGGCTTTTATTATAGTAATATGTGTTATCTGTCCAGTATAAAGGCTGTTATTCTAATAACTATTGCTATACCTGAAAACATCTTGCATTTCCTGATTCTGAAATTCTTCTATGCAGAGAAAATTGCTATTTCCATAGCTTAGGTCTGTCTCATGATGTTGTCTACCTTCTGCTGCTTTAGATTTTCAGGATAATTTAACTTGCCACTTTGAGTGTGTTGGGCCCAGGCAGAGGAATGAAAGACATGGCTGAATTCATAGCAGCATCTCTGAGCAGAGGGCACAGTGGCTTCAGCTGCACTTTAGACTGTGAAGTCTTAATGAACCCAAAGGATAATTTTAAGGAATGGTCTCACATAGGTCACTGGCCCTCCGAGTCATCTGTGGTCTTTGAAAAATGAGCACAGTGAAGCTGCCAGAGGAAGATAAAAACAAAATACAAGCCATGTGTGTGACACTGGGGAAAGGTCAATGCATAGGGGCCCCAAAAAGGGAAACTCTGAGCTGATTTGCTTCATGCACGTTGACCTAGAGCATGGCTGGATCCAAGACTTCACTTCCCTAAAATCAGGCCACTGGTGTTGAAAGAAGGGAAGAAAGAGTAGGGTAGAAGAGCTCGAGGAAACTTTTACCAGCTCGCTGTTCCTGGCCTCTTCTATCAAACACTAGTCATCTCAGCTGCTGGCAAGCTCTCTTGTCTTCCAAAGTGTCAAACTGTTTCTCTTTTCCCCTGCTGGTGTTTCTGTTGAAACTGCAAAGATTTTCAAAAGTGCTGCTGATGAATATTTGCAACTGGATACAGCTGCTGACAGCTCCTTTCCTGAGTAAGGAAATCCAGCAAAGGCAGTGCCTGCTGCTGCTGCTGCTGCTGCTGGGATCTGCTTTGCTGCCACTTAGCAGGGTGACAGCTGAAAGCTGCACAGCAACTTTTTTTTTTTTTTTATGACACACCAAACAATCCAGAGTACTCTCAGCCAGGGAACGAGGGAATAAAATATCGATCTAGGTACATGGAAAGGGTCAGACAAGCCAGGTGCATCTCCCTTCAAACTGCCAATCTGCCATCTGCTGTCCTTTCATTTTCCCTCGCACCACTAACACAAGGAATGTCCAAACTTGAGCACGTGTTTTGCAAACAGCAGTGCCCAATGGGCTGTTGCTGTATGTCTGCCATCAGCTTCAGGCACGTTCCAGCCTACTTAACCATTTAATTTGGTAAATGTCAATATGGACTCTTTTTTCTTCTCAGCACCATATGCTATCAGATTAAGAGTCAATCAGGTTTCTCTCTATTTCTCTTTCTTACAGGAAGATCACTGGCAGCTGACAGCCCCCACTGGGAGTTTTAGGTAAAGAATAGCTATGTGTGCTATGAAAGTGCCAGCTTTGTTGAAGGCATTGCATTTCTGCTTCAGAAACACTGCCATGAAGTGGGGCATTGTTGCACAGCTCACGCTGCAAACACAACGTGGAAACTCCTACGTGCCCTGAAGGGATGGCAAGGAAAAGATTTCACAAAGAAGGTGGAAAGTACAAGAATGGATATGAAATTGAGGAGTTTTGCTAATAAATCGGTTAAAAACTTGCTCACAGAAAAATGCATGAATTTTGTTCGTTTCCCTTAATTCTTGAATCAAAAGAAGTGACTCAAAGGAATTTTTATCAGGCAAAAGGACAAAGGTTGATGAAGACAAGAGGTGAAAAAAGGAGGGAGGAAAGAAAAAGAGGAAGAATGAATAACAGATCCTGCCATCGTGCTCTTAGGGACATTACTCACAAACACTGAAGACAGAAATCTCTGTAAGTTCTACGCTGCTTTGCTCGTCTCCCTCATACAAATGCTTGGTGCACACACCCCTCTGTGGGCCATTAATTTATCTTCACTTCTTCATAGTGCTGTTGATCATCTGTTTTGATTCTTTAAATAGGAAGAGGCAGGAGTGCATATAAGACAGAGAGGAAGACAGGGTTTATTTGCAGAACAGACAAAGTGATTTCCTGAAAAGGCAGCTTTAAGTTCTGTTTCTGGCTCAGCCACTGACCTCCTGCATAACCTTACCCAAACAGCACCCTCCTGGTTGGTCTCTCTAACTCCTGTGACTCCATGACAGGAGCCCCCAGAGCACTGGCTCATTCACATTCTCTCTCCATCTGCCCATTCACTTAATCTAGCATTCAGACCACATGGCAAAGCTCACCTTGAAGTCTTCTTCCCTTCTATCTGGAAGGTGAAAACTTCTTTTTTTACCTACAGCATTTCTCTTCGACAGGAAGAATGTCTGTAAGAGACTTTTTCCCATAGCTAAAAGTGATCATATCACAGAGGGCATTCCTCCAACCTGGCATGCTTTGAGGGCACTGCTAGGGAGCCCAGAAGCCCACAGCCTGCAAGAGACAGAGAGAGGAGTGGTGATGGAAGCACAGATCTGCCTGCACCTGATCTGGCAATCTAAATCAGTGCTGGTTTAAACTTCACCCATGGGAGGACCCAGCTCCAGGTCAGGCTTACAACCAGCTTGTGCTGTTGCTTGATCAAAGACAAAAGACTGCAGTCACACTTGGAAGATCCTTTTCATTGTTTTCTAATAAGAGCAGGAGGAGACTGGTTATAAAAATCTAGTTTTTCCTTTCCTGATGTATTGAATTTGCTCACTTGCAGAGTTTCTTCCCTCTTTTCAACTTGCTGGTTTGGAAAACTCATTTCAGCCACATGTCAACACAACTACCAGCTTCCAACAGAAAACAGGGCTCTGAGCTCCTGCTTCAAGATCTGGATCTTAAACCTCAAGCTGAGTCACAAAGTCTGAGGCAGCATATTGTGAGCATGATGATGACTGCCAAGTCTGCTGTTTTTTACTACATGGATTAAAATAGGTGTCACTTTTTAGACCTGTCACCCAAGTTCAATTCCTTATGCAGTACTGGGCAGCCTTAATGTATCTGTTGGAAGGAATACAGAGATTTAGCTTACATATAAACAGTTTCATCTGATAAATTAAAATCTCCAATGTTGGAGATTTTATTTATTTTTTCTGACATTCCTGCTGCTATGAAAGGATCTATATATATCTGAGTCATTATTATATTTTTTTCTATCCATTTTTTTTTTACCCTCGTCTTTATACTTCTCATATTTTGGACTACTTTTTCCAAGCAAAGTCTAAGCTGTTGCACGTCTGTGCAGTAAAATGCTACGCATTAAAGAGGACTGATCAGGTCACAGCTCTTTGGATGCCATCAAACTGAATTGTTTGTTATTAATTATTAATAAATTACAGATTACTAAAGTCTATCCTCAAAATATGAGATAGATTTCTCACTTTATTCATTAATTGACTAGCTCTGTTAAAAATGCTCTGTAAATTTAACAACTACTGCTCAGACCAGGATTTGGAAGCTGCTAGATAGCCCCTGTCATGCCATAAGTTTAAAAGACATTCGTGGGGTTTTTTCTGCCCGATTTATCAACCCATGTGAGTCCCTGGAAATCATTGTCTACATTTGGTACCAGATTCTCTTGCTCACATGAGAAAAAAGGGCTACACACACACCACTCTTAAAAACTTGAAGCCAGACCTTGTTATTTTTTTCCCCTTGCAGGTGTCTTACAGTCTGAGGTAGCCACAATCATAAGGAGTAGAAAACGAGCTTCTTGACCTTCTGAATGCTGAGCAAGCCCAAGAAACAAACTCTCCTTTTATCTCCACCATGGTCCTTGCAATTCAGAGCTGAGTTAGGTTAGTGCTGCTTTGGAGGAGAGTGTTGCACCCCTTTCAGCCCTGTGCCTGACACACCTGGGGGAAAGGCAGATTGCAATTCCAGAGCTGCCACTCTAATGTCACTCACCAGTGTTTCCACCCTTCAGGGAGATGAAGGGAATTGCTTTCTGCTTTCTGCAGAGATCTTATTGGCTCTGACTAGCAATTCCACTTGCTCACTTGGTAGTTAGTGTAAATTGAGTAGCTAAAGGAAGCAGACTGACTAAACAGGCCAGGAGACAGGATTAAGAAATGTGTTTTCTCTATGAATGGATTGAGTGTGAAAATAGCACCCCAGCTAACTCGTTGGAGCAGAACACTGACACAGTACACGTGGAGCTGATCCTTCCTTTCTCAAAATTAAGTGCTTGCTACTGACCAACGCAATTAAACTCTCTGGCCTTTGATGAAGATGCTGTGGTTTGTGCTAAAAATAGTCTGCTTTGGCTGAAGTAAGAGGATCAGACCAGATAATCACAGAATGCAACATTAACCAGCAAGACAAAAATGGATAGTCAATTTAGTCCAAAGCTTACTGGTTCATTATTTCATATCACCAGGCTCTTCAAAAGAAATTATAGTGTTTACTCAATGAAAACCACAGCTTGTCTGGTTGCAACACTCTTCTTTAACTCAGGCAGTGTGTTGATACATGCATTTTGCTTTGACAAATGAGGAAAATTGAATGTCCTGAGGGATCAATAGATTTTGCTACTTTCCACATGTTTTTTCAATGCATTCTGCAACTAACCAAGAAGACTGCAGACCCCAGAATTTAGGGGCCTGAATGAGATAAGGCTAAATTAAAGATATTTATTAAAAATAGCAACACACATAAAAATCAAAATGAACCCAAGAGGAAAGAGTGTCTAGAGATTGGAGACAAGGACTGAGTTTTGTCCCAGTCCCTACAGGGCAGTCTAATCTAAAGGACAAATGGTGGCTGCAGTTCTGATCTAAATTACAGCAGTTTGCAGCTCTGGCCACAGCCCTTGATTAAGGGACTGAATCAATATCAGGAGACAGAGACCATTAATCTGTGTCTACCTCTTAATTTGGTATTTTTCAGTAGCCAGAACAAGGCTTAGTTAGTTATTTTCCTTATTAGCACAGTAGTGTTCTGAAGAAGGAAGGAAAGGAAGGAAGGAAGGAAGGAAGGAAGGAAGGAAGGAAGGAAGGAAGGAAGGAAGGAAGGAGGAAGGAAGGAAGGAAGGAAGGAAGGAAGGAAGGAAGGAAGGAAGGAAGGAAGGAAGGAAGGAAGAAGGAAGGAAGGAAGGAAGGAAGGAAGGAAGGAAGGAAGGAAGGAAGGAAGGAAGGAAGGAAGGAAGGAAGGAAGGAAGGAAGGAAGGAAGGAAGGAAGGAAGGAAGGAAGGAAGGAAGGAAGGAAGGAAGGAAGGAAGGAAGGAAGGAAGGAAGGAAGGAAGGAAGGAAGGAAGGAAGGAAGGAAGGAAGGAAGGAAGGAAGGAAGGAAGGAAGGAAGGAAGGAAGGAAGGAAGGAAGGAAGGAAGGAAGGAAAAAGGGAGGGAGGGCTTGGCTCTCACTTTTGGCAGCTTCATGTCGAATCCTGGGAAAGGAGCATTTATTATCAGATGTGTCCAGAAAAACATGACCTGGAGGAACAGAGGTTACTTGTCCTATCCATGCCTCAGGTCTCCCTACACAGGTGTGACCCTTGCTCTAACACATGGACATTGAGATAAGCTTTGCCTGGGAGCCAAAAACCAAGAACTGATGAAGTGCTGAAAGACACCATCAAGTTTGGTGTTTATTCAGCTGGGGAATGTATATTTTAAGAGGAGAAAATCCCACCCCATCACCATCACATGACTCTTTTTGGATGGCTGATCCTGGCCCCACCTCTCAGCCTGATACTACATAGCCCTTGAGGCAGCCAGCCCAGCAAGCTGTTGCTCTGATGTTCTTCCCTCAGTGGCTGCCTATTTTTTGGCATGGCTGTGGGAGCAGCACATCCAAAAGCTTCAATTAGAAAGCCTCAGTCCAAACCACCCATGCTTAGCTGGGTCTGTGTAGCATCTGCTCTGTGCAGAAGATGTGAGGCCAGTGCCTGTGCTGTGTAGAGAAACAAGATAAACCAGGTGCCTCGAATTGCCAGTGAGTGGGTGTGAGTCCACCTGTGCCTGATTAGGACAGGCCCCTATTGGGCATGAGCAAGATCAGGGGACCAATAATGGTGGGACACACACCCACAGAGGGAAGCTCACTCTTGTGTGAGGCAATGGGGAGGCCAGCAGCTCGTCGAGCCTCAGGAGCAAGAAAGGCTCTTCCCGCTACAGTGCTGAGATTGATGGGTGCCCAGAGGGAAGCAAGAGGGGTTCCTCTGCAAAGCAGAGAGATGAGCTGAGTGAGTCCAAGAAGTACACTGTGAAGGACATTACATGTGTTCCAGCACTGAAATCAGCCTCTCTTAAGAGAGCCATGCGCTACCCTGGTTTACTCTGGCCCTAAGTGTAGCCTTTGCTTGATGCTTTTGCCTACCTTCCAGTAACACTGACAAATGGCTCAAGTTTTTATGCAAGCATGGCCACGCAGTTTTCAGCACCTTAGCAGTCAATTTCATCCTCCTCAGCCTGCTGCTAAAATTTTTAGACATATTTTTATTCTCTTACTGCGCAACTTGAGCAGTCACAGGTCTCCAGTGTGGTGGCAGTGTATGTCACTGAGTCAGGCAGCCTGGATGACATTTTCATACCTTCCACTTGCAGTACTCTAACTTCTTTCCTTACTACTCTTACGAATATTTCTGTGTTTGCAATGCATCAGCATTTTTTGCTCAGTATGTGATAAAGTACTCACTCTATACCATTTGTGAGCTTGTTGGGATATATAACATCTTGCTACGCACAGCCCCTTTACAATGGAATATAAAAAGGGCAGCAAACATAGCAAAAATGAGAACCTGCTTTGTGTAAGGGAATGATTTGAAAGGCACCTTTAGAAATACAGAAGGGGCATGTGGTATTTGGCTTATTGCCACCTGACTGGCTACTGAAATAGCAATGCTGTTAAAGCAAGTTTGAGCATTTGTTGCTAGTGTCCACTGCTCAGCTCAGGTGGAAAGTTTCATCTCTTCCATTCTTTTCCCCCTTCTTACCCCTGTTCCTGCGTCAGTGTTATTTAAAAAGATCTCACTCTTCACCAGAAAGTAAAATGAGAGGAGATGAATAAGGAAGGGAAATGGTATGGAAGGCCAATTCTCCAGAAAATTTATGTCTTCTATTTACTGACTGTAACATATCATAGGAGTCTCAATTTCTTCTATCAGTAACTATAGAGTCCTGAAATTTTTAAGGCAACATGATACATCTGGCTGTGCTTATTAATTAGTTTTTCCCCAGTCAATAGAAACTGAGCAGTAATAACCTTAATTAACATTTGCATAATTGTGATTAGTAACTTAGAAAAGAAGTGTTGTACTAACGTTATAAAAGATTATTTAGCAGTTATTGAATTATGCTTTCTTTATTTAATTTTTAAGTCACAGAGAGCAGTAAACAGGATGTGTCTAGTTGATTATGTAATTAAATTTATTAAGTAGCTGTAAGCTGAAGTAATTAAGAAAAAATATAAGCACTTTATCCAGCAAGTGAAATCTACATGAAAGCTAAGTTTCCTAAGGAGCCCAGCTGAAACATCAAGGTCATCAGCTTGAAACTCAATTCTATATTTTTTGTCACTCTTCACTGATAGTTTCATATGCTTCTTTCCAACAAGTGGTCCTTGAGCATTAATGTCTAATTCAATTAGATGATACACTTAATTATTTTACTGCTCAGCTTCAGGGGTGCTATGAGAATTGGGGCCTAGGATAACTTTTTCCAGAGTCATATTACATCAGGTGCAGTTGTGATGGATCCAGGTCTAACTTCAGACCAAGATTAAAGCTTGATGACTTTGCCCTGTGTGTGCTTTGAATTTTTATGTGGATGCTCAGAAAGGAGCCAGCAAGGGAGAGGAGAATAGTAAAACAGAAGGGAGGTAACAACCTGCAGGTCCTTCCAGAAGACCAAAAGAAACTAGTTGTGACTAACAATCAGTAGCAGGTTATCAGAGACTTAATGCAGAAACGAGGGAAAGCAGTCTCTGATAAAGGCACTGGAGGTGGGAAGTATAAGAAAGGCACTGTGGGTGAGAACTATCAGCTCTGATTTTTATTTTGCAGTTTGAAAGCAGTGAGGTAATGGTGTTGAAAAATACAGAACATTTTAAAAAGAGAGAGAGATATCTGTGCTTTCATCTTGCAGAACTCAGAATACATCACAACTTTAAAAAAAAAAAATACAGAAATTAATGAAAAACAATGAGTGTCAAACATGATGAGGAAGTTCATTTCATTCCCTCAGCCCAAGGAATTAATATTAGACAACAACTTATACACGTGTAGCACTGAACTGTTTCTCCTTCAGTTACAGACACTGCAGCAAAGAAGTGTTTCAGTGCTGTAGGAGGTATTAATGGACTGATAATACTGTTAGTGCTGCTGAAGAACATCCAGCAAATGAGACATTGCAGAAGGAAAATCATAAGACAATGTTAAGACTGTTTCCCTGAAAGTTGTTCACCTTTGGGTTTAACACAGTTTATTTATCCTTACAATTGTTCAGCACATCCAGCTTTCTTACTTTTATTCTACCTTTATGTTTCCTGGGCTTCTTATTTTCCTCTCAGCATCACACTGATCTATGGGACAGCACATTGCTAGAGAAGTTCTTGTAGTTGGCTGCACCCAACTTCTTTGCCAATCCAACAAACTTTATTCTCATTTCGCTGTTCCTGTTTGTTCTCAGATAATTTTTGGTCAGATTTGGAGAACATTTATCTTTCTGGTCCTAGCATGTTAAATCAACTTTTGGAAGTTGAAAGTTTTCAATTAACTTCTCAGATTCATTCTTTCTGAAATTGTACATCTCTAAACTTGAACTTCCTTTATGCTTTGGCAACAAGCTGAGAATGACAGAGTTTAGTTGAGAATGAAGTGAATTATCAACCCTATCAAAATGCTAACAGCATCAGCTAAGGAAAACACTGTATTTTAGATATCTTTGAGAAGGATGGTATGCAGTTTAGAGGACCTACAAGGAAAGTGACTGAAACACTAAGTAGAAACTCTGAAAGTTTTTAAGTCACATAACTAGCTACTAAACTAAAGAAGGAAAAAACCTTAAATTATATGCTTTGCAGATTAATCCCATGAGGGTACCATTGACCACTATGTGCAATAATAACTAAATGCTTAGACGTTACACTGAAGGATCCAAAACATTGTTTCATGTTAGCATACAGGAGACCCACAGCTCTTCTTACTGCATGTTTTGGCTATGCTTCTCAATAGTGAATTTTGACTGCACATTAGGTATGGAATAATCCCATTTTGCACAGCAAAACTTGGCAGGCTCAACAGAATTTCCCAGATCAAAACACAAGATGTTTTAGTTTTGTACAGATTCTACAGCAAACTTGAAAATTCTTTTTGAGGCATGAAAGCTACACCAAAACCACACTGGATTTTTCTGAAGCTTGTCTCCCATTCATGAAAATTGATTATAAATAGGAAGTACAGTTAAATTTAAACTGCAGTAAAAGAATAGAAATACAGCACTCCCATGTGAACAAATCAGAGAACAAGGACTTCTATTGACAGTTGCTTTATTACTGGAAAAATCTTTTTTGGGTGGGATTGCATTGCATGGAGCCATCCTGTAAAGACAACCTCTTGCTGTTCTTAATCCTGGCTTTTGGCAGCTGGAAATCTGTGCTCCAGCTCTGTTCAGCCCACTCCTGGAGAGTAGTGATAAATTTCTATCTAATGATAAATTATATTCTAATGATAAATTTCTTCTCTGCTGCAGCCTCAGATGATACTAGGAGTCTCCTGTAATCAGACACCCTTCAAACATTCCCTCTTTGGTAAAAACACTTCAGTGTTTACTGAGCCAGGAATACCAGGCAAACCTGGTGGAAGAGAGCTTTCTGCCTTAAACAAATCCCACTTCTTGAGCTGGGGAGGTTGGTGCAGTTCTTTTTAAAAACAGAGGCTAAACTAGGTGTCAAGACTCTACAGCTGGTGCTGGGGTTTTGGCAACTGTGGGGCTTTTTATAGTCTCCAAACCATGGCAGTGCAGGAGCTGCTTTTTTGTGCAGTTCAGTGATTCCCTTTTAATCTGGGAAACTGATGATGGGCAAGAAAGCTGAAGACGGTGGTTGGCACAGCTCCCCCCCAGCTCCACCTGCCCATGCTCATGGATCCATCTCATAAATCTGTCTCAGTCTTTTTTACTGGGGCCTTAGAGCCTGCTAATGTCAGTGATTGCTCATTAGCTTACATTCATGACAATTATCTCTAAGAAAGGGGGGGATTATAGCCTCTGCTTTTAGCATGCAAATTAAGCCAAGTTTGGACTTACTACACAAAATCACTGAATTCCAGGCTCTCATTACTGCAGTTGGCTTTTCAGAATAGTTTTAATTGGACTAATTATCACAGGCTTCCACAGGTATTTTGAGGTTTTAATGAAACACTTTATAAGAATTTTAATCATGCTCCCATTGAAGGCAATGACAAAAATGATTCAATGGCATAGGATGAGAGTACACAAAGTGCATATTATTTGTTTTTCTTGCATAACTAATAATGTCATAAATTTGTAGCTGGTACAATAGGAAGCTTTAAGCTCAGGTGCTTGTGATCCATTGTAATTGGAATATTTATACAAATAGAACCTCAAATCAAGAACAGGTAAAGAATATTAATAGCTAATTTAGGATATTACCAATAATACCATCCTGAAGATATGGAACGTGGAAGATCCGCATTTCATACTCATTCAACATGGGCCATCCTGCAAACACCAGCACCACTGCTGCAAAATCCTCCTGACAGAGTACCTATAGCAAAGGCAGAGAGAGGCTGTGCCCAGCTCTTGCTTATTTTTGTGTGTCTAACTCAGTCACATAAGTGAGACTCCACATGAATTAATAATAAAAAGTTAAATATCAGATTATCACATATGTGCAAACAAAGGAATGTGCTGCCCAGAGGGGTGGATAAGCATAACAAAAATCTTTCAGACTGCTTTCCTACAGAGGTTGATTTTGCACAGTCATCTACACCTATGGAGAGGGGTGTGCAGCCTTCTCCCTTTTTGACCTGGCCTGGTGTTCCCTACCCCCAGCTCTGCACACCCTTAGCATGATAGCACAATGTTTTAAATCAAGACTATCACGTGGTCCATAAAGTCAGAGCATGTGTAGGACAGCAGTTGTTGTTTTAGAGGAACAGGGTTTTTAACTATAATTAAATGCTGCTGAAAAGCCAAGTGTGGGATTTGGGTGCCAATGTGTAGGGTGACCTTGGGTAGCCGAGACATCAGTGTAGGGCAGTCAGGCCCATGCCCTTTTAGCATGGTAGCCAAGGTCCAGGTGGGATGCTCTAGAAACAGATCCCCTGTGTAAAATGGGACTAAACCCCCCAATTGAGTTACTTGAGACTCTGCTCAGATGTCTGTCTATGCCCCCCATCGCCTGGTAGCACTATCAGAGACCTCAGTGCAACCAAGCAGAAAATTGTATGGACAACAGGTAATAGCTGGCTCCACCATATGCTGCTTTAGCTAAAAGACCTAGAGAGAAGGAAGAGGAAGCTAATTTAGCCATGCTTTCAAGAAGTGTGCTGTGGGTAATCTAGTGAGGGATACGATGCCTGAGAGCAATAAAGATGTAGGAACACAGAGCTAAAAGTCATCTGCTTCTTCTCACAGCCTCACCAGGATCAAATTTCTAACAGATGTCTGCATCACTTGTCCTTTATAAACATCTTTTATGCAGAAAAATTCCTCAGTGTTTCCAAGCAAGTCATTCAAGTGTCTCTCTATCCTTAACATTCAGAGGATCTCTCATTTTTTTAAATCCTCCCTTGCTGTAGTTTAAGCCCATTACTTCTTGTAGCTTTTTATGTCTTTGAAGACTTATTGTGACATCTTCCCTCTGTGTAATCACTTAAATTGTGCTACTTCCTTTCTTTTAATCCTATTTCTCTCCACGTTGGAGCATGTTTTCTAGACTTCTGATACCCCCTAGTGCTTTCACCTGGCTGCTTTCCAGCTCCAAAAGCTTTGACTCTTCTCCATGTCATCTGTCACTCTTTACTGAACCCTTTGCAAAATGTATGAGGATGGTTCTAGTCCTCAGTACATCCACCAAATGTCTGGGTGGCATCAGAACAGCCAGATATTAGTTGTGTGGTTTATGCTGCCTGTCCCAGGGGTTTCACATGGAGATTGCCATCAAGAATAAAAAGTATTCACAAAAATGAACAAGTGATGAAAGACAGGCAGAAATTACAAAAAAAAAAAAAAAAAAAAAAAAAAGTCTGGAGTAATGGTATTCATTTTTTTAGACTTTGATTGGTATCAGATTTCAGATTTGATTCTTGACAGTTTGAACTTCAAAAGATGTTAATTTTTTCAGTGATAAAGAAATGTTTTCGAGGCTTCATGTAGTCCTGCTCAAAGAAACCCTTTTCTTTTTCATTCATCTGCTCAATATTTGACTCTTTTTATTTGACCTTGTGTCTAGTTCTTAGTGAAACATGGTAGCGCTCTGGAGCTGTAAAATTGTTGCGTGGTTACGTCTCTCTCTCCTTGAAATTAAAGATCACTGACAAGTTAGTTCTAGTGTACTTACCTCTAGAGGGCCATCATTTTCTGACAACTTTAGTTTTTCATACTCTACCAAAAAAAGCATTTAATTGGAAAGGAAACCACTCTCTGGACATGTATAGCACTGTCTTGCTGCATCCAGAGATGCACAGAGTTCAAAGGGAATCATGAAGTGCTTTCATTTTACTCTGCCCTCCACAGGAAATAGGAAGTCAAAATTCCAGATAAGGCTGGGTAAATTTTCTCCAGGTAAGGGGTGGGGGAAGGCAGGGGGAAGGAGTATTGTAATTTCAGACAAGTCTGGACTACTGGACCTTCATTATTCTGTCCATGATCTCTCACGGCAGATTTCAGTTTCCCTATCTGTCAGCTTCCAAACTGGATGGGCAAGGAAATTCTCCAAATTGATTACTTTTTGTTTAAAAACATCTTAGTGGAGGACTACCAGCAAAGAGACAAAGGCCATATTAACTTCTGTTGTACTGCTTGATCAGACCAACTGGAGTGATATTTGCATATCTTCTAGATGAGATTTTAGAGCTGAAAGATTGTGATAGGTAAGAAAACATCTAGATAGTCTTTTCCACTGTTCTGGAAACATGGGATTCAAGGTGACTTCACAGGCTGTTAAATGGACGACTGATCTGCACCTTGCTAACAATATTTCATGAGCAGTGATGTAGCAAATAATGCAGTCTGTAACATTTTATCACCAAATGCCATCTTAAAAATATGTTGCTGTCTTTAAAATCCCAGTCTTAACCATTGTTCCACAGAAAGGACACTGATACCTACTGTGGAAGGCAGTGCATTCCCAGCATTGATTGCAGCTCCTTAGATGTGGCAGTAATGACACCACATTTCCACTGTCTCTATCAGCAAATGAATCTCTGATGTCTAAGAAATTATGAGAGCCTTTCCTTCAGTGTGCACTGCTGCCTGTAAGCATGGGATGTTTGTTTTATTATGGAGTGGATTTTTTAGTCCATTCAGATTTAAGGAAATTATTACCTTTGAGAGCTCATAGTAAAATACAGTTGATTTTAAATGAAATCCAGAAAGAGGGTAACCTGAAAGGCCAAGGTCCCTTGGAGACCATGGTCCTGTTTTTTAGGGACCTAAAACCAGCTGATTATAAAACAGAAGGATGCAAATAGTCAGTCATACTGCAGCGTACCAGACATGCTAGAGGTTCTCAAATACTCCCCTTCTGACCATCAGCAGCCTCCACAGCTCCACATCTGCACTTCAGACACCATCAGCAGTTTTGCCCAATCTCCTTTTTGGGTCCAGAGGATGGGCAAGGGAAAGAATGAAGTTGAGGCCACATACTGCTTTCTTCAAAATACACTTGTCTTCAGAATATGCAAACTTTTGCCTTTTCAGTTCATAAACATTTCGTTGCAAACCACTTCTCATGGAGTAACATTAGAGTGACCAACATTTTAGATGGAGTCAACATATTCTGAAGAATAGCTGTAATGGCATGCATTATTTCTTGTGCAATCCTGTGGAAGCTGGCTTCCAAGGGCTTTCAGACTATTAATAAGGCACCAAATGCAGGAGAAAATGAAAGGAATTTTCTCCAACTATATCGACTAATGATATGCTTGAAGTTTGAAATTTGTTTTCAAAAGTCAGGGCCTTGCTATTTTTCCATTTTGTTTAACAACAATTTCATCTGTTGTTAACTTCAATCAAAATGATTTTGCCAGCTGGCATTAGGAAGAATTTCTTCTCTAATACCTACTTCAAATGGCTAAGGGAAAAACTTCTTAAGAATCTATGCTTTCTGCTTAGACCCTGAGTAGGACACATGCTATGCAGAAAATAACAAACTTTAATGGCATTTTCATGGAAGAAAATGAATATTTATCTCCGATCTTTTGCAGTTCAGCCATTGGTGACTGCCGTAATTGTATTCTTTTGAAGTTGTATCATATCAGTATGAGTAAAAAGAAATGTAAGTTGCCCTGAGCTATCTGGAGATAGGTAATGCAAGTGTCAATAGCAGTCAGTGATGATGGACAGAAATTATTAGAAATACAGAAAGAAAGAAGTGAGGAGAATAGCTATGGAAGATGTAACTTTAAGCAATTTATAAATTCTGAATTACATCTTACACATCACAGTAAATACTATTTTCTCTGTTACATTTTTTTTATGTTGATTTTATTTTCTCCTTTGCCATATCTTTCTTTTTCCTTTATATGAATATATGTAATTTAAAAAAATATGTGTATATAATTAAACATATGTAAATAGATGTATGAATATATGGCTTAATTTTAAAGGTAGGCTTTGGACAGAAAGAAGACAAAGCAATAGAGGAAACAGTAACCTCACATTCCTTTTCCTGAAAACACTAGCTCAGGTTTTTTTCAAGTATGAAACACCAGTGTGAGGGTTTCCTGGAGGGATGACAAATACACTGTACAGTACTCAGCCTCAAGAAATTCCATCTCTCCTGCCTTCTCTCCCACTGAGATGCCAACAGGCTTTACCTCTCCGAGACAGTCAGCTACACAGCACCATAACCTTTCTGTCTATTTTAAAGCATACATGTTAGCAGCAAGAGAGCTTTTGTTTCAGAGGAAACCCTTTGTCTCACTCCTCATTCAAATTGTAGCAGAAAGCATGGTGGCCATGCAGCTTTTGCCCACATCCTGTTACAGGTCCCTGCAAACTTCCACACTCGTGCAGTTAACTTTTTTCAGCAGTGAAACACGGCAGGAAGACTTTCAGAAGCATCCAGGAAGGGAATATTTTCCCCACTCGTGTAAATTTCACTTGGCATGTTCTTTCTCTGCTCCTCTTGGTGCCCATGCAACCCATTCCCCTGCAGGGCTCAGCATGAGCAGCAGCCTGCAGATACAGAATTACTGCATTTAAGTCTGCAGCAGGAGCTCTGAGTGCTTGGTACTTTTCCAAACACTTGACTGGGAAAATTGGCTGGGGAGCCAGAGACCTGAGTCAAGGAATGAATACAAAATACAAGCAGCAACCTCCTTGTTTTAACACCTGGAGACAAGGCACACACAAAAGGAAAAGAGCGAGCTGCTGAAAGACTTCTCTCAGAGGGGTTCTGCCCCACCCTGACCTTTTCCTCCCGCGTTACGCTTCAGTTATATATTGTCATTCCCTCTCCTGTGAAATTACAGTGACATGTCATGTAGTGAGAGCACCAGCATTCTTCTGGGAAAAGAGGAGTCAGGAAGCTAGGCAGCAGGTCCTGCCTGGCAGGAGGTGGTTTCCAGCTGCAGCTGGATAGGATCACTGAACACTGCTGCCCCATCTCCTTTCTCTCAAGTTGGTATCCTGGCAGGCTCTGGGGAAATTGTTCCATACTTGAGTTTCCCTGGCTGTGAAGAGATGCAAGACTGTTATGCTCTCCCTTGAGAGGTATATTATAAGGATTAATTAGCTCCTGTTTGTTAGGCAGTTTGTAAAGAAGACGTCTGGTGGTAGGAACAAATGAACAAATATGATACACTTAATCTTGGTGTTTGTGGCAGTCTGATCTCACTGATCTGAAATTGTCTCAAAAGAACAACTTTAAAGTGAATAGCCCTGGCTAGGTTAGAGGACCTCGCCTGGCCAGAACTGAGCAAAGGGTGACACCTGGGAAGAGATACGAACTAAGAACTAATGGCTGGGTGGAGACTACTCCCCTTATCTGAGGGCCAGCCACCTGTTTTGTACTTATATTAATGTACCTGGCTAAGGTGGCTGGAAAGAGATAAGATCTGTGTGCTGCAAGCCCCCCCTCCAGGTACGCCTGTTTGCAATGGCTCTGATGCCGATGGACCTGACCTGGCACAACAGGGGTGACCCCTGGAAAGAGATAAGAACTGATGAGTGGGTGGGGGGGCTGCACCCTTCTTCGGAAGCTCTCCCCTCCCTCCAAGCAGCCTGTCTGCAATGGCTCTGCTGCCAGTGCCCCTGGCTTCTGTGTCAGTGAGCTGCCCCTTGGGAAGAAAAGGGACTCAGGGGTATATGTGGGACTGTCCAGGCTGTGGATGTGGGGTCGTCTCTTGACTCACCCCCGTCTGCATCGGGCCCTGTCCAGGATCAGCACCATCTTGAAGAAACTCATGGACAGCTGGGCCCTGATGGTGACTCTCTCTCTCTCTCTGTCTCTCTCTTATTCATTCTTTTTTCCCACTTTCTTACCCTTTTCTCTCACATTTCTCTCATTTGTCTCTCTCTCTCTCTCTTATATCTTTTTTTCCTCTCTCCCTCTTTTGCCTGGCTCAATATTTTTGCCTGTGTCAATTGTCAAATAAAAGTCTACTTGCACCCCAACCCTTCTACAGTTGGATATTGTTTCGTGGATCCAAAACAAAAATAAATTTTAATGTTACCTTGGACCGTGACAGTGTTTAAGCTAATAGGTCTTTGCTAACTGTAGCTTTCCTGAAGAAACAGAAAATAAATCTAAAACTAGTTCATAACTCCTTCACCTGATGGATGAGCTCTCAGTTATTTTCCATCATTCCCCGAAGTTTCCCACAAGCTGTGAGGGTGAGATGGTATCTCTCTGGGGATACAGCCGGTCACACAGTCAGATGGTATCTCCCTAACAGTGAGACCATTATAGGTGACCCCAAAACAGGGTCCTTTCTTGGAAGGCCCTCAATCCTGGGCCAGCTGCAGGCAGCTTTGTCCTGGCCAGGCTCCACACATGAAACCAGATTTAGCGTAGTCCAGCCTTTCTCCAGATTCAGTCTTAGCATACATGAATGAGTGGCATGTTTTCTTTTAGCTCTGAGACACTTGAAATTCACCCAGATTTCTTAATTCTGTGCTACTCTGAGTCTTGCAGTTGTTCTTTTTAAATCCTGCCTCTAAATGAGGCAGATATTCCCAACCACTCTTCATTTAAATATAAATGTGAAGGCTGTGCTGGAGGAAATGGTTTCTGCTCAGCTATTTGATTATGAAATCAAATAATTTCTCTGCTGTTTTTAAATTGGTGGCTAACAGACAGTAACCATGAAAATAGGGGGACTGCAGGGCTGGGTTTACAAGAATTAGAGACATTCATTCCTGTATGTGCTTTAATCTATATTGAAAGTAATGTGTTTTCAATTATGACCTGAGCCTATGGGATTCTTTTTTTATCTCTCAAGCAATAGAGAGAAAAGCTTTTAACCCTCAGGAAATTGTTAAATGGGGGATTATACACCAATGCCATCAATTTTTCTTTCTTAAGTTCACAGATGGTAACAAAGAGATGAATTGATGGGCAAGATCTCTGCTTCAGGCAACAGGAAACACCATCTACAAGTGAAAAAAAAGGTGTAGATAAAGAAATGGCTAGGGGAGCTTCCCTGAAACACAGAAATTAAATGCTGAAAGCACAGGAATCCAATCATGATTTCTGATCTCTGATGTCACAGATCACTGAAGGAGTTGTCTATTGAGTGAACCGACAACTCCTGTTTTTTTCAGGGGAGGTCAAAGCACAACCAGTACATCAGTATTTCCTTGTGATTTCAAACTTAAGTGACAACAGTGAGCTCTCCCCACACCATAATCTGAGTTTTGGAAGGAGCGATGCAACTTTTGAATCCTGGAAAGTGTGGGGTAGAGTCCCCAGCTTCCTTGCCCTCATTACCTTGAGCTGCATTGTCACAAAACCCCTTGCCTTCTTGCAAGTCACTCCTCCATACTCAGTGGCTAAAACTCTCTCCTTTTTTAACCTTGTGAAAAATAATTGATTCTCCCAAATACATTCTCTTTTATCTAAATGCCTACACACTGCAGGGACTCACAAAAGCACACATTTTGAATTCTTCCCATAGCTTAGCATTTTGCAATCTTGAAAATCTTCTCTTTTATCTATCTGAAGCCTTTATTAGCACATGCAGGTGCTCTGTGGAAAACTGCCTGGTCCTGGGATGTTGACTCCTATTCTTTCATTCAACTGCTGGTGTGATTTTTGCAAAGCTAATTATTAAGGATTCTTCTAATATTATTTTTCTATTAAGGATTCTTCTAGTATTCTTTTTCTATATAAGTAATACAACTGCAATTGCCACAGGGGTAACAGTGACTTGCTACTGGGTATTAAAGATGGGCAGGAAGAAGGTGTCCAGAAAAGTTTCATGTCACATAGTGTCATGAGAAACTATAGCCCAGATACCTTAAATAGCCTATGTATAGCCAAAAAAATTGAAAGGCAGCGGGTAAGCATATCAGACAATAGATGAGTAGAGTTTCTGTGGATATTGTGCTGCTCCTGAAATAAGACAACCTTTCAGGAACTGACAGTGGAGTAATTTCTTGAGGAACTCAAGTGCTTCAATCTTTGTAAACACTTTTTCTCTTTAGGCCTATGAATACGGACCAAATCAAGACTGCTGACAAGTGTTGAAGGTTGGTGGTGTTCACTTTCCTTTTCCTCTCCCAGCCTGTGGCAGCTAGCATGTCCCTGCAGGGCTGTGCTTCTGTCCTCACTCACTCACTCCTGAGAAAGGAAGTCTGGCAGAACCGGGTGAAAAACAGAGCCAGGCACATCCAGACATCAGTGGGATGGACACTTGCCGTGGAAGGGGAACACTGCTGTGGCCTTAATGTCCCAATGTGCTCATGCAGACAGTGTCACAGAGGGGCACAAAACAATTTTTTTTCACTTTCCACTTGGCATGAGAAAATGTAGACTTCTTAAAGCCACTGTGAAGCCTTGAGCCCATGAAATACAGAAACTCTCCAGAGTGGCAGCAAGGATGGAGAACAGGGTGTTTAGTTAAAGACTGCTGGAATAACTTGTTTTCCTCCAGTGGTACCCTAGGGAGGAGCTGTGAGGTTACTCTGCTCTCCCAAATCAAACAGGGGAGGATATACTCCCTGTGCTGTCACCTGGGTGCTAAAAACCTTCCTGCCTCCCTTTCCTCCATTTATAATCTCCTGTACAGAGGGGACTCTTGCCCTCTATGTTCAGCTTGCTGGGGTGCAGCAGAGCCCCAGATGCCTCCAGGCTGTCTCCCAAAAAGCACTACTCCAGACTGCAGTGGTGGAACAAGTATAGGTATCACCCAACTTGCAGTAATGCACAGCACCTTTCCTCACTTCACCTTTAATATTCTTTGGAAGAGCTTAGACCAAAATCACTCAGTCTCAGCAGAATGAGTTCTACAGTTGGAGTGTTTTGGGGTGACACTGATCAGATGACCCAGGTCCTGTAAGTGCTGATTTGTGCAGAGGGTCTAGATGTGCTTTAGATTTAAGTACACTATGAAAAAATGTGTGTCTCTGTGCCTTATGATCCCTTAGACTTATCAGTACCATTCCTAATCATGCACCATACCTGCAGATAGTGTTTCTGTAATTTTCCTCATATTGTCTCATCTTTTACACTCTTTCTCCAGCAGCTGGATTTCAGTCTTTCTACATTGTCTGCCCATCTTGTTTGGACTAACTGAATGAAGACAAGGTTTTGTTGCAAAGCAGTGGTCCTAAATTATATTCCTAGAAGATCAGCATAAAAAGTAATAAAAGTCACAAATAAAAAAAACAGTCACTTACATTTACCCATAAAATGTGTGTCAATCCCTTAGTTATCATGAAGGAGACTTTATTCATATTTTGCTTTATAGTGACTCCTTTCTTCATACTATGGTATAATATCTTTCTCTATAGTGTAATCAAAAGTCTGTGTGTGCATCTGTGTGCATGTCTGTGTATTTAAGGATCTGTGGTTGTACAGCCTTTTGGGAACAGTTACGATACAGAGCCTGTTTGTAATAAACAATCACACAGCTTAATTAATTCATTCTGTGTTCTTGTTTTAAAGATCTAATCAGAGCCTCACATGCAGTAAACTTCTGTTTCACTCACTGCCTCTTACAGGAGGTGAATGGTGTATTCACAAGAGGATTCAGACTTCATTTAGACCCTGTTCATGGTCAGTGGATATAATTGTCTGAAAAGGCACTAGTGGGCATTAACCAGAGTCATGCTGATTCAGCAAGTAGCCAAGTCTGTTCTTTCTGTGAGTTTGTCATTGTACTAACACACACTGTACAGCAAAAGGATTTGGTTGAAATGTACCTAGTTGTAATTATGCTTCGTTCAAGTAAATGCCTTTTTTTCATTTCTTCCATGCAGTATTTCCTCAGTATTTCAAATCTCATTTCCCCTTTACCACCTAGCAAAAATAAGCTCTCCCAGATACGCTTCAGTTCAGAGTTTCAGAGATATATATTTTGTTTCTTTGTTTTCTATTTCTTACTCCATTTTGGTTTCAGACATTCAAGACATTTTGATAGAGCTGTGGAATGGAAAAAACATCTGGACTGGAAAAGTGTTGTACGAGATAATAAAATCCTGGTGAAGGTAATAACAGAGCATCTGATATTCATCAAATGTAAATTTAGTAAAGATAATTTAAAGGAGCACATAAAACTGAAAGAAGAGAGGAGGATGACAGGGTAATCCCCTGGAATAATTTTTTTTTTAATAGTCTTTTTTCCTACAGGTTTGAGAAACTGGCATTGTCAAGATGCATGTCTGTCTTAAATACTCTGATATAACTTGTACTTCACTGCACACTACATATTCTGATCTGCTCTCAGACTGCAGTATATTTATACACGAATGCTCCACACAACAGTACTGTAGCCAGAATTTAGCAGTATGTAACATTTGAAGATAAATCTATTTGGTTACCTAAAAATGTAGTAAAGACTTTGTCAGATTGACCCATAACACCTCTGCCTGAAATTCCAACGGACATAAATTATACTCCTCCAAAACAATATTTAAAAGAAATAAAATTTACATACTGAATATCTTCAAGCATCCAACCTGTTGGTCCTCAAGTACATAAATACATGAAGGAACAGGGCATGAAAGACAGCAAGGCCAGGCTATTTTTAGTGGTGCCCAGTGACAGAACAAGAGACAATGGGTGCAAACTAAAACACAGAGTGTTCCCTCCAGATATCAAAAAAACATTTTTATCCTGTGATGGTGACTGAGCACCAGGCATAGATTGCCCAGAGAAGTGGTGGAGTCTTTATCCCAGGAGATACTATAAAACTATGTGGACTGGGCAACTGGCTTTAGGTGATGCTGCTTAAGCAGGGTGTTGGACCAGATGATATCCAGATGTCCCTTCAAACTTCCACTCTTCTGTGATTTTATTAAGTTCAAATTTTAGAATATGTGCTTTTAGTTCTGGTGACTTCTTTATCGATTTCCATCCAGACTCAAGGTTAGTGATTTAACCAAAGTGAACAGCTTGGAAGCAAACCTACATATGCTCTTTCAGCTTGCTCTTTCAGGGCATCACTGATTCTTGTAAGGTCTAGGACAGGTTAAAAATCTCCCAGACAAACAAGAAATTAACTTTCTGCTTGCTTGTCTCATTAAATTTAGCAGAAAAACTCATTTGCAGACTAACTTTCCAGAATAACCTTATTCTTTTACCATTCTAAGTGCTTGCTTGTTTGCATCCGCACAATATCCTATGGACAGAAATTCTCACTCCCTCTTATCCTTTCTTCTCCAAAAAGAAAGCTGAAGTCTTTATCTCTAGCACAGGTTCTGCAAAGTCTCCATTCGGCAGTTTGCCAAGGACTTCCTGCTTGACATAGGTTATGTTGTTTTATTCAAGCAATAATCCATCAAACTCCCACTGGTTTCAATGCATCTGAGGAGTTTTAGGTTTTTAACGTTTGTGCCTTGTTTCCTTAGTTGTGAAATACACCTAACAATAGTTTCGTTTGGCTGCCCTTCATGCACCTTTCTCCTCTGCACCTCTAGAAAAAAAAAAAATCTTTTTGTGGTAGACACAGTGTCCTGCTTTATATTTGATGATGTCTAGCACAGTAAGTCATTCATCTTGGCTGGGAAGCCTCTGAGAGCTATCACTGTCGGACAGCTGAAATAGCAGAAACACCCTTGATATCTCTGGGTTTTCTTATATGAAAGCTGAAATATTTTGCCCAGAACTACAGCAGATCAAAACTCAAATAGTTTATTTCTTTTGAGGGGAAAAATATCTTCACATATTTCATCCTGAGTTTTGTGGGTCTAGGCAGGGGGTTACATTTTTGTAAAATAAAAGCTTAGGGAAAAAATGGACTGGCCTCAACAAATAACAGTAATACTAGAAAGTGTAATAATTAATGAGACTGACAGCTGAAATGGGTCCTTTTTTCCTTGCAATATAGGGCTGCAATTTTACAAACTATCTCCAAAACCAAATCTTGCACATAATAGTGGAATCTAACACTGCTGTGCAGCAGTTTGTCACAAATTCCAGAAGAATGCTGTCTGCACGTGCCCTGATATTTTGCCCTGCTTGGTGAAAGCAATTCCCTCAAAGAGCAAAGGAAAAAGAAAACGAGCAGTGGGTCCCACAACTCATCTCAAGTTTCCTTTGGTGACTGTCTTCCATTTCTTTTTCATGAGGTCTTTGACAAGCAGCAGCAGTTATAAGATTTTCATTTCCTGGAACATTTCTTGCCAAGCTAAAGGCTTTTTTTTCTTTTTTCTTTTTTTTTTTTTTTTTTAAGATAGACGAACAACATGACTGTAGGAGAGATGAGAGATTCATTGAGAGATTCATGACCTACTTTTCCCAAATTGAATATTGAGCTTTGTGTACTTTCTGATATTCAGTAGGGAGGTCTTCTCATTAGAAATCTCCTTTGGCCAGTTTATGTCAGCCTTCCCATAGCAAAACAGCAAGGTATAACTCAGGTTGAGGAGGAAATCCTGGCATTGTCCGTGAGGAGTAAGAGATTGCTGAGTGTCAGAGAACAGGTTTTCTGCTCTCTTCAGTAAATAAATAAAATCCAGATTAAAACAAACGGTCTCCTTTGTCAGTCATTTTCTAAAGGAGTTTGTGTGCATTGCTCAATCAGGACTAAGAAAACAAGGATTAGGCAGTAGAATGTGTTAAAAATTGCGAGTCGTGGGAAAAGGCCATGTGAATCCACTCTATATTAGAGACAGTTAGGACTATTAGACACCAACAGTACTCATTCTGTGTACCACTGACTAACCCTCCTTGTCTTCAGTAGCATTTCATCACTTGCAAACCAAGGGGATGTCTGGTGGAGACCAGAGCATCACAACAATTTGGCTGTGCTATTTAAGAACATCCCCTGACCAGAGCCGTCCATCAGATCGCTGGGCAGCAGCAGTGACATTTTGGCAGACGTGTTTAATTACGTGGGGGAAGTAGGCCCATCATCAATAGCACTGACATTTTGAAGAGCTATCACCTCAGGATAAGCCAGCTCCAAAACTAATCTCTTTTCTGTCCTCCATCTGCCCTGACAAATAAAGCTGCACGAGTCAGGTTTTTAAATAGAGGTAGTAACTAAAAAGGAGGTAAAAAGGAGCACAGAGGAGTCCATTTGAGAGTTCATAGGCAGCCAGTTCCCACTGCAGCCCTCAGCAGCCTGAACATACCTTTCTGAGCTCAACTTCAGCTGTGGTTTAGAAAGCACAGGGGAAAAAAATGAAAGGGTGGTCTGATGTTTTTATAAGAATCCTTCAGTACTCTCCATCACACAGTGGATTAATACTTGCTCTGGGTTCTCTTAGCAATCAAAAACATTGGGCGAATACTGTTATTGGCCACCTATGTGTGGCCAAGTTTCTTCTCAGTTATGCCCAGTGACAGGACAAGGAGCAATGAGTACAAGCTGGAGCATAGGAAGTTCTGCATAAATATAAGGAAAAACTTTGTCCCTGTGAGGGTGAGAGAGCCCTGGCACAGGTTTCCAAGGGAGGTTGTGGAGTCTCCTTCCCTGGAGACATTCAAAGCCCACCTGGATGTGTTCCTGTGTGACCTCCTATAGGTGACCCTGCTTTGGCAAGGGGGTTGGACTCAATGACCTTTCTAGGTCCCTTCCAACCCCTAATTTACTGTGATTCTGTGATAGTGTAGAACACTTGAATCTGCTCTAATTATCTGGCAGACAAAATGCATCCCAAATAAATATAGTTACAAGCAAGAGGTGCAAAGGCAAGCAGGTTTTGTCTCACTAGCCCATGCCTGCCCTGTCTGGTTAGCAGCCCAATGTAGTTGTATATGGAAAAGCAACAAGAGCCATGCTCCCCTGTTCCCACTGCACAGATAGGAGCTCAGGCCAGAGCTGTCAGCCAAAGCAAAAAATCAAATCTCAGGCTCCAAAGAATCAAAAAATGTGCTGCTAGATGTAAAAATGGGGTAGCCTTAAGGAATCAACGCACAGGCAAAAAGAAGACAAAGCAGCAGACTAGGGATTTGCTGGTGCAGGTTGCAGCTGCTGCTTCAAACACAGAGCTACTCAGGCAGCAACACAGCACAGGGTGTAAGTGGGAGTCCACCCCTTCTCACAGGGTAACAGAGGGCATGTTGTTGTCTTAGCTAAGATTTCTAATCTTCTTTAGTGCTGTGTTTATGTGGTATACATTATCTCCAAAATGAAAGGTATTTTTATTTTCTTTCCTGCTTGAAAACAGGAACCAGAGACAATATAGGGGAGTCCACTTGCCCGCAGGGTCTCAGGGCCAGCGGGGCACTGCCCACAGCTGTAAGAGAAGTGGGAAGAGTGGCATAGAAGAGGGAACACCAAAAAGCTGTTTCTCAGCCACGTTGCAAACAGAAGAAGGCCAGATAGGCTGCAGCCTGCGCCAGCACAATATATCCCTTCTGTGGAGTTTATAAATAAGTGAGGATCTCCAGGCTCCCACAGGACCCTGGCCACTCACTGGCTTCTCTTACAGCCTGGTCACTGGGGAAGACAAGCACTGAGAAATGATGTTACTTCACTTTGTTTTCTGGCTTGCTTGCTCCTTGGTTGCTCTTCCTGGGCATCAGTGGGAGCAGACAAAGCTCAAGAGTTAAGCCCAGTTCTGTCTTCCACTACTGCCTCCCCCAAGCTTTTGCTCACTGCTAGGTTTTCATTTTTTGCCTTGAAAACCATCCATTAGATATTTGAGCCAATGTTTTGAAATAGGAAAACCATAATGTTTCATCTAAGAGATATTAAAATAGAACAATCCGCTATTTAAAAAAAACAAAACAAACACCCTCTTACATTGTCTTCTGCAAAATGTTGCTTGAGGCATCAAGTAATTATTCAATAATTAAAATAATTTCTTTAATAATTAAAACAATTCAGCAAAAGTCAGGCTTTTCAGGGTTTAGTTTGTTTTTTTTAGAGAAAAGTATTCATTGTATACACTGTAGCAGGCAGTTTCACTTAAGAGAACTGTTCTTCTCTGTAAAAGATGTTCCCATATGGTAAACCTTTGCAGGACTACACCCTAAAAGCTGAGGACATATTTCCTCTTTATGGCCTTAAAAAACCAAAAAGGTTCTTCTGTAGTGTTCCCAGGGCACTTCTCCTGAGCTGAACGATTGCTAGTATGTTTTCCAAACAATACCATATACCAAGTTGCTACAACTTAGAAATCAATTTTGTACTTAATTATTTTGGGGGAGATGAAGAAAGTTATGGTGTTTATCCACTGGACCTGACTCATGCTCACCTAAAGAGCTCCTCAGCCCCTCTCCTCTGCCACCCACTCAGTGATCCCTGCAGGGGAGGCTGAGAGCCCTTGCAGCCAGGATGTGTGGAAACACTTTTGACAGTGAATGTGTGCTCCAGACTTATGCAAGAATGCATATTATGGGCTTAGGCCTGATGAAAATACTCTCAGGATAACTTTCCTACAGCAATTTGCTGTTCTTATGTTGGTTCTGTCCACGTTGACTTCATGCCAAATTCAACCAGTTGCTTTTAAGTGCTCGTTTTGAATCTAAAAGTTGGGTGGAAATAAGCTACTGATTTGGAGCCTCATAACATCCGTCTCCATGTTATAAGTACATTTCTAAATGCTTTTTATATCACTCTGGTGGCCTGTCATTTCTTCTTTTCTTCTTTTTCAGAACCACAACTGACTGGTTTGAAGTACAAAAATTGCTGAAGGGCATTTTCTGTCACACTTTAGGCAGCTGCACACTAAATTGATGGAAAATTAACTTTCCAAGGTGAGCTGAGTTTAATTCCTAATTTGCTGAAAAGGAGGAAATATTTAAGACACTTTGGCCTTGAAGAACTTGGAAGGATCTTGTAAGAGCACAAGAAATTTTCCAACCAACTTGAGTAACAAACCTTCCTACAGTTCACTCAGTGCATGAATAATTTTTTATCCTCTCTGAAAAGTGAACAGAAATGTATGAAAATGAACACTTTTTAAAAATTTCAAATTAGAAACCAAAATTTTTTTGCTGAGGGCTTTTTACACAGGTTGATTTTGGTACAGCATGTTTTGACAAGATGAAACGTGCCTTGAGGAGCACCATGATTTGTTTAGATGCTGTTGATAGTGACAAGCTTAGCAAGTAAGGAGATATGGAAATTTGGGGAATCAAGTCCAAGGAAATAGGAGGAAGACTGGACAGACTGAGCAGAGCACGGCTTGGTCACTAGGTCTCTCAAGCCACTAAGGACACTTCACCCCTCTGCTCTTAGCCTCTGCTCTCCCAGCTCCTGACACAATGTCCTACTGAAGGATCTACTTCTATCTTTTCCTTGGAGTTCTCTTCTCTTTAACTCTCAGTAGAGGACTTCTGAACTTAGAGCTGTCTCCAAGTTCCCTGAGATCACAATATTTCCCTTTAAGATTTTTGTTCCCTCATTGTTAATTTCCCTGATCACTCGCAGATCAGTTCTCTTACTCTCTTTCAGCCACCTCGAGTGACATCTCCTGCCTTCCCTCATTCTCTCATATCTCTTCCTGCCTTGATATAAACTACAAAAGTTTAGGATGGAAGCCTGATACTTTTTTTTTCTCCATGTCTATATCTTTCTTTCTAATTTATCTCAGCCTACATCTGACAGACTGATCAAGAGTCAATCTACATCAAACCTTCATTAAGCAAAATGATGATGAGATGACTTGCTATCTGGAAAGCATCAAACATCTTGTCTATATTTTATCCTGTTCTGCCCTAGCTGTTTGCTGATAAATGCAGTGCTGACTTCTTCAGGTATAAAGGTAGGTACTGCATTTGCACAGGACATCTGTCTTTATCTCATGGTTCATGAGGTATCACGAGCATTTGTCTCATGGATATTATACCTTCATCATTAGCTCCTCTCATTCAGTCTTTTGCTTTGGGTCACAATCAGGTTTTGCCATGCCAAACCATTCACCATTGACATTCTTTTTTATTCTGGGTGACATGTTCTCAGTACATCCTTTAAATTTTAGGGCAACACTGTGTTTATCATAGTGACTAAATGATTTAAATCACTGTTGACACTGTCACTTTTACATGATTATAAATACCTTGGCTCCAAAGGATTCAGACTGTGTGATGAACTCCAATAAATCTCTTCCTTAATATTGTCAGGACTTGAAATGGAAATGTCTACAGTAAGGAAAAGACAGAATTGCTAAGCTGTCATACTTATCTCTTTGAAATAAATGGTGAGTTTTTTAATCTTTGCCATCAGGAATGATGAACGTTACTGTGGTTGTTTATAATAGTGCTGCACTGAAACACTCCTGGATTCTCTCTTTGGCTGTTCAGACTTATTCGTGTAGGGCAATGAGTTAGTACTTTGTGTTTTGATGTACAGAGTTAAAATCCATGGTAAATAAATATGTGTTTGCCCTTCCTTTAGTGTCCTGAGTCTCTGCAAGAGTAGGGGGAAGTTTCTCACTGAAATCAAGACCACTTCATATTATGCTGACAGGAAAAAGTGTTCTTAAAGTAGGATTAAATTATATCTAAACTCCCTTTGAGTGGTGCTTTTTTAATATACTCTGAAGCAGGTTAAGGTGGCCTCAGTGTAATGGAGGATCAGATTCAAAGAAATACAATGCTGATAAAAAGAAATACCATTTTTCTTTTTTGCTGTGGCTGTTTGTGTCTTTCCATACAGTCTTTTAGAGTTTGTGGAGGATTTTTAGTAGAAATCAATGAACATTAGTAATGATAAAGTAATATAAGAAGGTGTACTTCATCGAATCATCTTTATGGGCAGAATATCAATGTGTTGGCTTGCAGGATTCACAGAACAGGGCAGTGCTGGGGAGGAAAGAACCTATAAACAGTTCCACTCATCTCATAATCAATGCAGAAATCTAAACTCAGACCACTGACAGCTTTAAAATGGAACAAAATACCTTCAGCAGTCTCACAAAACCAAGGGAAATGTCACATCTAAACCAAAACCATATTAAAAAAAAAAAAAAAAAAAAAGGGAAATAAAGCACAAAGTAAGCTGAGCATCTGCTGGGTATTTTAATAGCAGGATAGAAAAGCTGGGAGCCAGGCAGTATTTTACATCATCTTAAAGAGGTAGGGACACAGGAAATGGCAGTGCCCCCAACCCCTGCCACGGGAGAAGCAGCTCCAGGGAACCCCAGCATCACCAGTGCCTGTCCCATGGGCATCTCCCCTTTGCACAGGGAAGGGTGGCCTCAGCTCCTTCAGCTCCATAGACAGGGTTGTCTTGTGTTTCTCTTTTAGCTAAAGCTGTCCTCTGTAAAGGAATTCGAGGCTCCCTGGGGCAAGCATCAAGTCTGCCATCTGCCTTTGTGTTTAAGACAAGATATATTAGCCAGTGCTTGCTAAGCCATGCATACAAACACCAGCAAGGACTAGCAGAATGTATATGGGTCTTGTAGCTGTTGCATATTGCTTTGGAGTCTTAAAAGGCTCATTTTCCCTTCCTGGTGTTCATAACCTGTAAGATATTTTGTAGTTAAAAATACCATGCCATGGCAACCTGATCTGACCTTCTAAAGAACCCAGGCCCAAGAGACTAATTAAGAGAAATGTTGGCATTACTATTTCTAGCATGAGTGTGGTACAAAATCCCATGCCACAGGACCTGAAAATTCGTTGTCTAAATGAGTTAAGAGTCCAAACTATGACTGGAATTTAAACAGACCTCGGTTTTACCACCAATTTGCCAATGAGCCCAACTCTGAAACCTGACACAGGCATCGATCCTTTTGCAAGAAATGTCTCTGTATATGAAGGCAGGTAACAGGTGAAACAATGGAAAGTTGTGTTCAAAAATATTCATAATCCTAGGAAATTTGTACCAGTACAACATGCCACAAATATCTTCTCCTATGCAAGTTCACCAAGCCCTTGACACCCCTGGCAGCTTCCAGAATAATTCCTCCTTCCTTCAGCAGTTCCCAGCAACAATCCGGAGAAAATTCTGGCTCACCCTTTATTCCACAGCAGCCAGTGTAGACAGGTGCCATACTCCTTAGCAAGAACAAGGTGCATTAGTACCTTATTCTTTCCTAACATCTATTTTCCTTTCACTATTTCCTAGTGAGGGAATATTTCAATACAAGCAGGTAAAATATTCTTCTAAATTGTTTCGTTATGTAAATTTTTTAAAGAAAAATATCCCAAACCTCAAAAGACTTTAAAATAAATATGGAATGTAGCTTAAAAGAGAAAAAAGAGGAGGAGAGGAGAAATTAAATGTTACTGACTTTATTGAATGTCTCTATTCAGATATCTTGCATAAGCAGACATGTCACTTTAATCAGATAAAACCCACCAGGGAAGGTGGTAATTATTTGTATAACTTCTTGACAGCTATAAAAAGCTAAAACGTTACTGTGCAAATTCTGTCTGAACTATTTAAACAATTGAAAAATGTGATTTAACAGCTAAAACAAACTTGATTCAGTCTGATCTCTCATCGACTTGTGTGAGATGAAGTCGGCTGTCTTTTTGCACAGGGAGTAGAAATTAACAGCACAGTGCCCTCCCCTAAAGGATAGGTTAAAGCCTGGTAAGAAATTCACCCCCCAGAAGACCTTGTATTACCACAATGTGAACAGTAGGTTATGGCCATTTTGAAAATGAGGCCTAAAACCTCAGTTGACAGTAGATAGGGTGGGGGTTTTGCCTTGAAAATTCCCAGAGAGCTTTAGTAGGCAAGCAGCACCATCAGGACTGGTGGATGAGACTGTCTTGCAGCTGCAGAGGAGGTGGGGAAAGGCAGGAGTGAGGTTTTGCAGTATTTATTGTTAGCACTGTCAGGTCTATGCCAAGAAAAGGACATTCCAAGGAACAAGGCTCAAGGAGTGTAAAACTCCAGCCCACGACTGGTGGCAAACCCTGGGTGGGGGTCTCCAGGAGAGCTGTGAGGGTCTGTCTTGCTGGTTCACCAACATGGGAAAGGCTTTGCAAATGCAGCTCCAGGTTTTTATCCATCAAGTTAGCTGCCAGGGCAGAGGTCTCAGAAGATTTAATCCAGCCCAGCCCTGGGGAAAGCCCTAGGCTATCTGTCACTTACAGGAAACTCTTGCATTGAATTTTTTTTTTTTTCTCAGGTACTAGCCTGCCTTACACTTTTGGTACTCGAATTGAGAAACAGGACAATGCCAGGAAGCACAGTGATTTCTGACTACAAAATCTGCACGGCTGGCATGGAAACAACACAAATGCTATTAACAGAAACGTGGTTCTGCTGATGGGTTGCAGTTTTAATGAGCTGCCATCATGCAGATCATGTAAAGGAATTCTTACCTCTTCTTACAGGTTCACAGTCTCTGCTGTGCTCTTCCCTGCCTTGTCTTTATAAGCGTAGAGAGCTGATATCCAGTTTTGCTTCTCCAAGATAGTTGCCTCAAGACCTCAAAAAACTAGGGATTATCTTTTAAAAAATCTAAACTTCTGGAAAATGAAATAAGAATTTACTTGCTCCTCAGACAATGGGATTAATAAAACCTGGCTCTGTAAAGTTTTGTCTTATTTCCCTTTGACCTCTTCTTCCATCAATAATTTGGGTTCCTGCGTGTCACTTACACAATTGCCATGGCACAGGGAAAGCCTAAAAATACTTGTTAGATGGAGGCAGGCACTTTGCTACCTGGACCAGGAGCTCTGTTTCAATTTCTATGCCAGAGAGGCCATGTCTCTGTTTTCATCCATTCCTTCATCCTCACTGGGACTAGAAATAGATCTTTAACACACAGCACAACTGTGATTCCTGTACTTCTAATGACTTCCTACTTGCTTTTTTCCTGTACTACTCTAATGACTGCAGTGCCAAAAGGGTCAGGAAATAACTGCAATGCTTTGAAACATTCAAGTAGAAGAAAGGTTAGTCAGACCTGACACTCCAAGCATCCTCTCCTTCTTGCTCTAGTGTCTTTGCTGACACATTCTGGAAATCCATTTCTGCCTGCAAACAGCTCTGCCACTGAGGAACTGAGGGCCTCAGAGTCGGTTCCTGTTACCTAAACTCACCAGCCCCAGCAGAGAGTAAGCTTTTCAGGCCTGGGTAATGTCTTACCCACGTTCCCATGTTAGGTGACACATCTAGGTTTGCTCACCTTTCTCACTACCTAGTGCAATTGTTAAGTTCTGAAAAATGCTCAACAAAGGCACAGAGGGAACCATATAGAAGAAAAAAAAGCAGCTAAGGGCTATTTCAAATTCATGTGAAAAAGTATCTTTTGTAGAGGCTTTTAAAGACAAGGACACAAAAAAGAAAAAAAAAAAGATCCTGGAGTAAGCCTTATACATCAGGTGCTTAGCAGAACAGAAGAAAGCCCACTGAAGTATTGAGTTTCCCCTCAACTAATGGAGGCTTACTGCTCTTGGAAAACCAGCAGCTTTATTGGGAGGTGTATCTGCTAGTAAACATTTCAGTGTGCCTGGAGAAGCCCCATGAATCTCTGTCAGGGCTGAGGTTAGGACTGCTGGAGCTGGTTGGCCTAACCATGGAAAACTGAAGTGCTGTGGTTTTTTTTCTCTCTGCTGGCAAATGCTATCTTTAAGTGTCTTTAAACTCCTGCTGACAGTCAGTCTGGTGCAACAGGGACATATTCTGTGTCAAGTTCCATCAGTACAGTGCAATGAACCTAGCCTATTTTGGAAGTTTTCTTTTCATCATCTTTTCATTTTGCAGCCTCCAGCCAGATGCTTGCAACTGACATCTTCATACCAACCCTCCACCCCCCTCATGTGTGTTAGATCTGTGCTTTTTGATGTGCTATCTCTTTCCTGTAGATGTTCCAGTCACATTTGCTCCTTCTGAGGACTTCCCCTTCTTCTTTGAACAACTTCCTCACGTTGATTTCCTGCAGTATTTATCATTTATTGATGTATAGTTAATTATCACCACGCAATAAATCTTGCTCAGCTGCCTGAAAGCAGCAGCTGACATTTTGTTTGCCTCACTACCAGTGATCTTTCACAGTCCCAGATATTCTTTGTTGTAGATAATATACAAACCTGCATTTTATCACATCTAATGAGTCAAGAATTCTTCCATCTCTTTGGTTAAATCTCTTCCTATCTGTGAAAAACCCTAATCAGTTTCCAGACTTGTCTCTTTACCTAGTGATTGATTGCAGGCACCAGCTTGCCTCTACTGACAAAACATTTTACCATACCATCAAATTACTCATCACAGCTTAGCTTTGCTGTGTGGTTACAAGACTCATCAGAATTATCTATTGCCCTTGCCTGGAGGCAGAAACATCACATCCTTTTGCTCTTCTCTTCTAATATATTGCACTCCTGCCTCTTTTCCATGTGGAAATCCATGCTGAATGGTGACCCCAGACTCTGCACTCAACCCACACAAAATATGCTGTAGCAACGGGAAGCTGGGGAGGTAGTGAGCAATATTGGGGTCTTTTTAAGACCACTGATGCAGCCTTGGGGCCTTTCTTCACCTCTGCTCCCTGCCTGCAAAACCCAGACCTACATGGTGGCTTTTTTTCCAGGAGATCCACATTTACCCAGATTTCCTCAATGTGCAGCATCTCCCCAAGGTGAGGGGAGAGTGCTTTCATGTTCACCATGAAGCAGAGCTCTCTGACCACTGACAGAGAGCTGGCTCTCTCCAGCCTGGCTGTCTCCTGGTTGAGAAAGCACAGGTACATTTGAGCCACTCCACACAGAGCCACGGTGGGTTAGGCAGAGTTTGCTTCTAAGTTAAGACCAATGCATGCAGACATCCCTACAATTCCCAGCCTACCCCTCCACCTGTGGCACACAGACACATATAAGTCATATACCATGAAGCTACCTTTGCTGTTCTCAAGACCTTTTGGGATAAATTGTCATTCTTCCCTTTAGCAGAGGACCCTTCTTTGCTACCAAAAGGCAACCCTGCCTAAGGATGCCTAAGTGATAGATTCAGTGTGCCAGATAGATTCTGTGCCAGCAGTGTCCTCAGGTGGCCAAGAAGGCCAATGGCATCCTGGCCTGTATCAGGAACAGTGTGGCCAACAGGTCCAGGGAAGGGATTCTGCCCCTGTACTCAGCCCTGGTGAGGCCACACCTCGAGTACTGTGTCCAGTTCTGGGCCTCAGTTCAAGAAGGAGACTGAGGTGCTGGAGTGGGTCCAAAGGAGGGCAACCAGGCTGGTGAAGGGATCCAGCACAAGTCCTGTGAGGAAGGGCTGAGGGAGCTGGGGGTGTTCAGCCTGGAGAAGAGGAGGCTCAGAGGAGACCTCATCGCTCTCTACAACTCCCGTGAAAGAAGGGTGTAGCCAGGAGGGGGTTGGTCTCTTTTCCCAGGCAACCATCAGTGAGACAAGAGGGCATGGACTTAAGCTGTGTTAGGGAGGTTTAGGTTGGATATTAGGAAGAAATTATTTACAGAGAGGGTGATCTGACACTGGAATGGGCTGCCCAGGGAGGTGGTGGATTCTCCATCCCTGAGGTTTTTAAGAAGAGACTGATGTGGCACTCAGTGCCATGGTCTGGTAACCACAGTGGTAGGGGGTCAAGGGTTGGACTTGATCTCAGAGGTCCTTTCCAACCCAGATGATTCTGTGTGATTCCAAGATTCCAAAATTATAGAAGTTGAACACCTTCCAAAGCTGGACACAAGCTGCTCTCAAGATGTATTTTACAGTTAAATATTATTAGCATCAATTTTTGGATCCTATTGTGAACATGAGGAACAAGATGGAAATACTGACATGGGTGTCTGCTTTTTTCTTAAAGCTGAGTCAATGTTTGGCTGTGATTCCAGCTGTTACATGTGATGGAAGAGCTTATTGAACCAAATCTAAGTTCATCAGGAGAAATTCTTATTATTCTGATACCAGCTGGGACAGTCACTGTGGTTTTACAACACAATGAAAGTTCCCTGAGTGAATCAACTCATAACAAATGGGACATTACTCATAGTTTTACAATTGGCAATTGAACTAGTATTTCATACACTGTATATTCGATTCACTCCTCTTTGCTGGTGTCCTGACTAAATTCAGTGCAAAGGACATTTTTTTAGACAAGAATTTATCCTATGGCTTTACAGCACTGTTTCCTTCCAATGCAACATTGATCTTACCAAGGGATGTATACATACTGCTTCAGATTGATGACCCTAGGCCTAACTGTGCTCAGAAGGCACTAGTAGGTATGAAATACTGCTGGCTGCTAATGAATGGAAAAAGTCTGGTTAATCCTAATAAGGTGTTGTAAATTTAATGATTTACATATTGGCTCAAACACATCTCTCTAGTTCTTTCCATGTTATGTTGCAGCTACTTCACTTGGTACTAAAGGTCTCTCACCAGGACTCTCCTGGTTCAGTTTTGTATGTGTGCATTTATATTTCTGGCAGATTGGTGTAAAATACTACCATATGAGAGAAGTTCTATACCTTGCTCTTACTACAGGTGGGTGTGACACTCAAGTCCAGTGTTTTTATCTCTCAACATATGACCTCAGCCTGCTCCCATTGAACTTGGAGGGAGATTTGCTTTCTGCTGGATCAAAAAGCTTTGTTTAGTATAATGGCACCTTGGCTGACACCTTACACATGAAAGCTCCATCCAGCTTCAGCCATGTACCTCTCCTAGATTTGGAGATGTCCTTCACTACTTTGTTGCCTGTTCCCTCCGCTCTCTCAGCTAAGTGATTGTTATACATGTCACACCTTAGATTTCATTCACAATTAAGGAGACTGATTCAAACTCTTACTGTTTCATCTTTAACTCAGCTCTCTAATTTGAGCTATATATCCACATGAAGTCTGGATCTTTCTAGTTCTATCAGTTTTGTACTGATAGATTTGTACTTAACCTGTTCCCCTTTACCACTCTGCCAGTGCTTCACCTTATCAGAGCCACCTTCTCCTCTGACTTTTGCAGCAACAAATCAGACTCCCTCTGCTTCACTCAATATGCCCCTAAAATTGTCCTAGGACTTCCTCCTGTGATAGTGTTCTGCCTGCTTTGGTTACCACTCTTCACACAGAGTCATCAAAGAGAAATCTTAAAAGACTGCCCAAACTTCTTTCTGCCAGGTTTGATTGTGCCAGTTCACACCTGCCCTGAGCCACATTGCTCTCTCACCTTCAGTGCCTCCATCATCTATTCCCAGAATCAGTATCTTTGCATTTTATCTCCTGCTCCCCCTTTCTCAGTGAATATTGACCTATTGCCACCTCTTATCCTTCATCTCCCTCTTAAAAACACATATAGTTTACAGGACAAGGAAAAAACATTACTTATCTTCCAGAAAGATGCTTGGAAGGCATCTTAAGCTACACAGAGAGTGCACTGACCTCCTCTTGCCAGGCTGAGTCAGACTGACAGTGGGGAAGGAGGGGTGTGGATTTCTTGTTGAAAATCTCTTTTTTATGTCTGCTGGGATATGGGGTGTCAGCAGGAGGAAAGCTGCAGGCTGCTTCCCTCTGTCTGCACACCCACGAACAGAAAATGAGGTCCTGGACCAGCACCGATCTGTGAGCTGTGTGAAAGCAGGACCCTTGGTACCTGGCAATTAGCACTGCATAAACAACCAGGGGCATTTTGCCCTTTGCTCAGAAACCTGTGCCCTAAATCCCACAGCGATGAGGGGAAAGGAGACTCTGTAGAGCAGCAGAGAAAACAACCCTCTCCTTTCCCACATACACCAGGAGAACAGCAGGAGTAAGGGGAGGAAGGAGGAGCTGTGACTTTCTGAGGTATAGCTGTTCCTCTGGGTCACCCCACCTGACCCAGAATAACACAATGGAGCAGATAGCTCAACAGCAGTATAACCCACAGGGTACATGTATTTGACTCCAAGTCACTATGTCTTGCCAATGGTGAACTTAAAGAAAGCACAATTTATCGGTTTTCCCTTAAGATTGACAGGTGCTGACATCACTGGTCAAGAAAAGAAAGAAAAATTAGTTCATGTAATAACTCCAATGAAAGGATAAAAATAACTAGAGATGAGCTTTTCGTGAATTCACTACAATATTTATACATACTATGCCTTTTTTTATTCCAGAAACCAAAGGATAATTATCTAGTCAGAGAAAGAAAACTCTTGCAAAAAAACCCCAAAAGGGATCACTCATCAAAAACAGTGCTGAGGTTTTAGGAGAAAACTAATTTATGTCCTGTCCTTCAATAAGCAAAAGGGAGACCACAAAGTTGGTAGAGAATTTGTTTTGTCACGCATATTTTTAGTCAGAGCAGATACAGTATGACTTGTCATCAAAAGATTTCTGGACAGAACCAAACTCTTGGGTTTGACTGGAATTTTCGATGTAAAACAAATAGTATTTACAAATAGATATTGTAAAACAAATATCTAAAATAAATAGATACATGCAGCGACATATACAAACCAAGTCTATAAAAATGTACACACATTTATCTCTGAAATCCAGACTAAATCCCATCTGAAGGTTTTTAATTTATTTTACAGGGGAAATGAATCACAGAAAGTAAGCTCATGCATAGAATATGATATTTGCAGAGAACACGAAAGCTGCAGCCCTTATCTAGCTAAACAGTTACAGATATGCTTAAATGCCACGCGGAATGGGGACCTCTGTAAGGATCAACATAGACATGGAAGTTTTTTTGCCAACTTTTAAAATTTTCTCATGAGAAAATGTCCAAGTTTGTTTAAAAAGTTTTTTTTTTTTACTCAACACCACATGCAGATGTTTCACAGCTTTTCTGTGTGGCCTGTAGGAGACAGTCTCATTACAGTAACCCTTATGGCAGAAGAGGACATTTTTTTCTACAGGCTATTTGCACCAGCATGGCTTGGGTTGGGTGGTTTTTTTTTTCCATTTTAATTACTAGGGGGAAAAAAAGTACTTAAAAATAAGTGCTCTACTGTATACTGAACTAACAGCTTCTTTCCACTAAAATATCACTTTTGGGGGTTTTTTTCTCCACTCCTTCACCCTTAGACTGCCATGTACTGAAAAATTATACCTCATCTTGGTATATAGTATTAGTTTATATAAACACAATAACAACGGAAGGATGACCTTAAAATCCACTTCCAATTTTCCATCTACTTTGCCATAAAGCATCTGTTAGTCTTACTTCTTATTCTGATGTTGAAATCCAGATAGTAAAACTCTCACTGGATTCCAAGAGTCCCGTTCTTCCCATCCACAGATGTGATCAAGTCTTTGTTAACCAAATCCATCATTAAACAGTTTATAGGTCTGGAGGATCCTGTTTCAGCAATTTTGGAACAGTCTGACTTTCCAGGCCATCACTTGCCCACCTCCAATTTTTTGTTTTTCATTGATATAACCATCACCACTTTTTTCACTGAATAAAACACTTGTGTGGGTACCTCTAGGTACATGGTTGTCTGAATTAGTTCTGAGTTAGTCCTTATGGCTAGACAAGGCTTTTCAACAGTGTGCACTTTTCCCAGTGATGTGAAAATGAGGTTTGAGAAGTGGAGAAAAGTTCACGATGGATACGTCCTTGTTAGGTTTGGAAGTTTGAAAAAAATGTTTGCTTTTGGGCTGTTCCTCTGTTCATGCAATTGTGCTACACCAGGGTGGGCACCGTGCACATTTTCACCCCATAATCACCATCCTGAAGAACTGCTGTCATACTCACTGAAAGATGAGAGACATGCATAGGATCTACTGGACAAAACATCAGTGTGACTGATAAGCTGATCTTGCCTGCCCATTTTTTTCACTCTGCTTTTATCACACTTTCTGCTACAGAAAAAGAGCTGTTTCAATAATAAATCAGAACAAATAAAACTCTTCAGCCATGAAAACCCGTCTGGACCCTTGTGCTAAAATTTACTGGAGATGATTTAGGTATAACAAAACTCAGTCTTGTACTGATGCAGGAGGCATGGGTAAGACAATCCAGTATAGATCCCTTCAAACAAACTGAGACCAAGATTTATGTGTCAAGTTTTGAGGACTCCTGTCTTGAGATATTAAAGAATGATCCCCTCCACAATTTAGAAATTACTTCTTTACATGACAGCAAGAGCTGGCCCTGAAATTTCAATCTTCATTCCAAAAATTGCCCTCTCCAAATGCATACGGCACACTGGAGACAGTGATAAAATTATTTTAAATCCAAGTTGTAGATGAAAAAAAGAAAAAAAGATCCTGTCTGCTCACAGCTATTAAAGAGAGTATGATATACTTTTTTTCAGAGGTGGGCACTTATCCTCCATGTCCTGGCTAAATAAGTATATTCTGTCCACCTGTGTTCCCTGTAGGGCTTCAAATTAAAACAATACTTAATCTTCCCCAAAGTGTGAGGCAGTCTGCCTGAGTTGCAGCCAAGAGACTTAACATTTCTGCAGTAGATGAACTAATTACCATTATCCCCAGTGCCTGCATAATCTGAAGTAAAAATATCTCTGCTTCTCCTGTGCCTGCACCTTCTGGGATCCCAGAAGGAAACACTATTTCTTAACTTGAAAAAAGGAAACAATATTTCTTAACTCAAAAAAGTCTTTTAAGCCCTATCACACTGATATTCTTTTCTTTCACTTTTCTCTCACTCCTAGTTCCCAGGCAGAGCTTTCTAACTATTCAACTATTTATTTGAAGAAGAAAGACATTTTAAAAGCCTGAGTACTCACAGAATGGCTTTCTCTGTGATGCCCTGATTGCCTTCATCATAGAGCAGCTGTGCTGATGGGCTGCAGCCACCCTGGTACCTCCCCTAGGGCTGTCGGTGAGGAGCAGGGTTGAGAAGGTACCTGTGGGTGATGATTTCACAGCAAGCTTGTGACCTTCTTCAGCAACACAAATGTGAGGTGAAGGTGGATGTTAGCTCAGTGCAGCTGTGGACCAAATGTTCTTTTAAAAGCACTAATTCCTTACAAAACTCTGCCACCATCAGGAGAAGATGCCATCGATCTTTTCCAGGGTCACATGGAGAGTGGTCAGGAGAATGGCCTGGTCATCTGAAGTGACTCTTCTACCTTACAGGATTTAATGTTGCTCCATATCACAACTGTAGGATTAGTTACCCTTTTTCTGGGTAACTAATGTGTTACGTTTATGCATTACGTTTATGCTATCCATGCCTAATTGCATTATTCTCCTCCTCTTAAATGAGCATCCAATTACACCTTTCCATGTATGCCAGCTGCTCTTACCCCTTGGCAAGCTTGGTGGTTTCCCTTTGACAGTCAGCAACCAGCAGCACACAGTGGCCAGCCAAACTTACTGAAATAGCAGTATTTATTATTCACAGAGTAGCAGGAAAACAGTGCTAAAGAAAAAAATAATTTGAAGTATCAGCATTTTACATGCAAATCTAACTCTGCCAAAGCCCAGAAATCACTAATGGCAACCAAGAATGTCCCATCTTAACCAGCTACCCCAGAGTGTCTCTGCCTCTATCACAGACGTTCAGAGGGATTGAAGTGTTCAAGCATCCAAGTAACTCTTGAAAATGGAAGTCAGAGATATCAAATCACCAAGAAATATTCTACTTCACTAGAAGCCAATGTAATGATTTATACCTTTAACAAAGGCAGAGATTATATGCAGGCATAAGTACCCTCCTTCTGCTTGTTCTGCCTGATTGAAGTTAACATAAAGTTTAAATAACTTCATCCTCTGTTAATTAGTGATTTCATACATGATTGGGTGCTTCCAGGCTGAAGTTTTCTCTTTCAAAACAGGCTAACTTACAGAACTGATTTGTGGGTCCTTGCTTCTTCCATAGTAATAGAAAATAGATTCTTTTGGGTTTTTTGGTCTTTTTTTGTCCCCTTAAATGATGTGTGTCCCAGATGACACTACTTTGAGACCTTGTTGACAAAACTTTCCTGTGCAGTTTTGGGACTGTTAGCAACCCCTCTCTGTGGCACTGCACTGCCCGGAGAAGAGCTGTCTCTCTGAGAGTCATTTTTCTACCATACTAGTGCCTCAATGTTAGCACAATTTTTTTCTTGGTATTGCAAATTATTGAACCTTGAGAAAACTAATTGCATATACACTGGTAATCACTTCCACGGAGGGGGCCTAAGTCAAAACAAACAAATGAAACACTATTCATCTTCTAAAATTTTCTGGTGAATGTTATCCATTCAGTTGCAAATAAAATCACCAGGACTTATTGTATCTGTGTCCTTCCAATCAGACAAGTTATTAAATTCTCCTTACTCAGAAGTTTTCTCTGTTCAGACAGAACCTCTACAGAGCAGAGTTATTAAAATACTATTAATAATTTATTCCATGACTATATACCACATTTATTATATACCGTAGTGTGTATATAAATGCACAGGAATATTGCAGAGTAGAATTATTAGGAACACCATTTAATATGCTACATATATATGTTATTATATATTACAATTATTATATACAGGTCAACAAATATATGTACAGTATATATATTGTATACCTGTACCTAATCTATTTACAGGGTAACTTGTGAACTCTTCCTTTTTGCTGCTCAACCACTACTACATTTGTGTTTACTGCACTTTGTTTTTCATGCACTCACCCTTAGAAAATGATGCAGAAACATCTGCAAATATGGTAAAAGTTCAAGGGGCAATTCTCTGTGCTACAGAGATCTTCTCAACTCTTGAGCTCAGATGTAAGATGAGTTCAGGTCTGGGTACAGGAAGCATCTCTGTTGCCATTGGAATAAAAAGTAAAGAGCCATGGACACCAGGATACAGAGAATACAAGTGGAACACTTTTAACAGCAGTAGACTTCAGTGTCCTTAATGTCTGCTCTTTCATAAAAAATTAGTTTTAGCAAAGAATAATCCAACGTACTGGTGGAGAAACTTAAATCTGATATGTGATCTGTCAGCACTGAATAAGAATTGATTCTTAGAGAACAAAATAAAATATCTCCCCTAGATCTATACAGAATAGGGCTACATTTTAACCTAGACATCCTACCCTGCCAGAAGCTAGCCTATTACCTCAAAATAAAATATTTAATTCAACACCTTGCAAAATATTGGACCCAAAATGCATATGGCATCTAAGCTTTTTAGAAATTTTTTTTCCTAAATCAATTTATTATTTATCAGTACTGCTGATCTGAAGGTTGATTGGAAGTGTTGGATTACATATGAAGGAAAAATGTCATATTATTTCTGTAGCAGTGAGCTGCGTTCGTATCTCACTACTCCCCACTAAAATAATATTCACTGAAAACCTGAGTGTAAAGGCCTTTATGAAATGTTTATTAAGGAAGAACATATCCTGCTTGTAATTTCTAAAGCAAAACGAGTAGGCTGTTTTAAAGCATTTTGAAAATAAGCATGAAAAGTTAACCTCATATGCCACATGTGAGCCACTGCTGTTATTCTAGTTAAGTCACAAAACAAGTATTTGCAGTGGGAGACTGCAGCATGATATTAACTCATGTGAATGCACTATTGTAGTCAAACATTTAATCACTTTTCAATGCTTGTGAAATAAGAAACATTTTCCAGCACTGTCTGACCACTCTCACTGTGGTCAATGGGTGTTCAACTCCTTTACATGAGACAATTGAGTTCACCACTCTGGATAATGAAGACCTACTGTATTTTAGACTGTAGCTCAGCAGGTGATTGAACATTATTGGCTTCATGGAATAATACAAGTGAAATGAGCTCTTCAGATGTAAATATTTTGGTCATAAGAGAGAAAGCTAGTGTATTTCTTAGGTAAAAGCACTGCATAGTGCTCTGCAGTGCTCTGCATAGTGTGCTGATTCTCCTTAGCCACCCCAAAAAGAGAATGTCAGGGAGGAATTTCATGAAAAGTCTTCTAACTAAACTAAGCATAGAATTTCACATGAGGAGTTCTGTGTAAAACATGTCCTGACTTCATTTTCTTTTCTACAGCACACCATGAAGAAAGGCAGTACTGGAATAATCTTCTTTGTCTTCTAGGAATAGCTCTTCCTTCTTTCTCTCCCAAAGTTAATCCATATGGTTTGACAGTCCTGCAAAAACAGGTTTTAGCAGACATTGGTTTATATTTATAATATGAAATCACATTTTTAGATTATGTTTTGTGTTTAGAATATCCATAGTATAAAAAAAGCACTGGACATCAAAGTAATCAACTAATCCTTTTATCCAGAGCTGTTCAGATCAATCATTTAAACACCATAAGGTTCTGACAGATGCCACCGTGACAAACCTCATCCCCCCATGTTGTTTTCATTGCCTCAGTTTTGTCAATTTGGGTCATAATTGAATTTGGGCTTTCAATGGCATGTAGTCAAAATACATCATTTGGAATGTTAATTTCCTGAAAATAATTGAGAACCAGTCCATCTTTTTAATCTGTGGCAGGTGTCAGGCTACAACAGCCTCCTTTTTGTTTTGTTGTTGCCATTGACATAGAGTGCATGATCCAGGAAAATGTCTGGTTCCCATGGCTATCTGCCCTTGTGAAATACCTGCTGTCCCCTAGCCAGATGTTATGTTTTTGCAATGATTTACTTGTAATACCACTTACTGCCTGCCACCATTTTGTGAGGCAGCTCTTTGGCATTTTCAGCCTCTGCTTGTTAGTCCTCGGGCTGCAGACATCCCACAACACAGTGTGTATTGCCTGATGAGGCTTCCCAAGAAGCTGTCAAAAAGCCCACTGAATAGCATGGACCACCTCTGTGCTGCCACATGATCCAAGAGCCACCAGAACACACCTTATGCTTGAGCTGTCATAGTAGTGGCAAAATACACCAGCTAAGGAGACAGCATTTTATCAGTAGAGCCATAGCAAATTTGTCCATTTATGGAAACACCACATTTAGGTTTGTGTATATATATACACACACACATATATATGTACATCACAGAAGTCCACACCTTCTTGAACTGAAATGGAAGAGCTGCTAGTGTGTATTTAATGTGCAAATATTGGTGTGTTATAGTGATGGGAGTATGGTAAGTGACCAGACCAGTGAGGCAAAGTTACTGTCCAACAAGTGTAGGTTATTCTGATCCAGTTTCTGTCAATCTGATCTGATTTAGTGCACAGCTGTGGAAAAGGTGAACAAGGACTGCACCATAGATCTTGATGAGATGCTGCAATATGCTCATGAGGCAATGTGTGAACTTTTAGCTTAGGGGAATCTGTAGAAACAGCAAGGAAGACACAAGTTTTTCATGGAGACTGGAGCTTGGAGGTTAAAAAAAGCAAAAGAATTTCAAAAGGGAACTTTCCCTAAAATGCCATGGCACTATTGATTTGAACTAATGGTACTGACCTTGTCAGACCAACTGCAGGACTAAGAGACTGCTTAGCTCACTCAGGAGCCCCTTGCAATCTGGTTAAAACAAGAACAAAGCTCCCATCTGATAACAAATTTTGCATATTATTTAGATAATAAATACATTAGCTTTGTCCTGGGAGGCCATGAAGCAACCTTAGGCCAGTCCGTAAAAGAAGGATTCCCTTCCCTGGGCTTGGGAGACCCATTGCAGCCCATGGTCTGGCCATGACTGATGTGGGAAGAGCAGCAATGCCAAAACCCCTGTAACCAATATCTTATGCCCATAAAAAAAGTGATGCCACCCATGCCAGCAGTGGAGCTGACACAGCTGTTCATGGCAGCAGGTCTGGCTTTTGTCTCTGTCCTCTCCTGGAAGCCTGGAGCCCCCGAGATGTCTGTGTGGCTTCAGGTATCTCCTCCTCTTTGACCACTGGACAGCCCCAGCACCAACTTTTGAAGCAGCACTTGCTGGGCTATCTATCTACTTCTAAATTACATACTGAGGATAAAACAAATAAAAGGAGGAAGGAAAGCAGATTTAGAAAAATAGATATTCTGTAGGTCCTTTCTTTTGCCACTTGGAAAAGCTGAAAATTGGATCTTGTTGCCTTCCCCCCCACCTTTTTTTTTTTTTAAGTCTTATTTACAGCATAAGAGATTCCTTAAGAAAAGAATATAATTGTCCACAGGACCATAACATTGTTAAGCTGCTGAAAGGCCCAGTTCTAGCTAAGCAAGTCCTTGGGGTAGATTTTATTTTGTCCTGGGCTTCTTGGATTGTTTTTTAATGGTTTTATTTTAAAGGAACTTCTCGTATATGCGAGCACAGGAGAGGAGGGAGACTGGCAAACTTTGCAGTTCTGAGTTTGGCAAAAGGTGTTTGTAGTCTGCAGATGTGCTCTCTATCTTTTGCATCATCTTAATGGCGTGGCTCACCGGGCTCTGCCACTTGCCCCTGAATTTTCCACTCATGCTTCTCCTCAGCTTATTTCCAGCTCATTCAATAACTATTAACATAATGCTGCTGTTAGAAGCCAGCAGGGGCTCACTGCTGCTCTCCTACAGCCATTCTCTATCTTGATACAGTCATCTGTCTGCATAAACTCAGCTGGTAAAGAGAGGGCAATTTGCAAGGCACGAAGATTTCAGCATCCAGAATTATGCCTGGTGTAAATCAGCATTTCTCTGTGCTATGGAGGTTTTCCAGCAGTTACTGGTTTAGATATTGGGTAGGAGATTAGAAAGAACTCAAGGCAGGTTTTTTTTTTTTCTTTCCTTTTGCCTTTCCTTGCAGCATCTCTAGATCTGCCATCCACTCAAACATCTTGGCACAGACCTGCCACAAAAAGACAATTTTGTCCAGCTGTGCCTACTTTTCTTCAGTAACACAGATCTTGTTCTCAGTGGTAGCTCTTCTTGAATTTGCCTTGTAGCCTTGAGCCTTGAGGCACTGTGCTGAGCCATGATGAGAGTTTCACATGACCCTGATATTAAATATCTTTTGGGGCACTAGTTATCTAAACCTAACCCTTGAGCACCATTTCATCAGATGACAAATGCAAAAAAAACCCCAGAAACAAAAAACAAACAAAAACTACACAAACAAACAAACCTATCTTCAGCAGAGTTCAAATTCCCAAATTTTAGGTTTTGCTTTCTAAGATGTGATGCTATAAGTTACAATGACTGGGACAGTTACTGAACAGTTGTCACAGGCAAATAATGTTGTAAAAGCACAACACAAACACAAGCAGAGGCAAGTGATCCAACATTCCAGAGCCAAAGATGTTACATTAGCAAGGAAAGCAGGCCAAACTCATCCACTGTGCAATTCAGAGCCTTTTTGTGTCCAGATTTTTCCATTTCTTTTTTATAGCTACCAAGAGGGTGATTTAGAGAACATTACACTGTCATAACATTGTATTCCACTGGAAATACTCTTTAATTGCAGTAATAATACATAATCATCCATATATGTATGCATTAATGTATTAGCTGCACAGGCTCAGCACTCACTTCTCTTCCACCCAACAACAGCCATGCTTGGCTGCCTCATTACTTGAGCTGTGAATTTCCTTCTATCACCTGCTTGGGATATATGTTATTTTTACAGTTGGAGCCAGTGATATTTCTGTCAGACAACCATGGGGTTTTGTTGAGGAGTCTATAATTTTTCTTCAGGAGGGTTTTCAGATGACTGAATCGTACAGCATTGCAGCTCATCAGTGGCCTGGCAAGGGGTGAAGTGCTAGCACAACTTCCAACTCAGAGGAGTTTAGGAACACCTAAAACTACCAGGGTTTACATCTCCAGCTGTGTGTGATCAGGGTCTCAGAGAATAGTGCCTTGCTTTCATGGTGATCACTGTCTGCAGGAGATGTTGCTGTGATGACTTTTCCCAAGGTTATATGTTGAGCCATAGGATCAGGCATTATTCCCTAAGGAAAGGGGAGCAGCTACTGAAAGGGGAGAAAGGACAGAAAGAAGAGTTAGAAAGTTGGGGGGGGTTTATTTAAAAAATTTGTCTGCAGCAATGATTGGGCAACAATTAAAAGCCAAGGAGGGATCTTCTCAGCTGATCCTGAAGCAGGACAGCTTCAGGTGGTTCCAGCTATTGACTGTGTGTGTGTATGATTCAATGTAGTGCTCCATGTCCCACCATTCATCTGCAGTCCCCCACCCAGATTTGGACAGGCATTTAAGTGTGGGTCAACAGGAGACAGACCACACACCACAGCCCCATTTGTGTGTATTACCAACTCATCCCTGAAACCACTGTGAGACAGATGAAAAAGGGGCAACTGTGTCTGTGAAGGGCAAAAAATGGTGCAAAGAAAAGCACGCTATGATGAGCACTTGTGCCAGACAGTGTCAGGGGAGCTAACAAAAGCTATAAGAAAATAAATCAGACATCAGACAAGACCAACAACTTTTATCTGTTTCTACAAAAGCCTTGAATGACATCTGCTAAGTGACAGTGTGATTCAGTTTGCAAAGTCTTCTTTTTAATTGAAACAAATATCTACAAATGACACCTGGAAGAAGTGGATGGCTTCTTGATGTGTTTTTGTAAAGGTGAAATGTATGACTATGGAAGGAGGTGACATTGGTGGAGGCACTATCTTTGAAATCATAAAGAAAAATTAACAGAGGAAGAAAAGAAAGAGAATTGGAGGAAATGGACCAAGAAGAACATTATTTTGTGTAAATTAAATTTAAATAAAAAAGGATGACACTGGCTCTGATCTTGTCATACTGAGATATTTTAAGGCCAACAGTATTAAGAGAATTATATACAACATGGGTACCCCAGAGTGCCTGGTCCACCATTTTTTTTTCCTAATAGTGAAGGTGCTGATGCTCATTTGTCAAAAAGACAAATAAACACCCTGTATATTGACAAAAAATGGCAGCTTTTGACACTAAATATCTTAGAGCGTACTGGCATCAAAGTGCGAAATAGTAAAATTTACTGGGAAAAGGAAATAAAATACCTCAGAACATTAGGCTTCTATTTGGCCTGTCTTTTGAGACTCCTTTAATAACCAGGCACAAGAGAGGGTCCTCTTCTGTGCTTGCTGTTTCTAGACTGTTGCAGAAACTGATTTCTTCCACTCCATCCTCAGCAGCTCAGCAACAGTTGCAGAGAAACTCCATCTGACCAGCAACAGCCAAAAAGCAAAACTGTGAGCCTCCTCTGTGCAGGGGGTTTTCATGGGTGCTGGTGTATGCATGGTGAGGTAGCTCCTTCTAAGGGCTCAAAGACTCTGTGTCTTAAGAAAGAGAAAGGGAAGAAAGAACATAAGAATATTCACTCACATGCATAAAACCTGGCAACACTGAAAAAAAAATATTCTTTCTACTCCCAGAGAAATGGCACACAGTGACATGGCTTAAATGTTATCTGATGTCATCATGTGCCAGCATCTACCAAGGGAAATATATTTACCTACTCCAGGCAACTGCATGGAGGCACACGGGTTGTTGTGCAGTCAGTCACAGGGCAAATGGAAGGCAAGAGAGGGAGCAGACACACTGACATTTGGCTTGCAGAATCAACAAAAGGCAAAAACTTGCCTTGGATGTCAGCAGGCTGCCCCAGCAGGCTTCAAGGAAGAAATTGAAATAAATTATTAGGTTTCTGGAACAAGAGAATAGCAGTCAAAGGATGATTGGTGACCCTAAGAAAAACTGTACACAGGATGTTGAACTCACAGGAACACAGGACCACAGAACCATTCTGTGGAACACAGAAAAAGACCTTTATGATCTTTGAGTCCAACATTAACCTAACTCTACGGGAGTCCAGTGCTAAACATGTTCCTAAGCACTGAATCTACACATCTTTTGAACAGCTCCAGGGATGGTGATTCAATTGCCTCCCTGGGCAGTCTGTTTCAGCGTTTAACAACCCTTTCAGTGAAGAATTTTCTTCTAATATATAGTCTAAACCTGCCCTGGCACAACTTCAGGCCATTTCTTCTCGTCCTATCCCCAGTTACTTGGGAGAAGAGACCAACCCCCACCTCACAACAACCTCCTTTCAGGTAGTTATAGAGAGCAATTAGGTGTCCCCTCAGCCTCCTTTTCTCCAAATCAAATGTTCCCAATTCCCTCAGCCCCTCCTCACAAAACTTGTTCTTTAGACCCTTCACCAGCTTGGTTGCCCTTCCCTGGACATGCTCCAGAAGCTCAAGGTCCTTCTTGTAGTGAGGGGTCCAGAACTGGACACAGCACTCGAGGCGCAGCCTCACCAGTGCTGAGTACAGGGGCACCATCACTTCCCTGCTCCTGCTGGCCACACTATTCCTGATACAAGCCAGGATGCTGTTGGCCTTCTTATCCACCTGGGCACACTGCTGGCTCATGTTCAGCAAGATGTTGATCAACACCCCCAGGTCTTTTTCTTCTGGGTAGCTTCCCAGCCACTCTATCCCAACCCTGTAGCATTGCCTGGGGAATTTGTGACCCAAGTGCAGGACCCAACACTTTGCCTTGTTGAACCTCATGGGCCTCAATGCATTGATCCCACCTGTTCAGGTTCCTCTGTATAGCCTTCCAACCCGCAGGCAAATCAACACTCCCAAATCAATGGTATATATTTGTTAAAAATATTGAGATTCATTCATTCAAAATTCAGTTATTACCAAGCACGATTACTTAGATGTAATTGTGGTGCCAGAAAGTGCTTGGACATTGTCAGGTGTTCCCTGTCAGATGTGAATCACTTCATGCTGATCCTTTCCTTTACACATACTCCTTGTGAACTGTCTGTTGGGCAACAGTAGAGCTGGGATGCTGGACTAGATGAAACTCTGGTCTTCCCTCCAATAGCCTTTCTCCAGTTCTTAAGAGAGTAAATACACATGTTATACTAAAGATATAAAACAGCTGTGTGGCAGCATATATCCACTGCAGTAAATGCCATGCCTGTGCATTTACCCAGTTGCTGAGAGGTAACTGCCCTTCAGCCCTCCTGGGATCTGAGCAGAGAAAATTCGTCAGCCCTGAAGACCACATAGTCACATCCTTATTGCAGGGACAAACTCTCAGTTGTTCCCTTGTCTGCCCTTGAGGGAGCATAGTTATAGCCCATCACTTAGTGTGTAAGCCCCCGGTCCCCCAAAGCCTTCCCTATCTACTTAGCTTCCTGCAGTGCAAACAGCCCCACTGAAACTTAAACCAGGCAACTCGCAGCGTGTAAGGTTAACAGAGTAATATTCTTAAGCTCAGGGCTTAAAGCTGCAGTCTCATTGAAAGAATTACTTATTTATACCACAGAGTTTCCTATCAGAGTAGTACTGACTTTTGACTAGTGTGTGCAATGATAGGACAGTTATACTCACCATTGATTTTCCCATTCCAGAGAGGCAATTGTACATATAAGCAAAATACTTTTTCAATACTACCCGTCAGGAAGAAAAGGATATTTATATGACAAGATGTTTCTAGACAAATGTAGGTATTTGGCTGAAAATTAAATAAAAGTAGCAATATTCGGTACAGGTTAAAAATTAGAGAGGGCTCCTTTCCATGTTTTTCCTGTTTCAGGAGGCCCATGTGCTTTCCAGTGGATACCTGTACTGATGGATCAAATCTAAGACCACTGGCTATAAGCTTGCAGGGTTTAGTTACCTTCCATGAGCCCACATATGTATCCTTGGACCACTGATCCATGACCACAGGTACTGAAATCCTACTGTAATTCTTCAAAATCTGGGAGTGCCTTGATGTGCTGAGAGGGTGGAGAGCTACAGCAAGGGTGGCAGCTATGAGGGCAGCTGGGACCGCACAGCCAGCAGCATTCTGTGTCTGCACAGCCTCTGAGGGCTTCAAAAGAGCAATCTCCTGATGTCTTTTGTCTTTGTCTTTCTTCTCCTCCCTCTCTGCTACCTGAGTCTCAACATTAACCATGGGAGTAAGGGCATATGCATCACCAAGACACTGTCCATGCACACTTGCCCTGCAACAGGGATGCTGACCACCCAAGCCAGAGTACAGTGGTACTTCCCCAGGAGATTTTTCTCTGCCTTCAATAAGTTACAGCTTAGGGGATTTTGTAAGAGAAAAATGTGGGTTTGTTTTTAACAAGCCATAGTCATAATCTGTGGGATTGATTTCTAAGTCCTTGACAACTTTTATCATCATCGCTGCCCTTGGGCACAGAGAGGCTCTTCGGCAGGCAGTGGGTAAAGCAGGACTCATTTCTGTTTGTTTTGAAGCTGCCACCAAATACTTGCACTTGATTTTGCCATTACCTACAGGGCAAATATTACAGGATTTCTTGGACTATTTTTACTATTCATTTGCTTTCAGGCAAGTATTTGGAGAGAGGCGTGTTCTTGTGCCCTCATTGACTGCTGGAGGCAGCCTCCTTCACTGATCAAAGCTGACAATTTGGAAGTAGGAAAAGGAGGTGCTGGATTTATAGGGGAGAGGAAGAGGAGCAGGAAAGAGAAGTAAAACAAAGTCAGAGTGAGATCTTATTGCCCTCTGTCACTAGTTAAACATCAGGGAGGCAGAAAATCTGTGCAAAGCAATGGACAAAGCTGGTAAAAACAAAGAGGTACACCCTGCCTGTGAATAAGCAGGATGCAATTCAGAAGGTTTCATGAGAAGAGTGAAGACTGACAACAGCCTCTGAAAGGATGATCAGGGGCAAAATGTACTACAGTTGAGGTAGAGATTACTTGTTTTATGCAGTGCATATCATGGTAGCCAGGAGTCACAGCAGACACTTTTTTGGTACTTATACACAAGACCTATATGAGGTCCCATGTTGTTCCAAGCCAGACAAATCTACAAAGCTGGCTGAAACCCAAGGATTACAGTTGAGCAGAGCAGAAGCTTTCATCAAAATCATATAGTCAGGAAAACACCTGCTGCTGTGAGACAAGTTCTTTGATTGTTTGTCATATTTGAGATATAAGGGGGAGTTTCAAGTTATCTGAGGGGATACCAGAACTGGAAGTATTTCCAAAATGAGATGCAGTTTTACCAATTAAAGTGTCTGTTCCTCTACTGAATCACCAGTACTGAAAAAAAGTTTGTGGCAAAACAGTATAAACACAATATGAGTCCATGGCATGGGTGCAGCTTTTGTTTATCAGAATGGGAAATGAGTTGAATCATTTCTCACCTCTTATAATTATTTATATGTGTGGGTGTAAACAAGTAGTTGCTTGAGCTTTCTGCTTTTCCTATTATTATTCAAGCCCAGCCACATATTTAGCAAACCAAACACATAAGGCAAACTAAACAACAGAACAACAAGCAGACAGGCAAAGAGGGTGTAGATGTTATCATATAATCCTATCCTTCCTCCCAGAAGCCCATATCCACTGGTTGCAGTGGGTAAACTGGGAACTGCAGTTTCACCATGTTGCTCTCATTTCTGCAAGAATATTCTTGTAGCTTCCTCATGCAAGGAGTGACAGGAAGGGATAGTGATGAGTAACAACCTCAAGCTGTCCCATATGAAGCCATTGATTTTCTGCTTTTATTGCAGTCTAGCACTTCTGCTATGCAATATATGTGCTGTAGTTGCATGTTTATAATCCTTCACCCTGTCTCCTCCATGCTTCCAGCAGCCTTTCACCCTCCCTTATTCTAGCAGATCTCTCAAACTACATACTCATTCAGAAAGTATTGGGAATAGGCTGTCAAACCATTTGTCAGAGCATTGTTGTCACTTAGGAAACACTTTAGAAAGTATTTTTGAAGCTTATTTCACAAGATTAAAAGCCAAGGAGTGAGCTACTTATCCATGACTGCTTCAGTCATTTTAGTCAGTTCCCATTGTAGTAGAATTTGAGTGAGGTGATGGGAGGAGATTAGTAAAGCCTGCCAGTTATACTCAAAGATTTAAAAAATGGTACAAGTAATAAACTGTATAAAAGATAAATCAAAGTCTGGTCACAATGTAGGGGGAAAGGTAGCTATTAAGAGAGAGATCAGGTTTTGTAGTTAAAACACTAGGAAGGAGCTAAATATTCATCTTTCTGGACATATTTATACCATTGCTTGGTGGCGGCCACCTGGCAGATGCAGAAAGTCTGTGAGGGAAGGAATGAGGGATTGGGGAAGCTTTGTTTGCAGCTGCTCTGAAGGCACACAATTTTGTCTCCATTCTCAACAAGCAGGATTAGTTCTCCCTACACATGTCCTGCCCTGCCCTGCCCTGTTCATGGAAAAGTACCTGGGATATGTTTTGCCAGGGATGCATTGCTGTGGTAGGTTTTATTGGGAAATAAATAAATAAAATATTAATAAATATTGGGGAATAAATAGCAGCAAGTGGATACCTTCAGTCCTCATGAAAACCTCTCAGAGTGCAAGTCTTTGTGGAGGACTTCGTGATGGAGGACCCAGTGGTGTCATAGGTTTCGTGCCTCCTGATGGGCTCTGGGGCTGAGAGGAAAATTAATAAGTTCCTCAGCACCTTTCAGGGCTCGAGGTAATCCCAACCAGATGAATGCTGCAGGACAAGCAAAGGCATCTGTAGTTAACTGGGGATATCCTTCTGAAGGGCACACAAGATGCCAAGCTGTAGCCAAGCACCTGCAGCACTGGTTGGGTATTCTGGGCCCCAGTTTGTGACCCTGGTGCCCTGCAGGGGCTGGTCAGTGTTCTGCCCTAATGACAGCTTTCATTCATCCTCTGCCTCAGCTAGCCATGACAGAGGGCACCATCTGGATTTTGGGATTATGGAGCTGTCCATTTTACTGGACTTCTTAGCATCACTGATAAAACTGTGCAGAAAATCATCTCCTTGCAACAGCACACTATGGGTCAGTCCCAATTACTTCTGTTGGCAGCAGCCTTCCCACCCAGGACCCCCACCTGCATCCACCCATGCAGTGACTGAGGGTGCTCTTCCTTTCTCATCTCCTCTTCGCTGACAGGTTGGGTTCTCCTTCCATTAAGGAGCAGGTAGGAATGCATGAAAATTTAAAATATATTATTACTTATTCTTCTTTTGAACTTTTCCTTTCCCTGAGGGTTATCTGCTTCTTAGCTCAACCTGGTGACAGGGTTGTATTGTGTGTTTCCTTCATTAATCTCTATCCTACATGAACCTCAGTGCTCAGGAAGGTTATCAAAATTAAAATATCAGGCCTTTGTCTGAAAACATTTCCTTGCCTATTATCACACCGAGGATTATGAAAAGTGAAAGAGAGGGGGAGATCCGTGAGGAGCAGCAGAGGGAATAACAAGAATTTTAACACAGGAGGGGGGGAAGAGCCTTTTTTTTTAATTGGAAAATGGGGTGATAAAATCACAAATTAATGAAGTGAGAGAAGTCAAGGTCACTGGAGTACTTGAATATACTTTAAGCACATTTTCTATCTTGGATTCTTATGAAAATAAGTCAGTCTGTGCATGTCTGTTTGCTTTGCTACTCATTCTCCATGATTTTCAAACTATTTGGCAGATCCCAATCACACCCATGAGAGGGATGAAGCTTTCCTAAATAAACTATTTTCTCTCCTTTTCCTAAGGCAGTCATTGGTGGAGATATGGGACCAGGCTCATGCAGTCACTTTGTTTTCCCAAGTCACTTTCAATGCTCTCAACATTAAGTTTTAAACCATGCACAGCACCCTGCACTTTACCCCCAAGCCCTCTCAGGAGGAGAGCTGTGAGGGAGAACAGGAGAACAGAGGATGTTATAACTGATGGAGTTAGTTATAACTAACGAAAGGAGCAATTAATAGCTGAAGGGAAAAGTACTCTCTTGCAGTTCAGTTTTAAAAGTCACTCATGCAACAGAAACAAATCCTCTGGAAAGTCGAGTTCATTACTTCCACAGCTCATAGAACTCTTCAGCTTTTTTAGCATTATAACACACCATGATAAAAACAGCCTCTTCAAAGACCTGGAGAACTGAGCTTGGAAACAGTGAGCTGCTGCTCTGTGCGTGGCTCCTGGAAAGCAAAATCTCCTTGTCTGTGTATTTGCTCCATGTCTTCACTCGGAGATGGATTAGTGCTGGAGAGCAGGCATGTCAAGTGGGAGCATCTCAGGCATCCAAGGGGACACTGGGCTTGCTGCTCTGCTCCACTCCCAGGGGTGCTGGAGGGCGAGGAGGATGCTTTTGGGTCCCCAGACTGCTGCAAGAGCAAAGATAAAGGAACACAGTCTCTCAGGGGAAAACAATCAGTCCTCTGAACAGCACCTTTGCAGGGGCAATGCCATCGCTAAGCAGAAGAAAGCAAGTGCATGACAGATTATGAGGAATTGGTTCTAGTGACAGTGATTCACAGATGGGACACCACTCTTGGATGCATTAGGATGCTGAGCACCCTTTAGAGGATATTAGGAGTTAGACGACCCAGAGAACTCAAAGATATGCACACATAATTTATTTTACAGGGGAAATAAGAAACTAGAGCAGTTCATAAAGTTCTGATCACATCCCATTTCTTGTGGCTCCCTTAACAGAGTATTCCAGTAGAGATGATGTATTTTTGCATTAAAATATCACCTTTCCACAGGGAACATTTTTCCCTGTGAGCAAGATCCAAAGTGACTGTACCTTAAATTAAAGTCTCTTTTTTAATTATTATGATTCACTGAAGCAAGAGTCCAAAAGTAACAGGTAGATCAAAAATGAGAAACCCAAAAGGCAAAAACAGGCCAGTACGCTTCACTCAGTAACTGGAAAAGAGCTTGAATCACAGTGCTCAAAGAATCTCTCTGAAGTTCAGTCTTGTAAAATCACACTTTCTCTCCTAACCCCTACACCAGTAGCATGTCCTGTAAGAGTGTATCTTCCTGCAGAGGGGATTTGGTAGTGATATCACCTGCAGCTCCTGGCTTCTAGATGCTTTCTGAGGCTGAAAACCTCTTTTGAAGTTTGATGTCAGTCTTCCTCTCCTCTCTAGTGGATATCCTTTGCTCTCCTTTTTTTTTTTTTGAGTTAGTTTCTTTTGTTCCTCCTTGGGTTTTTTTTTTCCCACATGGTTTTGTTCCTCTCCCTTCTCTCCTAAATTGCACAGCTCTCTAGCAGCTTTTATCCTCTCTTTCTTTTTTTCTTACAGATTCTGAGTGAAAATGAAGAATATAATTCTTCATGGAGCAGGATGCATGAAGTTTTCATTTTGCAATTGGATTAACTCTTTGATTGACAAATAACACTGTAGTAGGAATCACATGTTCTGTTCACAATGACTTAGGACCATGTACTTTGGTAGACACACCCCAAAGTTTTAATTTTATGTGGAGTATTTTCTCAACAACACACCCACAGAAGTACCACGCTAAGTATATAATATGGTTGTCTTTGTAATATTTAGGACTTCAGTAGTTTTATTATTAGATGCAACTCAATTAGAAGCTCCTTTCTCATAAAAGCCCCTTGGGACTGCATTTACAATTGGTAAACTGTGTAAGATAACCACTTGCACCATTCAAAGCAAACTTCTCTCAGACATAAACACTACACAAAGAAACCCATCAAACTTGCTGAATAGCATGGACTTCTATGTCATCTGCAGTACATGAAACCTCTCTTATAGAAACGCAGAATGGTATGGTATGGTATGGTATGGTATGGTATGGTATGGTATGGTATGGTATGGTATGGTATGGTATGGAATGGTATGGAAGGAAACTTAAAGAGCACCTAGTTCCAAGCCCCTTGCATGGCCAGGGACACCTCCCACTTGACAAGGTTGCTCAAAGCCCCATCCAACCTGGCCTTGAACACTGCCAGGGTGGGGGCAGCCACAACTTTCCTGGGCAACCTGTGCCAATGTCTCACCACCCTCACGTTAAAGAATTTCTTCCTAATGTCTAACCTAAACCTGCCCTCTTCAGTTTAAAGTCATTACTTCCTGTTCTATCACTACATGCCCTTGTAAAAAGTCCCTCCCCAGCTTTCTTGTAGTTCCCCTTTAGTTACTGGAAGTCCACCATAACGTCTCCCTGGAGTCTTCTCTTCTCCAGTCTGAACAACCCCAACTCTCTCAACCTGTCTTCATAGGAGAGGTGCTCCAGACCTCTGAGCATCTTCATGGCCTCCCTCTGGACTCACTCCAACATGTCCATGTCCTTCTTATGTTGGTGGCTCAGGAATAAGTCACTGGACTTCTGGTGGGGCCTCACAAGAGCTGAAAAGAGGGAGAATCAACTCCCTTGAACTTCTGGCCATGATTCTTTTGATGAAGCCCAGGAAAAAGTTAACTTCCTGGGCCACAAGAGAACATTGCTGGTTCATTTTGAACTTGTCAACCATGTGAACCAACACCCCCAAGTCCATCTCCTCAAGGCTGCTTTCAATCCTTTCTTCACCCAGCCTGTATTTGTGCTTGGAACTGTCCCAACCTAGGTGCAAGACCTTGCACTTGGCCATGTTGAATTTCATGAGGCTGGCACTGACCCACCTCCCAGTACTGTCAAGGACTATCTGGATGGCCTCCCTTCCCTCCATCATGTCAGCCACACCACACAACCTGCTGTCATCAGCAAACTTGTTGAGGGTGCTCTCATTTTCACTTTCTCTGTCTCTGACAAAGATATTAAAGAATGTCAGTTCCGGTACCAACCCTTGAGGAACTCCACTCATCACTGGTCACCAATTGGACACCGAGCTGTTGGCCACAACTCTCTGAGTGTGACCATCCAGCCAATTCTTTATCCACCAAGTGGTCCATCCATCAAGTCCATATCTTTCCAATTTAGAGTCTAGGATGTTGTGTGTTATAGTGTTAAAGGCTTTGCACAGTCCAGGTAGATGACATCAGTTGCTGTCTCCTTGTCCACCAAATCTGTGACCCCATCATAATAGTCCACCAAATTTTTCAGGCACGATTTGCCCTTGGTGAAGCCATGTTGGTTGCCACCAAGAACCTCTATCCTCCTCCAGCTTCCTACCAAAGGTTATTTGTATGGCAACTTCGTCAGACAGGGACGGCTAGTCCTAAGGCTAATTCTTCAACTTAAATTCAACCATTCATCCATTACACTTTGTCCTTGAGTCCTTGGTCACCCATAGGGCTGGAGGAATAAGCAGGGACCAAAGAAGTAACTGGGTCCTTGGGGCTTTGAAGCAGAAGCTGGAAGGAACACAGAGATTGGGGCTACACCCAACAGGACAGGGAAGGACAGTCTGGCTAAGGCAGACTCATGCATTGGTAGCACAAGGCAAATTGTATCTTTTCCCATCACTGGAGAATTAGCTGCCATTTATCAAGAAACATAGGGTGTCTATATTTCTTAGCCCTGAGAACATGCCTATTTGGATTTTAGGCTTTTTTATATGTATATTCTGAAATGCAACTCACAAGGACCACAAAGTCACAGAAGCACATTCCATAGGAATATATCTGTGTACACATTATTAAGCATTAAAGCTAAAGTTAGATTAGCTAAATAAAATACATTGTGATTGAATCATTAATTTTAATAATAATAACCACAATAATTTTGATTCTCTTTTCCTTTCACAAAGCTCTTATCCAGTATGAGAATGATCAAAGAACTAGAAAACCTGACCTGCAACAGAAGATTGAACTAATTGGTTCTGTGCAGTCTATGGAAGAAAAAATGAAGCAGAAACATGGCAATAGTTTTCAGATACATAAAAGACTACTGCAAAGAAGAAGGGAGGATTCTGTTTTCTGCATCCACGGTGAATACCAGAAAACCCATCAGGCTTTATTTGCAGAACAAAAAGAAAAAAGAAACCAAAAAAAAGGTAAAAAGGGTTCTGAACACGCTGGCTCAGTGAAGGGTGGTAAAGATGGAATAACCTTCCTTGGGATTGTCCATCTGTAGGTTTCTTAAGGTAGAGGCTAGAGAAATTTCCATCAGTCTGTCCAGCCTGCTGTGGGTGGGTGACTTCTTAAGGTCCTTTCCAGCTATCTTTTATGTAAGTCTGTATTTACCATGTGTTCATGAATACTGTTTTCACTTAATGGGCTTTCACTTAATGGGCAGACCCCTCAAGAACTTTTCTGAGTACCAGTGCAGAGACTGACATTGTTCTGTTCTTCTGAATATGTCCCAGGCCTTACTTCATCTTAAATTCATGGGATAATATAGTGGCTGAACGGCATGTAGTACACACACATTGTGTATAGCAGCCCCACAAACCAGAGCCTGGAATAACTCTGTGTCAAGCACCTCAGGAATACACAACAATCCAAGCACCTGCTGACAGAGGCCTTTTATATAACACATAAGTGCCTTGTCTTCAGTTGGGAACATGAGGGATCAAATGTGTAATTTTATTTTGCAAATAACCTATTGAATGCTTCTGTAGAGTCCCCCTGCTACATCTGAATGACCTCAGGAGAACAAGCAAAAGCAGCCTCACTTACTGTGAGGTGCAACAGAAGTCTGCCAGACTTCTGCAAGGTCCCACAACAGCTTTATATACAAGGAGGTTGTGAGAAATGCCACAACCAGTTAAAGTGTGATTACAACCATGGAGGGCAGTTATTATGTTCCCATCATAGAATCATAGAATCACAGAATCGTCTAGGTTGGAAGGGACCCCAGAGACCATTAAGTCCAACCCTTGATCCACTACCGCTGCAGTTACCAGACCATGGCACTGAGTGCCACATCCAGTCTCTTTCTAAATATCTCCAGGGATGGAGAATCCACTACTTCCCTGGGCAGCCCATTCCAATATCAGGTCTTTTAAACTCTCCTAGATATTTAATTTTGAAGTTTTGGATTCTTTGCATCCTTCTACTGTTTCCTTGAGAGAAACAGGTGTTTTTTGCAGTCTCTCCAAGTGACTCAAGTACCTAAATCATCTCCAAAGTTATACGGTATGAGAACCTCTCTGTGTAATTGTCCTGGTATTTGTCTGCAATGCTATGTTTAACATTCTAAGTGATGAGCTATTTGTTCCTGAATCCAGAACTGATGATCCTTGAACTTCAGAGAAAGGTGCGTCAGTAGCTGGATTTCAGTTTCAGTCAGTTTATCGCCAAGTCAGAGCAGCTGCTGGCTGAAATATCCAGAGGTATGATCTTAGTATCTTGTTGTCTGGTGTTTTTTTGTTGATGGGAGAACTTTCAAAAGGAATATTAAATAGCATAAAACCTGACTCTTTCTATCTATCCTTGATTCATTTGTATTTGCTATTTTTCATATGTATGCATTATGTGATACATAAGTGTGACATACAAAGCATTTGAGCTACCTGTTCCATAGAATGCACCTGGTTTGTGATGGACAGGTACTTCTTGTAACTGCAGGCTAATGACCTTACCAATGAAGTTACCTGCAGGGACCAATGAATGGCCAGCTGACTTGTGGCAGCATAGCTGTAAATACTTGCTTCTCAAAAGAAGAGTAATAAGAAGGAAGAGGAGTTTCTGAGTTTCACACCTCTCCTATCATGGAAAGCCATAGGTGAGCTTGATAAGCTGGGAAATCTGGAAACACAGCGAGCCCTAGTAAAGATTCAGCTCTCTTTTAACATGATGGGTAATGAAATGCCATGGTGGGATAACAGTCCAAGAGCCCTTTTGGGGCAAACTAATTTGTCAGTGATTCTGTGTAACACCAACCCTATGTAAGAGTCCAACAGGCAGAAATCAGTGCCTGAGATGTGCTTATTATCCTCTCTTCTCTTGCTGATTTACAGCACTTCACAGTCGCTCTAGCAGAGAAACCTACAGCTTCGATTTCTTAAATACTGAAGCAGTAAAAATTCCTAGGCAGAAATTTCCACCCCAAGGTTTAAAGCACAGCATAAGCCCACGTCTGCTACACATTAATATGAGAGTGAGGTTCCCTCAGACAAAGGTTTTTGGAAGATATTAAAAGAATCCCAGCTTTTAGCCAGAAAATAAGCTAGCATTCAGAGTACTTAAGCACATATGTCAAATGCATCAGTATGTGCTTAAAGTTAACCCCTTTCCTGGCCTTAATTGGTGCCTTTTCCTTCATAATGTTTTTTTATAGCTACATCAAGGCCTGCTCCACAGCTTGGCAAGGTGAATTCAAGACTCCTACTGATCTCAGCAGGATCTTGATGGCAGCCTCACTTGCTTTATCTTTAGTCATGGCAGCATTAGCTTTAATATCTTTAAACAGTGTGTGTGCCAAACTTTACCTTCATTTTCTATTACCGCTCTGATTGATCTACGTGGGGATTTGCTGTCATCTGTGGGCAACTGATGGACTTTGCAGCAAAATTATGTTCCTTGATTCTTAACTGTCAAGATGCTTTATTTTCCCCCCTCATTATCTGAAGAGTTTCCAATTCAGGCAACAAAGTAATTAAGGGCACTGGATTTAACACTGGCTGCAACAGGACTATCCATCCAAATTTGACTTACATTACCTAATTCTGATTTTTCCCTGCAGAACATTTACAAGGCCAGACAGGTGTATTATCTCTGCACACCATAACATTATCAAGCATGACTGGAACAGGTGGCAAACATACTGATGGTGTTGTTTAATGGGAACAGACATTTGAACGCATATTTCAAAACTGGGCAAATTATTTCCTTCGTAGCACTGTCAAATCATGAGCAGTGACAATTTCAGGAATATGCTGCCTAATCCCAAATTGGGTCTCATTTTCATGCCTAGCATCTGCCAACTGGTATTCTGCTTTTCGGATTTTCGTAGTCTTCTCTGATGCCTGCTGTCCGTGCTTAGAAAAATGAAACCAGTAATCTCAGTGTGTACCTTACTAGTTTTGAAGCAAAAGCATGTGGCCCTGCCTGGACTGAATGACCCCTGGGTGACTGTGTTCTGGGCCTTCCAGTCCATCAGTATTTAAAGCCAGTGGTGGTTTTATTATCTCCTATGGTCAGTCCCTGACCTGAAAGTCATGCTTGAAGATTCTGCATGCCTGGGCTGAGCACCTGATTCCAAAGTCTGGCCACAGCAGTGGGTGGGAGCATCCTTATGTCCTTTTCTCCTAATGGAGACCCACTCAGTGTCCTCTTTCAGAAAGCCATCATTCTCCTAGCTGTGTGCCTTCCTTCTCCTAGGACAAATGTGGAAAAGAGTAGAAGTTTGTGCAAGAAGGGGAGGCTTATTAGCACTGTTGACATTAGGTGTGTTTAGACATCTAACCCAAGTGCTGGTGGCCCAGTTGTCTCCATAATTAATGGAAGGAGGTGTGCACTTCCAGAGTGGAACATCGAAGTGAAAAGCCCAAAGTATTCTTTCATAGATGGTATAAATAGTCCTTCAAGATCTCCATGCTTGAAGCTTTTTAGCTTTCAGTCAGTGCTAGTGATGCTCAGGTTTCTAATCCTTCAGACCAGGATCCAATTTTCAGTCGCTTCAGCTGCAGCAAGATAAAACCCACTGAGAGCTTCATTGGTTTCAGCAGAATTATTCAAGCCTGTGTAACAGAAATGTTGAGCTCCTTCTTAAAACAAGCATAACTAATTTTGGTCCATTTAAATTCTGAGTCTTTAATGAGTTTGAGAGTCATAAGGGAAAATATTCCTCAAAGGAGCCCTGTTTCACAGGGAGGGATGCACAACAGCCTATAACCTGATGGAGATCATGCTGAAGTAAATGACCACCTGTCTGCTTTAATGTTAAAGCCAAATGCAAGTCTATGAAATGACAAATAAGTTTATTTTATTTTATTATGGCCTTTTTAGAGGCATAAGGAATTTTGTCTTTAACTGAAAACCAAAAATAGGTGAAATCATAAATATTATGTACGTCACTTTTCACAACAGCAATATTCAGAACTGTTTAAATGAGCCAAGGTATTTGTAGTAATTGACCTAGTTCTTGAAACCAGGAGATATTTTTAAGAAGAAATTTAATTAAATGTGGCTAGATGTATGTTTAACCAATATCAGATATTTCCAAAATGGAGTTATTTGTAATTCTACATTTTAAATACTTCTTGACTCCTGTGAAGTTTGTTGTCAAATATGTAAGAAAACAGTTGGATATTTTACTTCAGAATCAGATCACATAGTATGTTAACACAATCTGTAAAACTATGCCCATTGACATAAAGTCCTCACAGCTCTGAAGTCTTAATGCCAAGGAATATTGGCAATACTTTTAACTATATTTAATCCTTCATGTATGGCTTTCTTTTTGCCTCATCATGCTCCTGCCCTACTAGGATAGTCGCTAGATTATTCACAAGCTGCAGGTGTCAAAAGAAATGTCAAAACACAATACAAATTCATTTTAGCCTGTCTGAAGCTGATGGAGAGAGTTGGAACATGAGGCATTTTGAGTAGTATGAACCAATAAAAAAGACTGAAGAATCAGTGACCGTTGGATAAGTTGATTAAAGCATGGACCAAACACTCCAAATACATAAGAGAAAGGGCTCCAACCAGCAGAGATTTTATTAAATGGTAATGGAGACAGCCCCCCTTTATTTTTTTTTCTGGAAATGAGTAAAGACAAAAAGGTTTTTGTTCAATGCAAGCACTTCACAACTGTTTCATATGGATGTGCTACTATTTCCAGCCAGCTATCTACCTGAAGAAGCCTAATCTGGGCAGGCTGACATCCTTAGTACCTATTTCTTTTACAGCTGTCACTCACCAAAACTTCTGATCCTCAAATTCATGTCTAAAATAAAAATGCTTTCAGCTGATTCAAGACATTTCAGCTCACATGCTTTTAGAGTAGTTTCAAAAATGGCCATAACTAGACAAAGATACAAACAAGGTGCAACAGAGCTCTAGCCTAGAAAGATAAAAGCCTTTGGTCTGATCTCCTTTTTTACACACTGCATGTCCAACATAACATCAGCTGCTTCCTTGAATTTTTTCTGTTTTCTAGAATGGTGCAGAGATTACAATACTGTGAGAAGTAAATATCGAGGCATGTGAAAGAAAAGCTTTTGTAGAATTGATTATACCAGCTTCAACATGAATAATAAGAGTGACCTATTAATAAATGCCAATCAGCTTTCATCATCTGACTGGTAACTTACGTGATCTGTTATCCACAGATATTGAGAAGAAGAAAAAGCAAGAGGTTAAGAGTTAATGAGCTACTATTGTGCAGTTTCTCAATAATCTTAGGAAACTCAGAAGCACTTAGGAGGAAAAAAAATTAGTTCGTTCCTTACTCTTCGCAGTTATTTGACAATGCTCTTGGCAGAATCAGTGTTTGGATGATGTTTTCACCTCAAGCTTCATGCAAACTATCAAGTCTCTCCCTTAGAAAACTGCTCTTTTAAGACACTTGTCTTTCCACTACCTTTTGTGGTCTTGACTCAAGCAAAAATCTCCCTTTGCCTGGCAAAGCCTGGGCTGATTACCATCAATTAGTGCAAATGTATTCGGCAACCAAATTATGTCAGTGAACACCCATGCCATAATTCTTTAATTTATTTCTGAGCCAGTCACTTTATTCCCTAGGAAGGTCACAGTTATAAGCAGTTGACTGTCATTTGTGTGCTTTGTTTTCTCCATGGCTAACTCATCAACTAGATGCCCACCTTTAGTTACTACACTACCAACAAACTGGTTCTCGTTGGTTCCTGGGAAAGCACAGATCTGATCCCATGTGCTGAACATGAAGATCACACAGATGACATGTTGAGCTGTTGGCTGCCACAAATGTTGCTGGCAGGCTTGCTTACTGCAAGTTGTTTGTCTCAGTTAACTTGATCACAATGTACCTGGCCAAGGCGATTAAACTGGACTTAAGCGGGCGAATTGCATGACTCTGCAGTATCTGCCAAAGAGTGTCTCTGAAAAAAATAAATCATACATAGAATACCTCTTACCCTCAAGAGCAAACCAGACTAGACAAAAAAGGCCCAAACAGATAAAATGCGAAAGGTCACCATGGAAAGGGAACTCAGGACAACAAAAAACAACAAACCAGAGATGAGAGCTATTGACCTACCCTCAAGCTGGGAAAAATCCACAAGAATATATCATGCTGATGAACAGTATGCCATAAATTTCACTGGCCCATATGGCCAGAGCAAAGAAACTTTGGCTTGCCCTCCTCTATTTTCAAGCAAATAGGTAATGTATGGAGCACTCAAGTGGTTCTGTAAACCAAGCAGGCTTATAAAGTAGGGTCAGTTGTATGCATCAGTCAAACAAACTTGGGCTTATGTGCCAAGGAGGGAGAAGAGTCTGGACTGTCTGGTCCAGAAGTCACATAAAGGCAAAAACCTTGCTTCTTCATGACAATAGAGTGTCTGTGAATATTGTCACTTGGATTCAAAGATCCTTCTTAAGGTCATTCAGAATCATTTTCTTCATAGGGGCACACCTTTGTACACTGTTTGGTGTGAGGTATCAGTAGTTTTTTGAGGGGAAAGGTAACAGTGCCATGCTGCATTGTGGTTGCATTGCCCAAAGCCTGTGCTGTCCAACTGTATCTTCTGGTAACAAGAGCACTTCTTTGCTTCTTCCTTTACAAACAGGGGCCGTAAATGCTAAGAGCATTCAGCTCACACAGCTAAAACCTAAATTCAAAGAGCAAAGTCTTTTAGACTGAATAAAACCAGGGGCTGTCTCAGTGCATAAGTGCAGCTGTATCTTCGCTCAATTTACAGTACATTTTGAAATGTACTTAAATAACAGTCTTTTTCACTGCAGTCAGTTATGAGGGTCATTAGAGTACTCTGCATCAGTTTTCCTTGATGCTCTCATGGGCCTGAATAGTAGCAATTTATTATCCACAGGGCCATGCAGCTTCAATCTCCAATGCACAAAGAGGTTTTTTTACTATAGAGACATTTCAGTATGTTCATTCACCCTTCCCAGCTGTCCCTGTGAGAATTAAGTACACTAATGTTCTGCTCTGTATGATACATCAACCAAATTTTCCCCTTTAGAAACAGACCAAATAATTTTCTGAAGCCTGATAGTTCTGCAAGGGCTGACCTGCATCTTCACTGCACCTTCATGCCCTCAACAGGCTGAGTAATATGAAAGGTCCAGTTTTGTCTTTACTAGTGGAAGCAAAACCATAAAGGACACTCTGGAAAGCAAAAGTCTCTTACCTTCTCTGACTGAGACACATGTCACAAATGCAGCAAAGCCATTTCTCACCCAAGTGATACATGTCTTTTGACACCATTGGCGACCTGGGCTGCCTTAAAAGCAATGCTAAATGGATGCCACAGTCTCTTAGGCAATACCAGACTACCAGGTGCTGGTATGACATGGTTTTCTGATTCGTGTACTTTTCTTTGAAAACTCTGCCTATAGTTGAACCATTTATTTAGGTCATATACTGACTGCAGATAAAATATAAACTGATTTATTCTTCTGTAGTTAATTTATTCCCCCATCAAAATCTTATTGCTACATTTTTAAACCTTTCAAGCAAAATGAAAATGCAACACAAGGTTCACCAGTAGCATTCCCAAAGATTCCCAGATTCTTCCAACAAATTACTGAATATCAGAGTGATTTATAAAAAGGGAAAACACTGTTATTAAACCTTTGCAACTCCATGGAGTTTTATTCTTTAGGACTGAGAGGTGACTGAATAATGAGTCAGTCATAAAGTTTGTGGCCTGTGCTAAAATCAGACAGGGATGGCTTGCCTGTTCTAATGTACTCATTAGAGACAGAGTAAGTACATCCAGGTATGCTTGAATAGAACAATTATTTTCTGCTGCAATTGAAATGAATTATCAAATGCCAAGTGAAAAGTTCTGTTCTGAGTCATCATTCATGAGGAGGGATTTGTTCACAGCATGATAAAAGTTTGCAAGATCAAACATCTATGTAGGAATTCATTCTTTCTGCAGCTTTTTCACACACCTGAATGAAGGCTGCTTTCCTTTTTGCTACCAACACAACATATATTTTAATTATCGTTAACAATTTATAAGTATGGTACTGTTGCATTCACTGGTTATTTACTTTACGTTTTAAATTTTTTTTTAATTTTCCTGGAGTGGGCAACATTATGCAAAACCAGTGGACTTTGCAGTGTGGAGCTGCTGGGAATCTCAGTCAGTGCTTCTCGAGGAACTCAGAAGGCAACATATGGGCAAACACTATCCACAGCCAACTGGAGGGCTGTTTGTGCTTAGCTAAGAAATCCCAAGGGTCTAAAAACCATACACTTCTCTTAAAAAGGTTAAAGTGACCTTGCCCAGCCAAAATGGCAGTGAGGTCTCTGCTTCTCCCTTAAAGGTCATAGTGCAAGCTGCAGTATATGTTGGTGTTTGGAAAACAGAACTAAGCTTTCCTTACCTAAGGGGCCTTATTTTCAAAAGACAAAGAAAGAGAAAAGCAGGAGCAAAATTAATCATATAAAATTTATGATGGTTCTACTAGATTTCTACTTATTTATCTAAAGACAAAGTTGATATGACTGCTGAACTTATAAGCTAATAGTACATTATACTAATAGAATTAACTCCTGGGATTTAACATGTATAGCTTAAAATTTATCAACTACAAATAATCAGACTTGTTAATTTATTTTCTCTAGGTAAAAAAGTGGTAATTTTACCAAAATTTCCCCTTGGTACATCTGGCACTGCCAGATCTAAACTGGTGAATCACTTTGCACCATTTCTTGGTTGTGAGGCATGCACACATGTGCCTCTCAGTCATGGGTTTGCAGTCCCCAGAAAACATCTTTGACTGAGAGATCTTTCAATGCCTGGTAAATAAAGCTTATATTTAAAGAATGTACGTCTTCCACTTCTGGCTGTGATGTTTCAGTCACATATCAATGGTTAACTCTTTCAGGTAAAACCAGGTAGGTACTCGTGAGCCTTCTAGTCAGTCTGGCGCACAATTTAAATTGCCTCCCTGTTACCTCCCACATCTTGGCACCTCATGTTCACACCACTGGACACTGCCTTCTTCTGTAGGGCTGCTGAGACCCTCTGCTTCCATCTCTTGCACTGTTCTGTGAGTCTTCATCCTCCTATCTCAAGCTCATCCTGAATTTCCCACTGTAGCATGGCCACATACTCTGCTTTACGCTGCCTGAAACTCCTCTTTGGTGGCATTTTCACGCTCGCTTTTGCAGTGCTGTGACACTTGCCCCAGAGTTTTCTTTGCAATTAAGACTCAGTGGCTTGGCACTACTCTTGTGGCTAAAAATCTTCATTTATAAAATGGTTTGGGGTCAAAGTCTTTAGTCTGTTGTCCACAGCTGTGGGTCCCCCGCATAGCATGCTGGCATGCTGGCCCCAAGGAGCTCTCTCAATTCTGTTCTAACATGGGGAGAAGAAAAAAATGCATTAAAAAGCTGCAGGTTTCCATCTTTGTTTTGTAATGTTTTTCCTCATTTCCTGCCTCTTATTCTAGTAAGGATTATTTCTCATCAGACAAGTCTGAACACTTGAAAATACCACGAAATTTGAAGAAGATTATGAATAAATAAACAAAGAAAAATCATAAAGGTGCAAAGGTAGTTTCAGAACTTTTGGGGAGAAAATTAAGGAGGGGTAAGACGGTAAGGGTAAGCACTCCCCAAAAAACACTTTCCTGTCCCACTTACTCCTCTGGTTGCCATTTGTGGGAATGAGAATCCTGCATGGCTTAACGTGGTCATGACAGTTATGTGATGCCAGACTTTTTGCTGGAAAACTAATGCAATAATCCAGACTTTTAATTAATACCTCAGCAACCAATAAACTAATAAAAGACACATTCAAAAGAAAGCTTCTCGATGCAGCTTCAAAGCAATCATGATCAGATTTGGGGCAGCTATGCAGTACCAAAAGCCAGTATAATTTCCTTGAAATTTTCTTTTAACTCTGAGTAGGGCAATGCAGTGCATTTGAAGCAGGGAAAAGCTCTCTCCTTTCAGGCTCACTAAATAAGAGCAGAGCCCATATGTAAGATAATGTTACCATCTACTGGGCTCAGGGAGGAATGCAGCAGCAATAGGCAAACCCTGCCTGCAGAGGCTTTAGGGGGAAGCAGGGACCCCCCAGCATCTCGGGCTGTCACCTGTGTCTCTCCCAGTGAATGGACAGGCAGCTCGGTCCTCCATGGTCATCCTACAATGGCCACACACTGGGGACATGGAGCCTGGACACTGTTTCTGGTGCTGTTCTGGATGCCAGGATTAAGAGCTGGTCCTGAAAGACCAGGAGGCACTTGCTGGAGGCTTCCTCAGAAGCAGGTTTCATGGTAGTGACCTCTGAGCATCACTAATAGACAAAAGAGCCAAGCAAGTGTCTTCCATGCTCCCATTTGTCCTGAAATCCAGAGGAGCTGTCTTGTCACCATCTCCCCTGACTAGCTACACACCTTTTCTTTATGAGAAAAGGAAATCCTGTAACACCACCTTAATTAAATTCAAACAGCAAACCACTCGGCTCAGTTTTTTCGTCCATTCCTAAGACTATGGCTCTGCCTCTGGTCACCTGTAGAAGAGGTGATGGGGGACAATGAGTTGCTGCAGCCCCTACACCCCAGCCCTGAAGAGCCCTCTGAAGCTGCCAGCACGCTGGGCAGAGAGGGGGCTGGTGGCATGAGGGGGTTTCTGAACCACCTTGCAGCACAGCAAGACCACACAGGGAGAGGATGCTGGCTTAGAGAAGCATGGAGTAAAAGTGAGGAAGACTTCAGCATATGCCAAAATCTTAGCAAATGCTCGAGTGCTCTCTCTGGATCAAGGCCAGAACAAATGGGCACAACAGCCTGAGTTCCTGGTGCCTAAAAACCCTTTACTGCTCCCTGCACTGTCCACAGCAGGAGCTGAGTTTTTTGCTTGGGATCTTCTGCACTTTGGAAAAATTGAGATGAACACAACACATTTTCTGTTTCCAATTGGAATTTAAAATGAAAGAGTAATTTCTAGCTGGAACAAATGACAACTTTATAATCCCTCCCAGTTGTTGGTTGTAGGAGGAAGAGCAATACAACACTGCTCAACATTTTTACAGCTGTAAGAAAAACTAAGAAGTTACTTTAAGCTGATAGGTACTGTGCATGGTGAATAGTTACATTTCAGTTAGCAGGCTTATACCCCTATATACCAAAATTGCTTTGACAAACAATACTTCTTGGGAGCTGACTGCAATACGTCTCACCTCATCAAAATCAGTAGCACATCCTTTGGTACTTCTCAGAACAAGTATCAAAGCTCAAGGACTATATAATATGTTAAGCAGGTTAATATTGGATATAAAACAGTGGTAGTAAGTCTGGGGAAACAAATGCAGCCTATTTGAAGAGTAGTACCAGCTGAGGGAGGTCACAGACAATAAAGGAGAGGGGGAGAATTTAATATTTAACTTTCTCTCCCATCTGCAGTATTTAATCACTTGATATAAAATGTAAGTTCTTGATCTTTGATATTTGGACTGCCACAGGAATTATCAGATTTTCTGAAGCATCCTTTTCCATCCAAAGGAACGTTAAGCAGAAAGGATAGTCAGTATTTCTCCAGCTGAATGAAAAGCTAGAGAAAAAAAAATTAAATAAAAGCATGTAACTACAATACACAGTATAGCTGCTGTCTAATTTTCAGATTCCAGGCACAAGCATGTGCTCATATCACTCCCTGATAGTCCATTCAAGGTGAATTTGCAGAATAAAGGCATCATATTCAAAACTGGCATCTTCTGTGAATTTACTATGAATGCTAAAATTTAAAAAAAACCCAAGGGTCTGGTCTTCAGTGCCACTAGCTAAACCCTGAAAGATTTGTCTTTTCATCAGTTTGTTGAGTTAGAGTGAGATGTGTTTTCATGGCAGATGCAGATTTATTTAGATGAAATGGACACCTGAATTGTCAGGCTATTTATGTACCTTGCCCTTTTTCCAAGTGCTATTTGTACTATTCATCACCTTTTGTTTTTGTTTTTTTTTTTCTTTGCAGGGCATTTTTTTTTCAATAGTCCAACCTCTAAATTCCACAGTTATATCTAGGGTTGAGATACAGATAGAACACAGACCCTCATCCTCAGAAGTTAAATGCACATATGAACCCAAGTGAGTTAAAAACATACGAGTTTTTTTGGAAGACTCATGTCTTGTTCTACAGCTTGTGCCACGACTTATCTACAGAAATGAAGAAGTGTCACGAATTAAACACTGAAGTAGGTGACATGAGTCCTTATTCTGTGATATAAACCAGCAAAAGCAAGGAGCACAGGGCTACTGTTTCTGCCCATCTGGTGACAGGGTGCCATCTGCCCCTGAGAAGGAGGTGATGCATACTGACTAAGTGAAGGGCTAGAAAAGTGACTTCTCTTTTGACCAAAAGTCTAAGAGGACCAGATAAACAGTGAACATCCCAGTTCCTAGTCTGGATCAACAGGGATCAACATCCAAGCCCCGTAGCATCGACACTCCTGGGGGGGTGGCAGCAGCAAGTTGAAGAAGGGAGGCTCTCTGGTCAGAATTATAAAGACCAAACAGTCCCAGTGCCCACCCATCCCTCCCCAGTTTAAAATCTGAGTTCAGTGCAGGCCAGAGGACTAAAAATCCCATAAACATCAGCAGGACAGACAGAAGGACAAGCAGAGCTCAGCTCAAGTTATGCTGCTGCCTTGAAGTCCATGCCTGAGTAATCCACTTGCAATCATTTTAGGTATGAAGGCACTCCATCAGCACTCCATTACCACTCTTCTAATGTTTTCTTTCATTAATACTCTTTGGTATTTGGGGTGCCTTTGTCTCAGTAACTTCTTTAAGCTCTCTGTAAGTACCTTTCCCACAGTGAGTGATCAGACTTGTTGCTCAGCAGTGGCATTAGCAGAGGACATTTAAGTTACTGCATACCTTTATGATAGAGAGCTGACCCTGCCCAAGGGTAAGGAAACAAATTGTATGATTCTTGGTTTCATAGCATTCTGTGCCTCTCAGTTCTTTGCAGCACAGTCACACTACCACATTTCAGATGAAAAACATTCAGCAGTTCTCTGCAGAAATGCATAAGAAAAGCTGCAGCTTTTAGGGACTTTGGCTTTCAGACAAAGAGTTGCCGAACCAGAACCTGCCACATTTCAGAGGAAGGCTAAATCCTTAAAAAACAACTGAGGAATTGCAAGAAAGCCTTCACCCAGTGCCACATCATTTCTCAGCCTTTTCACCCAAGGACTGATTTGCTTCAGCTTAGTCATACCTGGGGTATGTACCTCTGAACACCTATTCCAGGAAAAGAATGAAATGTGCAAACTCATAGCTACAATAATAAGAATGCCTAGTTCAGCTATTGTGTAGATAAGAAAGCAGGCATCAGGGAAAGTGCATTTCATTCAGATAATTAGATCTTGCTGACATTTTCTGTGGGAGTAAGTTAAAGAGAGCCAGTGATTCTAGCTGTTATTCAGATATCAAGGAGGAATATGAGCTAATTGCAGCTTACCATAAATAAAGCTGACATGGAGTAATTCTTATTTTAGTCATGTCTTTATTTTTGCAAAGACTTTGAGGAGTAGCATTATCACTGGGGAAAATCACCTTCTTTAGGTTTAACTTGATGATTTCTTGGGGTCATGTTTTTGCAGGATCAAGCCACATGACACACCAGGGCCAGGTCCTAACAAGACTCAGTAAGCTGGTGGTGCACAGGGAGCCCTGATGGGCCATCTCAGTGGTTATGGGGGGGGCAGATTAGGCTGGATGGAAAAGTGGTAGGTTCCCAGGGGAGTGCTGAGTGTTGGGTGTGTTTGCCAGTGAGTAAAATGATAGTTTTGATTTTCCTTATGTTTGGCAAATTGTCTAGTGGTTACTGCATACAATTGATTGCCAGGAGTGCTGGACTCCAGGCTTGTCCTTCACTCACCAGCTTGTCATATGGCTTTCTCACTTCTCTGCTTCCTTTCTACTGGGAAAAGTTTTACAAATGGTTGTGAAACTCAGTATTTGTAAGATAGCTGAGATTCAGATGAGAACTTGCCTTAGCAGAGACAAGTTTTTTGTTGTTTGTACCCTTTAAGACATTGTGCAGGGCTCTTTTATGTCTTCAAAAGGAGCCATCAGAACATACAATGTATACATACATTAAACAAATCCTTCTAACACCTTAGTCAGGTGGTATAGAGGTAGTTTCTGTGAACCCTATCAGCAGTAGGAGCTTTCAGCAGAAAAAATCTGAGCGGAGTGTTTACAAATGTGCCTAAGTATAATGCATAGATCGTGGCTGGTAAATTAGGAAAGAGAGGTATTTTTTTTAAATGTAGATGCTAAAAAAAGTGTGCTATGTCTCTCCCAGGTGTAACACCATTCATCTTTGTAATTGTATCCCAACAGCACTGTAGTGGCATAAATCTTTTTCTCATTTCTGTCTCCAGATCAGAGACCTAGCAAGAAACAAATGTGTTGAAATGGTGATATGTGGCTTCACATAAAAAACAAGTAAACATGTGGAAAGAGAGAGGAAAAAGGCTCTAGCAAGGAGATTTGACCTTTTCTATACCAGTGCAGGAGAGATGCTTATTGGCCTAAGTTCAAGCTCAGCCAGAGCTTGGCTGGGAGGGCTCCAGAGCTCTGGAACAAACCCTGGTCACCCTAGAAGGATCCTGAACTCTCTCATAATAACTAATCTTCAGCCCAGAGGCTGCACCAAGGTGTTGAGAAAACTGATGCAGAAACACAATTTCATGCTTTATTGCTCTTATCATTTCTATGCTGTATTCATTTCCCTGCTTAGTAAAGAACAATCATGATTTAAGAAACTACATCCCTTCCCAGAAGAAATAAAATACAAGTTTTCCAGCATAATTTGAGGACAAAATTCAAATGTGTCTATCCCCTTTTTATTTCCTGGATCCCACATTTAAATAGCAACATGCATTCTTGAAGAACTGAGTACACTTCTTTAGATTATGGCACTTCCAGGCTGTCTTAAATGAAGCACATGCGAACAGACGAATCTCGTGAAAACTTAAAATGACAATTCTTGCTGTTCAATTCTTTGGAGAAATCACTTCATTGTAGTGCTGTTTCTTTTATATGAGAACACTGACTGTGCTTCTGGATTATCTTTAACTGGCTGTATTTGCAACGTTAAATCGCTGAAGGGAAAGTTAAATACAGGAAGAAAAATCTGTGCACACAGCATCCTAGGGCATGTCTGCAAAAGAAAACCTCTGCTTTTATTTCAGGTCCAGCTGTCTGTAAAATTTTGAAAGAAGAATATGATTTTCAGGCCCCTGAAAATTTGTCTGTTTCACTAATTTACTTTCACAGATGTAATAAATTGTCTCTTGAAGATTCACCATCGTCCACACAATAACTCCCCACCTTGAATAATAAAGTTTACAAACATCTCTTCATCTTTTCCATGCTAAGCTTCCTGAATAAAACAGAAGCACATCACATCCCTTTGTTTTGTAGCTTGTATACTTTGTAAACAGCTTTACCATTGGCAGCATTAAGGTAATGGGGCATTCTTTTCAAAGTCCCAATGTTTACAGTCCTCATTACTATCTACATTTATCAGCACTGAAATATTGTAATTAGTGGGATGAAGTTTGGAGGAATGCATCTAGAGGAACAACCAAGGCTGACTGTCTCAGAAGATGCAGAAGCTATTAGTGATCCATGAAGTATGAGGAATGTTGATCCTGTTTCATTAAACAACTTGGCATTTCCAGCTCTTGCTTTTTACCAACAAGGCTATCAGAAATGGCACATTTGTCACATATAATTGAAAAATGGCTATCTGCCTTCTCAGAACTTCCTTTAATTTAGTTTTGCTGTGAGATATGCACAGCATATTTATACCTGGCATATTGGAATGTTAAATTCTGCTTTATAATGTCTGCCACTAGCTTGGGGAAAAATTACACATAGGTTCTTTCATGCACCCTGGGGACCATCAGGAAAAACAACAGTCCCAGAAAACACTTGTGTTGCTGTGTTTGTGGAGCACTGAGGTTAAGAAGAATCTGTACTCAAAACCCCCTCAAACAATTACAAATATACTTCTGTAAGTACTTCAAAAGACAGTTGCATGACTTTTCAGAGGCAGTCATATGCAGATATTTTACATGGACATCCTGTATGTACCTCAGATATGAGTTGTGACCACACAGTTCAGCTGTTTGGAAAAACCTGCTTCTAGTGTGCCACATCAGATTGGCACATGCAAACATTTTAACATCTGTAAAGGATGTTAAAATCATAAGACTCCAACTCAGTGTAGTAAGCATGGCCCCAAACCCCCATCCCAAAGCAGCACAAGACACTTTTAGGAAGTACCAGTTGTATTTCCATCACTCACCACTTTACCTTACTGCATAAGGAAAAAGAGGACAGAGGAGCAATGCACCATGGAAATAACCACCTTTGTGACTCAAATGCCAGGCTATTCATCAGCTTGAATAGTCACTCAATTTGTGGGGTTTTTACAGCGTGCTCTTGAAGGTAACTTTGACTTTATTGTGATAGAGGCTTATGGCATTGAGCCACAGATCCCAGGCATTGCTCTTCATCATGCCCTCAGAAAGGCTCTCAGAACTCTCCAGGAGGAGATGAGCTTTCTATCTCCAAGCACAGCATTTTCCCTAAAAAATCAGACCAAAGAGTCAGCATCCCTTGTGGTGTTTAAGATGGTGATTCACCACAGGAGGGAGGCAGGAGATGCTGCCAAATCAGCATTGCAGGCTCCTTGCAGAACATTGGAAGGAGGGGAAAACTGGGATGAGAAGCAATTAAATACAACAGCTACCCTGTGTGTGGAGATTAATTTATCCCCTCTGCCTCTATCTACTCTCACTCTATATACTCAGCCAAGACTCATGGCCATCCCAGCAAGCAGTGTTGGTGAGGAGGCAGCTGCCTTCATGTGTCCTTGTGCTCTGAGGAGACTTTGGGAAACATGGTCCTCACCTCCTTGTGTCCCCTCTCCCAGCCCGTGCCTTGATGGTGGGTGGCAGATAGGAAGCAGCACTGAAGGGAAGTTGGTCATTGTGACAGAGCCCTTAAAATGGAAATACTGAGAAGAAAACATTCTGATGCTTTTTGGAAACCTTTTTTTCAGCTGCCAGGATAATTTGTCAGTATGGCTGGCAGTCTTTGAGGATGAGAAATTTAAGAAATCATCTTCTTACTGGTGTAAATGACATCAGATTTCTGTGAATGAAAACATCACACTAGTTAGGCTCACTAGTGGGGCAAACTCATCAAGTAATAAGCTTTTGGGGGACTTTTTTTTTCTCTGTGCCACTCTGCTGTAATAAATTGCAAGCCATGACACCATCTCAGATACACCTCTGTCCCCTTCTCCTGCTTTACTTCATTTCTTGCTGTGCACCCTCATTGCTGCACGCATTCCAGCTCTTCCGTGTCCATAAATCCAAAGAGATCCACGGGAGCTCTGCAACCAGCCCATTAGGTACTCAGGTGGCCTGAAACTCTGACTCAGCTGTGGAACAGCCTCTACTGAGCCTTGAAGGATGTGGCTTCAAGGCTAGACCCAGTACCTGCAAGTACTGCCACAGAGATAGCCATAATGCTGGCCTGTACACTGTGCACATACAGGCAATATGACTGTGGGGCAGAAAGTTGCAAAGCCTTTCAAATGAAACATGAATCTAGCCCTTGGCTTTTCCACTGAACCCTTTTTTCTCTTGTTGCATGGTATATACTGCAGCAGAAACAATCAAGGTACGAAAAAAATGTAGCTGAGTACAGTACAGATCTGATGAGCTGCATCATCAAATGCTGAGACAACTTTTTTAAAAAAAAAAAAATCATGCTTTTAAGGTTCTTTAGAACTCACAGTAGTCATTTTGTGGTTATTATGCTGATGCAAAGATCATGTTAAATAGCTTGTGGCTTCACTGTGATGTTAATTAGGATGCTGTCTGTACCCCAGAGTATTCTGAGTAGAGACAGAGAAAAGTAGCACAAAAGGAAATGCAACTTTTCAGCCTAGCAGTTAGGGTATATGGATGGGCAGGGAGAGGACTGCTTGCTTGGTTTTGCTCCCAAAACAGTCTCTGTATTTTACACATGTATTGAATAAATGCAAAAGCCATTTTTGGAGCCTGAGTCACACAACTGTAAAGAGAATGAAACGTCACAGTCCTTCTTGGGCTTCCCCCCATAAAGTTTGGACTCTTTGTAAATGATTGGACCCATGCATCTTCTTCAAGCTATCCCTTGAAAGGGAGTCAGTGAGTCCCCTGTCATCCTAATTGCCTGTGACCTGACTCACAGGCTGACCCTTTGAGCTTTCTTATTTTTCTTTACCAGCCTGATTTAACAAGAAAGACATCCGAGGGAATGGGTCTGGTCTGTCAAGCATTGAGTGGGAAATGAGTTAACCCTTCATTCACAACACCCAATCAAGGCAGAAGCCAAACTGGCTTGCACCAGGTAATAGTGAATAGTGAATGCTTTCACTATTCTTAAATGCTTAAAGGACTGTGTTTGAGGGAACTAGTGATTGTAAAATAGGTTAGTGTTTAGGAAATGTAACTTGAGAGCAGAAGTAATAAAGGGGAGAATGGGATTTTTAAACAGATAAGAGGTTTGAAATTATAAGCAAATAATACACTGACAAAGAGTACTAGCTGGGAGGTGGAAGGAGATGTCTGCACTTGAGGTAATCTCTGCTGCTTTAAAAGTGGGCCACATGGGAGTACTATCTCTGTGTTCCCAAGTCTAGGGATTTCCTCTCTTTCCATAGTTTAAATGGCCACTCTACCTGTCAAACTGACATTCCAGCTCATCCAGCTCACTTCACAACACCATCTCCTTTTTGTGAAATGTAAAACTGCTTATAGATGGTGCTTTTGGTTTAAAAAGTTATTAAGACTCTCTTTTTTACCTTACACATTACTAACTGCTGAGGTAGCCTAATTCTACTATAATTTTACCACCTTGTTATATTTTAAGTCATTAAAAATATATGGCCGGTCCCTTTTGAGTGCACACAATGGCATCCTAAAGGAAAATGAAATATTTGATTATTTCTTTCCTCTCTCAGCATAAGTCCTATCTATAGGTTTATCATCAGTACTATGATGCAGAATCTGCAAGTACTTACTTTTCCTGCAGCACCCAGATCTGCCTGCCAGGCCTAATATTGAACAAGAGATGGGAGATCCAGCTTCCCATTTATTGGGATGAGAGCTCTTCCTTTTGCAGGGAAGGAGGGCAAAAGTGTAATTTCAAACAATATGGGAGGACAACATAGCCATAGCAGGCCTCAGTAACCTTCAGTACTCATATTGCCATCTGACACTGACTTCTCACACTGGTATGGGAAAGATGTTGCAGAATTTAAAGAAAATTGCATGCCTATAGCAATGGCTTTTGCTGCACCATGATAATCCATTGGGCCTCTGCAAACCTTGATGCCATCTCAAAAATTTTTTCTTTGTGCAGAACTGATTTGATGGCCACAGCTGGCTCAATTACCCCTCAGGAAAAAAAGGGCTTTAGCTAATAAAGGGCTTTTCAATACTTTAAAGGTATTGAAAGGGAAGAAAGCAGCATGGATTGCTCTTTACTGGTCCTATCTCCAGTGAGAGAAATATGTAATTCATCAAAAACACTCAGTAAAGGATTTCTTCCAGAAATTATGAGAACACACAAGTTTCTACTTGACATTTTACACCTAGAAGTGTAAATGTTTGCATGAAAGCACATGTAACATAACATATGAGCTATCCCAATAAAAACAAAAATATTTTTCAGCTTAATGAAAAATGAGCATAAAATAAACAGAAAGAATTGACTGCTCACTCATGGTTCTGGAGAGGCCACGGCTGCAGACTGTTTCCCTGCTGTGCATTGCATACTTTAAAAGGGGTGATTTGCAACCTAGAAACAGATATTCTGAATGAAGTGACAATAAACACTGAAAAGCTGAGGCTGGACTTTTGCTTCTTTGGCCACAAGGCTTATGAAGTGGTTCTTTCTGCTTTGCATCTCCACGTGAAAAATTGAGGTTTTGTGCCAAGCTATGAAAGAGGAAAAGGTTTCTTACTATAAGCAAAGAAGAATATTAGGTACCTTGTCTAAATCATACAAATTAAGTGTACTGCATGAATTAGCAGCAGTGCTGTCAAACTGAGGCACAGAGGTAGCACGTGTTGCTGCCATTTGTCTGTGTCACAGCTAAGGTGGGAACTGGTTTCCAAACATTTTCTGCCCCCTTCCCTATGTTTCTTCGTCCCCTGTCTCCTCCCAAAAGACACAGCTCCATGAGTTAGCATGTTAGTTATATGAAGTGACAGTGTTCTCTGTCATGGGATGGGAGAGAAACAGCCATGATCAAGAGAACTGTAAATTTACAAGATGTTTATATCTTTTTTTTTAATTTTCTTTGGGTTAATTAATTTGTTCTTTTAAATTAAAAATCACTTACTTACCTTTCCTGTTTATAAAGCTGTGCTGATTTGTGGGTAAGTTTATACTTATAAACTTACAAATGTGCCCATAGAAAGAGCCCTTATACCCACCTCATGATAACATTGCATTGTGCCAGTCTGGCATCTATCTCATCACCCTGAAACTGGACATCCCAGGGATCAACAAGTCCAAATCTCCATTATACATTTTCACCACTACAGGGAGTGCTTACACACTGATATATGATCCACAGAGCCCACACCTACCTTAACAGGTCCCTCAGACATTCATGTCATGGCCTGTTTAACCTAATTCTTGGGACTGGGCACAAAGGTTCGAGTCACTCCTTTAAGAGCCTCTGAGTTATTGCCACCACCTCCACAAGTGCCTGCCAGGAAAGAAGCAGCACAGTACATAAACAAAACCATAATACACAGTGTCACTTATGTTGATGAATACAAGTTCTAGCCCTGGCACCAGAAACATTTTTTTTTTCTCCTCAAGGAAATAGTGACATTAGGAAATGAACAAGGATTCCTTCAGGAACACATGTAGTAGCTCCCAGAAAGCAGAGAAGCATCTTTCACCAGTTACTCCATCTCCTAAATGGTTGCTCTCCATAAAGTATTGGGCAGTTCAGGCATAAGTGCTTCTTTTCAACCAGATATTCACTGCCAGACCTGAAGGACTGGTTTCTGTTTTACTCCTGTCTGTCTGCCAAGACCTCATTCAGTAATCATGAGAAGAATATCTCAGTATTTGGGCAGAGGAATATTTTTGGTGGGTTGGTTATTTAGGGACCTGGGATTTTGGAAGCAAAAATCATTCTTTTTATGAAAGATTATGGACACAGTCCATCAATCTTCTAAAACAGCTTTTTTGTTTTAAGCTGAGGTTTTCCCAGGCACTAACAGTGGTTTGATGTGATCAATCTCTGTCGTTTTTCTGGACAGGCTGACTAAGCTTTCTCAGTGGAAACATAAGCAATTTAAGGAAGGAAAGAAGGAAGACCATCTACTCTGTCTCCATCTGTGCCTCTGAAGATGCAGAACAGACTCTGCAATTATTTGCTGATGTCAGTATCTGATGCTGTGGCACATTTTTCAGATGTGCTGATTAATTCTGTAGCCAGGTTTCATCTCTTAGCATTAAAAGTAATATTCTCTCAATATTATCCTCTCAGGGTTTACTCTCACTTTTAGCTAGTCTTGACCATCATCAGAAACAGGATGCAAGATGAAAAGGATTATTATTTAAATCCAGGAGAATATTTATTACATTGAGGCAAGAAAAATAAAAAAAGAACAGCTAATGACTACACCTCAACAACATTGTTTTTCCACAAAGAGCTTTTATTTATCCAGGGGCATTTGTGAATACCAAAGAGAGATTTGGATTTCACTTTTCAACCCTGCCCATCAGCTACCAGTCTCATGCAACCATCACCCCACACTGGTTTCCAGTGCACAGTTGTGGTGAGGAAGCTGAGCTAGAGTGTCCTGCTCTCTCTGCTTTCATCCCAGGTTTGGTGATTATGCTTTTGATAAAAAAGTATGTGATGAATCTAAGCAGCTGTCTTTGCTCATCCGTTCAATTCTGGCAGCTTCAGCATTAATTAGGTTCCTGGGTCCATGTTTCCAATATACCTTAGTTTCCAGAGCAACCAAGTCTGATTCTTACTGCTTCTTCTCAGCTGATTTAGTTATAGCTCTGCTTCCTGCATATTCTGATTTCTCTGCAGTGCTAAAGTCTGGCATCACAGGTTTGAAATTAAAAAATCCCAGTTCCTAAATCCTTTTTTTTTTTCCTTTTTTTTTTTTTTTTTTCCTTTTTGACTTTAGGTCTGTGACTGTTTAAGGACTGGCACTGCATTTTTCCCATTGGATTTCCCCATTTGTTCAGGATCCTGTGTGGAAGGAACAGAATACCCAGTAGGACCAAAACCCTGGACTTCCACAGGGCAAACTTTGGCCTCCTCAATCAACTGTTAAGAGAAATCCCATGGGACAGGGTGTTAGAAGATAAAGGGGCTCAAGATAGCTGGTCAGTATTCAAGGACCACTATTTGCAAGCACAGGATCAGAGCATCCCTATGGTTAGGAAATCTAGTAAGGGAGCTAGGAGGCCAGCATGGTTAAAAAAGGAACTGCTGGGAAAACTTAAGTGGAAAAGGAAAATCTACAGATCATGGAAGGGGGGGCTGGTCACTTGGGAGGAATACAGGACTGTCATCAGAGGATGTAGGGAGGCAATTCGGAAAGCTAAGGCCTCCTTGGAACTTAACCTTGCAAGTCAGGTTAAGGATAATAGAAAGGGCTTTTTCAAATACATAGCTAACAAAACTAACGCTAGAGGCAATATTGGCCCACTAAGGGATGAGATGGGAGCCCTGGTGACAGAGGATATAAAGAAGGCAGAGGTGCTGAACGCCTTCTTTGCCTCTGTCTTTACTCCTGCAGGGTTTCCACATGAGCCCCAGATTCATTTAGCCCCAGAAGTAGTCAAGATAGATAAGGAATTTGACGTAGTAGATGAGGATTGGGTTAGGGATCAGCTGAGTAATCTGGACATCCATAAGTCGATGGGTCCAGATGGAATGCATCCAAGGGTGCTGAGGGAGCTGGCAGAGGTCATTGCTAGGCCACTCTCCATCATCTTCAGTAAGTCATGGGTAACAGGAGAGGTGCCTGAGGACTGGAGAATAGCAAATGTCACTCCAGTCTACAAGAAGGGCAAGAAGGAGGACCCGGGTAACTATAGACCGGTCAGCCTCACCTCCATCCCTGGAAAGGTGATGGAACAACTTGTTCTTGTCACTATCTCCAGGCATATCAAGGACATGGGGGTCATCAAGAGCAGTCAGCATGGTTTTATCAAGGGTAAATCATGTTTGACTAACCTCATAGCCTTCTCTGAGGAAATTACTAGGTGGATAGATGATGGAAGAGCGGTAGATGTGGTTTATCTTGATTTCAGTAAAGCATTTGACACCGTCTCTCACAGCATCCTTGTAGATAAGTTGACCAAGTATGGGTTTGGTGATCAGGTAGTGAGGTGGATCAGGAACTGGTTGAAAGGAAGGAGTCAGAGAGTTATAGTCAATGGGGCAGAATCTGGTTGGAGGTGTGTGACTAGTGGATTCCCTCAGGGGTCGGTACTGGGACCGGTGTTGTTCAATATCTTCATCAACGACTTGGATGAGGGTATAGAGTGTACCCTCAGCAAGTTTGCTGATGACACTAAGCTGGGAGGAGTGGCTGACACACCGGAAGGCCGTGCTGCCATTCAGAGAGACTTAGACAGGCTGGAGAGTTGGGCAGAGAGAAACATGATGAAGTTCAACAAGGGGAAGTGCAGAGTTTTGCATTTGGGGAAGAACAACACAATGTCCCAGTATAGGTTGGGGGCTGACCTGCTGGAGAGCAGTGTAGGTGAAAGAGACCTGGGGGTCCTGGTAGACAAGAGGATGACCATGAGCCAGCAATGTGCCCTTGTGGCCAAGAAGGCCAATGGCATCCTGGGGTGCATTAGAAAGGGTGTGGTTAGTAGGTCAAGAGAGGTTCTCCTCCCCCTCTATTCTGCATTGGTGAGGCCGCACCTGGAGTATTGTGTCCAGTTCTGGGCCCCTCAGTTCAAGAAGGACAGGGAAGTGCTTGAAAGAGTCCAGCGCAGAGCTACTAAGATGATTAAGGGAGTGGAACATCTCCCTTATGAGGAAAGGCTGAGGGAGATGGGTCTCTTTAGTTTGGAGAAAAGGAGACTGAGGGGTGACCTCATCAATGTTTTCAAATATGTAAGGGGTGAGTGTCAGGGAGATGGAGTTAGGCTTTTCTCAGTGATGACCAGTGATAGGACAAGGGGTAATGGGTGTAAATTGGAGCACAGGAGGTTCAAGTTGAATATTCGAAAAAATTTTTTTACTGTAAGGGTGACAGAGCCCTGGAACAGGCTGCCCAGGGGGGTCGTGGAGTCTCCTTCACTGGAGACATTCAAAACCCGCTTGGACACGTTCCTGCACGATGTACTCTAGGTGGCCCTGCTCTGGCAGGGGGGGTTGGACTAGATGATCTTTCGAGGTCCCTTCCAACCCCTAGGATTCTATGATTCTATGATTCTATGATTCTATGATTCTATGATTTGTGGTGTCCCTCTGATCTTATCGCACTCTCCAATGGAATTACCTCTTTTTTGGTGTTTGGGGATTATATTAATGAAAAGATACCACTAGTGGAAGTGGCATACTACATATTTTTTCTTTTTTTTGAGACCAATGTTTCTGATGGTGCTGTTCTTTCTTGTGCTTGTAAAAGTCTAAAAGAATTTTTTCTAAAATGTTATTTTTCTGGTTTTCCAGATCTTCTACACCCAAAGCCAGTCACGTTGGGCAACTGTTCCCCTGCTCCATGCACATGCCTTTCCCTCTGTTCCTCTGAGCATTTCTGCACTGATGTCTTCTTGCATTATGCAGTACAGCCAAAGCCATGAAGCATCCAAAATTATCTGTATGACATGGGGAGTTGGGGGATCCCAGGAGTGATGTGGTGCAAATCCAGACCACATGGTATGTAACAAATCCAGCATTAGGCACTTGTTCAGCTTTAGGGAAATGCAACAAGATCAGCTTGCTCAGAGGTGATTCAGCAGAATTTTATGTTCATACTCTTAGCACATACATGCATTTCCTTAAAAATCAGACTGTGGACTCTAAACAGATTTAAACTTGAAACGCTTTTAATTCTTAACATGTACAGCTCTCAGTGTCCACAGAGATCAGTTTTGGAGAGAAAAAATGTCCACAGGATGTATAAAACTTCTGTAGGTTTAAAAAATAAACATAAAGCCAGAGTGCTCCAGAACAATTTTCCTTCAGCCTTACAGTAAAGCTGCATTACAAGTCTGTCCACAAAGAACCCCTCTCATTTTCTGTGTTTCCACCCCCAATCAATTCTTTCTAAACACCTGAAGTTCAAACAGCAGTTCAGTGAAGTCTAAAGCCCTCCCCTCTTCTTCCCAAATTCTTTAAAAAACCCTGCATCTTTAAAATCAAACCAGGGACAGGACTTGCCCAAGGTTATTTTCACCCATGTTTGCTCTATTCCCAGCACCAGATACATCTGCATATTTTCTCTTTCATTTTTTCCCAACCTATTTTTTCCATACAGTAGCACCTTCATTTGTAGGCAGAGAAAAATTAGTGCAGGGTGAGCTGCACAGCAAGGCATGGTTGATCTGGCAAGCACCAAAGTACTGTCACCCCAAGCTGGGGACTGCTGCCACACCAGCATCCCACATACCCTGTATGCCAACCAGAACGTGCACAAATCGTCAATTTGCTGTTCAGCACCTTAAGACTGTCAGGTAGTGGGTTCCCATCTCCCTTCTGGTTCACTCCACATTTCCTGGCTTTGACATTCCTTAACTTTCCAACCAGGCCACCAATCCAGCTTGCTCCAGTTCCAATCTTCTCAGTTTTCTCAGGCTCTCACAGTGTGCTCCTGTCAGCAAAACCTCTTTCTGCAAGCTGGGGGGAGCAATGAGGGGGCTAGGGGTGGGCTTAGTTCATTTTGTCTTAGGACCCCCAGCTGGCAGAAAAGGCTGCGAGCTCAACCTCCTGCCCAGAGCACTGCACCCTGTGGCCATTCCTTCTCCTCATTTCCAGGAGGTCTCAGGAAGCCCCTCACCACGTAGATGCAGGGTTTAGGAGGAAAGAGCTGGTTTGGTGTAAGGTGAGAAGTGGGTAAATGTAGTGAAATGAGGCAACCAGGTGCCACTAATTGCCAGGCAGTGGGCATGAGCTTGTGTTAAGCCCACCTGTGCCTGATTAGGGTGGGCCCCCACTGCACATGAGCAGGATTAGGGGGCCAATAAAAGGTGAGGCTCAAACCCACGGGCTCCGCTCAGTCCTGAGCAAGCCAGCAGAGAGGTCAGTTGCTCTTGGAGCAACAGCACTGATCCAGGCTAGTCAGCCCTGAGGGCTATAGGCTCAGAGCGCTATTTGTGAGTCTCTGCTGGAACACCTGTTTGGGCCTTGAAGCACCAAGCCCTAAAAGAGGTTCGTCTTGCAACAGGTAAATTCTGCTTTCCTTTGGAAAGGAAGCAATAAACCCCGTTTGAAGCACTGGTATGTATCTCTGCCTGGGAGGCTTGAGAAACACCAAGGGATTGTTTGTAGGGAGCAAAGTTGTACTGCAGAATGCCTTGCAAGCAAGGTGAGGCTGTAGAGAGCATTGAGATTTGGTATGAAAGAGACAAAGTTTGCAAAGACAGGCTGTTTCAATAGAGCAACCCAAACCATTTGAGAAGGAGAATGACATGCCTTTAAAATTCAGGGTAAGGGACTGATAAACAGCTTGATGACAGCTAAAAAGTGGAAAAGAGGCAAGGAGCTTAAATCTCTTCAAGATAAATTATTTTATTATTTGTTTGATTTTGGTTGTTTTGGGGGGTTTTGTTTGGTTTTTTGTTTGTTTTTGTTTTGTTGGGGGGGTTTTTTGTTTTTGTTTGTTTGCTTGCTTTGGGGTTTTTTTTGTTTGTTTGTTCGTTAGTTTTTTGGGTTTGTTTTTGGGTTTTGTTGTTTCTTTTCTGGTAGCGTAGGGCAAAACTTTTCCTGTCAAGGTCAGGCAGAAACACGAGGCTTAAAAGAGCACTCAGCAATCTTCTGAGCAATCTGGAGAAACAAATGTGGTTTTTTTTTTTTCTTTTGGAGAGGCTCATCAGGCAAAATATGTCAGCTAGACACGCCGCTTTTTAACAACAATCGAACTCGGATAGGAAAGCAAAGCCGTGTAACATCTCGCCCTCTTAACAGATCCCCAGAAAACCCCTAGGACAAGCTGGGTCTTGGCTTTGTTTCTTGCAACAGCGGCAGTGCTTGCAGCTCCCTGTGTCCCTGCCTGTGCTGGAAGCAGGGCTCGGTGCCACCAGTTTGACAGCAGGGGGCAAGAGAGCACCAAAAATCTTCTTCGGGAGAAGGAAGAGCGAGAGATGCCCGGGGCCGGCGGCGGCGGAAGGCGGGGACGCGGGTGGCGGAGCGGCCGCTCCACCCCGGGAAAGCCCCTTCTGCACCCCTCTGGTTTTAAGGCTGTAGATGGTGCCGTTGCCTGCCAAAAGCAGAAAAAGCAGCCCCCTGACTCAGACCTCCACCCTCGGGAAGTGGGGGTGACATTAGTAAAAGGTGTTCGTCATGAAGCCGAGATGATCATCAGGAACAGTGTGGCCAGCAGGCCCAAGGAAGTGATTCTGCCCCTGTACTCAGCCCTGGTGAGGCCACACCTCGAGTACTGTGTCCAGTTCTGGGCCCCTCAGTTTAGGAAGGATATCGAGGTCCGGGAGCAGGTCCAAAGGAGGGCAACCAGGCTGGTGAAGGGACTCGAGCACAGACCCTATGAGGAGAGGCTGAGGGAGCTGGGGGTGTTCAGCCTGGAGAAGAGGAGGCTCAGGGGAGACCTCATCGCTCTCTACAACTCCCTGAAAGGAGGGGGTAGCCAGGGGGGGTTGGTCTCTTTTCCCAGGCAACTCTAAGCAAGACAAGAGGGCATGGTCTTAAGTTATGCTGGGGGAGGTTTAGGTTAGATATTAGAAAGAATTTCTTTACAGAGAGGGTGATCAGGCATTGGAATGGGCTGCCCAGGGAAGTAGTGGATTCTGCATCCCTGGAGATATTTAAAAAGAAACTGGATGTGGCACTCAGTGCCATGGTCTGGTAACTGCAGCAGTAGTGGGTCAAGGGTTGGACTTCATGATCTCTGAGGTCCCTGCCAATTCTATGATTCTCTGATTACTAAATTCTGGCATTCACCTTCCTCGAAAGCACAGCCCGTCTCTCCATTAGCCAGGTTTCATTCCCATCCTGTCAACTACCGGAATGTTGCCTTCCTTCTCCTTGTTTTTTTAGTTACCTGCTTGTGGCTTGGTTTGAAAAGCCCCCAGCATTTTTCCGTAGCAGGAATTTCCAACACTAAATGCTCTTTCAACACTTTCGACCTTTAAAACTACTCTTTCGTAGAATATTTTTGAAAAGGAAACAGAACAAAAACCTTGATTTGCAAGGCAGAATCTTGCTTTGTTTGGGTTTGCAAGCTGGAATTTTCACAGACGTGCCCCATTTTCTTAGGAATCTTTATTTAGGGAATGAATACTCAGGGAATTTGAGAGAAAGGAAATTATTAATTTGTTTTTAAAAGGAAATTCCCCGTAATTGGGAAATAAGGAGGAGAGGAGAGGACACTATCCTAGCCCTTTCCAGATTCAATATTGCTATAGAGAGAATAATTCCCCTTTTACTAGATGTTTACACATTATTTACTTCAAGGACATGGAAATTTTTATTTATCATATGCATCATTTCTTATTATTCTTGCTTCCTGACTGTACGACTAAAAAGGAAATTAAGCTGTGCTGAATGATACGTGTTATTGATAGGACGGATAAAGAACAAATTTCACAGAGAGAGAAAAAACAATTATGGGCCCAGGATGCTTAAAGGCAATGAGTTATTCCTAGTAGAAGTGTTGCTTTAGCTATGATAAAAGTCTGAGGTTACAAAAAAGGCAGGGCTGGTAGGGAGCAGTAATAGGCTTTATTAGATTATCTCTTAGAGCTGGAAAAATTAACCTCATGGGTACTTTGACTTCGTACAGAGAGTCAATACATATATGTTTCCTTTGGTTTTTATTATGGAAGGTGTCAAGTATGAACCCCATCCTTCAGAAAGGAATGGTGCTCTCTGTGCCATCAGTGCTGCAACATTACAGCTGCTGTTGGTCCAACCTGCTTGGAGTTCCACTGCAGCAGACAGTGGGAGCTCCCAGGTTACTGCATCCTACTGGAGATGTTTCTGCAGCTGGATTCAGCCAGATGCTTGCTTTCCCCACCTCAGCATGGACACCAGCACCTCCTAATACTTTCTACCAGACCCCAGGCTCTTCCCTTTTAATCAGTGTTGCTCGTAGCAAGGCCTGATGCAATTCACACTCCAGTGCCTGCATCCAGCTCGGGTTCACCAGCGGAAGGACTGGGAACTGCAGCTGTGTCTTCTTGGTTTGGGGCTTTTGTAAATATTCTCTGTTAAATTTTTACAGCTACAGCTTTGCCATCCACTTGGATTTATGTTACTGGGAATTAGGTATTCCTTTTTGTGAACCAATGCACAAACCTGGTTTTGGCAGTTTCATTAAACTGACCTAGGAGACAAAAGCAAAGGAAGGCACTTAGACATCATCAAATACTCAAAGAGGGCAACTGGAAATTTTTATTTGAAGAACTTCTATATTTTTTTTTATGGTCCCTATTCAGTGGTCTTCAAAGTCAGCAGTGTTCTTTGAATCAAACTCTGGCTGTATAGACTTTCAAAAAAAACCTCTATACCTTAGTGTAGTCCAGGTTAGGGATGCCTATTTTCCAGACTAAGTTGTTGGATGTATCTTTTCTTTACAATAGTAAAGGCATATGGGATGAGTGGAGAACAGTTTCCCTGTTTTCTGCTAGGCATTGGTACATTTGGAGGCAGCACATGCAAGCAGCTAGCTCCTCTAGGAAGCCTGCTGCTTCTCCTACCAGCCGTGGGGGAAAATTGAGGCCCTAAGTTGATTCCATTTTTGTCCAAACAGCCTTTGGAAAGGAAAATAGAGTATCCTGTGAGAACACACAGGTTCTGAAGTCTTCTGAGTTGGACAGTGATTATGGTGCGGAGCCACACAGCCCATCTCCCTCAGTATCCTCTTGTATGTTGTAATCAGGCAAAGGCAATAAGGGTGGGTGATAGCACTTGTGGACAAGCCAATGTTTTACTTGTGAGACTTCACATAGGTGAATAGTGGTGTAGTTCTTTAAGGACCCGTTTCTCACACAGTCTGGAAAGGACAACTTGCAGGCACAGGACTGACATTTATAGCCTTATGTGTCAGCTGGAAGCAGTGGGGTAGAAGGCTGTGGGCATGGCACGGAGAGGAGAGGAAGTTGGGTATCTTCCAGTTCCTGGCCTAGGCATAGCTAGGGATGACAGATATCTACTTGTCCTCATATCAGTTTTTTCTTTCAGCTTACATGGCTCTTTTCCTTTTTCCTTTCTATGTGTTACAAACAGAAATTATTCCCTCCACTTTCTCTTTGCTAAAGCAGTGAAATTCTTCCATTCCCCTCATACCTGCAAAGCAAATACCATTGCTCTTCTTTGAAGCAGTGGTTGCAAATTATATTTTTGTTTCATCTTCCCTAATATTCTGAGTTTTAGAGTTAGAAGGTCTTGTCAAAGATACACCTGCAGCTGACTTGAGGACAGTTCTTCTTCCTGGCCAGAGGCAGTTAATCATCAACAGTATCCAGATGGTTTGTGACTGAGCTTGGTGATGAGGCATATACTTGGGGAATTTCCAGATTTTGTTCATGATTCATGCAGCTTTGACTTTCCTGGCTGAAAAGGCAAGATCTTATAAACTATAGTAATAGTTTGCATTATAGAGCACTTCACACACAGATACTGATTTTGAGATGACTCCTTCATGGGGATGTCATGGTACTGTATCATGAGATGGGATATGTATCAGTTTTCCTTCTCTGTTGTGTACAAGCACAGGCTCACAGGAACCTTCTATAAGATTTGTTTTACCTGTCTCCAAGACCATTGACTGCTGCAATGGGAGAGACTAGCTTTCTTTCCAGTCTGCTCTTCTGCTTGTATCCCTGCTTTAATAATGACAGTAATGCAAACTGTCACTCTCCTTCTACCCCAAAGGCAGCTGACTTTTTCTAACCTGACACCACATTTGGATCTTAGAATATAACTGCAGCCATTCAGATGAGTGATAAGAAACGCAGAAGAGCATCCTTTTGGCAGTGGGAACACATGTATGTACTGTTGGCACTTCAGTGATAATGAGATGCACCTTATCAGTGTGTTATATGACCATATGCAACATCCATAAAATGCTGGTCCCACTTCAGCTACCTACCAAGAGTGTGCTGTAGTAGGAAGATGTAGTGGCAGTTTCAAGGTCAAACTATGCATATTGCTAATGGTCCTTATGCCAAATATATTGTAAAGGGATTTCATGTAATAGGTTGGGGTTGTTCTTCTTACAGAGCAGAAACTTGCAGAAACTTACAAGATATTGCTTATCATGAAACATGCTGAGCTACATGAACATTGCCTCATCCTTAAAGTGCTCAAGGGCAGGCTGGATGGGGCTTTGAGCAACCTGGTCTAGTAGGTGGTGTCCCTGGCCATGTCAGAGGGTGTTGGAACTACATGGTTTTTAAGGTCCCTTCCAACTCAAACCATAATATGATATGATATGAACATTGCAGCACTGCACATAGTACAGGCTGGAATCCATACACTTTTTTCTCCTTGTGTGTCCCATGGCCACACTTGCAGTCCCTGCCTTTCACTGAAAGATCATTGCTGTTTTAACCCCCACAAACTCCTGCACCTCAGGGCATTCTCTGCTTTCACCTCCAGGCAGCTGGGGACAAGAGACATGGTCAGTAGTAGGCCCTGTGTGGTGTGTCCCTTCTGGCACCTGCAAGCATCCAAGCTTCAGGCTGCATCCTCTGCTTTCTAACCACACCTGCAAGCATGCTCAGCTCCTCGGACCCTGCCCCTCAGGGGCAGCAGGGAGGCCTCCTGGGAGCTGTAGCACAGCCTGTATTCTTCACAATAATAGTGCCCTGTTGCACGTCCTTTCTGGGAAAAAGCCCATAAGCAGTGAATATTACTCCCCATCATTTAGTCTCTCCTGCATTACTCTGCTGGAAAGACAGAGTCCTACAGACATCTCAGCTGACATGGCTTCCTCTGCTTCTGCATACTTCACTCCTCTGGCTTCCCTCACCCCCCTCTGGCAGTCTCCATGGCTTTCCCCATGCTGTCACAGACAGAGAGGAGACCCGTTTCTGCACTGCACCATTCCTCTCCTTTGCCAGTGACTCATCCTGTGATTCCTTCAAGAAGCAAGTTAACACCATCAATTTAAAAAAAAGAAAAATTAAAAATCACCAATATGTTCAGTCCCTCCAGCTTCTTCCTTGCAGCCCAGAAAGCCAACCATGTCCTGGGCTGCATCACAAGCAGCACAGACAGCTGCTGAAGGGAGGGGATTCTCCCCCTCTGCTCTGCTCTTGTGAGACCCCACCTGGAGTGCTGTGTCCAGTTCTGGAGTCTCCAGCATATGAAGGACACAGATCCTGGAACGTATCCAGAGGAGGGACACTAAAATGATCAGAGGGCTGGGGCACCTCCTCTGTGAAGACAGGCTGAGGAAATTGGGGTTGTTCAGCCTGGAGAAGAGGAGGCTCTGAGGTGACCTTACAACAACCTTCCAATACCTGAAGGAGGCCTACAAGAAAGCTGAGGTAGGGCTTTTCACATGGGTGTGTAGTGAGAGGACAAGGGGAAATGGTTTAAAACTTGAAGGGGGGACATTTAGGCTAAACATTAGGAAGAAATTCTTCCTGTAAGGACGGTGAGGCACTGGCACAGGTTGCCCAGGGAAGCTGTGGCTCCCCCCTCACTGGCAGTGTTCAAAGCCAGGCTGGATGAGGCCTTGAGCAACCTGGTCTAGTGAGAGGTATCCCTGCCCATGCAGGATGATCTTTAAGGTCCCTTCCAGCCCTAGCCACTCTATTATTCTATGATGATTCTGTGATTCTCAGCTATTTCCATTTTATTTTGATCTGCAAGATCTCAGAGGTATCTCATTTTGTGCGCTGAATCACATCGAGCACTGATGCCACTTTCCCAATGACAGAAAAACTCTGTTCTGCTAGCCAGCACTGCCTGTGTGGAGACATGAAGACATTAAATACCGTGCAGGACACTTTATCCATGTCCCTAAAGTCTCCTGGGCAGAAGAATCAGGCAGGTACACGAAAGCAACAGTGTGGATATGTTGTCCCAGTGCCATGTCCCAGGCCAAAGTCCACCCCTGTGCCCCTCAGTGCTCCCCAGCTCAAAAGCAGACAGGGAACAAGGGGCACAGAGGAGCTACCCCGCTATAGGGGGACTACTGCAGCCATTGATACTCTTAAATTCAAGGTTTTCAGCTGTTACTTGAGCTGCTCCACTCTTTGTGTCTATTACCATCTTCTTTGGGGAAAAAAAAAATGCAAAAGTGGCCAAGAGCCAAAATGCTCCTATTTTTACAGAGTAATGATAATGGCTCCACTGTGCATTGTTCATGTCTTCCCAAAAATACCACTATAGAAGACACTTTACAACTTGAAAGTGCCCTCTCCACCAATTTGGTGTGCACTCAAACCTCAGAGATACAATCTGGCAGAGATCCTTCAATGCCAGAACTCAACAAGATCCAGACAGGGCAGTGAGAGAGCCCACAGCTTGTGGCTTTGCTTCATGTGGTCATGATCAACCCACAGGGCCTCAGCTATGCTTTTGATGTGTTCTCAAGTAGTGGTTTACTAAATGTCTAAGAAGAGCCATTTTCACATTCAGTTTAACAATCTAATCCCATGCTTTTTTTCTTAAAAATAAAACATGCTAAAGTTGATATTTTTTTGCAACATGCAGTTCATAGAAATTATAGAATTGATAGAATTATCAGTTACAGAGAAGTGGAAATTATAGAAAACATCTTTTACCTACCATACCTATTTTATACCTTAACCTTCTAGCTACAAGCAGAGAAATATATTTTCCAGTTATGGCATTGATTTTATTTTTACTAAACTTGAGTGAACTTACTTTCATTTTTTTGGCTTTCAGAGACAGTGGCAAACAGAAGAAGGAATACCATCTGAAGAGTGCCTGAAGAACATCCCTCACTTCATTACTGTTCCTGGTATCCACCACCCCACCCTCTTGTGGGCTGTCAGGTAAAATCAATAGCCCTTCTTTAAGCTTCTTTGTTAAGAAAACAGAGGTTGTCTAACACTGACAGGGCCTCCTGAAGGAGGAGACTGATGAAGAGTTTTACCCTTCTAGCCAGTGCAAACCAATGATATTTTACTGTGTCAGCTTCTCAAAACTCCCAAATATCTAAGGTAGCACAGGCAGCAAAAGAAGCAAGCCCGTGCTCTCACAGTGCTTTGACATATGATGGGTCACTAATACTTAAACAAATCCAACACACCAAATAACAGCTTCCAATATACCATTTTACATACAGATGGCCATTTACACTGCTCCCAGTTTCACTCTGGATTATTTTTGACTTCTTAGTACTTTGAAGCCCTCAGTGGCTGGTTCATCTCCATGGGACTTTTGCCCTCAGCAGTTCTCTTGGTCGGAAGACCAAGTGACCCAGGCTTTCCACCCAAGTTCAGTGCTTCCATTGCTCTCTTTCCACAGACTCACACTCAAATTACAAATCCATAGCTGCAATATTTGTAAAATGTCAAATGAGAACCTACAAATCATCCACATACAACCCCTTTCCTCTCATTCCCTTGCCTTCCCTTTCTACACTTGCCTGTTGTTGGCTTCTGTCCTGAAATAACTTTTTGTCACAGAATGTCTTTAAGTCTGTTGTGATCAATGTTTTTCACATTTCACCTTCTAGAGCTCATCTGCCTTCATTGCCACCCTTTGTAACATGGAATGTCAGAAAACTCAAGAATATATATATACAAAATACCTAAAAAAATTCCTTTGTTCTAAATTGAAACATCCAATTTTAAATCCAACATTTTGATATCACTGCTAAAAACGCTTCTTCTTGGAAGAGAATTAAAGCTTGAGAGCTGGTTTTCTTCCTACTATAGAGGACCTGATTCTCTCCTAGCATATATGTGATATAGTTACTTATCCCTGTGGAGCCCAGAAAGAAGATGGATGATAAACAATGTTAATGGATAGTATATAATCATGACTGTAAAATCTATAGGAAGACCAGCTTTATTTCTGAGTTACATTAGGCTTTAAAGGAAAAAACAAACAAAAAATATTGAGTGTTAGTGTACCACCTTTTTCTTTACACCAAATTTTTGCTTTTTTTGTTAAGGTTACATCTCAATGAAAATCTGTGGTCTCAAAATAAGGTGTTAAGTTTTCACACAGAAATGTAAAAGTGGTGACTCTGAAAAGAGCCATGCCTCACTCACCTTGGTGTTAAGTCAGCAGAACTCCCACCGAGAGCTCTGGGGACTGAGTTCAGTTTGAGGTGACAAAATGTGTCCCTGGGATGCAGGCAGGGCAGTGGATGAGCATACGGATGCAGTAGGAGCAGCCAGGTGCAGGGCCATGGATTTGCTTGTGCATCCATGGAGACCCTGATCCTCAGGGATGGTTGGTGACCACCAGAGCTCAGCACTGCACGATTCACCAGAGGCTGCTCCTGGCTCTGTCAGAGCCTCCCCACATGGCATGGGGCTTAGGGCTGTACCTGGTCATGCTCAGGGACTTGGGCAGGGCTGGCTCCAGCAGTGGAGACGGGAAGGTTTAATTGCTATTTATTCCTACGTCAGTAAGATGCCAACATAAAAATGGTGATAATAATCTCAAAATTCTCATAGAGGTGAGGCAAGGACTGGTGTTATGAAGCATATCAGGCTTTCAGATACTGGTAAAAGATTCAGTTGATGCATGGAACAAGATAAGGATTGTATGTAGATTGTATGTAAACCTATCTTTTTTTAGACAAACAAATACAAATGGGTTAAAAATTGTGAAGCAGTCAGGCATGCTAGTACACCTTCCTCCTCCATCAGCCTGTAAGCTTGCTCTTGCTTACAATTTTAGACCATACCTGCTGCAATCCTACCACCAACCTAAAGAGAAATGAATTTGAATGACTGTGGTATTCTGTGGATGATTGTAACTTAAATTTTAAAGAAGTACATGGAAGTAGAGATAGATTTGTGGTTCAAGCCCTCTAGAGAGGCAGGTTTATTTTTTTATAGCATCCTGAGTATGACAGGGTGTGCTGCCCAGTGATGCATCTTTCCAGCTCCTAAGGTGAAGATGCTCTTCCACAGTTATAAGGTTGGATTATTGTGGTGATTTGACTTTTTGTAAGTTTTAAAATGTGTCCCTTGGATTTAATTCTCTGTATTGATATCAAACCACAGACCTAGACAAGAAAGAGGCTTGACGAAAGGAAAGCAGTGGTTTTGTACCAAATTTAAGACCATTCACATAAGACTTAAAGGCCATAGAAGGAGAAGGCAAAAATACCAATCCCACATTTCCTAGAATTTCACTATTAATCTGTGAAGACTTTTAAGCCATAAAGGACTTGCTGTCGAAATTCTTACACCTCAGAGATTTCGTGAAACAGCAAACTTTGTGTACAGTCTGCTAACAGTATCACAGTGAGGAAACATTCAAGCAGAGAGGAATAGAAAAGTTGGTACTTTGGCATTGGATTCTTTTTCAAGTTCCTGGGGATTCAAAGAAAGCAGATTACCAAGCAGTTCCCTCCAGGGGAGCAGCCTTCGCCACCTGCAATATATCCCCTAACAGCGTGACATTGCTCCGGATTACTTTGGTAATCCAATAAATGTGAATTCAACCCTGGGGAAATAGAGCTGTGCAAAAATGTAATTATAGGCTTATAAAAATCATACTTTCCTAATATTCCATTGCTTTCCCAAGAGAAATATATTACCTTGGGGGATGAAATGGGTGTGTATTTGCTACATCCATCTTTACAATATGTGTAATCTACTGCGACTTCTACCTACAAGTACAAGATATCAGACTCTGAGGTCCCCTTACTGTAGCAACTCCAGTGGAATCAGAGTACTCACGTCAAACAAAATCTGCATGGGTTCAGATGAGACTCAGAGCCATTAAAACCATTTTATTTTACTTTTATTCCTGCCCTTTACCTCACACATGGGTCCACACTCCCTCTTTTCCTAGAGATGTGTTGGCTGCAGTGGGCCTACACCAGTTTACACTAGACAAGGACTGGAATACATGTGTTTAAAACTGCCAAAGAGCCCTTAAGTGGAATATGTCATCAGGAACATGCTTCTATGGGGTAAGACCTGTTCTTCACCCTTCCAGCAAAGAAATGCAAATTAAAATCGTTCAATCACCCTGAAGAGACTTAACAAAGTGACCGCAGTCATCCCTGTTGCTTGCGGGCAGAACTTGAGCTCCTCAAGGCCCTCTTACTTCATGATAGCTCTCACCTTCCCTATCCTTCAGTGATGGAAGCAGATCAGCCACTTTCCCCTGTGGCATTTCCACCAAAAATATGTGTCCTTGGAAAATCAATCAGTATTTTCTAACAAATATATCTTTCTTTGTAAAATATTGATACTTAACACTGGTGAGCCACTCTCAAAATAAGAAAACCACTCCTATCTCCACCACCTTTTTCCACTCTAACAACTCTTAGGGAGTTTGTTGGTTAAGACACTTTCTGACAATGGGGATACTAAAGTGAACATCTCTGCTTTGTGACACTAAGCTTTGGCTGCTTGGGGGTGAGTGAGTCTCCCTTTCTGGGTGTTTTTGTGTGTGTACAAAAGCATTGAAGTCTATTTCACTCTGCCACAGAGTGCGAAATGGTTGAAATGTCCCATCTTGGATGAGCATGGCAAGCTGTTGGGAGCAGGGAGCTACAGGAGCAGACTCTTTGAGGAGAGGTCAGGTCTGCCCTGTGTACCAGCTGACTCCATCTGACACATTGCAGGGCACAGCTAAGCCACTCAGCCAAGATGAAGGCACCTCAGAACTGACCAGAGGAATCTGTAGAGCTTCCATGAAAACATATTTGATACAGGAGGGTAAAAGCTGAGAGAGAAGGAATAGCAATGTCAGAAGAGCAGGAGGCACTGCATCATAGAGGTGGTGACACTTCTGAAGGGACTATGGCATGTGGATAACCCATGATAGAAAAAGTACTGCAGCTTGTAGGGGACTCATGTTAGAGAATAGAACAAGAATAAGAAGTGTAGGGAAAGAAAAGAGTGGGAAACAAGTGGCAGAAAGAAACCACAGTGCCCCCACCCCAAAGCCCTGTACCCCCATCAACTCACAAAAGGGGAGCAAGTGCTACCTGCATCCATAACATGAGGAGCAGACACCAGGATGGGGAGACAAGAGCTCTCTGGGGTCCAACTGAGTCTGTGAAAGGCAGAGGAAAAGTGTTTTCCCCAGGTGCTGAAATGTTCAGCTTCTTGTTTCCCACTACCTGAATAAGCAATTAAGTGTTATTCGCTAATAAATTAAGATCATTCTCAAAATCCAATCTGTTTTACCTTCAGTAGTAATTGCAGGCATTGGTAAGTGATCTACCTATCTTTACCTCAACCCACACATTTTCCCTGACTGTGTGTTTGGCTCATGACTGAGGTCAACCCACCACATCCCCAAAAGAACTGCATCACAAGAAAAGCATCTCCTGTCCTCTCTGACTGGTGGAGCAACTATGGGGATTGTGAAGCATTTGAAGAGATGGCCTGAAATGCCATAAAGTCTCACCATCAGTTTTTTCAGGATCCACTAGTGAACTATCTGCTAGGGATGACACTAACCAGGATGAGGTAGGGGAATAGATGAGGTGATCCTATTTCCTATGAACATAAGGCTTAGACTTCTGTGGTTTTAACCCTCCAGCTACCTCAGACCTGATCACTCAAAAATGGCAAATGAAAGTACTTAACCTTCATGTTTATGAACACTCATAAATGTTTGGCTTTTATGGTGAACAAACTCCTTCAAAAATTGGTTTGCAAATAATGTTACATTTATTTCATCATACCTCATGTAAGAAGAATTCAAAAGTGCTTTTTCACAGTATTAAATAACACTGGAACAAAGTATAGGAATTAGGAATATTGGTGAGTCTCTTCTGCCACTGCTCCATCAGCAGCAATGCAGACACCACACGGCTGAGTGCTTCCTGGACTGCCAGAAGGAGTTTACCAGATTGGGACAAGTCAGTCAAAGTCCAAGGACATTAACAGAACAAAGGGAAGTGCAACTTTGATGGATTTTTTTTTGGTTGGCTGGTTGATTGGTTGGTTTGTTTTAATCATTCCTAAAAGTGTACATTGGCCATACAAAAGAAGAAGAAGAGTTGGTCTTCCCATCTTGGCCAGTCAGAATATCATGGATTTTTCCTCCAAGTTGGTATGGATGAGGAGCTTAGATTTTAAAAATCTATTGATAATCTATTAATGTATTATATATATATAATTCCTCCAGTACAGTCTGTTGCTCTTTGTATCTTGGATCACACTTTTGGAGTGAGCTCACTCCAGATCTTATTGCTGTGAACTTGATGTGTGAGTGTAATTCCTCATATGGGAAGGGAAGGAAAACCCCAGTGCAAAATGAAGAAAAATCTATGTTTTGAGTTTTCCTGTCAGCAGCAATCCTCAAAAACATCCACTGGTAGGAGGTAGAAGGATCCGAAGAGTTCAGTAATTTTAGTCTTCCATATTTTTTTTCACAATACTTTATACAAATCTGTCTGTGATGTATTCTTGCACAGAGACCAGCAGGCATTGGTAACTCATGCTGCTCCTCAGAGTCCTAAACACATGGAAGTTTGCAGCTGGGGAACAGGATATCTCTGTCACAGATACCATCATCATATTATTAAGGTCGTTTCTGCATACTGAGCATGTTCTTAAGCCACTTAATGGTTTTTTGTGGGGGGGTTTTTCCCCCACAAAAATAATTCAAGCTTCATTTAACAGCAATTACTGCTAATACAATTCCATGGAATAATATAGTAATATAAGTTTAGCTTGACTGCATGAAGATGCAGGGATTTGAAAGTGTTGTTGTGGGAATCCATGGTAAATTGTGAAACTAAGATCCTATACTTTGTCTATAACAAAGTGAAAGGGCTCCTGAGACCTTCCGTGTAACCCTCCAGACATTCCCAGCCTTGTAAAAACTGAGTAAACCACATCACGTGACTGAATTGGTCAAAAATAGGATTCTTGCTGCCAGGCAGTGACAGGACCATTGTAGGCAGCACCTGCATGTTTGTCAAAAAGTTCCATGGATAAAGTAAAGAGAGGAAGTACTGGTGTCCACCATGGTGGCCTCCCTACACCCTGTGGCCCCACAGGAGGAGAGAGGTGAACAAACACAGTCTGGCCAGATCTGTCATGCTGTATTGGGATCTGTGACTGCTCTGCACACAGACCCCTGGCCCTGTAAGGAGGCTGGTGATAAAAGCACAAACACCATAAGGGGTGACCAAGCCTAGCAGAGGTGCCAGGCTAGCACCATGTCCCCTATGCAGGGAAGGGGCTGGTAAAAACCCTAGGGCATGCTCTAAGTAGAGGGGTGCCCTGGATTTGTCACTGGTTTCAAGCACACCAGCAGGGAGGAAATCACCCTACCAGTGTTCTTTTTCAGAGGAGAATAGCTGCAAAAAGTACAAGGGGAGATCAAGGCAGGAGGGGAGAGAGCAGTGTGTTGTATCAATATGTTTTCACCTGCAGGATTAGGGAATTGTTGTTTTGCCTTTTTCTCCTTAAATGACAGTTTGCCATTGTCCAGGTGCAGTTCAAGGAAAAGGGACAAAGCAGCAGCAAGCCAAGGCATCAGTGTCAGCCAGACTGCAATGTATTGTGAACACAATTTCAGTGAAGGGATGCCTCTTGCCCCTACCATTGAGATCATTAATGCCCAGACTTAGATCACTTGACTCTCTTAAGAAAAAGCATGTGTTTAAGGAAAGCAGACTGTCTTGGCTGTCAGTTCCTGATTTAGTCCCTGTTCAGTATTTTCTATTTCATTTTGGCTATCCTAGACATACCCTTCTTGGATGACTGACACTTTTATAAGAGACTAGCAAATAGCAGATGACAAATGATTTACATCTCCTGCAGATTTATGAAGCTTTGGATTTACAAACATTTTCATTACTATGCCACAGCTATCTAAATGTTTCCAAACAAATTGAAACAGAAGCTCCCTAGGGGTGAAGACCTCAGTATTAGTTATTCCAGAAACTGAAGTTTTGTTAGGCTAATACTTTGTTCGCTCTAATACTTGACCCGTCTTTTACCTTTTGCTTCATCCTTTTCACTTCCATTCCCCACTGCTCATTGTTTGTCCTCTTGTTTATGTGCTTTCATCCTTGGGAGTTTTAATACAAGTGTGCATTCCTAAGACATGCAGAAAGCTTAAGGATACTGTTTTTTAAAAGCCTGGAATATAAAAGCAACCTCTGCATTTCTGGCAGGTATATCACTTTCCATGGGACAGTTTGTTGCACCCATTCTCTCCTCCCAATAAACACGTGTTCACAGAGAAAAAAAAAATTAAATAAAACAATTTAATTAGATACCAAGCTGCCCCTATGTGATGGTGTTGCTCAGTATCTGCAGTCCAGAAAACACCTTCCTGCAGGAACTGCTCAAACACTGTCAGCCTTTGCAGATCAACCACCCTCCTGCAAGCCTCCCCATTACACAGCTCAGCATTTCCCTTGCCAAGTCCATTGCATATCTTCTATAAAACAGCCTTGTCCAGCCAGTTCCTAGTTATGGACAAATGAGTAGGCTCAGTGTGGTGGCACAGAAGATACCAGCTGAGGTTGACTCTCCTAAATATAAAACCTCAAGCCACCTGATGCCACCACAGTAGCCACAACCTATTTCCATTTAAACAGCAATCTCCTATACCCTTCCTTTTGGAAATCCCTTATTCACTTAGTTAACTGTAAGCCTCTCTTTCCACATTACCTTGTCCCTCTGCTAATCTTATTCCCTGCAACCTCATAGGAAGAAGGTAGTTTGCTTTATCATTGAAATTCATGAGTGAGCTTTTAATCTTATTTAGTGGTCAAAATGGGAGGCAGAGGTGCCAGCATGGAAATTCTCAAGTCCTGGAGTACTGCAGCTCATTGCATGGATGTAGAAAGCATAAGAGTATTTTATGAGGTGTCCCTTAGGCATATCAAGCTTTCCTGTCCCAGGCTTACGCCCTCAGCAAGCTCCTGAAGTTCTGGTCCAGCCAAGACTCTACTCCCAGTATAGGTGCTAGGACCGAGACTTTTCACTGGCTTTTAAGGTCACAGTCACCAAAATCTGAGCAAATTTTCAGATTAACGTGGCTGGAGCCTCTTGCTCCGACTTCTTGGAAATACACTGCCACCCAAAGCAAACAAATTCACGTTCAGACAGCTGCAAGGTTTGGTGTGAATGCTCTGCTTGCAAGTAGGCTGTAGGATGAAGAAGGGGTTGAAATCACCGGCCACTATTTTATTCTGGTTGAGCAGTTCTGTAATGCCTTCTCTCACACTGCCACTGGGAACCACTTTCTCCCTCAGAGATGTGAGCCAAAACCTGAAGAGGGCTGCTACAAGAACCATAAAGCATTCACCCTACAGCAAGTGAAAGAAATCACCAGGGACCTCCCTGTCCTGTTATGGACCTCCCTTCTGACCTCTCATTTTAGAGTTTCCTTGTTCAGCTTCGAAAAAGCATCCTCATCCCTGAGGAAAACTACATCCAGGCACATCAGTTAGTGCCCAATTAACAGCAAATTCTGCTCAGAGCTCCCCATTGTTTACTCAATTATAAGCTGAGATCAGGACCAGCTAAAATAAACTCTACAAAATGAGAGTTTTCTTCATAGAGAAAAAAAAAAAAGACTTTTCTTCATAGAGAGGAATGCTCATCTTTTGGAATTATTCTTTCCCATATATGCACGCTAGCAGCAAGCAATGAGTTACTGAAGCGCATGCGTGTATGTGCACATATGCATACACATATACGTGCATCATAAAGAGATTTTATTTTGAAACAACAGTAAGGCACATTTGTCAACGCATCAATTAAAGGCAAGGAGCTGTTTTAGTCGGGAAACCCAGAACAGAGATCTGCAGGGAGCAATCACTCTCCCATTTGAGGATGAGGGAGAGAGTCTGATCATTGCTGAAAACGGCTCTCTCGCTCCTTCTCTTCCGACACAATTTTTCCCTGTCTTTAAAAGCGAGCTGTTCCCCACAAGGATTGGTTGAAAGGGTAAAAATGCGAGGAAAGCACTCCTCCTGCAGCAGTGCTGCTGGAGCCTAATAACCTCAGCCGACCTTAGGTGTCTCCATGCTCCAGCTCTGCATCTCCTCTTAGCGCATTCTGCAAGAGCTACTTAACCTAATTACAGAGGAGAAGACACCTCAAGACTGTGGCAGGCAAGGAAGCGGGGGAGGGTGGACAACGCAGGCTTTCCTCATGTATCTTCACACATGATTTGTACAGAATGGAAAAAAAAAAATAATAAAATTCCCTCTTCCATTGGGAAAAAAAAAAAAAAAAAAGGAAAGGATAAGCTCCACCTATATGGGAAACCCGTGTGCAGCTGGGCTGAGCTTCCCGGCAGGCTCTGCTCCCGCATCGCCCTGGGCTCCATCGGGCTGTGGCTGTGCCAGGCACTGCTGCATCCTACGCTGGGGACAAATGTGGGACGTGTAGGTCTGACTCTGCAAGGACTGCACCATCCCTTGAAGCTGTGAAAGCCAGTAAAGGACTGCTGTGAATGTCCTGCATGGAGATGTTGGTGGCAACAGGATGGTTGTGCTGCAGGCGAGGAGACAGCTGTGGAAAACAGTAAATGGTTGTGAGGAAAGTGAGCAGTTTTGTCATTCATTCTTGTAGCAGAAAAACAAGAGGGCATCTATGAAATAATCCTCGGCAAAACTCTCCTGGTTTGTTTCAAGTTGTCTGCTAGAACATCACAAAAAAAGCTGGACATGGAATGAAATTGAGCGTCTTGGTAATGCTTGAGAAAAAACTCTTGCTATATAAGAAAAGAAAAAAAAATACATAAAAGAAGAAAATCCCTCTTTAAGTCACACATGCCTGTAACTTTCAGTAAATGAAAAGAAACTTCTTCTGATGACAATTCAAGCAAAATGAAAAATTCTCCACAGTAGATTTTGACACCTTCTCCTGAAATGCTTATTTTAGCCGTTCTGGGGAAAATACCATAAATATGGGAGCACCAAGGGTCAGTTTGATAGGTAATAGCACAGTTTCAGACATTTCTGAAAGCAGATCATAGACGAATGGTACAGAACACAATCACAGTTTTAAGCCACGCTGAGGGGCTCTTTCCTGGCAAGACACGTACGTGTAATTTGCATTCGTGCTTTTAGCAGAAGTGTAGTGAACTGCCTCAGCCATTGCTGTCTGCAGTTTTGGGGGTTACAGGAAGGGAGAAGGATGTTGTGTTTTTTTCTGTTGAAAGACCAAAGGGATCCTCCCCCAGGCTTCTTCCCAGTTTTTGTATAAGGAGAGCTGCAAATAGTTTTTCACAGCAACGCAGAAAGCAGTTTGGCAGCAGAAATGGTGCCACTTTACCGGGTAGCAAGGAGCTATGCAGTGCTCAATGGGAATAGCAGTGATGCTCTCCCACCCTTTTGCCGTGCCTCCTCGGGTTTCTAGCACAGCAGGGAAGGCAGCTTTGCCTTTTCTCTGCACCGTGCACGGTGTATTAGGCAACGGGGAGCAATAGGGACAGAATAAAGACATGATAGGTCCCGGATTTGCACACATTCTCACTGGGAGCTGAACTAAGTAGGGGTGTTTTCAGAACAAACGCCTCTGCTTTGCAGCTGAAATGCTGAATGCATCTCTCATGTCCCCCTTCTCTTGCCCCAGGCAGTTCTGCCCGGGCAGCCCCACACATGGTACATCCCTTCTCGCTCAAACCTGGATTACACCACAGCAGGCTGCACTGACGAAAGACTTTGGCTTCAATAAATCTGCAAACTGCGACACATTTGCATTTCACAAAAGAAGTCCTAGCTAGCTCTAACTCTGAACTGAGGTGTGACCTTCAGACACGGCACGGTACAAATAATCTGAAGAGCACGTCTGGCTATTGTATAGCAGGGAGTGGAAAGGACAGCTAGAGTGTGAGTTTATTAATAACATGAGTCCTGACCATGCCACAGAGTGCCTACTGGGGAGATTTCACTACATTCCTGGAAAATTGCAAAGTGATGCCTATAGGAAGGATTACAGTAGTTCCCCTGGGATAGCATCTCTTCCACAACATCTGCTTTTCAGATCTGGCTCATCCTTGACCTCTGACCAAAGTGTGTAAATCACTAAATATGCAGAACAGGATTTTGGAAGCAGGCAGAAAGCAATGGATTTGAATGGGAGAGAACTTCATTCTAGTTTAACTCTCCCAAGCTGATTTGATCTGCAAAACCCTGCAGGCATGAAAGCAAACCTGGGAGAACCCCAAGATCTTGATGTAGCACTTTTTGCAGTGCCATCAGCAACCCCAAGGATGCAGGGATGTCTGCAGGGCAGGAGGTTAGGAAGAGAAGTAAACTCTGAAACATCAAATAAGTAGGAGAAAGATTCAAATATGGTGCAAATACTATCTCCTCCTTAGTTTGTCAGTGTAAATGATACAGAATCACTTCAACTACGAACCAAATCATGTAAGATTTGCTATTGCTAAATACATTCTACCATTCATGCGCCTTGTGACTTTCTCCTTCAGAGAGGCCAAAAACATAGAGATGCATTCACACAGCCCAGATATGACAACCTGCTTTCTGGGCTTGTGGAGGTGCCCCAGCACACAACCCCCTCAGCTACACCCCATACTTTCTGTCTGAGGGTTTTCCTGAAATTCCATTAAACACTGGCTGCTGTTTCAGCATGCCAGCTTCAGAGAGGGATTTGAGAAAGCCCCGATCACATTTATGACTTGGAACTTGATATAATTCGCAGGGGGAATTTTCTGGCTCAGTGTGTTGAAAGGCCAGCATCCTGCCAAAGCTGCCACCACCGTTTTTCCCTCTCCTCTCCTCTTCTCTCTCTCTCCTCCTCTCCTCCCTCCCCTCTCCCTCCTCTCCTCCTCCCTCCTCTCCTCTCTCTCCTCTCCTCTCCTCTCCTCTCCTCTCCTCTCCTCTCCTCTCCTCTCCTCTCCTCTCCTCTTCCTCTCCTCTCCTCTCCTCTCCTCTCCTCCCTCTCCTCCCTCTCCTCTCCTCTCCTCTCCTCTCCTCTCCTCTCCTCTCCTCTCCTCTCCTCTCCTCTCTCCTCTCCTCTCCTCTCCTCTCTCCCCTCTCCTCTCCTCTCCTCTCCTCCTCCTCTCCTCTCCTCTCCTCTCCTCTCCTCTCCCCTCTCCTCTCCTCTCCTCTCCTCTCCTCTCCCTCTCCTCTCCTCTCCTCTCCTCTCCTCTCCTCTCCTCTCCTCTCCTCTCTCCTCTCCTCCCTCTCCTCTCTCCTCTCTCTCTCCTCCTCTCCTCTCCTCTCCTCTCCTCTCCTCTCCTCTCCTCTCCTCTCCTCTCCTCTCCTCTCCTCTCCTCTCCTCTCCTCTCCTCTCCTCTCCTCTCCCTCCTCCTCTCCTCTCCTCTCCTCTCCTCTCCTCTCCTCCCCTCTCCTCCCTCCCTCTCCTCCCCTCTCCTCTCCTCTCCTCTCCTCTCCTCTCCTCTCCTCTCCTCTCCTCTCCTCTCCTCTCCTCTCCTCTCCTCTCCTCTCCTCTCCTCTCCTCTCCTCTCCTCTCCTCTCCTCTCCTCTCCTCTCCTCTCCTCTCCTCTCCTCTCCTCTTCCTCTCCTCTCCTCTCCTCTCCTCTCCTCTCCTCTCCTCTCCTCTCCTCTCCTCTCCTCTCCTCTTTCCCGTATCCATAGGCGCTGCGGATACTCCGCCCTCTGGTGGCAGCAGAGGGGTGTGAAATAGAACCAAAAGGGATCCAAAAAAAGAGGAAAAACTGTGTTATTGGCTATTTTAAAAATTATGTTACTTCCGATTGTTCTTAAAATTTGTGGGTAATTATTTGAAAGGATAATCTGAGCTTTTTCTAGTTGTCTTTGGTTATTTTTAAGTAAGTCTTGTCTGATCTTAATTGGAAATCCCCTAAATGATTCTGTTAGACACTTTCAAAAATTCACTTTTGTCCAAAAAACTTCCACCAGCTTTCAGAAAACATGCTTTAGATAAAAAAAAGTGGTTTTTAGGCAGGCAGATTTTCATCGGGTAGTTTGTTAATGTTGTTCTATAGGAAAAATTGTTCCCAGAGGAAGTAAGCTCTGCCTGGCCATCATGCTCCCTCTCTGATTGCATTCAGTATTGTATTTGGGATGAAATTAACAAGCGTAATAGGCTGGAGATTAACTTAATAAAATATTTTTTAAAAAAATTAAAATGAGGGGTATAAAGATGTAAGGATAAGGGGAATGTGCTTGAAATTTCCATTTTCTGATGTTAATATATATGCCAATTTCTTCTGACTGAATGAGTTGCCTCTTAACTTGATGGAGCACACCAACCTTGTTGCACTGATACGTTTATGCATGGCAGACTAATGGAAAACAGCTAAAATTTCAATATTGTGTCTAGTGGACTTAAGTATAGGTTTCTGTGAGAGTTATCAGAGAATTTCAAGCAATTTAATTGATGAGACTATATTAAAATCATTAACCAATTTTTTCTGCTTATCAAAATTGCAAGGCAAAGATGTTTGAGATGCTATCTCACTTTTAGAATCAATCTAGAAGGATAAGTGTTTCTGTGGCACTATTATAAAATACTGAAAAAGTGCAATGTAATTACTTCTTCTTGTGAAAATTCCTGCAGTTATAAAGCAGGGTCATTTTTCACTCTAAATCATCAATTGCCTCTTAATAAATAGAAGAAACACACAACCCTAGGCACACTTTCTCCATATCATTTGGTAGTATACCCACTTTTCTCATATTCTCTTTGGTTCATGTAAACTAAAAATCTATACAAAGTTTCAAAGTATTGGGAAGTAACAAAGACCTTTGCAGAAATTACTGGGATGCTTCAGAGCAAAGGCCTCTCAACTTCTGTCTCAGTCATGAAAGTGTCCTCCAACTTCTCTGAACCACTTAAAATTCTGACGCCTGTCCCAGGCCAAATGATTGTAGAAATGTCTTAAAAATAAAGTAACATCTTTGCATTTTGTCAGATTTGGGACTCCAGAAAGGCTTCCTTGGCTTTTGAGGAGTCTGTCAGGCCACGCTCATCTGTGCAAAGGAAACTGATCAAATAGTGTGCCTATTATATGCAGCTCCCTTTGATTCCTTGTGCCTGAATAAATGAATTACTATTTTTCTTCAGAGGGAGGAACAAAAACTGGGTAAGAGGCAAGTGGAGGTGCTTCCTTGACAATCAATCCCTCCTTTTGTCCTTTTCAGAGGAGTTTTATTTACAAATGCCCATTCTGCAAAAGCTTTAAAAGGCCTCAGCTTCTAACAATGCCATGTCCTCATTGAAGCTGACCTGGAGTGGACCTCTATTTACCAAATATAAAGATGCTAATTATTTTGTGTATAGGCCTTAACATGATTACAGCGAGCATGGACACTGGTTGTTGTTATAGCAATTTGAATTAAATTATGCTTGTGCCAGCATAATTAGGATCCCCCCGCAAGTTTATTGGGCCTGCATTTTAACATGGCATCTCAGCAGCTTGGTGAAAATGACAATTTCACTTTTGTTCTGGATAAAGCATGGGGGTGGAGATGGTGCTAAAAATAATAAAAAAAAAGAAATTTCTTCAGCAGCCCCCGAGGAGGGAGGTCTGGTCTTTATGTAAAGCCCAGAGACAGCTTTCCTGCCCCTCTCAGCATTACAAGTCATTAATTTTCATTTAAAAAAAAAAAAAAAAAAAGGAGCTGGAGTTGTAAAACCTGAATTTATGTCAAGCATTCCTCCTTAAAGGAATGCCTTTAGATGGTGGAAGCAATTGTAGTATTCAAACCCTGCAACAACACAAGTAGGGTGATGAAGTTGTTAGGCTGAAGACACGACTGCTTGTCCGGGGGAAGGCAGCACCCCAAGCCTTGGGGGGGGGATATGTGGCAGGGCCTTCAGGAAATGCCAGGGAGAAGACAAATGCAGCAGGGGAGGTAAATCAGTGCTGCTGGCCATCCCGTGTCCCTGCCGTGGCCAGAGGGCCTGTGTCCTGTTGTGGGGGGCAGGATGTCAGCTGAACCTCAGGAAGCCTCCAATCCACCCACCATCACCCCCCTGAGCTGTGCACATCTTGCAGTGAGAGCTCATCCCATGGGTCTCTCAGCCTTGCCACCACCAGCCCCGTGGCCATGTGGTTGTCCCTCTGTCCTCATCCCAGGAAGCCACACTGCACTGGCTGTGGCCTCATTACACAGCTTTGGGGACAGCTAAAGGTGAAAGCATTTCTCTTGGCACCTTTCCACCATTTTAGAGGGAGCTTTGTCAGAAGCTTCCCAGGGGCCAGGCTCTTGTTTTTTTCGGATGGAGAAGCTCTGTGTCTGCATGCTGCTCGTGGCTGGATCTGCTCCCAGTGAGGTGTCCCCAAGGACAAGAGCAAGAAGGGCATCCCTGGGGTATCCCTGCAGGCTTGCAGTAGCCCCCACACCTAGAAGAGTAGGGAGACCCAGTCCTAGAGCACCCACTGAGAAGTTACTGCAGGGGAGGGACGCCCTAAATTTTAATGTCAAAATCTTCAACGTTGTCAATGCAGTCTGGAGGAAAGAGGTGTTAGTTTCTCACAGGAACTCCAGTGTCAGTAACTCTGACATTTGGCTGATAAAAAAGATGTTGGCCCATCAGAGGTGTGAGTCTCATGGTGGCAGCACTGATGCAAGTGATGGGTGTAAAGCTTGTGTGGTCGGTACTATAGGGATCTCACCACAGCAGAAAATCACTGTGTCAGCAGCTTGGTGGGATGCTTTGCTCCCAGAAACATATAAAAAATGAGCTGAAATCTAGGCAAATTCATTGCAGCTGGTGGGATGACACACATGTTTTGAATTTTGCAGGTGCTTAAGGAATTTGTGAAACCAGGACTTGTAGTTTGTTTTTATTTCCAGCACTTAGCATAATTTGATTTTCTGAATATATTGTGAAGTCATAAATAAGCAAGAAGGTCTACTAAACAGACAAGAACTAGACATCTACCACATACTTTCCAGGAACTCACTCTGAAAGTTTCTGAATATACTACATTCTTAGCCAGGGCTTATGTTCTCTGGGGTCATGGTGAGCCCTGAATGCAAAAGAGACCAGGAGAAAACTAGTTCACAGGGGAATTTCCACACAGTGGAACTCACCAACCTAAATGGTCAAGGACAGTCTTTGAAATTGTGAAAGATGGCAATAATGGCAGAGCAGCAAACACAACTTTCCTGGTTCTCACTGTTCCGCCACCCTTGTAAACAGTAAAATGAAAAAGGAAACATTACCTTAAAGGCTGGTACTTTCAAGCATATATTTCCATCATACAATTGCCATATAATTGCCAGCATTAATCTCCCTAAGAATCAAATGCTGTGGGGGGGAAACTTTGCAATCAAGAAATAATATTTGCAGTTAGGCTTGTTGGAAGGGTTTATGTAGTCTTAAGTCTTGTCATAATTCACCACCTGATGATTCATGGTAGATTTTGCTCCAACTACAGGGCAGTGGTGGGACAGTGCCAGTGGGGTAATGTCAAGGTTCAGATTCCAATCCTGTAAGGTTTCAGTGCTTGCTGAAAACAAGAGTTGGGGAAGAATTTTTCTTGTAAATTAGATCACCACCCAATGCATTCATGCATTCTGCTGTGAAAAAACATCCTCTTCTATCCTGCCCTATCCATTTTACCAAGGTGATCAGTCTCTGCCTTGCTACAGGACTCATCCATTTTTTGCTGGAGTATCAGACTTGCTCAAGCAGTCTATCCCATCATGCGGGAAGCCCACACACCCTAGCAGAGCCTCAGCAGCACACAAAAAAAAATATTTTACCCTTCCAGGGATGATGACACCAACTCTGATGTCTCCCATGACCCAGTGAGAGTGGCATTATTCTCTTAGTAGTCCAAGGAAAGCTCCTCCTTGGCTCAAACAGACCCAACAGAGGGTCTGCTAGGGCTTTGTCTTCCCTGGATTATGGGTTCTTGTTAACTCCAGGCAACAACTTTTGTCAGGCCAGACAAAATAACAAGGTAACACCTTCCCCATTTGTGCACTTGGCTCCTGTTCTTTAAGGAACCAGCCCAGAGGTGCTGCCCAGCCCAAGAGCAGAGAGGAAGAAGGGCAATGGAGGTGGAAAGAAGAGTAATGTGGGCCTGGCTTGACACTGTCAGCAAAGCCACAGTTTCTTCTTTTTAAGGCAACAGCCTCAGATTGTGGCCATTGCCAGCCCTTTTCTCCAGCAGCAGGAGCCAGCTATGAAAGATGAAGAAGCATCTTAATGATCACAGCAACTGGAGGGGAAAAAGCAATCACTCACACAAATAAATGTTGGTAGATGTTTTTTCCATGTGACAGCTAACATGAGCATCTTCTTCACAGCAGCAGTATTTCTCTGCTACAGCTGCACTCAAGGCAATGTATTTGGTTTGTGGATTCTTCTGCAATGGGTCTCTCAGCAGAGCAAGTCAGGGGGCATCTTCTTGCTGTCAGCAGTCATGGTGACTGCATTTTATCTAGATTCAATCTACAGAAGTTAATATTGAACTTTGTTATGGGAGATTTAATACTGGTCCTTTGAAAGCACTGCCTTTTGGATCAACATTTCAATAAGTTGGTTACAAAAACTCTCCTCAAATTGTGGGGGGCAGCAGGGTGGGGATAAGATATTTTAGGAACTGAAAATGAACTACTGATCTTTAGCACAGAGCAATTATATTGGCACCATCAGACTAAAAAAAATTAAAAAAAAAAAAAAGAAATAAAAATAAGGAATTTTTAGGGAATTTTTAAGGAATTAATAAGGGCTGCAATGAAAACATACAAATCTTTATGTAATGTGTCTGTTCCCTGTGGCCCTGTGGCCCATAAAGATAACTCAGCATAATCTTGACCATATGAACTTATGAAACAGAAGAATAAGTTCAGCTGACATTACAGGGCATGGATTAAATGCAACTGAGTAATTTACTGGAGTAACGTGACACAGAAGATATCAAGAGGGCACACGTAATAGTCTGGCTTCATTTTAGCTTCAGCAGGGTTGTTTTTTGTTTTTTTTTTTGTTTTTTTTTTAAGCAAAGGAACAAATCTAGCTCATTATTTCTGCAAAAGTCTCCTGATAGTGGTGCAGTTTAGATGCCGCTAACATTAACACCACTGGATGCTCTCCACCGACGTGACTTTTGCTGCTCTCTCCTGAATTTAAGAAGAGTTCTCTACCTGTAACTCTTGCGCTGTCGGCAGAGGCTTTGCGGGGAGACCCGAACTGGGAGTTTTCCTCAGCTATTAATTTCTCTCCCCACTAGATGGCCCATTCCTCTATCCGTGTGGCGGGGAGAGGAAGATTTCTTCCCCGCACGTATTTCTGCTCCACAGGGCGATCTCAAGCCGGCAAGCAGGCTCCGCAGACCTACAGCCCAGCGTGGGGGCAAACCTGCTCCCTCCTGCCCTGCCCCGGGCATCGCTCAGGGATCTCTTCTGGAAAACCCATCCCCTGTATCTAGGGAGAGGGAGACACAGCTCCCGAGCCCTACGATACGTGCCATTTCACATACAACTATCCACTGGAGAAACGGTGCCAATTCTGATGGTGTTTTTCCAGAAAACTGTATTTGGAAACTCGTATCCTGAATTTAAAGGCGTCTCCCTTGTTTTCGCAGCATGCAGATATTTCATCAGCACCTTGCTGCTACTCTCTCCACTACACGTTTATGTAGCATTATTAAGCAGATCTGAACAGAAAACAGGATGCATTTTATACCTATGTACATACTCACTTAGGGTTCTTAACTCCCTCCCTGCTTTGAAGAGGAAAAAAATACCTACCCTGAAAAAAAAAAAAAAATCTCTAGCTGCGTTAACCTGTGAAGATAAAAATAAGATATATAAGTTCCTCTTTGTGCCTCAATCAGGACAGGAAAAAAGCAGCCCATTGTAAACATATTTACTTACAGTTAGAGAGCAGGAAGGACTGGCATATTTCAGGCAAAAGAAAAGTAATCTGTCAGGAGTAAGAACCTCTGATGTAAAAATGGGAGCAAATCAGCAGGACAGCAAAATCAATTATTTTTTTACCTTGAGGAGCTTGGATCCATGTAAATTAGAAAACCACACATTGCCACTCTCAAGCAAGAGACTTTGTGCTAAGAAAGGAATCACACACATCACCAGGAAAAATCTCTTGTGTTACAGTTTCTATGACATGGCCACCTCCTTCCATTGCATCTACACCACTCTCAACCATACGTCAAAATCATATAGCCTAAGGAATCCATGTCCTTATGGTGGAGGCATAAAATATGCATACACATTATTAAAGTTGCATTAGTTTTGTTCAATCTGCAACACAAAACCTTGGAGGCATTGCTGCCTCGAAGAGCAAACACCAGTTTTGGTAGTTAAGGAGCATAAATGCTAATTGCTTCTCTGATATTCACCTAGCTTGAAACTTCAGCCATGTCACCTACGCAGCAGCTTCCTTGCTTGTGAAGAAGGGAGGAAATAGAGCTGTGTTTGCCTTGCAGGGGTATCTTATACTGTTAATGGCTGAACTCTGCTTTGAATGCACAGGGTGCTGCTGCTTAATGGCTCTGTTGTTTTAAAACCCACTTCTTTTTCAAGAAGTCACAGATATTTTTAGTGATTCATCTGATTTTCCCTTGGTCACCCTTGTGACAGGCTGTGAAGCTGCTCCCAGAGGAGAGGAGGTACATTGTATGGCAGAGCATGGGCACAGGGCAGGCTGCCTTTCAGAGGGACACTGCAGTTGCCCATGTAGAACACCTGGTGATGCATCCAGTCCAGCACACGGTGGCCCCTGCAGTGTTCTCCAGAGGAAATGGAAAGCATCCCCCCATAATTCAACCCATCAGGTGGTCAATATTCTACTACAGGGACAAGTTGTGCATTCATTCCTGACCTCCTCTGTCACTCATGCTGAAGAAGGTGACAAATGACCCTTGTAAGGACCAGAAATGGTACTAGCAAGTATCAGCCTTCATCCTTTCTGTACTATCTAGATCTGCACCTTAGCAAAAATCAAGCTTGCTTCTGAAAATTCCCAGAGGTCCCAGCCAAAAGCAAAAAAATCCTCATGACAAGCTAGACTCTCAGTGTAACATGCTCTGATGTGCTCTCGGTATTCTGGAAATCTCTGTTTGCCCCTCTTCCTGGGGTGGCAAATATGCTAACACTTTGCCTGCCTCACACATCCTGACAGACCCAGCACTATTTTACTTTCATGACTCTCAAGAAAAAAATGTGACCATTTCCAGCCACCACACATCCACAGCAATTCACCCCAACCACTGTTATATGGTCTCTGTCACTCAAGCTACGGAAGACATAAAATCTCAGGTCCATAAGAGACGGGCAACCAGAGGTTGATGTGTTCAGTCATGACTATTCCGTGGAAAGGTCTGAGGAACAGAAATAAAAGATCTTAGGAATAAAGGACTGTGCTAATTTGATAGGCAACAAAATACAGTGGGTAACATGATACCAGTCTGCTGTTAACCAGAGCGCGGGGAGCCTGAACAAAAGGTTGTGGAGTTTTTGTATAACCTCAGTGGAGCTGGTGTGGGTCTGCAGCCTTTCCACCTCTCCAACATATGTGGCAATGATCTCTTTTCTTCTTCAGTAATTAAGAAGTGAGGCCTTGGAATATAAAGCAATCAGTATAATACAGCTGCAGTACTTATGTCAGATGTGCATAACCCAGAGCATGGAGAAAGAAAGCAAAAGCATACTGAATATGAATAATAGCAGATCTCTGAGAAGTTATCAGACCAGTCAGCTTGTGCATTAACATTTTTAGCAGTTTGTTTGGTTGCTTTTTTAACCTGGGAGAGAGACCCTCTGTAATGGAGTCCTTAGTATCAAATATTGAACTATAATTGTAATATTGATTTTCCTGATGTCTCCCGCAGATTAAGTAATCCTTTGAGCCACCAGTTTGATCATTGGAAAAATGCAGTCTAAGATAATACAGATGTATGCATCAAGGTGAATGACTGTCACAACTGATATCCACATCCCCATGACATTACCTGTTGAAATTTGGTATACTCATACATTAGGAATGGAGATGCATGCAAGCACCTGAAAGAGAAGCATATTTCATTTTTTAGCTTTCTTTCTGAGATCATCAAAAGGTCAGCTTTTTCATTAGGTCTGGCCTCAAACACTGACATTTCTTTGAAGATGAGATTTTGAAAATCATTCTGGTTCTTTTTATGGAAACTAAAAACAAAACCCAAAACTTCAAAACTTAGTTTTTCTGTCACAAAAGGTTCAGCACTAATTTTTATCATGCTATTTAATTTTTCTTGATAAATAGGGCATGAAACTTCTAATTCAGAGAAATTAAGATCACTTGAGCTCACTAATTCAGTTTTTTGAGTTTTAGGCAAGACATTTCTCAAAGGGAAGCAAGCACATAGTAGATCGTGATGTTGATTGTCACTGTGAGTTAACAGATTGGTTATAGTCAACTAATAAAGCCTTGAAGTCCATATAAACAGGATCCTTATTTTGGATGAATCTGAATTTCATAGTTTGTTCCTCCTTAAAAATACCAATACAGTAACATGCTAGGATCCAGAACCTGAAAATTCTTTGGCTGTCTGATGAAGGATAAAATCACTGAGGAAAAGTGTCATAAAGCATCATGAAAGGTCCTTTAGGTGTCATGCTTCCGTTAAAATTTCAACTTGCTGAGTATCACACTAGTGACACCTCTTTCTCTGTGAAAAACATATCACAATCTTTTCCAATCCTTCTTCTAAGAGTTTCCACATGCAGAAGAGAGAATGTCATGGAATTTGTGAGGAATTGTGCTATTACTAATAACTTTCTAGGGCAGGTGCTCAGAGCCTGTGGTGGGAGGTTATGAGTCTGCACTTAGGCATAAGTACTTAAGTCTCTTCTGTAGTTTAGTCTCATCCCAAGTAAACCTGTGATATGCCAATCAGTGAACAAGTCAGAGCAAATGAAACACCTTTGTAATGCTGAGGAACAGTGCAGTGATTGTGAAAACTGTTTAGGCCAATGATTATGACATTTGCATCCAAAAGAACATACAGATAATCATATAAATCTTTAAAGCCCTCACAGAATTACATTTAAAATTATCTAATATCAAGCTAGTGCTTTACTGTCAAAGAGAATACTACGCTTCTGAGTACGAGCTATAGGCAAGCCTCAAATGATCTCTTCCCAGCCAGCCACAACGAAGAAAGTCAGTAATCAAACTTTTCTTCCTCTTCCTCAAGTGTTTACCTAACAAAAAGCTATTTCCAGGACAGAGAAACTGAAAAAACAGAAGAATGTAAATGACCAACATATTCCATGTTCTGCAAGTTCTAGGGCAGAATAGAGAATTCACAGACATGTCTAAACTCCTCTAACAAACCAGTACAGTATTCAAAAGCCTGAGACACTTTGAAATGTACCTCAAGTGACATATCCTCAGCACACCTGGACAGAAAGATGTAATTTCCATCTTGACTACCACATTAATTTCTGAGCAAGAGCTAGAGCAGCATAAGTTGGAAAAGTAACAGGTGTTGAAGAAAAAGCTGGGAGACTGAACACCCTCTTCATCAAAAACTATGAAGTACTTTTCTAATCCTACTGGACATTGTCTATACATTTCCTAAAATATTTCCCTGCAAAAGATCAAAATACTATGCATTTGCTCTTGCAGCAGGTACTTCACAGAGGACAACATACTGTCTGGCTTTTCTCTAAATTCTCTGTACATGTCTACCTTTTGACTGGGAGCTCCTCTGATCAGAGAGTGTTTGGCACATACCTAACATGTTCTTGTGATTCATTAATTGTAATCAAAGAAACACCTGTAGGTGCAGACAGATTGCTTGCCTCCTTGGAGAAAACATTGCCTTTCTCATGTCCAACAGCTGCAAATGAAACAAGAGCCCCAAACACCACCCTTCATCATCAGTCGGTTGGAAAAGTTAGATTCAAAGGCTGAACACTGATACAAAGATATCCATCTCTGAGCCACTGGAGATGAATCCCGATGAGTTCCCTACCATTGACAGGAAGCTGAACATGAGCCAGCAGTGTGCCCAGGTGGCCAAGGCGGCCAATGGCATCCTGGCCTGTATCAGGAACAGCGTGGCCAGCAGGTCCAGGGAAGGGATTCTGCCCCTGTACTCAGCCCTGGTGAGGCCACACCTCGAGTACTGTGTCCAGTTCTGGGCCCCCCAGTTCAGAAAGGAGATTGAGGTGCTGGAGCAGGACCAAAGGAGGGCAACTAGGCTGGTGAAGGGACTCGAGCACAAGTCCTATGAGGAGAGGCTGAGAGAGCTGGGGGTGTTCAGGATGGAGAAGAGGAGGCTCAGAGGAGACCTCATCACTCTCTACAACTCCCTGAAAGGAGGGTGTAGCCAGGGGGGGGGGTCGGTCTCTTCTCCCAGGCAACTCTCAGCAATACAAGAGGGCATGGTCTCAAGTTGTGGCAGGGGAGGTTTAGGTTAGGAATTAGAAAGAATTTCTTTACGGAGAGGGTGATCAGGCATTGGAATGGGCTGCCCAGGGAAGTAGTGGATTCTGCATCCCTGGAGATATTTAAAAAGAAACTGGATGTGGCACTCAGTGCCATGGTCTGGTAACTGCAGTGGTAGTGGATCAAGGGTTGGACTTGATGATCTCTGAGGCCCCTTCCAACCCAGCCGATTCTATGATTCTATGATCTGTGGGCAGCACAAATCTAGTGCTCACCAAGAATAACCAAGAACCCCACAACAGCAATTTCTGCCTCCTGAGCAGCCTTCTGCAATCAAAACACTTCCTTCCCTGAAAATCCCTCAACATAAAAAAAATCCACCAAAAAAACCCCAAACAAACAAAAAACAAACAAAAAAACCACCAAAAAACCAAACCAAAAATAAACCCAGACAACAAAACAAAAACAGAAAATGAGAGAAGAAGGAGGTGGAGGGTCGATGAGTCTCGAGAATGCTCCTCCACACATAGGTTTCCATACTTATATTATCATACTCTCTATAAGTTTCCATACTTATATTAGCATACAATGCATCACAGAAGAAACTCTGTGAATGAAACTCACGAAATATTGCTTCTCTTGGAAGTTGGAAGGGTTTTTTTGGTGCAAAGGTACAGTCTGACCAAACGCTTCTGTTCCTCAGAAGCTACTTTGTTCTCAGGCAAATCAACACAAAAAAGAGCCATCCCCCAGCCTGCTGCAGCAAAGATTTTGACAAGACAGCAGGTATAAGTAGCTACTCACAGAAAAATGGTAACAACTGATCTGTGACCAAAACCAGCCTGCATGACTTGGCAGTGCAGGACATTGAAGCACGTTAACATGACACATTCAGATATATGCCTTTTCTGCCCTTTGTGAGTGCTGAGTGTAACAGATATTTCCAACAAAAAAAAATAATCCAGTTTCTTCCAGAATAATCAGAATTAACATGCAGAAAGGGTGATGACTAATGCTGGACAAATTAATTTTGTTGCAACATTTGTTTTATGAAAAGCCTCAAATAAACCTGTTTAGTTTCTTTCCAGAAAGCGGTGTTCTTTACTGATGACTGATTTTTACCGATGGCATTATTAGAAACCCCCAAATAACCCGTTTGAGGGTTGTCAATGTGGCTATTTGCAGGTGATGAAGACGGAAAGTAAATAAAAATATGATTTGACATTTCATTAGGAATGCTAGAGATGGCTGGGCACAGAGCGGAGGCAATGAATATTGCACCTGCTGGAGTGCAAGCAATAAAGGCAAATGCGTAGCCTGCTCTGACCTCCAGCCTTCATTACCCAGAACAATACCCCATCCCCTCTATCCAAAATCATGCTATGCTTGTGATAGCAACAACCAGTGGCTGGATTTACATCCACCCAGCCAGAGTTAAATTGCTATGATTCAGCTAACTCCTTCCTTTCTCTATTCAACATAACCTGTCTTCTAGCTAGAATGCTGCCTTTCCAGTTGGGAATAAGCCACTGTTTTAAAGAAAAAGAACTGTGTGGGTGGAATGAAATGCTTAGAGGATGTATGCTCTGCCATTTAGATTTTATTTTTTCCCCTAATAGAAAAAGGGTGCAAAAAAGATGCCAGAATACAAAGCATAAACCCAAGTGTGCAACTGCATCTTCAAACTTCTTTCTTGATCATTTAGATAACCAGATAAAAAAGGCAGAAATCCAGGTTAAAATTCCCAGACTAATTCCAAGCAATCAGCAATGACTAGTCCAAATATTGAAATGGTAACAAAGATTAAAATTGAGGTTACATTCTATTAAAAAATGTAGCTATTCACACAGTTTACAGTGGTATAAATAAGATCAGACTTTGACCCTGTCTGAGCATGTAATCAGTCAGTGAGCTGCTACCCTGTGAACAAAAAGCCATTTCCTTGTATTTGATACTTGAAGAAATCATGATAAAATGGTATGCTTTGTATAAAACATAGTGCACAAGCTTGTGCCACTATAGCTCGAAGGAAAGGTTACATTCACAGCCCATTATTAATAAGAACCCAATTCTTTTTTCCCGGTCATCTTGTTCTCAACTGAAAAATAAGAGCATCTAGAAAACACTGTGCTGGTTTTCCATCTGATAAAAATTGTTTCCCAGCTCCCTTCTTGCCCAGGATGCCCACATTTGGCTCTAACAGGACCAGTGGTCACTCTCAGTGAGAAATGCACTAGGAAAAGCTGGTATTCGGAGCTCACTTACCAGTCAGCCTCCCTGGTATCTTCTGGCAAAGAGTTCAGCTCAGCTGAGTAACACGGACTCCCTGCCTCTTTCAAACTGTTGGTCCAGTTTGCACACCACCACAGCTGGGTGCATTGTGATGTCTACACGTGACTGTGGTATAGCTAAGTCTGTGTAATGAATCTGAACTTACCTTGTCTAAGAAAATTAGGCTTTTTTATGTGTAGATATGTATAGAGAGATACATAGTGAAAGATATACTTTAGGTATAAATATGCATAAGGATAGATGTAGATATAAGGACATAAAATATATACAAAAGTGATATATTCTTCTTTACAGATCTTTACAGAAGATATTCTTCTTTACAAGTTTTTTTGTGCGTCCAGGAATTCCCATGTCCCTTAGAGCACTGGCTTGTCTCTGCTGGCCTCTGCTTGTCTCTCTCTTCCTCTTTTGGCCACCTTCCTCCAAAGAACAGCTAAATTATACTGCTTTGTGCCTGAATTAATTAATATCACATTCCGGTGTGGATGAAAATCAACTCTTTCATTGATTTCACTGCTCACACATGGCCATACCTTTTCATGACACAATTTACCAGCATCCAGGAAATTTGGATTGAGGCATGACCTAATGGTCATGATGAGAAAACTAAACAGTTCTTCACTGAATGCTAGTGAAGGGTAATCATGCTGGTGGAAACAGCTCCTAGGTGCTGCACAAATGGCAAAGCTCTTCCTGGAGACTCAGGTGATAGATATGTGAAGCATTAGGCACAGGCTTTTCTACCTGGCCATGAACTGAGATCTGAAGTTGTTCTATCAGTACTCTGCTTTCAGCTTAACCTCTGGTTCAGAGGGGCATTTGTAGGCAGCAAGGGACAGAGCTATCAGTAGCTGTCAGGAAGGTTGCATCTTACAGTACACAGCAGTATCACTTTTATGGCATTCATCAAATGGGTAGAAGACACAAGCAAATACACTCAGGTACAGAGAGGAGGTGAAGCATCATCCCTGTAGGAAGGTACGAGCTGTGACCACAAAGATGTAACAGGAACTGCCCCACTTCTGCATGACAAAGGTTCAGTATGAGAAGTTCAGTCAGTACAAGCAATGTAAATATAACCTACCAATGGGGAAAAAAAGCTCAGTGCTACTTCTGCATCACTTAGGCATTTATAAAAATATAGGCCCAACTTAATGGAAACCTTCAGCAGGTTTCAGTATAAAAGAGAAACAGAAGGGGGAAAAAAAGAAAAAAGTAAACCTTTCAGGTAGCATAATGATTTATTGTTTATCTTTAGAGTGCAAAGGGCAGGTGGAACATCTGATTCTTGCTGAAATTCAGTGGAAAACAGCATTTCTGTACCTTTTGAAAATTTCCCTCATAATTTCTAACAAAGAGCCTAAACAACCAAGAAAGAACAAAGTGTGACTAAACAGTCCATCTTACTCTGGCATCTCTGCAGAAAGCAGACTGAAAAGGCTCTACAAGGCTTACATATCACTTACAATATGTAGCACTCAAAGTACAGGATTAATGCTTTGAATGATCTACTAAAATATGGAGTCAGGGGTTCACAATTTGTTCTTAAAAGAGGGGTAGGGAAGTGGCAGTGATGTTTGTGGTTTGTCCAATTAAAATCAAAACTTTCTGTTACACTGAATAAGCCAGAACCATAGGTTCAGGCCATGATGTCTGTCAAAATATGGTCAAGACTGCAAGAACAGAATCTCAACATGTAGGCACATATTTAAACCAAGAGTGCACCCTTTGCTGCTACATTCACCAAAGGCAAATGTCCAGGTCCCTTTAAACACTTCTTTGAACCATGGTCTCTGGATCTGTCCCAAGAGAAGAACAAATTCCTGGCTCAAGTGAGCTTTGCAACCTGTTCTCAGGTATATAAATCTCAAGGCACCTCATCTAATTACAATTTCAAGAGCAAAATATTGAAGTAGTTTTAAAAAAACGTTGCCATCACTTCTACCACGCAGATATTTATGATCTCATCTCTGTCTGCAGGGTCAATACTTCCACCTAGAGGTGGTTTTCCGTAAGAATGTCAAATTTATATTGATGCTTTTGTAGAGATGTTCTGCAGAATAAATGGGCTGGATACGGGGGAAGGCTCATGCCTGCAGCAAATTATTTCTGTTTGGAAAAAGTCCTTCCTTCTGTTTTTAAGTTGTGGCCTACCATTTCCCCATGTGATTTACTCATATTTTAATGTTAAACCAAGGTGCAGACCCAGAGCAAAGCTTAGACACTGTTGGAATGCTCCAGTCAGTTACCCAGTGAAGTCAGCCTGCTGTTCAGTGGAGCTAAAGCTCTGACCTGTTTACTTTTCAGGTGAACCCTTGTCTTTCCTGGCTGGCTAGGTGGCTAGAGACAACACAAAGAGATTTTTCTCACACTCTCATTAATGATCACTGCTGAAGTCCCTGCTTGGAGGGAATGAAATCGTCCCTCCAGCTCAGTAGAAGAAAGCTGCAAAACTAAACTCTTAAAAAACACTTTAGAAGTGTTGCATAGGACCCTCTATACAGAAGTGAATTTTAAACAGTAAAGGTATATCAATTCCTTTAGCACACACATGCTGTCTCTAAAAGTCCAGAAGTCTGTTCTCCTTACTTCAAAATTGAGCGGATAGCATTACATTTTTGCATTCAGTGGTGCTGACTCTTTTCATGGGCATATCCTGTAGTCTGTTATAACTTTAAGCATACTCAGATACAGTTGTACTGATTGTTGACATCAGAAGAACATGAATGGTTCATATTTGTGACTTAATACAGATGCAAGTGGTGACTAAATTTGTTTTAACAATATCAGATCTTTTTCAGCTTAAGACTTTCCTTTTGATTGTGGGATGCAATTGATATTATATTATTCTGAATTGTGAAAACCCTCAACAATTACACTGTTCTTGTAACGCCAGGAAAGTTATGTCTGAGAAAACCAAGGATACTGCCTTACATACTATGAATGAAATCCTAATCGCATTGAAAGCAGTTCTGCAATTGCAATTGACTTCAGGGAAGGCAAAAATTTATTAAGAACCCTAATTAGTCAGAAACCACATGCACTGCCTTCACAGAGGCTTTGTACCAAAAGCTTTGTGTCTCTGTTTGCAGAATTTAACTTAATGGAAAATCTTCACAGAATCATAGAATCATTTAGGATGGAAAAGATTCTGAAGGCCAACAGCTAACCGAACACTGCAGAGTGTTGAAGGGAAACATCCAGCTTTGGCATCCCCATGACTAAATTGCCTTTTTTTAGTTTTAACCTGAATCTATTTTATAAAACAAATCAGGTTCATAAAATTCTGCTTGTGTCCTTAAATACACAGACTGTTGGGTTTGAGGAGGGCTTTTTCAGGAATGCTGAGGGTATAGGAGATCTGCAGCATGCAGAGCTGATGTGCAACAGGCGCCAGCTCCCTGCCTGGACACGGAGAGGAGGGATGGAGGTACCATTCCCCTCCCTGCTTCCTGCCAAGCTGTGGGATTGACCACCTCCCCCTCACAGAAGATCCCTCATACTCTTCCCCTGCCAGGCTTCAAAGATGAGGCAGGGGGACTCATAGAATCACACAATAGTTTTGGTTGGAAGGGACCTTAAAGATCATCCATTCCCAGCCTCAGTGGGACACCTCCCACTAGACCAGGTTGCTCCAGTCTTGAACACTGCCAGGGAGAAGACATCCACAACCTCCCTGGGCAAACTGTTCCAGTGTCTCATCAGCCTTGCAGTAAATAATATCTTCCTAATGTATAAATTCAATCTCCCCTCTTCCTGTTCAAAGCCATTAGCCCTTGTCCTATCACTACATGACCTTGTCAGAAAATACTGTAGTTCCAGATTTCTTGGGTGGTGGGGGGAAGGCTACTCCTACAAAGATTAAGTTAAATTAAACTACTTAGGTAGAATCATAGAATGCATTGGTTTGAAGGGGACCTTTAAAGGCTGTCTAGTCCAAGCCCCCTGCAGCGAGCAGGAACATCTTTAGCTAGATTAGGCTGCTCAGAGCCTTGTCAAGTTTGACCTTAAATGTCACCAGGAATAGGGCCTCCACCACCTCTTTGGATAACCTGTTCCAGTGTTTCACCATCCTGATAGTAAAGAACTTCATCCTGATGTCTAATCTAAATCCACCCTCTTCCAGTTTGAAACCATTTCCCTGTTGTCCTATCACTACATGCCCATGTAAAAAGTCTCTCCCCAGCATCCCTGTAGGCTCCTTTCAGGTACTGAAAGGCCTCCCCAGAGTCTTCTCCAGGCTGAACAACCCCATCTCTCTCACCCTTTCTTTGTAGGAAAGGTGCTGCAGCCCTGTGATCGTCTTTGTGGCCCTCCTCTGGATTTAAGGCTTGCTCTTTCTCATGGTTTCCTGGACAAACAGGCACAAAGAGCATCACTTCTTAGCATCCTGATGTCTCAGCTGTAAAAAAGGAGTAATGCTCTGCATCCACCTTACAGAAACCCCACGAGGATGCACTAGCATTGTGAAAGTCTGGCTGAGGTCTGAAACTCTCTGACATGCAGCATCCAGAAATACTTTGTTCTCTTGACTGCTGTGCACCTCCTGATGAGAGAAAAAAGGACCATGGGTCTCTTACGTTTTTTTTTATAGGCTTCACCTTGAAAAAAAAAAGTCTGTTCCTTTTTATTACTACTATTTTATAGTTTAGGAAAAGAGGCTGCAGGTGATATGTGTGAAAACCTTTTCTTATCATTTTCTCAGTTATGCTACTTCAGCAACTGTTGTGATTAAAGTAAAGCATCTCCAAAAAGTCTGGACCTTTGACTAGTCTTAATGGTATTTATACCTGGTTCCTTAGAGTAAAAGAAAAGACCAGGGAGACCTTATTACAGCCTTTCAATACTTAAGGGGGGCCTATAAGAAAGACAGAGACAAACTTTTTATCAGGGTCTGTAGGCATTGGATGCAGGTAATGGTTGTAAACTTGAAGAGGGCAAATTTTATAGCAGAAATTAGAAATTTTTTTCTGAGTGTGGTGAAGGACTGCAACAGGTTGCCCAGAGAGGTGGTAGAAGCCCTATCCCTGGAAACATTAAAGGCCAGGTTGGATGAGACTCTGAGCAATCCGATCTGGTTAAAGATGTCCCTGTTCTGTGCAGGGAGATTGGACTAGATGACCTTCTAAGACCCCTTCCAACCCAAACTATTCTATAATGCTATGAACTGTATCATGAAACCTTGTCTTTACTGTCACACCTTGTTACTTACCAGCATGATCACAACAAAATCTACATTCTGAGGCAGTACTTGGACCCCAGACATGGATCAGCACAAAAGCATGGTGAATCTGTTCACGGAGAATCCCTCTTCACATATAAAGACACTTCACTATTTTCTCAGTGCTAATCAGTGCTAATTAAAACCTATCCTTTTAAAACACCAGACAAGTAATGCTCAACCTTTTTTGTCTCAGCAAGGATTTGTCTCAGCAACCAATGAAGTAAAAGTCCTGCTCTGCCTTCGTTACCCTGTAAGGTGCTACCATCAGCAAAGGTGTTCACTGTACCCAAAATCAGCAAGGTGCATTCTCAAGCTGTTTCTAGAAGGAGACTGAAGGCCCAAAGTGTTTGGCCAGCCTATAACTGGCTGACACACCATTGACTGAGAACTCCATCAGCAGGCAAAATCCAAAGCGGTCCCAACTCCCTTGTCAAGCTAACCCACCATCACTGACCTCATCAATGGGAAAACAAGCTCTCTGGGCTCAGTCCAGGTGAAATCCAGGGACGAAGCCAGAAAAACTCTTAAGTATATCTGATACTGCCCTTTGATTTGTCTCTCCTTACCCCTGAGACCTTGCCCCAGACCGGTTAATGGCACCAAACACCACTGGCTATGGCAGGGGACCACACTGTTTTTGCTCACTGAGGGCTGCCATGGCCAAGTGAAGCAAGCCTTGCTAAGTAACAATCAAGATCAGTAGCAAAGAAATTAGGCATTTATGTTGCCCTCTGAGCCCATGATGCCTGTACTCTTGTCAGCTTTGCAGAGGTAGAACCACCACCCAGGACTTGGATTTCTATAGGAGTGGAGGGGGAAAACCTTAATCAAAATAACTAGATGAGTAATCCATCTCAGAAAGAAAAGCATGATGACATGGAAAAAAAAATCTAACATGTTGCTTTTTTAATATTCTGTTATGCACAAAGTAAATGAATAGTTAACCAGCTAGACCTACATGGTATGTTTGATAGTAGGGAGAGTGTGAGTGAGGAAGATTAAGGGTTGTGGAAACACAGCCGTGCAAGTATTCAGCTGATTTATATGAATGTCCTGGTGGTTTTACCCATGCTTCTTCCTTTTTTTCTTTTTTTGAGACAACATATTGGATGCAATCCTGGTCTCTCTGTGATGAATGGAAAAGAACATTGACTCACTTTGTGTGGGCACTGTGGAAGAAAGTGGTGGGATATTTTTCAGCGGGAACTTAAGGAAGAGGCTGGATGGACCAGTGTAGTGAAAGACGACTGAGACTGCCATGCAAAAGTGGTTGGCGGTGTTGTGATTTTCTAAAAAAAAAAATAAAAAATAAACTAGAGCTGAAAAAAGATGTAGGTGGCTTGCTAGTTCAAATAGAGAAGAGCTGGTGGGAGATGTGGTGGTCAGAGGCTATCTCGGGCTTAGCGGCCATGAAATGGTAGAGTTGTTTATTCTTAGTGAATTCATGAAGGGTATCAGCAAAAGCTCCACCACAGACTTCTGGAGGGCAGAGTTTGGCCTGATCAGGACATGGGCTGAGAGAGTCAGTCCTGAAGGACAAAGGGGTCCAGGAAATCTGCACACTCTTCAAGAAGGAAATCTTAAAGATGGAGGAGAAGGCTGTCCCCATGTGCCCTAAGTAAAAAACGGCGGAGAAGATGAGCTGCCTGACTGAAGACGGAGGTTTTGTTGGGACTCAGGAAAAAAAGGAGAGTTTACCATCTTTGGAAGAAGGAGCAGACATCTCAGGATGAGTACAGGTCATCCAGAGAAAAAATTAGAAAGCAAAAAGCCCAGCTGGAGCTCAATTTGTCCACTGTTGTAAAATGTTTGTAAAAATGTTTTTACAAATACATTAGCAACAAAAAAAGAGCCAGAGAGAATTACGCATTACTGGATGTGGGGGGAACACTGCAACCGAGGATGAAGAAAAGGCTGAGATATTTAATGCTGACTTTTCTTTCATCTTTATTATTCAGAGCTGCTACCCCCAGGGTTTTCAGCCCCCTGAGCTGGAAGATAAGGACAGAGATCTGCACAAACCCCCCATAGTCCAGGAGGAAGCAGTAAATGACCTGCTACAGCACCTGAATGCTCACAAGTCTATGGGACTGGATGGGATCCACCATTGAGGGAGCTGGCAGAGGAGCTTGCCAAGCCTCTCTCCATCATTTATCAGCAGTCCTGGTTAACAGGAGATGTCCAGGCTTCTGGAGGCTTGCCAGGCTATCTACAAGAAGGGCCAGAAGGAGAATCCAGGGGACAACAGGCCTGTCAGCCTGACCTCAGTACCAGGGAAAACTATGGAGAAGTTCATCTTGAGTGTGCTCACAATGGCAGCTACAGGACAGCCAGGGGATCAGGCACAAGCAGCATGGGTCCAGGAACAACAGGTCCTACTTGACCAAACTGATCTCCTTCTGTGACCAGATGGCCTGCCTAGTGGATGAGGGAAAGGCTGTGGATATTGTCAGCTGGGACTTTGGTAAAGCTTTGACACTGTCTCCCACAGCATTCTCCTGGAGAAGCTGGTGGCTCATGGAATAGACAGGTGTACTCTTTCCTGGGTAAAAAAATGTCTGGATGGCCAGGCCCATATAGTTGTGGTGAATGGAGTTAATTCCAGTCACCAGTGGTGTACCCCAAGGCTCAGTTTTGGGGACAGTCTTGTTCAGTAGCTTTATCAGTAATCTAGATGAGAGTATTGAGTGCTTCCTCAGTACATTTGCAGGTGACACCAAGTTGGGTTAGGAATATTGATCTGATCAAAGATAGGAAGGCTGTGGAGAGGCTTCCTCTGGACAGGATGGATCAGTGGGCTGAGGGCAAATGCATGAGGTTCAACAAGGCCAAGTGCCAAGTCCTGCACTTGGGTCACAACAACCCCATGCAATGCTGCAGGCTTGGTGAAGAGTGGATGGGGAAGCTACCCAGCAGCTGAAGACCTGGGTGTGCTGGTTGCCAGCCAGATGAATATGAGCCAGAATTGTGCCTGGGTGGTCAAGAAGGACAACAGCTTGCATTGGCAGCAGTGTGGTCAGCAGGAGAAGAGAAGTGATCATGATCCTGTCCTCAGCATTGGTGAGGAGGCACCTCAAGCAATGTGTTCAGTTCTGGGCACTTCACTGCAAGAAGGGCATTGAGCTGCTGGAGCATGTCCAGGGAAGAGCAACCAAGCTGGTGAAGGGTCTGGAGAACAAGTCCTGTGAGGAGAGGGTGAGGGAATTGGGACTGTTTAGTATGGAGAAAAGAAGGCTGAGGGGAGACCTTATTGATCTTTTCCACTACCTGAAAGGAGGCTGTAGTGAGGCAGGTGTTAGCCAAGTAAATGACAGAACTAGAGGAAATGACCTGGAGTTGTTCCACGGGAGGTTTAGACTAGATATTAGGAAGAATTTCTACTACAGCAAGAGTAGTCAGTTGCTGGAGCAGGCTGCCAAGAGAGGTGGTGGAGTCACCATTCCTGGGGGCTATGAAATAGTACGTAGACATGGCACTTCATGACATGCTTTAGTGAATTATGGTGGGGTTTTTTCTGGTTTTACAGTTGGACTTGGTGATCTTAGAGGTCTTTCCCAACCATGACAACCTTGTGATTCCATGATTCTGGGATTCACTGAGGACTGCAGGATGAGACCAGCCATTTTGGAAAGGTGAGCAACTACTACAGGGTGCTGCTGACTTGTCATGGTGCTAAGATGGGAACATGGGGCGATACATTTTATTCCCCTTTTTAATGGCAATTAAACGTTAATGTCAAACAAACCATTCCCCTTGTTCTGCCTTCTCCATGGCTGTCCCTCATGATTATCCTGTGGGGCAAAGCATCTTTCTCAAAGTATGGTTTACCTAGAAAGCCCTAAGTTGGTTGAGACACCCCTTCCCTTTCATTCATAGAGGTGTCTGCTGGATCACACCACATGGCAGCAGAGCAGTGGCCACCTCAGTGCTAGGGATTTCACCTCCCTGTTCATCAGGGTATCTCTATCCATAGCAACCAATACACTGTGCACACAGGGATCATGGCTTTACTCCTGGTGGCATTAACTTGGAGGGGTTGTCTGGAGCAAAGCTTTGTACTAGAACTTTTGGCAAAGTCATCCGATGAATTTGCTGTCCACTTCTCACACTCTCCTGTTGTAATACTAACAGTAAACAATGAATAGAAATGGAAGGCATTCACTATTACTAAACATTATGCAGACCATAAACCTCAAACAGAAGCAACAATGAAATGTTCCACTGCATAATTACAACTGGAAGTATTTCAGGCATTTAGTAGCCTGAAGAGCAACAATACAAAGAACTGCAGTCAGAAGTCTAAAAATAATGAAATTATGTCTTTCAAAAATGATAAACAAATAAATTATGTTCACCATCTCTTTCGAAGAGGCTGAATATGTGTGTGTTAAGCCAGAGACCTGTACCTTGGCTGAGCTGTAAGCAAAGCTTCTGGGCAGGTGATGTGCTGCAGGAAATTTACACATTACCCTTAGCCCCAGTTGTAGGGCACAATGGTGTAAACCATTGCCTGAGAATCACTTCTTTGCACTGACATTATCCAACTTTTTATCACAACAGACCACACCTGCCTCCCCCATCATATGAGCAGAAATTTGTGTCTCATGTTCCTGAGCCCATGCCTCCCCAACATCCGAGGGACGTATCACAGAGCCCCATCAGAAAATTTGACATACTTCCACAGCCAGCCAAAAGAATAAGGGGGCACTTTTGTTTCATCCACTTTACATGTATGCTTCTTGTTAGTGAAATCAGAGAGTGTGAGGTCTCTAAGAAAGAGAGCAGGAATCATGCTGAGATGCCAAATCTTTGAACTATTTGTTCCCTCTGCACATATAATAGGCTTCAGGAAAAACAAGAACAAGCAGTGGCCTGGATTAAAACTTGTGACACTGTTAAATTCTGTCTACTGGAAATTATGACACTTTTTACAATATTTATTGGTACCCCATACTGGATCCATGACTTTTGCATGACCACAGTAACAGTAAAAAAATTGTATTATTTTTTTATGGGCACATAATGAACTCAACTCTGTCCATCCCTGAGTAACACCAACACAGCCTTACTGGCTTAACTGTGTTAACATCAGAGACCTCTTTCATCAGTTAGGTCAGCAACCACATCTCTTCAGCTCCTAGCATAGAGTAGGGTATGTTCAATTTATCTAGGGTCCAGCAAGTTATCTTCCAGGGAATAATAGATTTTTATCATTGCAACTAGAAGAAATGTAATTCCTTTATCATAAAAGATAGGCAGGACTATGTCTTGGAGTTTACTGCTGTGATGAACTCTATACTTTAATATGAGTTAAGATATTATTTCCACTCTAAAAAATATATAAATAATACGTAGGAAAAAATCCTTAGCAACTTCAGAGCATTGTTGTTTTGTTGATTTCAGTAGAGCTATATTAATTTACATTAAATGTAGGTCCAGCCCTGCATTTCCAGTATATCCTTCTCAGATGGAGAGCAGAAAAACAAAGTATAGCAAACACAAGAAGAGATAACACTATAGATCTGGACATGTTTCTATGTGACCTGCTGTAGGTGGCCCAGCTCTGGCAGGAGAGTTGGTTCAGGTGATCTTTTGAGGTCCCTTCCAACCCCTCACTTTTCGTGATTCTGTGATTCTGTGATCCAGTCCCTCAAACTGATTATTCGTCAAGGATACAGAGAGATAAAACAGAAAGTAAAGTCCTGATCTTATTTCTAAGAGTGTATGTTCCTTTCTTGGGGATATTTTTTATTTTCCCCATCTGGTTCAGGCACAGGTGCACAGCATCTAGATTATATCTTTAAGGCTCCCTCTGGTTCTGCATCTAATAGTGCTTATCAGTTACTGATTTAAAAGGGGCAGAAGTCATCAAGTAATTGATGCCCTATCTGCAAGAAATAATTCTCTTGCTAGACAGACATCTCTGAGCAACACAAAACCAATTATTATTTCCAGGAACTTTTAACTAAAGAAAAATGCATCCTTGGAAAAAAAGTAATCTAATTCCTAGTGGTAAAGCCTTGTAACTCAATTGTTTCATTCACTTTTAATAATTTACAGCCTTTCCTCTGGAGAAGACTATGTGAAGTGATCAAAGGGGTCATCAAATGAGACGAGGTGAACTTTCTGATACTCTTAATTAATTTTCCTGTGCCCATTGGTCTATGCCTAATAAGAGCTCACGGTGGCTTCATGAACTAGGGTGTTGAAAAATATATATTAAAAAAAGCACTGTTATCTAGAGCTGATAAACCTAGCCTGTTTTATAAAGCTATTCTTCCTCCTGCCTTGAAGAGTCAGACCTGATTTCCTGGCTTCCAGCTAGAGATTTGACTCAAAGAAACAGAGAACAGAGAGCCACTGTGGGCACCAAACCTCATCCACTGCAATCACAGGCAGCCACACAGCTGCCATCACTGCCTGCTCATCCCATGTCCTCCGTAAACGTGGCTTTTCCATCCTATCTACTGAAAATCTTTCATTCACAAATATTCTAGAAGATGCCAAATATTTGACAGTGTTCTTCTATAGTTCAGTGATGAAACAGAGAAAAGACTGCTAAGAAATAATTTTTTACTAAAATATACAACACAGTTTTTTGTAAGGATCTTCAGGGAGATAACATGGAGGGTGGCTGTCCTTGACCATCTTCCTCAACTCCTTGATAGTGACAGCAGTAAATCAGGAAAAGCAATACCAATGAGGTGGTGTCACTACTTCTCCCCTTTCTCTCCTTGAGAGAAAGAACTGCCAGGTCTGACTTGCCTTTTCCTGGGGAGGTGAATTGGGTGATTTCATTTGTAAATGAGGAAACCTTGGCAGTCTAAAATGAAAGTTATAGCAGTTAATGTTTGAGAAAGTCAACCAAATGGACTAGTCTCACTGTCAATAAAAATAAATGATCTAAAACAGTAGCTAAATCATGAAGGAAAGACTACTCTAAGCAAATGGGTCTCAATAACAAAAGTGGTTCTGGATATATTAAATTCCTTGAGTGGCTTTCTAGAAAAGAACACATAGTAAACACCATCAGCAGCTCAAACAGAAATACAATTTTCTGAAAGGAAATCTATTGTGAGTACCTTTACTTCTTAGGAAAATACTAGTTAAGCCTTTTAATATAAGTTCAAGCACGGACATACGTGCTTTGTCAACTTTTATTAACACTGCTCTTCTATCTCTTTAGTACGTCCATCACATTCCTTTTGTACGGTCAGATAGCACAAACCCTAATACCTTGCAATTTATGTGCTTTTTTCCCCTACTTATTTTTGACCAAGCTAATAATGTCCTCAGTCACCTGTCCTAACAGCTCTCTTGCCTATATTTTATTGCTTTTCTTGCCCTTAGATTTTCTCTCTGAAACTTCTGGTATCAGAATAAGTGTCACTCCATTTTGCCTACCTTCAGGGGCCTACAAGGCGTAGATACTTACTTCTAGGCTAGTTTTTCTTAGAGCTAGGGAAGGGAATCAAGCACTTATAGACCATGATTCATATGACCTACTTTAGACCTACTTTAGACAGAACTAATCACAGCCTAGTCGTGTCTATTTTTCCTTCCATGGACTCAAAGGAAGCCTGAAGTGACTTGTTCAGCTGTGGATCTCTGCAGTCAAGATGCCTACACTGTAGGCATTTATATAATGTCAGATTTTTATATAATTTTTATATAATGTCAGATGCCTACCTTTGATTGATAGCCTTCTTGTAGCAGCAGCTTACCCTTCCAGAACCATAGCACTTACTGCATTACATCCATTGAACTTGACTTACTTTGGTATTCATCCCCAAATATTTTTCATTGTTAAAAGAAAAGTGACTGTACCTTTTGATGGGGTATTGTTTCTTAGACATGCTTTTACTTTTTTTCCTTTTTTGTTCTTTCTATTAGCCATAGATAATAAATAATAAATAAATAAATGCTGATAATAAATACTGAATTAAAAAGACAGGGCAAAAGCAAGGAGCTGATGATGAATTAGTGAGAGAGCTGCTGACTCAGATATGTATACTAGATGTAAAGCTGTTATGCTGGGGTGTTGTTTTTCTATTCTAAATTACAATTGTTCTTTAATAATTCCTAGCCTCTTGAAAACAAGGGGGCAGTGCTACCAATGTTTTCTTATGGTTAACCATTTTCTGAATCCTGAACTTCTCATTAGGATGAGGCACATTGTAGTGTAGCAACATTTTCTCTATATCTATAACCTTTTAACAGTTTGTTGGGAGCCTCATTCACAGTCAGTGATATAAACATTCTACAGGTCAATACTTACGTTTTACAGTATCTAAACTGCACTGATGATGGAGCCCAGGGAGCCTGCAAATGACAGGAGAGTTCGGCAACGTGATGAGGTGAAGAGGGAGTTGTTTCAAAGAGCAGATTGGACCCTTTCTGTTGTGACTTAGGCATGCTATTAAAAGGCAGAGGAATACAAGGAGTAAATCAAATAATCAACGCTGTAATGCCAAGGAAATGTCCAGAGGAATAGGAAATAAGGGAGATATAGTCATCTGTTTTATTAGGATTTGGTCAGAAAAAGTCTACAGATTTCCAAAGCAAAATTACAGATAAGCAATGCAGAAGTTACCTCTGTGTCAACACATGAGAGTGAGAGCCAGAAATTCACCAAAGGCATAGACAGAGATCAAATGCCTTCAAAGGCAAATGTCTCAAAGAAAATTCTGTGTATAAGATATACTGAATTTCTATCAGAGAGCTCCGAAGGCTCTGAGGTCATCTGAGAAAAAGGAGAGAGAAATATCTGGGCAATGTACTCAGAGTGACTCCGGAACATCTCTCAAGGCAGCAGGATCTTCCAGTTCACTAGAGCTCCATCAGACAGCACATTAAGGGAACTGTGGCATACAGCCACTACAAGAACACACAGAGGGCAGCACGGGGCAGACAGGGATAGTGGGTCCATGCTCGTGTCATGATGGTGTAAGAAGGACACTGGTTCAGCCTTAGAAAATTATCCTCAGAGAGCAGGATGACAGTCATCTCCTGCAAGGTCTCCCTTGTGCCATCTCCCAGAGCTGTCAGAGCAGCCTGTGCACAGCACAACAGGGCTGCCAGGGAAGCTTATAATAAACTGCTACAGAAGCCTAAGACTGCAAGGTCCTACATTTGATGGGTTTTTTCCTATCTCTTCTTCTTATCAAGCTTTCTGTGCATTGTCCTCAGTCTTGTTTGAAGTTCGGTTATGAAGTCACTTCTCCATGGGCCTCCTTCCCCCTCACAACTCCTGCTCTCAGGACCACTGCCTCTAATAAGTGTTGTTAACACTGCCAGTATCAATCCCAGGTTAAAACATTTTAGCAAATTTTAAATAATTAGCACTATGTCCAAATAGTGGTGTAGGCCCTTTCACTACAGCTCTACACTTGATCTATGTAAGGGAAAGAATCAGGAAAAAACCTGTGAGGGAACAGAATTTTTTTCCCGATAAAGCATTCAGGATTTCAAGGACTATGCATGGCAAACTAGAATGAACTCAAAGGAACTTGACATTTTCTGCAAAGACCAAATTTCCTAGGGAGGAAATGTTACTAGGTGAAAGAGAAGGGGCAATTCAAAATTTGATGAGAATTGCTCATTATTTGATATTTCTTGAACAAAAGGTTGTCTCAAAATGTATTTTCACAACTAAACATTAAAAGACAGGATAAATTCTCAATTAATGTATGCTTTAAAAAAAAAAACAACAAAACAAACATGTCTCTGATAAAAGAATTTTACTAAAAATATCAAAACAGGTAAAGCTGGGAGAATTTTTTATAACTGTGAAACAAACTTGAATTAATTTAAATCTTTTGCACAGGTCACTACCTAGGTTATATCTTACTTCACCAACTACAGTATTCAGTGAAAGATAAGGGAAGCAGAAGGAAGTGGTTTTTTTCCCCCTGTGCTCAATAGATGAATAAATTATATAGCTTCTCTTCCTCAGTTTAGAGAATGCAGGCTTGTGGGGGGTACACACTCAGATACATAAAACTGAGGAGTGCATTTAACCTAAACGACAATGTTGGCACAGAAACATATGGCTCAAAACTAGCTATGAATAAGTTGGCAATACACAATTTCTACCTCCTGCATCCGAGAGGGTCTGGAGCAACCTTCCATGAGGAGGTGAGGGAAGGAAATCTACTCAGCAAAGTGTTCCATTGCTAAAAGTGGTGGTATGACCTGTTTGCCTGGGATAGATGAGACCTGGATGCAATGACTTTTATGAAAAGCAAGGTGATTAATACATCAGTTAAACCAAAATCACGGCTTTTGTTTATTTCAGCATTCAGAGTACTTTTCCATTATCTATCATTGTTTCCAGCGAATTCTTGTAAAAAACATTTAGATCAGACATATTAGATGTGGGAGGAAAAGATGACATGGAGCAGGGGGGAATCCTGTGCATGCAGTCACTGAATTCTTTGCTCCTAGCACCAAACCACCTGAAGAAAAAAAAAAAATTAAAAGAATCAACTTGCTAAAGTGGCAAAAGGAGCCATGGGATAGAGTGCTAGCCTCGCTCCAAGGAGAGCGGGGTGCAGCTCTGGTCTTGGTGTGCTGAACAACCTTCACCTAATCCCTTTATCTCCTGATGTTCCTCAGCAGCAGCATCAGTGTTGATGTTTACAACCCCTTTCCTCAATGGCTTTGAGATATGCACATTTAAATTACTGTATGAAATACATATTACTATTCTGCCACAGATAATAGTGATAGGGGATTTCGTTGTAAACTTTATCCAGTGTGATACTGTATACTTTCAGAGCGGACAAAAATTTCAAAGCAGACAACAGGACCTTGAGATATGTTTTTAAAAAATATTTGAGAATTAAGCACTTAAAATGACTTTTAAAGTATCAGCTTTAGCAACTAAAAAAAAAAGAAAAAAAGGGGGGGGGGAAATTGTAGAATATATTAGAGAAAAATTGCTCACAGATTCTGAAGTTTAAGTGCAAATAGATGTTCACAGAAAAATGGCAAAATGGTTTGCCTTTAGATTTTTAGGTCTCTTAGTTTTGAGGTACAAATAGTTTTGAGGATGTACTGTCCAGTACTGGGGTTAAGACCCCTCCAGTGCCTTCTGAGTAGAATAGCTTTGTTTCCAATTGATTTGACTCCGATTTTACACTCAAGAAATACTCATGATGGAATTTCACTTTATTGAATTTTTCTTTAGTGGGCTACCAAGAGCACATAGCTAAACACAAAGCCAAATGTTAAGATTTCTAGACTGTGACATTGTGTCACATTAGATTGACAATGTACTACAATTTCTCTTTCTGAACATTTCCTTTGTACATTTACTCTCTTAATCTTGTCCAAATGCCCTCACCCCAGACTCAGAGGGAGGTGTAGCCACCTGCCAGTTGTAGAAGACATCCACACAGAGATCAGTGGGACTACTCACACCTTTCCCAGGGAAAGCAGACCCATCAAACCCACTTAATTTCATAAAGGCCATCTTAGTAGGTGGGATTATTGCTGTTCATGTGCTTTACCTTACCTTTTTTGCCACATGTTTAAGGCTGAGTCTGCAATGGGCCTTGTTTTGTAGGAACGTAAGGGCTATTCTACTGACTAAAAATAAAGCTGACCTGGCATAACTGGTGAGCATATTAATCAGCAAAATTTGTTTTGGCACACACCTTGATTTTGGAATGAGGAAAACACGATGTGAGTTTGACTTTGTTTCACTGCATTACTGAATGCCTGCATTTCTGTCTGGTAGGTTTTGTTTCAACCAAATTCTTCTCTCCACGCTCCTTTTGTTTTAAAGCTGCTTTCTTTTTGTTGAAGTAACTATACAATGATTAAAATAAACTCTCAAACCCAGAACAAAATGTTTCAAGTGAGGTCATATGAAATATATTTTTAATATAGTTCTCTTTGGGTTGTTATTTTATTTTATTTTATTTTTTGAATGACAAATGAATCCAGCAGTGGTCAGACATAAGACTCTCCTCCCACTCTCTGCAGCATACTGCAGAGCAATGCAATTAGACCTGTGGCATTTTATACCCACTTCTCTTTGAACAAATGCAATTAAAGGCCAAAGTAAGATAAAAGGCACTGGCATATCAGACCATTTCTCTTTAAGGGTGATATCTGTGCACTGCTTACAAAATTTAGGCAGGAGTCCAGCACCTGGAGTTGACACAGCTGGCCTCTAGAGGTAGTCTTGCTTTTCCATAGTGTAAACTATGATAAGGTCTATATGGCTAAACCTATGCAGAAACTGAAACAGATTATCACAGAGTATTTGGGAATTATAGCCAACATGAACATAATTCCTGATATTCATCGCACTGAGTAGATTTAGATACTGTCCAGAACACAGCCTGGCATTATTTCCCACTTGGGAATTTCCTATTTGTTTGTCTCTTTATGCCCTTGGAGAGAGCCTAGAGCATATTAAGAGGTTTAATAGATACCAGCAATAACAGGTTACATTCATAATAGCTTACAGGTTCTAAACAAGCTTCTGCCAATAAATTCCATCAATTGGTCCTAATGTCCTAAGGCAAAAATCACTGCCTGAAACACAATGTTTAATTTTTTCGTGTTCTCTTAGTGGATTTGTTTCAACTTCTGACCCTTGCTTTTGAAAAAGAGAAGGTGTATGGTGGAAAAGGGGCCAGAGGACTTTGGGTGACATGAAAGGCCTGTATCATCTTAAGCCTGCAGACACGCAGCTTCATTTGTAAAACGCACGAGTAATTATGTGGCATAATTACATGGCCTGTCCAGGTAATTGCATGTGAAATTGAGCATGGTGTCATGTGTTAATGAAGTTCACAGCTACACTTAAATTCTTGTGTGTATGATTACCTTGATTAAGATATTTTAAATCTTCTCTTAATAACAAGGGTTGTTCAATTGTCTGGTCTAAACTACTCCCAGCAGGGTGAGAGTCTGCCCCATCAGAGAAGTTTAGCACAAGGCCCTTTCAGCCCTGATGCTTGTCAAGCACAAATTAAATGTGAGCTCTTTCCCCTCCCACATTTGGTCCAGTTAAAAAGCTGCCTAGCAGCGATCCATTTCTCTCGTGCCAGTGGAAACCAGGAAGAAACGGGAGAAATCAGGAAGAAACGGGAGAAATCAGGAAAATTGCTGAGGTCCTGCTTCCAGTGTCATGTGTCAATAGGCTGTGTACAGAATGGTAGATAAAGCGTGTCATGTACAAGCTGGGTATTTAGTGCTGACATATCAGAGCAGCACACAGATGGTTACCCTATTGCCTCAGGGAGGGAGCAGGAGGAAAGCCTGGTAGACCAGCCCTGGCATGGTTTTGCTCCTCAGGGTGATGGAGGGTATGTCCAACACCTCTCAGAAAGCTGTAAATAAGCATTTTCTATGATTTTTCTGGGTTTTGGAGTTCCAAGGGATGTTTGGAGGCTAGGTATCCTTCATAAACCCTGCAGAGGCCACTGTCCCCAGACAACATGCAGCGTGCCCTGTTGCCCAATGGTTGGACCCACTTGCAACATCCACCAGATTTCAGGGGTCTTCCTCCCTCCAGCAGCCCACAGGCATGGGCTGCATCACCACCCATGAATAACAGCAGCCTTCCTCCACCCTCATCCTCCCTCCTGTCTTGGTTACACATAACACTTGTGTTATGAAGTACAGGAGAGCAAAGGAGGGTCCACAGCAATAGCAATGTCTGAGTGACCCTTCCTGTGCCCTGGGTATTACCCCTGCAATCCCATCTTCATCACCCTCCGTGTCTGTGGTAAGGCTGAATAGTCCAGGAGAGTAGGTGGACAGAGGTGTGCCTGGCCAAGGAAATTAGAAATGTATCAAATGCTCATTTACAAAGGAAGACAAGATCATACCACAACAGAGCACCTGGCCTTTCTTGCAACTTTACAACTCTGACACCTGCTAATATTAAAAAAAAACACCATCAGGAAAAAATTTTCACCCACACTATCTTGCAGTTGTCAGTCCTTTAAGTGAAAAGAATAAATTAGCAACAAAATCTTCTGCTGCTCTTTTCCTAGTGGCTACAGCAATACTGGAATCAAGCCTAAATGCAAACATAATTGAGAACTCTTTTGAATAAAATTCTCTCATTCAGACATACTTGTTCTAGGAAGTCAGACTAATGCAATCATTACAGTAGGAGTCTAGAAGTCCAGGGCTGCTTACTTCTACCCCTGATTTACCTAATAACTTGTTTTATGACTTTAGGAACAACTTAACTTTTCTGTGATTCATCTCCTTTAGCTGGAAGACGTATATGATAATGTTTGTTTATTTCAATTAAGTCTTGAGTGGTTTAAAACAGATTAATTAATATTAACCTCCATCAGATATCTTTCAAAGGTACTAACGCATAGTTTTAATAATACTGTAATAACTCTAAAAATGAGGAGAGGACTTTTTAGAAAATGTTGCAGTGTTTTAAGATTAAAGGAGGTGTAAATAGGAAGGATGGATTATTTTTATGAGTGGGAATAGAGAAGCTACTGAACCATCAAGTATATTCTTGAGCAAGATGAGTTATATTCTGTTTATTTTTTTTAATCAGTGAACCATGTATATTCTATTTGCTCCTTGGCTGCTAATTCATTCCATTTACTTGGGGAATGTTTACACCTATTCTTAAAAAATCCCATTCATACCTCTCACTTGTACTTGGGTATACCTTCTACAGTTAATACTTACACTGTTAATATATCCAGTGCATCGTGCTTGGGATCCTACCACCTTGCCCAAAGAAAGCATTAGATTTGCAGCCTACCACCAGCAAGCATGTTTTTTCTTCTGGCACAAATTTGCATTCCGGGGGCTGAAACCCTGAGCTGACATTCCAAGTGACCTGGAGTAAATCACTACAATTTCTCTGCAGACAACTGAAGACCATCGATGCACAATAGCTGAGGCTCTAGCCTTGCCATAACTATTAAGAGCTGTGTCAACACTGAAAAAAGTACACTATGAATTTCTACTTATTTGTGAATTTGCAACCAAGGAATTTAGTGCTAAACTCAGTCCTTGCGTACAACTGCAAATAAGCACCTGAGGGCACAGCTGATTCTTGCTGTCAGAAATGTCATCAGACTTTTCCTGTAGCTTCTGGTGGAAATCACAGTTCTTAAGACCTTTAGTCTACCAGATCCATTTCATTCCATGAGCAGGCTGGGAGTAAATGGGGGTCCAAAAGTAGAGTTTTTGAGTGCTGGAGTGTGTTGTCAAGTTATCATTTATGTTCCTTAGTATCTCTGAGGACGGTGAGGCAATTATGTGATTGTATTGACAGGTTATAGCTATAAGAAATAGAGCCTTGAATTGGACCTGTTTGGAACAGTTACAAGAACACAGATACACTAAATATGATCATCATTTTTATGGAGTTACCACTTTCAGCCCATGTCATCTACAAGTTTAATAATTATAGAACCAAAGTGTTTCTGGGGGACAGCTCACTTACTGGTCCTCTTCCATGGAAAGATTTTTTTCTTCTCTTGTCTCCTATGCAGAAGCTCCTTCCTCTGTAGAAGAGCTATTCCTCCCCTAATATTAGTTAAGTTTAATTAGACTCTATATGTTCCTCAATATACCACTTGGTCTCATAAAATCACGGAATGGTTTGGGTTCCACAGTTTACAGTTTTCCTTGGTGGGTTTATTATGAATGCAGTATTAGTAGTATTAGTGGTATTTCAGTTGTTGTGGTATCCTCCTGAGTATTCCTCCTAAGGGACTTGCAGTAACGTTTTCAGAACCACCTAAGAGCCCAAATTCTGTTTTCAACAGTGAGCAAATTGCCCACAGCTCCAATTGAAGCAGGGCACAGGCAGCCAGATAGCCACAACAGATTGGGCCATGAAGTGACTTTGGCCCAGCACTATGGAGGTGCAGAAATCTCCTTCTTTTGGTCACACTGGGATGCTGGAGAAAAAACTGGGCTAATAAAGCACAATTCTGGGTATCTCCTACCTCATCTGCATTAATTCTGTATCCCTGTGGCAACTGCATCAATTGCTCATTTGTAGTACTCATCTTAGGACAGTGGTGTATCACTTCTTTTAAGTGATTTAGCAATTGAAAATAAAATAAAACAATAAAACAGCATCAATGACCCAATAGCCTGATGGAGACAACATACAACTACTTAACGGGACCAGGAGACAGCTAAAGACTGATACTTAAGTGTAACAATTGAACTCAGTGAAAAGCCTTCCTCTTGGGCAGCTCAGCACTTTTCCTTGACATTAATTAAAATGGGGAGAGGGTGAAATAGCCCTTAAATCAGAAAGAAACCTCAAAAATTACATTTAGGGAAGGAGTAGCTTTTATTTAGGTCAGTGCTTCTGAGGTCTCTAATTTCTAGCATCCCTCCCTTGAAAGGGTTTTGCATCTGTGAACTGAAATTCTTTATCAGGGGCTGTAAATAGCAATGAAAATTATACAGTGAAGGGTTCAGTCAGTATTGGGATGTGTTTCTCTTCTCCATCTGATATTGCTTAGAATCCATATCAATGTGCTAGTTTTGGTTTTATCCAGCAACTGCAGAAACATTACACTAACTATATACCAATAAAGCTGTGATTGCTATCAGGAAGGTATTTTTGCCTCCATCCACAGACATTCAATAGAAAATGTCTGTTAAAATTTTCAGACCTTCCTGGTTTGCAGAAGTTTATGGTGTTTCACTTTGAAGATCCATAGCTCAATTCCCAGTGTCAGCAAAGGTGAAGTCAATCAGACCATTTCAAGGCCTCTGCACCACTTTCAATCCAATTTAATCATACGGAGAGATTTTAGTGAGGTACAATAGTGAGTGGGTCCTTTTTTGTTCTTTGAGAGCAGATATAAAAAGACCCTGCATTTTTGAGGCCCCTTCCAACCAAGATTCTATGATTTTGATTAATTTTTCTAGATACAATTTTCCAAATGGGTCTCACTTGGACTGGCACATTTGGATTGCACTCACCTCGAATCTGATCAGATTTCAAGCTGAATGCTGAAATGTGAACAAGAAAGAGGTCACAAAATTGTAAGCTAGTTTAAAGGCTGGAAGGTTTTTATATATCAATATATTTATGCTTGAGAAATTGTGGATTTATGCAACACAATTATCTTTGTAACATTTACTATGAAATTTGGTCCTAAGTTTGTAAAATATTGACTGCTTTAGGACTAACAAAGGAATTAAGGTTTTTATGCCTAGATTGTATCAAGAGTTTACAGGAAAACAACATCACAAAGGCAGTGGTCCTGACAACACAGTCAGAGACAAGCTGATAAAACTCCTGTTTCTTCCATGCAAAATAAGCCCTTTTCATCTAGGCAAGAGCATAAGAAAATAGAGATGATTTCATTGCAAGTTATTTCTGTATTTAAAAAATCCAACACACCTTCGTTAACTTTCACTTTGTTTTCTCCCCTACTAAACATGAGTGAAAGGAACCTCTGTGCATGCATGTGTTTGTAAACACCTAGTCACACAAATATTTTAAAACATTACCAATATAAAACATTTGAGGATGAAATGTGTTCCCTTCAAAGCCAATAGCTAGCTGCCAACCTCAATGTGTCCATCCTTACCTGTAATTTTGTCTTGAAATTAAAACCCCTGGCTTCAGTGAACTAACTGAACAAGCTTAATTTGCTTGCCATGGAATCAGTCTCTCCACTCCTAGTTTATTATGGATGCTTCTTGCCATGAAATTCAGAGTAAAAGGAACTATAAAAGGCAGAAACAGAAATGAGATTTCTCCATTGATACATGGGAAATCTGATGGGTAACAACATTGATATACTGAGATGAACATCTGAAGATACAAACTTGGACGGAGGTTATTTGAAATATAAACTTAGCTTAGTTCAGAACTGAGAAATGCTGACAATTTTAACTATTTCACATATTTCTTTAGTTATATGTAAACATAAAATGTTACAAAATAGAAATGGGTGCTTTTGCAAGTTCATTCTTCTAAATTTATTACTTCTAATGAATTTCCTTTTCCATCTATTTTTAAATGTTGGAGTTTCATATGAGTCACAAAAATAAATCAGAAAAGAAAAAAAAAAGAGATATAGATAGGTACATACTTTTAAGATCAACATATGCTCAATTAAATTGTATTTTGCAATGAGGTCAGCCTTCTGCTTCAGAAGCTTTGCTGAAAAATATATTTTGTGGATGAATCATTTTAAGATTCAACAATCAGTGGAAGCTGACAGAGGTTTTTCATATGAAACATTACACAACCTTATGAACATCAAAATTATATGGCAGAAATTATTCTGTTGAGCACCACAGCCACTTTCTCAGGATCAGATCAATACATTTTCTTTCGAAGAACACAATCTGCTAAAACAACTACAGAATTTGGGCACAAAAATTATATTTTAATACAGCTAACCAGATAATTCTACCACAATAGAGATATTTTTTTTTAATATGCTCTCTTATTGAAGTGAACTGAGGAGGTACCACACAGATTTCCCAGTACATTTTCAGAAACTCAGACCCCATCTTTTGGAAGTTTATGGACAAGCTTAACTTTTCACAGAGTTGCATAAGATAGGTCTCTGTCTGCAAAATAAGCACATACATTAAATCTTTTCAAAATCAGGGTCTTTGATACAGGGAACTGCATAAGATCATCCCTGTAACTTGGATAAATCCTAAATATATCATGTGCAAGGGTTATCTTCAAAAGCAGCTCTCAAGGTATAGCAAACTCTAGAAACATTCTACATGTGCATGGCTTTTCAGGGATGGTGAAATGAAAGACTTCCAGCCAAGTGGATGAAGACATAGTCACAGAATTATTTTAAATAATTTTTATGTATCAGGTTGCAGCTGTTGATGCATGCTTCATGTGGAAGTTTCTGAGCTGTTTTCAAGGAGTGTCAAGACCTCTTTCTGCCTGACATGACATCCAAAGATAAAAGAAGGGGTTGCTATTTCTTTGCTTTTTGAGAAATTAGTTATACTTTCAAGGAGCAGCCATTGTTCAGTCTCTTTGGTTTGATAGACCTTTATTCCCATTCTCTAGAAGTCAATATCCCACTGGAGATGAAGACTTAATCAGTAAAATAATGAGTTTCCTGTGTTGCATAAAAATAATGGCACCATATCCATGGCTGCAGTGATTATAACAGGGTGAAGAAGCTGTACAGCTGCTGGTTTTGCATAGAAAATTAGAATTTTTCAGACTCTCTGTTCTTCTAGATCTTCACACTGCAAAGATAAGTGGAATTGTGACACCACCTGACTTCAGGCACCTAAGTATCTCTTCCAAAAGACAAACTCCTCAGATTCTACTTATAGACAGTGAGGGGAGCTGAACAACCACCAGAAGAAATCCCAAGTGATACTAGATCCAAGGGGAGTCTATATGTCTCCTTACCACTTACAGGAAAAGCCTGGAGAGATCTAGCCTAAACTGAATCCCCACCTAATTTTATGTGTTCTAGGCCTCAGAATCTGTTCCTTACATATTCAAAGGACACAAACACTTAACAGACAGCTACAATAGAACTTAATCTTCCCATTCACAAACCCTTTGGTTATGAGTCTGTGCATAGGCCCAGTTAGTCATTCATAGATTCTCCTTGACAAACTGTGCCCAAAATTTGGCTTTTGTCTCCAAATTAAAGACTGTAACTGGATAACAATGGCTTTTGCTTGTCCTTCACCTCTTGCAAGAGGTTTAAGGTGCCTCAAGGCTGTCTCTTCTAACAGATACTCAGGGAAAGAAATGGAGTGAGGGCTGCAGGACACCTTGTGAAGTAACCATAGAAGAGGGCAGAGCCTGGTGTTTCATGGGAGAATCTCACACAAATCTAAGGTCTGAGTTACCAGTACCCACTTACTGCACCTTCATGGTGTTTACATAAGCAATTTACTCATCATGGTTCTGAGAAGATGCCCTCCTGTTTCTTCATGAGATGTCATCAACTGTATCACCTTCCTTGAAGTAAATTCAGTATGAGTATCTGCTGTCATCAGCATCCAAATAGTAGCTTGCTGCTCCGGATAGGAGGGAATTTCTCTGACAAAAGGACCACCTGTCTGAACTCAAGGCTGGCTTTTTTAACTTCAGCTAGTTCCAGCAATTTCTTCAGTTTTTTAGCTACCATGCAGATGTCCTAGAGTTTGGGAAAGATAAATTCCCTTCCCTTCTCAAAGTCTGTATTGATACCTTCCTTCAGTAACGTCAAGGTTACCTACAAACTCCACTGGGGGATGCAGGCTATGAGGTGAGAGACTCAGTCCTTCAGTGGTTCACTCTTCTCTTCCTTGGACGATTGCTAAAAGGAAAGGAGAAAAGAAACCAAGCTCTGGGCTTTGCCTCCTCTGGGGACATCAGGAAAGCCATAGGTCACCTCAAGCATCTTTGGACAAGTTGCACACATCATTCTGCAGTATTGCTAGTGTCAGCCCACCTACAAGTCAGAACTGGCTCTGGTAAGACATCTCTCCCTACCCTGAGCATTTAAGTGGTCCTGTGTTTGGTCCTAGACTGTCAGCATCGAAGAATGTTTGTGCTAAATTTTAATTCAAATTATCTTCAACCGTTTTCATTGTTCTTTTCCCAGAATGGTGAGGCATTGAGTTTTCATTCTCTCAAGCCAAGAGAGAATGAAAACTGGCCCCAACAGGTGAAGCAAAGTACTTCAGAATCCACTCACGATTCAACAGACACAAAGCAAAAGCATTCAATAAATACTTTATTTTGACACGTAGTACATATTCATACTTCAAGCAAATACTATAGCTAAAGGGATGCTTACAAAGACATTGTCACAAAAGAAATAGCAAAGCATAAAATTATAATTTTTCCTGAACAGAGAGATTTTTGCACTTAGAAGAATTTTTATACTATTGATCGAGTACCATTCATGTGCTCTGTACTGCTGAGAAGATACAGCCAGTCCTGGGATAAATATTTTCAGAATAATCCAAGTGATTTGGAGTCTAAGACCCACTGACTGTCAGTAGTTATTAGGTGATTTCGATGGTGTTACCTGTCTTGTGCTATCCAGAGGGCTCACTATTTAAACCCTTGAGGTCATTATGAAACTTCCCATTTACTTCAAAGGCTCTATGTGAGGCCTGCAAGGTGCTGAAAGCTCTGTATGGGGTGACAGGAACCTTTCTGGAACAGTCTGCTTAGGAATAAGAGAGATCATTTACTGAGGATAATACAAAGTATTTTTAAGCATGACAATCACTGCTAAAAAGCCAACAGCTGAAGGAGTGGCACTAGGATAGTACTGCATGTGCGTTATGTCCTTTCCAGTGAATGAAGAAAACCTACAAAAACAACACCCCAGTTTACTTCAAACTGCTGCAGTCTTCACTCACACCTTAACCAGGGAAAACTCAAGTAATCTTTGGCAAACCTGCAGCATCCCATCAAGATTAGGAAGAAAAAAAAAATTACTCACCTCGCTCTCTTCTGTCTACTCAACTTTAAAAGAATCAGGGCCGCCTTTTGTTATGAAACCCAATGCTGTGTGGATTCCAAGCTGATGAGCACAAGTGCCTGAAAATATCAGAAAATTGTAATTTAGCAAGAGAAATAGGGAGTGAGTGGAGGAGCCATCCTGTTGATTTTGGAAGGAGTGGCAAAGGTTCCACTGACTTCAGCTGGGCACGATCCAGGCCCACTGGGCATAAAACTCCATTTGGCATCTCTTCCATCTTCCACACACAATACTGACAGGGGTCCTACAGACAAAATTTAATTGATTGTGACACTCAGACATCACCCAGAAATTGTTTCTTTGTGGTAGAGTTTACCCATGTGTAGAGTCAGCACAAATAGGACTATGAGGGACTTGGATGGTATATAAAACCTGTTTTGTTCCTTTGCATAATTTAATTCCACCCTTGGAGAATAAGCAAGGAAGTCTGCTTCTTAATGGTTAGTTTTCTGTTACAACACATGATGGATGACTGTTTTTAAAATATCTGTGAAGGCATGTATGCATTACACTAAAGAAAGGTGTTAGTTTGATGGCGCTGGGGAATGATCTTTGGATTTAGTCAGAGATAAGAAATAACCCTTTAATACTTTCATAAAATCTCTGGTTGAAAGGAAGATACAGCAGCATCGTATAGCTTCATCAGTCCCTAGCATCACAAATGTTTCCTAACAGACTTCCACAGGGAAGGAAGGGGAGGAAGGGGAGGGTTTCACAGAGTTTAATATGAAAGACAAAGATCAACAAGATGCTATTATCAGGCACCATGCACTGGGAAAAGGTAAATGCTGAAACACTGTGTGCTAGCATCCTTTCTGTATTATCTGTGTAACAATGAATAGTGAGAAAATGAGGGCTTCTGAAAGTTAATTCACCTGAAGAATTTGACCTTCATCTTATTATTGTTCTCAAATACTACTTAACCATACATAAAGGCGTCTCAGAGTGGACTGGGACAATTGCCATCCTGAAACCTCTGGATTTTGTAGGCTATTATTCCCCTCTTCATTTCACACCTACACATACACATCTGTCTGTTCAGACTGAAAAATTACTAGTAAGAAATCCACAAAATTTCTCCAGGAATACAGAAGCTTTGCAAAAGAAATAAATGAGTTCTAGTGGCAACATCTGTGCTCTGTTACTGCCACAAGAAAGCAGGCTACCCCTACAGATATCAGTGCGGGAACAACCTGGCAAAATCCTAGCCTGGGGTTACCTCAGTGTCACTGTAAAAAGTCAGAACAAAGCTGCAGAATGAAAGAGGTCAAATGAGATTTTAAATAATCATAGAATCATAGAATCGACTGGGTTGGAAGGGACCTCAGAGATCATGAAGTCCAACCCTTGATCCACTACCGCTGCAGTTACCAGACCATGGCACTGAGTGCCACATCCAGTCTCTTTTTAAATATCTCCAGGGATGGAGAATCCACTACTTCCCTGGGCAGCCCATTCCAATGCTTGATCACCTTCTCTGGAAAGAAATTCTTTCTAATGTCCAACCTAAATCTCCCCTGGCACAAATTGAGACCATGCCCTCTTGTCTTGCTGAGAGTTGCCTGAAAAAAGAGACCAACCCCCACCTGGCTACACCCTCCTTTCAGGTAGTTGTAGAGAGTGATGAGGTCTAATATTTGGTATTCTAACACAAAGAGCACTGGATTTCACCAGCTGGGTCTTTTTGGGGGAAGATGATGGATGGTCTTAACAGGGAAGGTAGAAACTACACAGTTTTCTTAGTTTGACAGATTAGCCAGAATCAAGTAATACTCTTGAAGAAAGTAAATTATTATTCATCATAACGGAAAAGTGCATAAAAATATTCAGACCTTTTCATTAAACGACTGCACCTGATTGCATAGAAACTACTTTTGAGGAAGGACTCTGTATCTACTACTAGCCCTAAACTGTACAGGAATATAGATGTGAACAAACTCGTTTTTCCTTAATTAAAAGTGCTACTAAGGTTGTATTCAGCATAAGGAGAGATTTTGAAATAAAAGCACTAAAATAAACTAGTGGGAAAAACAATTGGGGCAATACCCATGTGAGTGAGAGCACAATGTAAAAAAAAATGCAGAAAAAAAAAAGATAGAAAGAAATGCAGTGAAGAAAATCCATTAAACAGAATGTGCACCATAATCTTTCTTGAATGTGTCTTGGAGGACAAGGAGTGTTCCAGCCTTCGCGTCAGTGACGGAACAACTCAGCAGAAAACGCAACACAGGAACAGTCAGCAAGATTTTTTCCCTCGGGGGGCAATGCTTATAATCAGAAATCAAACCAAGTTTATACAGGGGCAACACTGACAAAAGAACTACAGAAAATCCCAGCATAGAACCATTTGCTTCAATAACAGTTTCAATGTACGGTGGCATTCTTGAGCTCTCGTTTTCCTAGAAGATACCTTCCTGTAGACTATGGACAGATTAGTCCTAACCTGAAAGCTGAAGGAGAGCTGCTTATTCTCCATCCATTCTGCTACTGAGAGCCATGCACGTTCATAGCTTCCCAGACACATGCAGTGTCTAACTGTTGAATGATTAAGAGGCACTGATGGTCAAAGCAGCTCATCCAGGCACCTATAAAGCTAGGCTCTTCCACCTGGCACCATTTGGAGCTCATCACTGCTATTTCCTTCATACTGGCAGAACTTCACTGAGGAGATTCATTATTGTAAAACATCTTGAATTAATGAACTAGCACACAGACAAAGTGATCCTTGTCCCAGGTCACAGCAGTTTTTTTCCAGTCGTTATTGATACACAAGTTTCAGTCCACATTTCATGTTTGTGTACACTGTGTTGTGTACATGGTATCTTCAATTTGTTTTCCCTGTCCCATTTCAGAAACAGGATAAGACATCATAGAACTGGGCTAGCCAATTAAGACTGTATGTTGTACTACCCATTCTGTTTCCTATGCTGGAAGGCACTAATTAAGGAAAAACTGTTGTATTCTGGACATATTCATCCCTGTGTGCATATGATAACCTCACAAACATACTGGGTGAATATACATTTTGTGTAACTGAACTCATGTCTGACAATAACCTGTATTCCTACTTGCGTGGTTGCCCCATTTCCATGTTTTTTGATGTTTCTGCTTGCAAACTTGTGCGTATAATGATCAGTCCAGTATTCTCTCTACAACTGTATTCTCAGGCAGGTGGAACTATGAAGACCTTATTGATGTTTGTGAGCATTCACTTAGGCCATTGTACCTGCTGAGAAAGTGAGTGCCAACACATTACAGCTCCACAATCTAGCCTCTCATTATCAGGTTCTTCCTGTATGCAGTCAGAGGCCTCCACAATGAAACATTTCCATATCCTGAAAAGGAGAGCTGCATGTGGAATCAAGCAAGCAGACATTTTACCTATACAGCCTATACATTTTTCCTCTTGCCAGGAAGCTGGATGGGTTTTATTTGGGTTTTGTTTGTTTGCCTGTTTGTTTCTATTAAAATGTCTGTAGGCAAATGTCATTTGCAATTAAGGTGTGGCGTTTTTTAATTTTGATAATAAATGCTAGCAATTCAATGAAGAGAAATACTCTGTTTGGTATACATTGCACAATAAATATGAAAAATTTCTAATGAAAAGTATTCATTTGAAATTGGAAGATGAGGTTACTGTCAACTTTAATGTGAAAGACTAGGGGGATTTGTCCTTAGGAAATAACACTTCCTGAATCAGCTAACACTGTGTGTTACAGAAAGGAAAGAGGGTACATGGTCAAAGCTTCTCCTCCACTCACCCAGGCATTCCTGTTACACCTACATGTGTGTATGCAAAGATGCCCAGCTCTGCCTTATACTAATCTCATCAGAACAACAGAGCATTGAGAATCATTCCCCACTGACAGATAGGAATGTGATCCTTTCCAATGACTTTGACAGAGTTTGATACAGGGCCTTTCTTAGCATGGGTTCACTCAGCACCTTAACTTTATGTATCAATTTGTGAGAGAACCAGAGAGAAACTTCACTTTTTTTGGACAAGTTATCATCTTATTTCACAATTGTTTATGAAATGATGTGTGCACTGAGTGCCTTAAAAGTACATTTAAAAAAAAAAATTATTTTCAACTGCTTCCATCTGATTGAGAAGTTGCACTGCTGCAGAACCAAACCATGAGTGTGAACACAGAGGACTGAATAGCATTTTGAGCACAGATTCATGACAAGTGTGTGACAACTGGGAGAAAAGACCCATGTGAATGAAAGCCATGTGAATGTTAAGAAGCACAGTCAGGATGACTGGGTGTGACGGGTCCCTGAGGAAGTTCACAGGGCACCCATAGGCATAGGGGTGTATGTCTAACTTCAGCCTGAAAAAAAACCCAGTTTAATCTCCTGTTTGGCCACCATCTTCCACTGTAGTTTGGAAAGAGCCATTGTTCCTCTTTGTGCTTCAGTTTTCTACCTGTAAACCATACATAATAATACTTACCTTCCTACCTTTTGGAAATGAGGTTAATATACAATGCCTACAGTTTGGAGGCAGTACAGTAATCTACATGTAAGCCCCACGGGTAAAAGAATGGATATAAGACTGGACACTGGTCTTCAACCTTAGCTGTCACTGAAGGTGGTTTAGGTAAAGCTGCACACTCCTCTTCTATCTTTTTGGTGACTCAAGCCTGCAACATCTTGCCGAGATCTTTATGTTCCCTCATAGCCCACTAAAGGGAATTCCAAATCCCTCTGTAAGGTTGATACAATCCCTGTGTGTCAGCAATTTTCTGTAGAAAGCCCGGTACATATATATATGCACACTGTTTTTACTGTTATCATGCAGAGATCATCATCACCTGTCACTTCAGCTGCTAGAGATAACCTAACATAGAATCATAGAATCATAGAACTGGCTGGATTGGAAAGGACCTCAGAGATCATCAAGTCCAACCCTTGATCCACTACCGCTGCAGTTACCAAACCATGGCACTGAGTGCCACATCCAGTCTCTTTTTAAATATCTCCATATCCCCTATTCCTCCAAGGCATCTGTCCAATTTTCCCCAAAATACTTAGGGCCACATTCTGCTGTCTTCAAACACTCGGGAGGGTGAGGGCCAAGGCTAGTTTGTCTGCTTCTTCATCTGCTTTGAAGATGCCCATATTTAAGGCAACAGGCCTATGGTGTAGCGGCAGGTGGAGGAGTTGAGCCAGAACAGTAGTTTTCACTGCTCTAGAGCTGATGCACTGACGTGTCAACCTTCCCATGCCACCCTGCCCAGAGAGCAGTGCCTGTGTTGGAATGAGTTTTCTGACAGCAATATTGTGATAGCTTTGTCCCTAAAGAAACATTAGGTCTGTCCCCATTAGCAAACATCATACACAACATTTTATCTTCACAAAAAATGGCTTTGTACCCCAAAAGTATTGAGCACCACAGGTATTTTCTTGTCACTGAAATATGTGGAGACCAACCTCAGAGCAGATGTGCCAGTGAGGGGCAATTCTTATTTGGCTTTTGGCAGTACTTTCCGTACACAATGAAAACATAAATAAATAAAAATAAACCTAAATGATATACAAACCCTCAATCCTTTCCAATAACAAATACTTGGGATGCAGCACTGGTTGACTGAGAAATCTCAGACAGGGTCTTCAGTCTAGCCATTGCCATCTGTATTGCAAAATAAGAGATCCTGATGAGTACTTATAAACTGATGCTAGCAGGAGAATATCCCACTGTGGTCAACAAGAGCTGTGCCACTGCTTTTTATTCTGTCAGGATGTCCCTCACTGATAGCAAAGTTTTGGAGCAAGAAATGCATCTCAACACCAAAGCACCAGTTTCACAAAGAAGATGGAGAAGCAACAGACCTTTGAAGACACAGTCACTTGTTTCTAGACAGGTCTTCTTGGAAAAACCAAGGTCATACACAGGCTTAAACTTATGTGTATGAACAGTTTCCTCTAAGTCAATAGATGAGTATATAAGCCTCCCTTTGACTGGGACCTAGGTTTGGGCGGAAGGCACTCTAGTATTTTTCAAAATAAGGTTTTTATATGTGCAGGAAAAGTAGAGTGGAAGCAACAAGTCAGCCTGGAAATTTAAGAATGAGAGGAAATAATTATTAACTTAATCTGAGCACTGCTGAGCATGCATGAGTTCTTCTCAGTAGGACTCCAAAAGAGTCACAGACTTAAGGTTTCTTTATGAACATCCAATTCATCACAGACCATAAATCTCTCTGTAGATCTCTGCATGCCTTCCACAACTTCCATTTGAAAAAAAATGCAGACAGGGCTTTGTAAGCCACCAATTTTTCAAATTGCTGGAAGTTAGAAAAAAGAAAAAAATAATGGGACAACAGATCACTTGTGTTAACCGCGATTGATCATATTTCAAGAACTTACATTGAAGCAAACTCACATTGAAGGCCAGGAAAGTGCACTAAAAATGCTATGTTTCAGGTTTAAGCATTTCTATGGCCTTTTTTTTCAGTTGAAACATGAAAAAATATTTATTTAGAAAACACTTGAAAATTTAAACTTTTGCATGCAAATACAGGTACTTACACATCTTCTTCCCTCCACATATATAAACATAATCCTCCACTCCAAACCAACAATTGACAAAACCCACCATTTGAAAACAATGGCCCAGTATTGCCAAATATTTTTTGCTGATAAAGTTAAAGCTTAAAATATGGATCAGCTCTGCCACTTACCTTTTCCAAAATTATACAAAATTATAGAGACAGCATTACAACAGGGACAGGCTGCAACTTTTAGTGATGCAGAGTTCTCAACACAAATGCTTGAGCTGGAGCTGCAGATAGTCAGAATAAGAGAAAAACCTTTTCCTTTTTTGTTGGTGGGCAAAACCAAGCAGGGCTGCAAACCAAACTCCAGTGTGGAATTTTCCTACTTTATAGCATAAAGTATTTTCCTCCCTACAGTACTGGATCTGGGAAAAAGCCATGAGAGCCTACTGACTTTGGGGAAAAGCCACATTATGATGGCATGCAAGAAGGCACACCATGTATTTTTAAAAGGGCTGGCCTGCCAGTGATTCTCACGTTGGAGCAGGGAGGAGGAGGAGAAAGCGCCCTTCTTAAGCTTCACCTTCTCCATTGTAACCCAGTGGGACAGAAACAATGCAATCTTCTGATTTAATTTCCTCTCATGAGGCCTCTCACCTGGATGCACTGAAGCAGGGCACAGCCTTGCTCCTGCGAGAATATTTATAGTGGGTTGCACTAATGCAAGACATGAATTGTTTTCTTCTTCCTGTTATTTTTTTTCCTCCTGGAAGGTCTCAATATCCATCCAGTTTTGTTCCCCACCCTAAATCATTCTTCAAAGCTGAATAATTTTAACTCCAAAAGCAATTCCTCAAACAGGGAAGGTTAGATGTGGTCCTCTGCATTTAGGTTCCACTGGCTTGGATGCTTCATCCAGGAGCTGAGCCAGGAATCTTTCACTATGCCCTCAGATGACCATCACCTGGAGGAATAAAATTCTTTGAAGCCTCTCCTGTGCACAACAAGATCACTAATATTAATTTTGCAGTTCTCTCTATTTCCCTAGATATAAGGAGAGTCAAATGCCATGTCCAAGCAGTTCAGTGCATGCTTTTGTTATTTAGAGTCGAATGGTCACTTGCTTTGTTTGCTTTACAAATGGTAGCAGCACTGTGCAGCCAAAGAAGTGTGCTGTGGTCTCAGAAGTAGAGGCATGGCAGTAGGGCAATGAAACGTGAGTCTGGGAAGCTCCCCAAGCTGTAAGAATTCATGCTCAGACCTAGTGAGTGCTGCTCTTTCACTTGAGTCACTGCGGAGTCTTGCCACTTGCCAAGCACAGGCTCAAGTGGATCAAGGGTTGGACTTGATGATCTCAGAGGTCCTTTCCAATCTGGATGATTCTGTGATTCTGTAATTACATCCTCTTTAGTTAAGCAGTGGACTTAGTGTGCAAAAACTTCTTGCTTCTTGACTGTCCTTGTTCTTCTAAACAGAAGTAAATATCCATTTGTGAGGTAGCTCTGAAGTCTCTGTTGGTATATTGGAGGTTGGAGGAGGACATTCGAACGGAGTTGTGGTTTCTTTAAAAGCACTATGAAGATTCACAGAAAAGGGAGAACAAGCAAATAAACAAATAAATGTTTGAATAATACCAGAAACAGAGATAGGAGAAAGAGGCCCTTGGGTGGAGGAGGGAGAGAGCTACTTCATAGCACTGAAGTGTAATAATGGGCAAACAATCTAAAACTGAAAAATGAGTTCCAATTACACTTTATGCTTAAAGCAGTTAAATATTATTGCAGTTTACAAGACAGTTAAAGCAGTAACTATAAAAATCAAAGTGTGGGGTGGCAGGAAAGCTGGTTTCCTTTGGCCCGGCTTTTAATGGGGACTTTGTCAGTAATTCTGAAGGAATTTCAGGCTACTACATGTGAGAGGTATACCCACTGCTCTCTTGTGTGTCACTGGCTATGGAAACTGCTTTGCTTGCACTAGACTAACACAGTGGGCTACAAAACCTCAGGTGAGCAGGGTGGACTTAATTTATACATTTTTTGTAATGTAGCATATGTGCATAAGCACCAGGAAAATCTAAGTTTAGAGATAACTGGTAATTACTTCATTGTTGTAGATACTGAATATTTTGCTTACACTGGTATGTTAAGAAGTTTATATATGTTAGTTTAACATAGAACTAAATGTCTTCCAGAATTAGAAAGATTTTTTTAAAGAAGTGATAAACTCAAGTGGATCTGGATGCTCTGGTTAACCTGTTACTGAATTCCTCCGAAAGAAGAAAAAATGGTAAACAGCTCCTCAACGTGTAACCATATTTATCTGAAAAAGGGCAGTGCTATGAAAGAGAAAGAACAAGAGGGACGGAAGTGTAGAGAGCAATGTACTGCAAGTTAGAAGTCTGGGTCTGATTCCTGACTTTGCTGCTTCCATATTGTTAAACTTGTGGGAAGTCATTTCACCTGTCCATTCCCCTTCCTACTCTCTCCTCTAGCTTGTCAAATGAAACTGTGAGCAGCTTAGGCCAAAAGCTTCTTGTAGGATCTATTGTCTTTATGGATGGTTTTGTTAGAGGGTTGTGGTTGATAATGCTCTGCTAGTTAGAAGAGGCATAAAAAATAAGAAAAAATAGTTAATAGGAGGCAGTGGGAATTTGATGCACAGGTACAGAAAGATAATGTTCAGAAGAAGCATCTCAAAATTACGAAGAAGAAATGACCCTGATTTTTTCAATGTTGTAAAATAATAGCAGTCAGGAATAGGAGCAAAGAAATACAGTCGAAGTCTAATGGTCACTTCCAACAGAGGCACCAAGAGAACAAGCTGGCCCTTTGATTTCTGCAAACTGCTGTTGAGTTCTGAGGACACTGAAGTGTTCCTAAAAGGGTGTGAGGTGGGAAGAATAACTTCCTAAAAGTGTGGTTCTTGAAGAACAGCTGTCCTGCACCCATCCTGTAGCTCTGTTCCTACTCTAAAGTGGATATTCTGCAGCTTTAGTTCAGATAAAATGCCTCCTCCCTTCACTGCTTGCACATAAATTGCTATTAATGTTACCATGTTATACAAGTGCATTGGGGAGGAAAATAGGCCCACTAATGCATTGTCCTGCTCCAGCATTTTTTTAACCTGGAGGATGCCGTGCCATTCCATGGGCTGTGGGTGGGCACAAGCCACATTAAAAAAGCAACAGAGGTGGGACAGGCTCCATAAGGCTGCATCTGCCTCACCCTTTCTTCCCCGTGCTTCTCCCCAGGCTGTGTGCAAAGCTTAACACAGATAAAGCATATGCTCCCAGAGTTGCCTTATGGCCTTCCTTCCCTGCTCACATGACAACCGTCACTTGTAGTCAGCCATGGTAGCAGCTCAAAGGGATCCAGGGCCTGCAGGCTCAGGCTGCAGCTGGCTTGTCCCAGCTTCCTTTCTATTAGCTGAATACATTGAAAATGGCCACGGAAGCAGGCATCTCTCCCAGCCCAGAAAGGCTACCGGTGGCCACCTCGGTTCTGCAGGCAGCAGGTACCTTCACCGCGGGCAGGAGGAGGAGAGAAAATGGTAATCAAGTACCAAACTCAAGAGTCCTCCTCTCCCTGCAGTGTTAGCAAGCTCCAAGTCAGGCCCCAAAGGAAAGGAACAGAACAAATCCCGACTGTTATTATTTATATTGATGCTATTATTTTTCCTGCTATTATTAAGTAACGACAAAGTTTTCCTAAGAAATATTTTTTTTTTCCCTTTTGACAGATCATAGACACATGGCTACTTGTGTCTTTTATGTTGTGCCATGGTTTAATGAAGAGGGAGATACTCCACTGTCAGTTGAACGCAAAACAGGCAAACCCAGATGAACTTTAACAGACGCCCCAAATGTACAACTTCCAAGCTCCAAATCCTGCTGTATCTGCATCTGAGCAGAACTGCTGTATCTGTGCTGCACCACACTGACTGCAGAGGAGCGATGGCTTTATGCAGGAGTACCTTTGAGCAATCAACAAGGGTAGGGTAGGGGGGTCATTCCTTTAAAAGCTAATGCCAGTTACACGGGAGTGAAAGAAAGGTACCATCTGATGACTAAGTTTCTGCAGAAAAATCTGGAAATGCAACTTACACGTAGTTTTAAAACAACTAATAATCAGCAAGAAATTTTAAAAATTTCAGCACTCAAAGCTCCTCCAAAAGTTCCCCACAGACTCTGGCTAGCACCTTGTAACTCTTGATAACAGTGACTGACTAAAGCCCCAAATGCCTCCAAATGGGCATGCAAAGGGATTAATTTGCTTAAAATCATATATAAAGAAAGGGAAACCCAGAAATACTATCTTTCCCCTCCACCCCTCATGACCTCTATGTTTGCAGAAGGTCCTGGATAGCTCAGGAAAATACAGCCCTCCCTTTCACTGTGGACACAATAAACCAAAGCAGTGGAAGCTCAAGCACTTTATTTTCTGACCATACCAGTATACCTCAGCTTACTCATCTCTCTTAAAGGGTGACAAAATACTTCTGCTACTACAGGCCTAATAGGTAGATGCCTTCCAACTCATGAAGGCATCTGTAACTGCACAAAGTAGACACAAAACATGATTGTTCTAATTAGTAGCATTCCGTATGTTTTGTATAGCTGTAAACAACTACATTACATGCAAGGTGTCTCTGTCTTGACCTCTTTTCTGAAATGGCAGCTGAAGGCTTCAAGAGTAATACGGAGTCCTGTTAACAATAAACTGATGCATCCTTTAAGATGAACTTTGGGTATACAATCAAACATCTACATAACTTACAGTGCTCACTAATTACCTACTTTGGCAGGATTTTAGCACTGAAGAGGTGCAAGAGGCTCCATGGTGTACTATTATTAATGTGGGTAAAAGAATCCAAGAAACAAGGCGCTAATACTGAGAAGAAGAAAACTGTAACTATACCATGTAGGTTTAAATTGTCTGGCTTAGGCCTCTTACTGGCAACTGCTTCTGAATACTGGAAAGATGCTGCTTACCTATAACTGCAAAGCACTTCACTATATAAAAATGATTGGGGGCAATTTCTACCTATAAATTAGGCTAACCTGTTCAAATGTGACCAAGGAAATTCGTGTGCCTTCACTTGCTAGTGCCAAACCTGAAACACCTGACATGCACCTGACATCCACCTTATAGTAGATGGTCAGCTCTGCCTTCTTAGCACTGAAAATGGAAAAAAAAAATGTGAAGTGCATTAATTACAGAATATGTTTATCCTTATATTTGTATATTATTCAGGCACTAACTTAGCCTTGCTTACAAGAAGCAAGATGGTGGTGCACTTAGAATCCTCTCCTCACATTTCAACAAAATGTGCAGGGTAGTTTAAAATTACTTATCAGAAACATGGATATATTTTACTTTTCTAAAATCAGCTTGTACTTTACCCCACCATTTTATTCAGACAGAAGAAATACTATTTCACAATTATTTAGCATAATTCTGCTGTAAAGAAAAATGGGGGTAAAAAATGAGACAAGTAAGCAAGCAGATGCTGAAATCAGCCACACCACGGTGGAAAATACCTCAGGACAGAGAACATACAGAATGAACTCTGCAACATCCTTGAAGCGCTGGGTATGTAAAGCACAAGCATTGCTTTTCTATTGCAAGACAGTGACTGCACTTCAGTTTCCATTGCTATTATTTCTGATCTTTTTTTTAATACGCCAACTGCTGACTGGAAGTCGGAGTCCTACCTGGAGACAGTACCACCCAAAAAAATAGTGCTTCCTACTCAAGAACAAACGCCAGGTGCTTTCTGCTTAAAAGACATCTACGCGTTGTAGAAGTTCAAACCCTCGGGAACATTAATACGTTGGGTCAGTGTAAACAGTATGCTTTCGTGTTGTTTGACTCCTGCAGGAGAGAGCTTTTCCAAAAAAATAAAAAAGTTAGACTACGTTTCCACAGGACTTTTCCAACACCCGTCAGCACAATCGTCACACAGTCTCCCAAAAGTTGCTGGCCTCACGCTGTCGCTTTGTCCCTATGAGCCTGCGACTGACACAAATTCACAGATAAATTTCACATGGATGTGGCTGGCAGCGTATGTTAGGCGCAGGGCAGAGATCCGGGCAGGGCAGGACAGAAGGGCCGGCGTGGACGCCAGCACTGAACTTCGCTAGTTCTGCCCAGCAAGCGCCCGCTGTCTGTATGGGAAGCTGATGTGAAGACTGCCGTGCTGCCTGCCGACACCGGGCCGGTGAGGGCCTCTCCGCCACGTTTGGGCGAGGATTATTGAGGCAACCGGCACCACCCGCTGCTCCGCCGCATCCCCGTGCAGCGCCGCTGCCTGAAACCCTCCGGCCAGGTCAAGGGGCGGCGGCTGGCCTCGGCCCGTCTGCCCGGCTTCCCCCGGGCCTCGGGGACGGCTTCCCGTGTTTACTCCCCGAGCGGGGGCTGTGCGGATGCACTGCTGCCTCCCTCAACTTCTCCGCTTGCCGCGTTGTGGCCTCTGAATGGAACCCGCCCAACATCACTGAGTAAGTTACCGGGGGGCTGCGCGGGAGCCGGCGGGGACTGGGGCCGAGCGGGACCGGGCCGGGCCGTGTCCGCCGCCCGCACCCCGCCGCGGCCGTTACCCCGCGGCGCTGCCCAGGGCAGGCGTAGTTTAACTCTCGCAGCTCTCCCCGGGCGGCCGGCGGACAGCGGCTGCCAGCGCTGTGGTCGGCGCGGCTCCGCACTCCTGTCGGTGCCGAGGGCCGGTGGCCCCCGCTACCTGCCCCGCTCCGCCACCGGCTCCTCAAAACCCTGCGAAGAGCGGCGCGACGATCTTTGTGTGAGTGTGTGGGGAGTGTGTGCGCCAGCGGCTCCCTCGCGGGCCGCGGGTGTAACGGCGCCGCTGAATGGTCGGCGAGCCCGTCCCTCAGCGCGCCGGCCAATGGCGGGCCGCCTTATATCCCGGGGAGTGTTGTGGCTCTGCCCGGGTTGCATGGCTCTGTGTGGAGCCGCGTTCCGCGGGCGCCGAGGCGGAGGGGCTCCGCTGCGCGCCGCGCCTCGCTCCGGCCCAGCGGCGCCCTGCCCGCACCCCCGCCGACCCCATCGAGGTGAGTGCGCGCCGCCCGCCGCCCCTCGCCCGGCGGCAGGGAGACGGGCGGAGACGGGGAGCGTCAGGCAGGGAGAGGGGTGCCCTCGCCCCACACTTTCCCTGCTGAGCCCCTGCGGCGGGGCAGCCCGCCGCCCTCCCCCCCTCCTGCCCCTCGCCTCCTTCCAGCGGCGCTGGCGGCCGGGACGGAGGCGAGGAGCTTCCCTTGCCCTGCGCGGCGGCTGCCGTGGCTCGCAGTCACTTTTCCTCCCTCTCGTCAGCCCTGCTTCGCTTGAAAGTTTGGGTAGGGGAAGACGGGTGGGTTGGTGCCACCGGCCCTCTGCCCGGCCGGGAGGGCAGGGGTAACCGGGGGTGTTTTACCGGAGCGGGGGAGCAAGATGAATTGCAATCCAGCGCAGTGCATTAAAAACAAAAACAAAACAAAAACCCAGTGGAAGAAGGCGGCAGGGGTAGGCCAGCCAGTGCCAGGCTGCGTTTGAAACCAGGCACCTCTCGCCGCCAGAGAGAGAGAGAGGCAAGAGCAGCGGCGGCCGCGGCGGAGGGAGGAAGGGGAAGGAGGGCGAGGAGGAGGAGGAGGAGGGATGGCCATCGGCCGCCGCTCGGTGTGTGTCTCCGGGGGGACTTGACAGGGAAATCGCGGCAGGCAGAAACGAAACTTCATCTCTAGGGGCGGCGAGGCGAGGCGCGGAGGAGAGTGCGCGGATCGGTATCGGCTGCCGCCGGCCTGGGGGGGCTCCGCGCCGCCGGGTGAAAGGGGAGCGGGGCGGAGGGCTGGGGGGATATAAAATCTGAGGGGGCGAGGGAGCCGATCCCGCCGCCGCATGGGGCTGGGGGGAGAGGTGGGGGCGGGAGGAAAAACGCCGGCGCCGACCCCGACCCCGACAACAACAGCGGCCGGGCTCGGCCGGAGAGTTGGGTTGTGCGTTTTCCGGTAGTCATCGGCGATGCACCCGGGGCGGCGGCGGCCCCGGTGGGCAACGAGGGAGGGGGCGGGGACGGGTGGCCCTGCCGGGGTTTCGCGTGGATGTGGGATTATGTTGTGTCAATAAGTTTAAGGTGGAGAGGGAGAAAGGGAGGCGGGCGGGGGCCGGGGGGCAGGCGACGACAGGCCTCGGCCGCGCGAAGTGCTATTTCTGAAGGTAAGTTGTGACATTGGGTGGTCGCGATGACAGAAAACTTGGTGGGGGGCGCCCCGGGGAGAGGACGGCCGCCTCGGGGGGGGGGCTCTATCCGCCGCCGGGAGCCGGATGGGTGCTCGGCTGTTATTTGCTGCTGCGAGATCGGGTCGCTGGTAAATTACAGAAAGCAGCTCTCCTCCTCCTCCTCCTCTTCCTCCTCCCCCCCCACCCCCCCCCCCACCGCCAGCCGCTTTGCTCTTCCTCCTCTCGGGTTTATTTGCAATGTATGAAACTTGCATGGCTATGAGGAGAGCCGATCCAGTGTAGGTTTGCGAGGAGGAGGAGGAGGAGGACGGGGACGGGGAAGGGAGGGTTAGAGGCACGGGAAGGCAGGCAATCGCGTTAATCCCGGGCGCCGCACGGCAGCAGGTTTGCGTTAGGAATATCGGTGGCAGCCAGCGCCGCTGAATAAGGAAGGTAAAACGAAGCGATGCGAGAGCCGCCGAGGCGACATGTACGGCGGCGGGGCGAGAGGCACCGGCAGGCTGCTGCCCGCCCCCTCCCTCCCTCCCTCCCTCCCTGCTTGCCTGCCTGTATGCCTCCTCCCTCCCTCCCTCCCCGCCGGGGCGGGGAAGGACCGTGCCCGGGTCTCCCCCGCTCGCCGCCAGCCCAGCCGGGGGGCCGCGGGGTTTTAACCGTGTGCGGGGCGGATTCGGCACTTTTTCCGGGGGAAGCCCACGGTTAAAAGTTTTTTTCCGGAGGTGAGTGTGTGCGGTGAGGCCAGGGCGCCGCCAGGCCGGCGGTGGTCACTCGGGCCTGGGGCGCCGAAACCATTGCCCGTCCTGCTGGTGACACGTCCAAGTCCCGCAGCCTGGCGGGGCGACGGAGGGGCCCGGCCCGGCCGCCGGGGCAGGGACAGGGTGCCGGTCTCCATGTGTCTCTCCCGGCGGCGGTGGCACCTCCTCCCCGGTGGCAGCGGCGGCGGCGGCGGCAGCAGCGGGATCATCGCCCGGGCCCGCGGGGAGGAGGAGGGGAGCAGCAGGGAGGTGTTTGCTGCCAGCCTGCTTCGCCAGATCCCGCCGGGGAGGGCAGCTGGGAGGGCCGGGGAGCCCCCCGCGCCCCCTCCCCGCGCCGCCGCCCCTTCCCTGCCCGTCCGCCCCCAAAGGTGTTGTGCAGACTTTTCCCCCGGGAGGGTGAGATTTATGCGCTGCATTATTGCTCCTCTCCTCCCCCCTCGAAGCAAGATGGACTCTCTTCTCTCTCTCTCTCTCTCTCACTCACTCTCTCTCTCTCTCTTTCTCTCTCTCCCCCTCTCTCCGTGTCTTGTCAGCCTTCAAGATCGACATTTTGTAACTAAGATGCAAACTTGATGGTGACCGGGGGCGGGGGGGGGTTGTGGAGAGGGAGGGGGCGCGGTTGGGGGGGAGACGGGAAAACCTTGGGTCACGGCGGTCCTTCTCCATATTTAATACCTTTTCTTTCCACCCCACCCCGGAGCCCGGATTCCGGTGGCCCTACACTTTGCACGGGCGGAGGCGGGCGGCGGCTGCAGGCACCGCTCCCCCCGCGACTACCGGGGGTCTCTCCGCTTTCCCCACGGGCTGCAGTGGTGGAGGGGCCGGCTGGACGGTCGCAGGACTCCGGGCGGCTCGGTTGGGCTCTGCCGAGGCGGGGGGTGATGGTGGTGGTGGAACGGGCATTTACCTGCAAGTGTTACATACAGCCTTCCGTCCGTTCCTCGGTCGGTCTGTCTTGTTTGTCTGTCTTTCCCGAGTGGATCTCGTACCTGCAGTCTGGTCGGCTTATTCTTGTTGTTAATTTTGCGTTGTTTGGCTTACCCACGCGCGGGGATTGATCGCTCACTTGTGTAAGTTCCCCGGGGTTATTGTTATGTATGCCTCCTTGCAGATGATGGTCAACTTTCTGCCTTTTATTTCGATGATGTCTGCGTGTCCATGTAAATAATTACTCGATGCATCCCTGTATGTAGGTATAGGGCTCCGTGTGTGGTGCACATAAACATGCATCCTTCTGTACGAGAGACATAGAGGAAAAATAACCCACCCTGCTGATGCACACTGATCATTTGCTCCATTTGCCCAGTCCTAATGCCCTTTAAAGACACGGTGCATCTTTTGTTTGCTCCTTGCCGTTTCCTGTGACCGTCATCTTGCTCTAATGACAACTTAGCCTGGGGTGTGAGAGAGGGGGAAACAAGTTCCAAGTTTTGGGATCTCTCTTGCTGGCGTTGTGGTGAGTTTAATACTGTAAAATCATGGTGTGCTTATGGTGTGCCTTTGATACTTTATAGGTCACTGTCACATGACAAAGGGTTTGAGACAGCTTCATCTTCGCCTGTCTGTGATTTCCTTTTGCATTACTGGGTAAGTATGTAAACTGTACACTTGGAAAAAGAACTCGGTTGTTGTTGATAAGATAGAGCTCCTCGTGCTGCCACTTCTTACATGGAAGATGCTTGTTCAGGTTTTAGCACCTCAGAAAACATGTCTTCTCTGGCTGCTCATAGCAACTGCTAGATTACAAAGTTTGTATGTAGGAATATGTCTGAATAACCTGAGAACTGAAAGGCTGTGCATATTTTCATTCCTCTGATTTTTTTTTTCTTAAACCTTTTTTATGGAGATAAGCAGTTGATTGACTTAGAGCAGAAGTTTTAAACCAAAGTAATGTTAGATTATGTAAAGTGCATTGCACAGGTCAAAAACTTAATAAGAATGTACAGTCCTTTTAAAATTCAGCAGTGTGAAAAATATGAAAATATAAGCAGAACAGGTAATTGGAAATCTCTGGACATCAAGAATGAGTGAGAAGTTTAGCAGAACTGTAATATTATTGCAACAGGAATTGGTTCAGTTTTAATACATTACCTGAGAGCTAATTAGAATTCTATCCGTGGTCTTTCAGTGTTACTTTTTTTTTTTCTTTTGGCATTGAGTAATGCAGGTACCTATAAGTTTGAAAGATGAATCTTGGTGTCTAATTTACTAATATTCCTATTTTTTTAATCTGTATGCTGGGAAAAGTTTTGACACCTTTGGAAGAGTTTGGAATCGTTTAAGCTGAAGTAGAAGCGGTGGTTTAACAAAGAGGTTCTAATTTTGTAGGCTTACATTAATAGATGACATAAAGTGAGTGGCACTTGAAGCACTTTTCCTACAATTGCCTGTAGTGGCACTGAACTGCATATGGCCCGGAATGGGCAAGTGGGAAGTAATTTTTTTTTATGGTACTATTGTTTAGATAATTAAAAACAAGGCAAGACATGTATTTGGGATAAACTTAATACTCATAAATGCAAGTGACTATTAACATACTCTTGACCTTTTCTAGACATTTTATAGCAGACACAGGGTAAGTGATGGTCCTAAACATGCTAGCTTGAAGACGGCTGTTAGGAGCAGCTGGTCTAGTGTCATACTCTGAGCACAGAACTAGTCATAAGGCTGGATAACCACTGCTGGGAGATGGTTCAAAAGGAGGATTCTGCCTTTCTCCAGTCCCTGTAGAGTTATGCATGAATTTCAGTTTTTTGGATTTTGTGAGCAGTGAGATTGGTGTGTTTAGGTCTGAGAGCATAAACAGCAAATTACATTACTGAAATTCTTTGTGACAGACTAGTTCCATAGAAGAATATTGCTTTCAGTTTTATAACATTACTGACAAGGATTATGTTCTGTGTAGAGTAGTTGGTGCAACATGTTTTGCGAAGTAAAAACGCATGGGGAAATTAAAAAACTGGCAGATAGGCTTCAAAGTGTTCAAATGTGCTGATTTCTGAACTTAATTTTCTGTGTTTTCAGGTAAGAGTCAGATTAGAGTGCTCTAAGTGCCAAGCACTTTTACTTTCTTTGAAGTAATAGTAAAATGTACTGAACAACAGTAACTTAGGGGCCTTGGTTCAGCTAGTATCTTCAGTCGTTACCTGGTTTTAGTTTTATGTGATGAAGTCTTCTGGATGCATGGAAGTTTGCTCCTAGAACTGAAAGGGCTATCATCATCTCCAGACAAATTTGAGAGTGGGGAGTGGACCTTGATTTTGTGTGTAGTGCTAAGTGCAGGTGTTACCTGATGTTCAACTAGCATCAAACTACAATGGAAAGAAGAATAGGGTAACTTTTTAAAGAAAAAGGCATAAAAGAAGCTTGAGGAAGCAGAGAAATTGTTTTCCTCATCCCTTAAAAAGGGAATAAAAATAATAGGCTTAGTGAAGGGGAAGATAGAGATTTCATTAGATTTTTCCATGACTAGAAACTTCCATTTACTTTAGGGAGCTTTTATTTTGGTAAAAGCAAAAATGTCTTTCATTATTCACTTCTCAGTGAAGTAACCATTCATGAGTGGAGTTCAGTTGTGATGTACAGGTGAGACACTTGGGTTCTGGTCCTGGTTAGCAAGTGCCGAATGCAGTGCTGGTGTGTCACAAGCTAAAAGGGGGTGAGCTGCTTAGCAAGAGGCATTGTAAATTCTTCAAAAATTGTCCCATGGTCTCAAAACTTTGTTGCACAGTGCTGTCCCTCTTGGCATAGCAACTGATAAACCATTTAAAGCAGACCCATAATTTAGCAGAAACATGACTGTTTGCTGTGTTGAGGTAAACTCGGAATATTTAAGTGGCTTGCCCTGGATGCTTTTCAGTTTTCTGGGGTTGCTTGCCATAAGCTCATTGCCTGCAGATTTCAGCAGGTTTATTTAGAAGAGGAGTGTAGGAATAATGGTGAGAGGAATTCGTCCATGCTTATTTTCCCATTCAGAGAAGAAAACCTTTCTCTTTTGTAGCTGTTGTGTGAATAATTAAAGATACTAAATGTCAGCTTTCCACATACACTATCGGAGGTAATTGTGCAGTTATTATAGATAGTATTTTTTGTTTTCATACAAAATGATTGTAATACACTTAGCTTGTAAATCAGTGGTTCCATAGGCTAACATCCTGTAAGCATGTGACTATCTTTAGGCAGATGAAAAGTCTTGTTAAATTCAGTGATATGATTGCTCACACTCAGAGCTTAAAGTTATTCCTGTTTGCTGGCTCTCGTGTTCTATGGACTGAGGATGCGCAAGGTCTCTGAAGCTCAATCACCATAGTGTTAGGTAGGGCAGCCTTCTGGCATAGATCTTGTAGCAGAGTGGTAAGAAGATGGAAGTTTTCATAGAATCATAGAATTAGCCGGGTTGGAAGGGACCTCAGAGATCATCTAGCCAAGATCTAGATCGTTTTCACCAAGCCAGCTGGAGAGATCTGCAGCGTGTAGTGATGGGGAAGGTGAAGGTAAGGTAGGGAGGGACCTGCGGTGTGCAAGGCTCTGCTGTATTGTCAAAGTTGTCAGTGCACCTGCAGTGTAATCTGGGTACCACATGGCAGGTGTAAGTGTTCCCTCTTTATCTGGAGGTGGCTCTTGGGTGGAGAAAGGTGCTATAAATTACGGTTGGAACCAGAATAATACTGTGATACTCCTTTCTGAGTTTGCCACTGGTTGTCCCTGTGATCTCTGGCAAGTGATGTAGTAAAAACCAGAGGCCAGTTTCCAAAGTCTGAACCTAAGTCAAACTTTCTGTGTCCTGCCACAGGGATAGTCCACTGCAGCTGCTGGTAGCCCACTGGCAGCTTCCAGGGACATAGTCTTGGAAGCACAGCCGTATGTTCCTTTGCCACCTGCCAATGGAGAGTAACGATATTACCTGTATCATTAAGTCATATGGTGTCCATATACTGGGACAGTTTTCCTGAGTTAATTAAGGATGTGGGGTTTTTTTGTTTTTTTTTTTTAAGTGGTGTGGATAGTGTTGCACTTTACTGTAACCTTAATATGTTTTCTATCTTAGGAGTGTATCGGGCAGAATTGAAATAATAGTCATACGTGTTTCAAACTATTCTTGAGAAGAAACAGGAAAAAGTCTGACTTCTGTAGAATTAACTTTCTGTTCTGCTCTCTGTTCTTGAGGTGTCATTGTCTGAAGATTTTTCATTCTGTTTTATCTCAAACAAGGACTTGCTTCCTTTTTATTTATATTTTTAAGATCAGTAAAAATAGTGTTTCTGTCTGAGAGCATTGCGGTGGGCTTGGTTCTAGTGATGTGTGAATTTCAAGAAAAACTCGCACAGCTGTCACCTTTCTTAACAGTTTCAGAAGGGGCAAGACCTGAGCCAGTATGTAAGGGTTACTCTAACTCAAACAGTGGCTTGATGGGCTGCAGTTAGATTGCATTGCTTGGGGAAAAAAACCAGCATACAACCAAGCATATTATTCTCTCAATAATAATGATATTATTAATAATTGGCAGTTGTAGGCTTTGCCCGATTTCTGTGCTTACGTTCTGCCTGGTGAAGTACATAAACCATTCTGTAATCAAAACAAGGAAAAGTCATTTTTTACCCCAGCTTTACACATATGAGATGCAAAGCAGTGAAGGACCATAGGCTTGCCTGCAGTCACTTAGCAGGTTAGCATTAGTAGCAAATGAAATAAAACCCACATCTGACTCCCTAGTTTGCTGTCCTTTCCCTTGTTGTGTGCTGCTGCTCTGAAGCTTTCCTGGTGAATGTCTTTCTTGACATGTGAGTAGTCCCACTGAATTCTGTGCCAGGTGGACATCTTTTGCTAATACTCCACTTCCATTCATAATGGTGCTTTAATTTTTAAATATACACCCTCCTTCAGAATAGTGTGAAGTTACTGACTTTCATTTTGGCTATATTTATGGGCAGGAGAGGCTAAACTATGAGAAGAGCTTAAGAGTTTTTGTCACTAAACATTGTATGTAAGCTGCTGTGTACATTACACTATTTATTATATTACGCTACTTATTTAATATTGACTTCCTTGTATTTATGAACTAAGATACTGGTTCTCATAGCAAAGTTTGTAAACTATGCATTCATATGAAATAGTTATTTATTTACGATTAAAATATTTTTCATGTAATCTAATGCAAAATAACAAGTAATTTTCTTATGAAACATGGAATTGACAGAAACAACTAATTTGGCACTCTGGCAGCATTCTTATAGGTCGGGTAACTTACTGATTTGAACTTTCATTTCTAAACATACTGAACATATTTCATCCTGTTAGATTTTCAGATTTGCTGATTACTAGTGTTCTGTTACGGATAATATGAGTTGGCTTTGATTTTAAAATAGGCAGTGTATTGAAGGAAGAAAGCATACTTAATGTCTGTATGTAGACTTAACTGTAGTATTCTTACGATAGCAGCATTTTATTATTTTTAATATTTATAAATCCAGTTACATAAAAGATGCATCAACAAAGAGGAAGAGCATGGTTTTGACACTTTCCAGTGTTCGTGCCTTTTCCTTTATAGCACACAAATGCATAATGTGATAGCAAGTCCTTATGAGCACGGACAATTCGGCATGTGAAAATAAACTAGCTTCAGGCATATCTGAGTACAAAGAAAGCTAGTACAACAAAATTTCGATTTTTAGCAAGAGGAAGGGAAGTTAACAGGATTTCATGAGACTGTACTAAGAAAATCAGTTGCTTAGGAAGCATGGAATTTTTATTGTCAGAAATCTTCCATGTGGGTGTTTTGATATAAGACTTTTATAAAATGTAGCAATTGCTGAAAATAAGAAACAGCATTTTATTGACCCTTCATGTTAAAGAGAGCCTTATTCAGCAAAGATAAAAATAATTCTGTGGACTTGCACAACATGGGATCTGTGGAACTCAATTCTAATGGAGGTTTCCTTGACAAGACGCTTAACAAATCCTGTCTACACCTTCACTTGCTGAGGGGAAGTGGGAAGATGAGCCTTCCCTCTGCCTGTTTGTTTTTGGGGTTTTTTTCCTTCTTATTTTTTCTTAAATTATTTTTGGTTTCTCAAATGTAATACGTACGTAGTAAATTGTTTAGGAGTGTGCTTTGAGACATTGTAAAACCACACTAACTGCATGCCCACCTGGGGCTACTCTCCTCTTATAGGGTGTAGTAACAGGAAGATTTCTGCCAGGCTCTCACAAGGGGTTTCATCCTGCTCTTCTGAAACCCAGAGTTCCTGGTGGTGGGCAAGGTGCAGATCTTAAAGGCTTGCTCCTTGGTACTGGTCTGTGACAGGATTCAAGTGAGGAAGGCTTAAGCCTGGTCCTGGTCCTCTGATGGACTGTGTCACGGACTGGTCATGGCACCACGCTGCTGACTGTGCCAGGCAGTACTTCAGTTGGCTTGACTGCTTTAAACCCATACCTTTCAGTTCTTTCCCCTGTATAGTTTTTTCTGCCAGCTGTTTAAGGACTTTTAGACATACCTCTTCTCAAAAGTTGTTGGTCTTTCTCTTCTTGGGTGATTTTTTTGATTGTTTGTTTTTGATTTTCACTTGTACCCATGTCCTACACAATCAGGAGTTACTGAGGGATGGGAATGGGTAAGGCATGTCTCATGGTAATAGTTAGGATTATGTCTCTTGCTGTAGAAAAGGAAGTCTTCACTTCTCAGCCTGTGTGTTCTTTTAAGAAGCCAATAATCCTGAGGGTTTGTTTATGGATGTGAAAGAATTTGTCAAAGCAGTGTTTAAGAGAACAACATCCTGAGAGATTTGGAGATGAAGCTGGATATAGAAAACATTGGGAGAGAATGAAAGGAGTGAGAGAAAACTTGAATCTTAAATCTTATTTCGACTTCTCCAGTGTGAAGTAACTCCATGAAAGTCAGTGGAACTGAAGCGTTCTAATGTTCTGCATTAAAATCTTTCCATGAAACTTCTGGAGAAGTTGTTCTTCTTTGCAAGGTTGTTTTTGTGGTTGGCTGTGTTTTGTTTGCTTTCCAGAAGTGTCTTTGAGCCATATCTTGCCTACAGTCATCTACAGTTAGCAGCATCATGTGGATTTTAATTTTTTTTATTGCTTTTTTTTTTTTCTTATGGGGTGAAGTATAGGAACATCAATGTATCTTGTCCTAACTGAAGGACTCAATCCTAATTCGAGCCTGCAGCTGTGCCACTGTATTCCAGAACAAAAAGACAAAACCATCATCGCTACATCAGCAGTGTGCCTCCCTTTGCAGATCCACTGCCTTGAAGTTGCTGGTGGCCTGTAATTCCTCAGGAAAGCTGCAGATTTCACATTATTCTTAATTACTGATGTGCAGATAGTCCTTCCAGGGTCGTGAGGGTTGTACTTGGTGATCAGTGCACAAGCTCGTAGGCAGTCCTTGGCCTGATAATGAGCAATGCAGGAAGGGCTAGGAGTAGAGACATAGCTGAAATACAAGGATTTCTCATAAATGAGAAGAGAGTGAAAGAGCATGAAGTACACAAATGCCAGTTGATAGATTGTATGTCTTTTGGCATGCATGCCATTTTGTTTGCTTCCCAGGTTGGCTATCTGGCCAGGCAAAGAAAGCATTTGGATATATTACAAATCAATGGCTGGAGATGATAGATTTGGGAAGGAGTGGCATTATTACCTCCGCTTTATTGATAAGTCTGGCTTCAGATGTTCTTTCTCTTTGCAAAATGTTTCTTCATACCTAGATATTACGTTGAATATTGTAAACTTCCTGCCTGGCTCAGTTCTGATCAGTGAGTGCTCTGTGCTACAGACTCGTGGGTTTCAGGGTTTAGCTCTTGTTTGAGTATGTCAAATATTTTTTCTTATTTAAGTAGTGTCGTTATTTGTATTTCTTTCCTGTGATTTGTTTGAGATACTCTTTCAGACATTGTGTTAAACATCAGTCATCAAGTGCTCATAATATATTTTGAAACGAGTACATGAAATTGCAGTATGATCGAGCACTGATTATAGAGCTATGGAATATGAATTAATAAGAAAATAAAAATAGCCTCATTAATTTCCAGCTGCTTTTGAAGAAACAGAGGTGTTTATAGGGGGAAATTTGGTGTCTGCAAAATGAGGAATGACAAAACTGATAGCAAATATATTAATGCAAGTAACTATTCACAATTTACTTTTGTTTTATTAATTGAGAATGGGTTCCAGAGCTGAAAGAGTAAGCAGAAGCTCAAGTGCCATACTTTGAAAAGTATTGAATTCAATAAAGAGCACAAGTGTCAGAAGTAGAGCAAGGGGAGGAAGTTCTTAATTTTATTTCTTAGTATAGAAAACCTTTAAGGGAAGTAACTTATGGACATCTAAAGTGACAGTTGGTTGAATGTGTGCATTTCCCATTAACATGAGAGAAAATTGCCTCTGTGTGTCTGAGGGGAAAATTATCTTTTAAGTGTTTTCATTGGTAGTAAATCAGTATTTTCTTTGCATGTGCTTGCTGCTTCTCATCTGTCTCACCTCAGCACTATGTATCATAGCAGCAGAAGGTGAATACAGTCTATGTTTAAAAGTGACCCAGGCAAAATGTTACACTATGGGGACCTTCACCACAGTCTGGACCATCAGTTTCTTTGGAGGAAGCAGTTAAAGGGATCTGGATGCTCCGTTGCAGGTTTTGAAACTTGGAGGTTACCCAGGGTTGGCCTCTCATTCAGGTGGGAGCTCCAAACAGAGCTTTGGGCCTGCATGCCTGCAAGGTCTTCCTGGTTTTTAATCGGCAAAGGAGAATCCTGCCCTCCTGAGAGATGTGCCTAGAGAAAGCAGATTATTTGTTTATATAGTGAAGTGGATTCTCGAGGATGCCGCTCTCGAGCGTTCTGTTTCACTGCACCATGTGGCCATAGGGCCAAGGCGAGTGAGAGGATGCTGGAGTGTGTGTAGGGAGGCACCTGAGAAAACTGCCCAGATACTGTGTTTTGTCTAAGAATGGTCCTGCTGCTTTCTGTGCCACGGGTGCTCTAGTTTCTTACGTGCAGCCTTACTTTCCTGGATGAACCCGCAGGGCTGCATTTGAAGTTTACTGTTATTCCTCACTTACAGAGACAGAAAGGGAGAAATCAAAACGGGAGGTGAGGCATTCATCACAGACATCTCTGCAATCAGTCCCAGGAGAGAAGGGCACAGTGCGGGTCTCCCAGTGAGGACAGTATGTGTTCTTATTCAAGGATCCTAGAGAAAAAAAAAAAAAAATCTTAGTGAGTGGGGGATGGTGTTTTGTGGAGCGCTAACAGGCTTTGCAGAGATTGAGCAGGGCTGAAGGAGAGAGTGGGGGCAGGCACAGTGGAACCAGGGTGTTTTTTACACCTCATATTCCTGGGCCTCGTGAGCCCCTCTGTATGCGTGCTTACGTGTCCAATGCCTTGACATTCTAGTTATACCTATTGAACTGATTTTAAATTATGATTTTGGTCAAAAACCACTTGGTTTTAATTGGTGCTCGTAATCTCACTTTACTTTGGTATTTCTGTATTTGTTTTCTCAGAGGCAATCTCTATTGGTAGATGACCGTTAAAACATGTAGCTAAATATAGCCTTTACACTAAATTTGGCACTACTTTTTTGCTCAGAGGATGCACTGTGTGCCTGCACACTTTCTAAGTGATTACATGGCTTAACGTTGTTTTATTTAGACGACAACTGTTAGGAAGTTTTGATTTAGGACATGACAAATTGAAGTTTATTGAAGTTATGGCCTCTAAAAATGTTCTGTTTAATAATGCTACACTCATGCATGAACACATGTGTGCACACAGGTTAATGCAAACAGAGTTTGCACCTAAAATGTAAGTAAAGTATTATCCCCAATAAAGTAGCCAACTGCAACCTTTGAGAACTACTAGAACTCAAACTTCATAAAATCATAGAATGTCAGGTTGGAAGGGACCTCAAGGATCGTCTGGTCCATCCTCCTAATATTATTGTTTAGATGATATGTCCCAGCATTCTGTCGAGCTGGGACTTAAAGCTTTCCAAAGTGAGGGAGTCCACCACTTCCCTTGGGAGGCCATTCCAACGTCTGACTGATGTCACAGTGAAAAGTTTTCCTCTTGTATTCAAACAGAATTTCCTCAGGAGAAACTTAGGCCCAGTGCTCCTTGTCTGTGTGACAAGTTCTCTGCTTTGTGTTTTCAGATGAGGAAAACAAGTGCTCTTGCTTTTTCAGTTCCTAGTTAGTTTTATCAGCTTTGCACCAAACACCACTAAGTGGATTGTGAAGCAAAGACATTTTCTCTGCAAATGCAGTAGAAGAAGTTAATACTTGGAGGTAACTCAGTTTTAAACCTAATGCATGTTCTTTGCTCTTTCAGTGAAGATTTACCTGTTCAGTATTTGAACTTTGTTTACAGTTTTGACCTCAAATGTCTAAATAATATTGTGGTGGAATTAAAAATTGGTTTGCCGTAATTTAAATGTAAAATAGATATTACTTATTAAAATGCACTTAGCACATTTGGTACACATCTGATGGACATTTAAGTCTGACTTCTTGGTTCAGAAAGGATTAATTTTTATCTGTTTCTGTTAAGTTGAATATATTTTCTCAGATTACTTCACTATCCATTACCCAGGGTTTCTGCTAGTAATAATGGATGCCTTGGGCAGTATTTTCTGCCATTAAGGAATGTAGAGTAGTTCACTAGGTGACACTGTCACCATATTAACCTCCTTTTTGTGGGTCCTAGACCCCTCTGTAGCTTTTAGCAAATACAGATCAACAGATACCCACCTGTTTACACAGTTAGGTACTTAATGTAAAAAAAACAAACAAAAAAGTTACTATTTTTAAATTGCTATTGCAAGCTTTCCTCAAGATTATGTGATATGTGATTTTAATGGTTGAGAGGGAATTTTATAACTTCCAGGAATGAATCTGGCACCACTGTTTTCCAGAAACCAAAAAGTAAAACCAAGTTGATTACTTGGTGCTGAATGTAATACTGGAGTATTAGGTGAAGTAAGAGTAAAGAAAAAAGAAGTTTAAAAAATGGTAACTATGTCGTATCAAATCTGTGGGCTAATGTGGGTAAAGAATTCTAACCTCCACCCTACCAAAATATTAATAGCATCTGGGCACAGTCAGAGAGCTTGATAAAATGTATTGACTCTGCAGCTCCACAGAGTTTTTCTGCAGCAGGGGAACCATGTAGCAGTATCTGTGACTATTAAGGAATGCAGAGTTAGACCACAGGTAGTAGAAGGGTTATGCTCAAAAATGTAGAGTGCCTGAGGCCTGGTGGCACAGTTACACAAACTACTCATATATTGCAAATTTGTGACCACGTGCCCTAAAGGAGGAGTTACACACTTCAAGAAGTGTTTTTATGGACTTCTTTTCCTAGTGCAAACATAGGATTTGTGATCCTGTCTTGGTCTTGTTGTTCATACTCTTTCATATCAATGGATATTCGAAGTCTCAACAGTTATTGTGGTCTTTTATAACTAAATATAAAAAGATAAGAAGCTAAATAGAAATCAGAAGAAAATTGAAGCAAAGGTCAAAACACTATTACAGGTCACAAATGTTTGTAAATTGAAATGGGAGATGTACTGAGTATTACCTATTTTTTTTCTTGAGAACAAGCCAAAGTAAGGTGAATTGCTTATCCCGGAAGGGTCGTCATTTTCATTTTCACATACATCTGGTACAAGATCAGTCCACAAATAAAGTAGCTGCATATTTAAGCAAATTTTCTGATGGAAACTATTTCTGAAGCATTTATGTTTTATGAAGCTGCCCTAAAACAATTAGTTCTTGTTTAGCAGAAGTGTTTAAATGGAATGCTTTACTAATGTGGCTGATGCTATAGTTACTGCATTTCGATAAGACAGAATTGTTCAAACTTGTTCCTCCCCCCCCTTAAGTTGGGTGACATGTTGAGGCTTTCTTCCCATTCAGAAAAGAAGTATTTGAGCCTTCTAGGGAGAAGTATTGTCTTTGAGAGTGTTCTATTTGAGATGTCTCCTAAGCCTGTTACTAAAGTATGTGTTTAGCAGTGTTTTCCTGCTAGGTCACATTGTAATAGGCTACTCGTCAGCCTAAAAATTTGTATAGAAAAATCAGGTTTGTCTGAATTTGGAGTTGGTGTGAGCTTGTGCATTTCCACTGTGGCTGCTGAACCAAGTTTGGTTGTGTTAGTCACTGGGATTGGGGCAAAAGCAGCTAGGAGCAGTGTGTGTTTAAAATACTGCTGGAACTACATCAATAATGCTGGATAAGAAGAGTAATAAACCTTTGCTTTTGTTTGTTTGTTTATCTGCTGGTGGTTGTTGTTGGGTTTGGATTTTTTAATTTGTGGGTGAGGAGGTTCAGTCCCCATCACCACAGCTCAAGCCGTCTCCTTTTTTCCCACTAGTTTGGAGAATTAGTCAGATAGATCAAGTTAGCGAAATAATCCCACCAGCAGTCCATATTTACTTAACAGGCCATTTTGTATTCGGGAACTTGCAGAAAATCCTATCTTCACAACCAGTGCCTGAGCACTCCCAAGCAGGTATAAGGTATGCTGCAACGTAGGGGAATATAATTTGCAAAATATCATATGTATTATTCACTGTCTGCAGAACACATTCTATCACCTTCCCACGTACTTCTACCTCCACAGCTCCAAAAGGGCAGGGGCAGATACCCGTATGTGAAATTCCCCCACTTGCCTTCCAAAAAGGAGCTGTGCTGTTACCCTGAAGCTGTGCCCCAGTAGGTCTTATCACTGTCATACTGAGTTCAGTGAGAACTTTGCTATTGACTTTGGTGGAAAAATATTCTGACTTAGGAGAAAACCTTCCTGAAGCTCTTTAAAGATTCTTTGAGGATCATTTATACTTAGCTGGCACAATGGCATTGATGATTGGTGTGAATATTATTGTTGTAAAAATAGGGGTGAAAATACAAGCATAGATGCAGTAACCTTTTAACAACTTCTTCAGCTACGGGGACCAAAAAAAAGCAGTAATATCCCTTTCAGTCACATATCTGTAAGTTCACTCCTTTGTTCTTACAATAACTGGTGTAGAAGCACAAGCACACAAAAAATCCCTTCCTTGGATATAAACTAGTATCTTGGTGCTGTAATATTTATTCTGATTGTGTTACAGTGTAGCTGAAACAAGGCAAATTCTAAGGCAGGCAAATTCATATAGTAATGCATAAATTATACTCTGATGGTGCTAGGAGCGAAGAAGAATGATCTTAGAGTGAGTTTCTAGTAAAATGTGTCCCAGACACTGAATGAACATCTTGAAGTATGACCTGAGGCATACACAATGCTGTATCTAGCACAATTTACTTTTTAAGATCAAGTACATGCAGAAGGATGGGCGAAAATACACTCCAACTCTGCACTTGCATTTAAGCAAACAAATTAAAGGTTAGTGCTTCCTTTTAGGATTCTGGCAAAGGTTGCAAATTGTGCTAGATGGAACAGGAGAAAAAAAACCAGACACTGACTAGTGCCACAGTTGTTACCAGTAACTTGCTTCATGGTTTCAATAAGCTTGCTTCCTCTTTATTTTTCTCTGTGTTTCTCCATTTACAAATTTATAGATGATGATGGCTTCTTCTTTTGTAAAGTGTTGTACAATCTCTGGAAGAAAAATTGGTACTGAGTAGCAGGGCAGAAAGTTGAGTTTCCAGATTTTTTCAGGTTTTTTTTTGTTTTGTTTTAAGATTTATTACCATGGGTTAACTCCATCATAGGATAAAATAGCAATTGCATTGATTGTGGTGGTGGCACAATACTTGGCGAAAATTTTACTCCAAGGCTTAGTTTTATTTAGCATTTGTGAAGATCTAGAAAATACACCTGGTTCTTTCTCCAGAGAGGTGGATTTCATGTTGACCTTTAACATTTCATACCAAAGAGTCAAAACAAGTCACTTTCTAAACAGGTATATAAACAGTCTTTAAGGGTGTGTATTGTAGAACACAAATGGTGTTGCTATTCATGTGTTAACATATTTTGTTACACAGAATGTTATTAGAGTATAATAACACTTTGCTCTTCTATTGTGTACTTTTACAGGCATCAACTAACTACATTTTACAAACATTTCAGAACCAGTGTCACCACCCCCGTTTTGCAGATTGCAGAGTAGACCCAGGGATGTTCAGGTAAGACCAGATGGCTGGTGGCACAACCAAATTCAGAACTCCTGAACTTGCTGTAAGTTTTTATGTCACTGTTAAATTTGTTATACCAGCTACTTTTTTTGTTGTGGACCTAGTGTTTCATTCTTCCAACCCAGACTTTCTTCTTAACTCAGTGCTGTGCTAATACTCCCTGTGTTCTTCCTGTGTCTCTGAAAGTGACTTTTGGAAGGATGCATAAGCGTGTTCTGTTTGTGTTCTGAGATGTGTGAAGGTGACAAACATATTTATGCTGGTTCCAGGCATGAGCTAAAATATCCTACTCCTCAGAAGACTTTTCAGGAGTCTTCAGCTGAGCTCTCTATCCTGAGCTTCTTGCTCTAAAGTGATCTGGAGGGAAGCTGGTGTTGCAGCAGTGTGGCGTTTTGTTGGAGCACTTTGTAGTTCAGGTCCCAGGTTTTAAACTTGGAGTTTCTTTGTAGATCAATAACAAAGAGGCCTAATAACTGTCTTCTAAAACAGACAAGACTGAGAATCCATGGATCTTGTGCCTTCCTTTCTTAGACTAGTAATGTTCAGAGCTGTGGACCTCTATGCTGACCTACAGATTTAAGTGTGTTTCTCTTTCTCAGTTGGCACACAGTACTGAGCATGTGAGCACTCCATTTGAAATACATTTCTTGATACCTTGTTCATCTTCAAGTCCAACCATCTGTGTGCTATACTGTGAAATAGAATTATAAAAAGACAAGAAGATGATAAATAGTAAAAATCAGTAGTTACCAAGTGGCTTACTTCTTGGTCTACAGTGCAAGCCAGCACTATCAGGTTTTTAAGCGTTGTCCTTTTCTAAATGCTGCCAAACTTGCAACTTTTGGGCTGAGTTTTTCCTATGTTGGGTTTATCTTTCAGACAGGGGCCATGTAGGGATTTCATCTGAGGGAGATGGTAAAGAATTACTACCCAAAAAAATTAATTTCAAGAAAAGAAATGCTCTAAAAAAACCCTAAAAAATTCCAACCAAGCAAAAAATGGGGAAACAGCCTGTAGATATTAAGGAACTCGTCCTGAAGAATGCTGATCCTTTTTACCATCCAGATAATTGATTAATGTTTTTTGTTTGGTTTTTTAAGAATTGTACTTCAGTTGTGAAGAGGACAGAGATTTTTATATACTTGATTATTTTATGGTCTAGTCCTGCAATGCTTCTGCTGTAGCAGTCTGCCCGAGCTATTGCCATTGCAGGATTGAAGCCTTACATGCAGTTAATCTTACAGGGGTCTGATCATGCTCCAAGGTATTTTGGTGCAGATTTTTGGGCACGTGTATGTTTTGGGTAGGCTGTTGTGGCTTGGCATCAATGGAAAAATGGGTGAAGATGAATCACATTGTGGATTCTGGCTCTGAAAAAGAGGCTTCTCTTGAAAATGTGATAAGACTTGATACATACGGAAATTCTTATATTCTGTAACCTGAGTGACTTTTAGAGGCGTTTCTCAAGAAACTGAGACAATTAGATTCAGATTTTTTTCTCTTTTCTCCTCAAAATATGAGGCTGAAGAGTTGACACTAAAATGAGCTCAATAAGGTTACTTACAAAATTAAAACAGAATGGGTAAGCAGTCCAATAGTGTTTTGTCCAGTTACTATGAATGACTATGAATAAAGAATTTCATGTAACTTCTTGGGAATTTCCCTAAGCAAAAGTTGGCAAAAGTCAATAATGGTGGGTTGTTTTTTTGGGGTTTTTTTGCAGTATAATTAATTCTCCAAGAAAAAGGTAAAACAAATCTTACACTGACAGCTGAGAAGTAGTGTTTCAGATGGGACCAGGCTGATGCCATGCTGTGATGCTTTCTTATCCTGGACCGGATGCTTCTGGTTCACCAGAGAACTCACAACTTTAAGCAAAGTTCATGCTGGTCAGATTTCACTGTGTGTGTTCAGAATGCTGTGGATAACAGGGGGAACTGAAAATCATCAGGCACTTTTTCAGCCTGCAACTGCTAAGGAGTGCTGTTATTATCAGGTCCAATGCAGTTACACTCTCCAAGAAAAACCCTCCTCATCAGGATGTAAGAAGTGTGGCTATGGTGCCGCTGGTTTCAAATTATTTTGGAGGAATGAGGTAGTAGCTGAACTCCCTGGTACTGCAGTTTGACTGCTGTGAGGATGTAGACAATCAGAAAGTTATCTCGGGGATTTTCTCGCTGCGTTGGTTATACTGCTGAATATAAAACTACTGTAGAAATAATATGGGAATAAGAGGTTATGTCAGGATATTGCTCACTTGCATCACAGTGGAATTTCTTGTAGAGTCCTAATTTTCCTCATATGCTTTATGGTGTTACTGAGACTTGCAGGGGGTGTTAGATCTGATATCCATTCCTGTGCCCTAGAGCATGCTCTTTATTTTTGCTGTGTCCAAGGACTGAAGATGGCTCTTTAATACATGTTTGCAGTTATTGTGAAACTGGCTTAATGTCATGGTTCTCCAGAGCAGGGAGAAGACTGAACCAAAGAGTTCATAGCAAGAACATACCAGTGTTTCAAATACTCAGAGTGAGGTAAGAGTGTAGTGGTACCTGGGCTGTCCTTGCAAGGTAGGTGTTTGCTGTATCTAGGGCTGGTAGGGCATATCCTGTGGTTCTTATGCCCTGATCATCTGGATTGAGGATGCTTCTTGTAGAGCTGTCTGTCTTAGTTTCCTGTGGTGGAGATTGAGATGGGTAGAGACAACTGTGAGGAACATTTTGGTGTCTTCCAAACAGTCAGCACACAGATACAGCTCAGTCTGGGAGGGATTATTAGTACTAGGGCTGAGGTGTGCTTAGAGGTTGTTGTGGACATCTCTGAACCTTAGCTTCTAAGTTAACTGTGTGGCTACTAGGACTGAAAGAGTATATAGGGAAAGGTAGTGTAAGGGGGAAGAGAAAAAATATGGTGGCTATCAGAGACAGCCTCACTTGTGAATTTACATGGGAAGCTTGTGAGATGATAAAACTTACTATTCAAACAATATTTCTTCCCTCGAGTGTGCCATGCCAATTAGTTGCCTAATATTTTGTCAATGTTTCACTCTGTCAAAAATATGTTCTGCTTATGAATGAAAGAGGACATTCCTGCAGTATTTTTCACTGTGGATTTGTAATTATTGTTCTTGAGTTTATTCGTGAGCTACTAAGCCTTTTACTAGAGATTATTTGCTTGTAATGTTGGGAAGAGCTGTTCCTGTTTTGATTCTCACAGTTAGCATCAAGTATAGAGCATGGTAGATCCTCACTGGGTTCAGTGAAGTCATTGCGAGACGATGATGATGATGAGGGAAGGTAAAATATTCCTCAGAGCTCAAGGAAGTTACTGGATGCCAATTGATGATGAGGGAAGGAGCTCTCCCTAACTGTTCCTGCTCCCCTGTGCATCTGTAACAAATCACTTAGCTCTGGGTACAGAAAGGAGCAGGTTCATGGCAGCTGTTGATCGGGTTCATGGAGCAGCACCATCTGCACTCCTCTGCTTTTTCATTCTTGAGATCTGGTGCAGCAGAGGTTTTGCTTAAATTAAAAAAAAGAACCATATCTCTTCTCTATTGTTTGCAGCTGCTGTTGTCTTACTTCCATAAAGTAGGTGTGAGGAGTTACCCATGAGAGGGGCAGTACACAACATAGAAGACGTGAAGGCGGAGCTCCGTGGACTGCATCGAAAAACATCTTCCATTCCAATTTGAGTATTCTTCTTTGGAAAATTTCTCTCATTAGGTTAGTCATGCAGGATAGGAGTGGAGAGGGATGAGGAGAGGAAGAACATTAAATATGAAGTCAAATTGCAGTCAAAAATAATCACATGGAATCAGATTTTTTTTGAGAACTGGACGTGTGTTATCACCATATTAAAAGTTAAACACATGCATAATTCCTAAGGTGGAGGTTATTATATTGTTTCAAATTAACACCCGACTGTAAAGATTTTCAGCCTAATTTCTTATTATTTCTATGTGGAATCTATTTCAAATATGTGAAATTTACTGTGACAAGTATTTGATCATAGTGTTATTTTAAACTTAGATGCATCTGCTTCCAAAAGTTAAAATTCTTGACAGATACTTAAATATTTAAAGCACCCTCCATAAAATTACTAAATCCAGCAGTTCAACTATATAAACAGTGCTAGGAATAATGAACCCGAAAATACTCAAAATGGCAAACCCTCTCCATAAATATTTCTCTCTTATTTTAACATTCACCATGGTGAAACATGACAAAAGTAACTCCTTAGCGTTTGTTTTAACTGACTAGCTTGCTGCTGGAACAAGCTTTAAGGGAAATCCATGGAGTCCCACAAGGTGGCAGGAGCTAACTGTTCTATAGTAGAGCCGTGGCCTGAGGTGTAAAGTAAAGGTAGTAAATCGATTTTGCTAGTTGCATGCATTCATATCATGAACAAGTTAGACCAAAATTTCAAAAATTTGCCTCGTTGAGGTGTGTAGTTGACTTCTGAATAATTTGAGTAAATGAACAAGCTGCTATTCTCAAGGATCTTTGAAAGATAGAATTCAAGCATTCTTTCTTTGTCAACAAAAAGGATCTTTCTATTCACTTGGTGGTGATAATTTCATTGTAATGTGCATCATCACTGTGAATAGAGAGCAGGGATGAAGCCACGTAGGATCATGCTGGCATACAGGGTTCATAGTTTAACACACTGGCAGTGAGCTTCCTTAACTTGCAGACTCACCTTAATGTTGTGGGAATGCTGATCATGAGGTGCAGCACAGCAGCCAGGGCTGAGGGACTGTGGAAGTAAAGGCATTCTTTGCTGCTTCAGTGAGGCCATAGAAATGTTTTTCTTTGGCAACTGAAAAATTAAAACATCATTTAAAAGTATCCCAAGTTCAGGAATTACGGGAAGTAATCAGAATAGCTCATCCTAACTAGTGAGACTGTGTTTGCTAGTATGCAGAGCATGAGGCTGAAATTTAGTCCATTCTTTTCCCAGTGTTTCCAGTCTTTCTTTAGGGTGCTGGAGTTCTTGTTTCACCTTTTCTTGCTTTTATTTCCACTTGCCTGATGATGGTCAGTGCTCTCCCAAAATATACATCAGGATGTAAAGCACTGCAAATGAACAAGGGGAGGGGGAGAGGGGCAAGGTTAATCAACTGTGTCTCATCAAAGACATGATGTAGTTACATGCTTATGCTTGCTTAACCTTGCACTTTGTGTTCTAAGTCTCTTACTTTTGTAAAATCTCCCTGGCCTACCTTAGAAAAAAATCTGTGGACTTGAGGGTTTTAGTTGGTAGAGGCAATGCTGAACAAAATAATAGTAAGATGAAATGACTGGCCACAGAGTGTTGGCTTTGAGACTTGTTAATGTCTTGATTTGTGTTAAGAGATCTTATCTTAAATGAGTAGATGTCTATTTTTATGTTTTGAATGATAGTACAGATCTGTACATTGACAAGGTATATCTTGGAATTTGGACAAGCCTGTTTCTGTGGACAGGCAGTGCAGTTCATTAGGACTAAGGTGAACTTTAGAATAAGTAACTTTCTTAACTAGTAGACAGATACTGGGAATAAAAATAATTCAAGTCGTAGGAAATTTCAGTTTCTCCTGTCCCACTCAGCATCAGCTCCTTGTCATCATACTGTAGAAAAAGAATCCATGCATTTCTGATGGGCATATCTGGAATAGACATATGAGGTGAATTGTGAGAATTCCTTCATGCCTGTGTATGAAAGTGATGTTTCTTTTCCTAGCAACGATGGAAGCAACTTAACATGTAAAGTAATTCCATAGTGACTTACATATCTGTTGCACTTGCTTGCATTGTCCAGTATAACACCTGGACCCCATTTTACCAACAAGGGTGGGAGGACAGAATGTAGAAATGAGGCTGTTTTCAGCAGCTGTCATAAGGAAGTAGCAAATACTATTGTCTTGCCAAAATATGGGAGCCTAGAAGCATTTCTTTTTTATCCCCATGTTTGCAGGAATGCATGAAATTTAGGAAAATCTTTAGTTTTAGAGCAGACGTAAATGTTTTTTCTGAATGCAATAGATGATACTTAGAATTTCAAAGTGAAAATTTTGTGATTTCCAGTGGTTACACCTTTCACTTGCCTCTAATTTTAAAAGAATCTTAGTTCTTATGTAAACATCCTAAAATAATTATGAAAAAAGTAAATAATTAAGTAAGGATTCAGCATTTGATGAACACTCTACTGAAATCTGTTCTGTGCAGTTGAAGAGGTGCATGATGTATACATTTGTGTACCAGTAGGATTGGACTATCCATATTTGAATTCCTATGAGCTGTGAGCTATTAAGCAGTTACTGTGTACTGAAGCAAACTTAGCTCTATTTGTCATTACTTACATTCAAAATTTTCAGTCATGCAAATGAAATAGATGCTTCCTATTGCAACTCAGAGGCAACAAGTCACTTATGTTGAGTTGTAATACACAAACCCCACATACCTGTACATCCATATGACAAAACAAATAGTTTTTAAAGTTTAAGACAGAAGCTCATATATTGCCAAGATGTCTGTGTTCAACAGTGTTATTTAAGTGTGGTCCCTGTCCTCCACAAACATATGGACCTTAATGTGGCTTGTGGAGAGTTACCTACTACTGCACATTTGAAATAGTATAGCAAGGTGGAGTTTGGTTCTTGAGTTTCTTTATGCACAAAAGATCAGTGGTCTTGGTAATACCAGGGGTAGAAAGAGTAGTGCAAGTAGCTTGCTTAAATTCAACCACAGAATCAATACAGAAGTCAGCTTCAGAGTGTATATTGACACAGGCCTTTTTTGGCAGAGTGGTAGCTTTACAGTAGGATAGTGGATGCTGGGTGGTGTTGGTGACATACCTACTTTGTGGTGTTCTTAAACTTGTTACAGTGAACTGGGAGGCTTAGCAAAGATTACTGAATAGCTTGGCAATTGATAACAGGTGCTGTGTACCTCCAAATCAATCACAGTATTACTAGAGCAAATAGAGGTGAATAGGACTACACAGGCCCTGTGCTCTCCAATGTAAGGATCTTCCAGAAAACCTTTGGTCTTCTCTATCTGGCAAGCTCTGTCTTAAACGTCTCAACTCTTCTGTTGATTTTACTTAATTCAGGGACAATTGGGGTTGTCCCATCCACCAGATCTCCTACCGAGGTGCTGAGTGCTTTTTCTTCTCCATAACCATGGCAATGCAGGGCATCACTGTCCCCTGGTAAATGCCCAACTCAGCTAGTGCATCCAACCCCACAAGCAGGCAAAAATACACTGCCTGCTTGCTAACAAAACTAAGAGTTTCCTGCATGCCTCCCAAGTCTGATTTGGATTTGAGGGATATTGAGATCTCCAGGACTGGCTTTGCGGTATGCTGGGTGTTCTAAAGAAAATCTCAAAAGGTTTTTTGTTACCAACTTTTTTAGAAACACATTGTTAAAATGTGGCATTTTAATGTCCAACCTATAATCTCAAACCTTAAGGGTATGTCTACATTGTAGATTGCTGTTGTGTAGTTACCTGAATGTGTTTTCAGTAAGGTGGAACAAGTATCAGAAGTGGTTTGGCAGTGATAGCATGGAGCTCTGTGCGTGCTAATTTTACTCGAATGGAATAAGGGCAAATGAGCTCATAGAGAGCTGGGCTGGACTGCTGTAGTTTAGAGCTCCTTGTACTTGATTATTTGGTTTAAATCAAGTTTCTGTGTCTTGGAGCACACGGTTGTTGGAAGTGTCTAGAGCCTTTGGGGCTGTCACTGGCACTTGGTGCCATGTGCAGTGGGGGCACATCCTGGGCATTCCTTCAAGATGCAAAATTGGGTTAGGCTGCACTAGCAGCTCTTTCTGTACCAGCAAGTTGCAAATCCTGTTTATGGATTTCTTTTATAGCACTGAATGTTAAAACCAGTACTTTCCCTTGGGAAAGTATTATTCAATTAACTTGGTATTTATTTTCATAGAAAGTTTTGTTGCTGAAAGCGAAAACTAGTTGGGGATAAGATCTGCTTATTAGGAGGCTTGTTCCTCCACTTTACAGGAGTGGGGGAAGCAAGGGAGGATAAGTGTATTGCCTTTGGTGCTCAGGGTAGAATTTTTCCTCTGCTTTTCTACCTCTCCTGTATGTCCTTGGGAATGTATGTGAAGTACAAAAATAAGTCAAGACTGCAGCCAAGTTACCTGCATTCATCTAAAGTATCTAGTGTGTATCAGTCAATTTAGTGTCTGTTTAGTACTCATTGCTTAAGTAGATGAAGCTGGTCTTTTAGTGACTTGAAAGAAATCAGGTGTGTTCCAATTAAAAGAAGCTGCAAATGTGATAACTCACTAGTTAGTGCTCCGATTATTGGGCCAAGCCTTGTGGTATTACACCAGTATAATTCTCAAAGGCCGTATTTAACATTCTATCCCATCCTCTTAGAGAAGTTGTTAAAAACCCCAAACAAACAACAAACAAAACCCCAAACAAACAACAAACAAAAACCCCAAACCAGAATAATCAATATGGCATTTAGGCTGCTGAAGATTTAAAGAAGTGTCTGTTGACAGGGAATTATTCTGTCTGTGTAGTTCATACACCACATTTGTCTACAAGTGATGCAGTTACATTTACAACCCACCCCTTGACATCTAAGTCAGAAGATCAAGTTATAATAGTGGAATTCCTTCAATAAAAACATGAGCATTGGAGAAGATGTTGAACTTATCCAGGTGGCTTGTTATAGCAGCCTCTTTCTCCTAGAGGAGTGCACTTGCCCTTTCTCAGGTCTTCCAGCACCAAAGCTAGCAGTTGCTTTTGTTCTCCTTCCTTTTCCCAGCCCTTACCAGGCTGGGTTCCAGGTGGCAGCAGTGGTGGTCAGCTAGGTGAGAGACACAGGGAAAGAACTAATGATTCTTCTAAAGTTTAACAGCAGCAGCTGGAAGTTCTGCTGTCCCCACGGGCCCTCGTACCTTTCTGTGGCAGTTTAAGATGCATCAGTAGCAAAAGGAGCAATGGGTCAGCTCTGAAGCTGCTGCGTTTCTCAGCTTGGGGTTTTCATGTAAAGAGCTGTTATTGTTAACCTGTGTTTAACCTTAAGGAGTGGAGGACAGATACAGGAAGATGAATTTGTGTTACTGGCAAGCCAGCATTGTACCCCACCACCCAGAGTGTTCATTGCTCTTCTGCATAGACCAAGAACATAGTGTGGCTCTTGAAAAAGTTGCATCCTTTGGTAGTGAGTGGCTTGGCTTAAGCCTTTTCTTCCTGCCAGTTAAAAACATAAAACTTGCTTCTGTATTACAGAAGGACAAATATGTTGTTACTGTCTTTATACTAATGTGAAGGTTGACATCTGTGTTGATTGCATTCATGCTGGAGTGGCAGGAAGAGACCTGACCCTCTTCTATGATGTGCCACATATTTTAAAGCACATTTTTAATGTGTTTTAAGCTTGAGGGCAAGAAACCTGTATGGTTTTCCTTGATGAAGAGGTTTGCTGTGTTTATATGTGCATCAGTCAGCACTTTACATAGTGCATTGACTTTGGGTGGCTGAACAGAGGATGTGAAAATGTTTGGATTTGGGGGGTTTCCTTAGGGAAGGTTGCATGTTTGAAGTAAAAATGTTGGTTTTGAATGTCGGTAATCTGTTTTGTATTCTTTTATAGTAAAATGCATTGTTACATAATGGAAGCTTTTTTTAGCTTTAGAGTCCTACACAAACACTGAGGAGAAAACCACAGTGTCATATTTGGGTTTGATTGAATGAGAAAAATGACTCATTTAGTTTTAGATAGTATGCTGACAAAACAGAGAGAAACTCTTAGAGCAGATCATGTGATAGCCAGTGATTCACTCATCCAGCTTTGGTGTCAGGTCTTGGGGTTAGAGTGGACATGGTCATGAGAGACATTTCAGCAAATGTTTTGCTCTGGTGTAGGAAACCCTGAGCAACATTTACTACTGGAGATGAAATGATACTTTTTTTTTTTTCCCAAAGCAAGTTTGCAGTTAGCCAGAGCTAACTATTGGTTTTGCAGCAGCACCTTGAGTTCAGTTTGTTTGCAGTCATTCAGAGGAAGTAGTTGTTGATAAAACAGAAGAGCCGCTAAAGATTGGATGACATCTGGGATTTTTATTTTACTTTGTGGATTTCCACGTTGGGTACTGTGTCAACATGGTGCTTTCTTGCTGGCTATCACCCCCCCCTCCCTCTTGTGTTTCCGGGGAGGAGTCCTCTGTCCTTGCTCACAGCTGCGATGGCCTTGGCTGGGGCCAGCTGTCCTTCTAGCAGCTCTGCTTCCCAGGGATGGCTGTGCCAGGCCTGACTGTGGTGTGTGCTGGTGTGTCCCTGTGGAGAGACAGGCATCCTGGGGCAGGGTGAGGTGTCTGGTCCTTCTCTGCCAGAGGGCAAGGGTGGGAGGGGAAGCTGTAGGTTAAAATAACGAGAGGACGGTTAAAGGTCAGGATGGGTTTGCTCTTGTGTAAAACTGAATGTGAAAGTTATTTCACTGCTTGCTGCCCTGCTTGCTTTTACAGAAAGCATGTTTATGGAGAAAGATAAAATCAGGATATGCCAGGAATGGGGTGGCAGCCCACCTGCAGGGACTTCACATCTCCTCTGTGCTCATTCCCTCTCTTGCTTGGTGCTGCCACAGAGACTGATCTTATTTCCTGATGTGGCTGGCACAGCCGCCAGTTATCCACAGATGTGGGAAAACCACTATTCTTTAAGTCACTTGCCTGTGTTCAGTCTTGCCCACTGTGTTCCCCAGCTTCTTCCCATGACTACAGTCTGTCAGATTTTTGGCCCTTAAGTCTGAAAGGAACAGATCATAGATCACAGAGCCTAAACCAAAGATAAACTCCGGAATTTTGGCAAATGTGGTACCAGTTGGACTAAGCTTCAAAATTCTGAGCTCTTATTCTAGTGCTGAAATCTTATGTTACACTTGGTCACTGTCTTACTGCTAAAGAAATGCCAGACTTGAGCTTTCAAATGTGCAAGCTAATACTGTAACCTAAAGAAAATCACGGATCTATCCTGAATGCAGAACTCAGGGTGCTGTAGAGGTTTTCCATCATGAAAATAAAATATTTTTGTGTGTATCAAGATTTTAATTCAGTGAAGTACCTGGCAAAGGAAGTATGAAGCTGGAGGAAGTTGCTTTTTCTGAAGAAAAAAAATGACAATATTTGGCCCAAGCCCTAAAGGATTCTGTGAAAACAATTGCACATAATCTGAAGGAAATAATTCAAATAAATGGTTGTGTGTAGTGGCTGTTTCTAATTGGGCTTGATGTTTTATCACAGTTAGTTTTCCATTTAGGAGGGAAGATGGGAACTATAAAACTTGATTCAAATTAGCAGAGTGAAATAGCTTTTTTTGCAACTGCTCTTTGGACCTTTGTATCTCTTTTAATAATATGCTTACAGAATATTGTTGCAGTACATCCAGGAAGAAAATAGGGATGATCTAAGAAGCATGTGTCTCTCTAATAAAGTGTTTCTGATAGGAGAATGAGAAAATACACAAGATTATACTAATGCAGTTTTCTTTTTGAAAGTCTGTTTTGCATTTTAATTTCATGAAGAACAGCTCTCATTATTCTTCAAACAAAAACTAGACAAAACCCTCCTAATATTAAGAAATTTTGCTATTGGAAATGGGTTGGGGGTTTTGTGCTACTGGTAATCTGTGATCTTACACATGAGAAACAAACTTCTGCATCTCTAAATTTGCCAGGATCTAGTTCTGGTAATAAAGCTAAAAAGGAGGGAAACATATTAGGATTTTATTCTGCCTCATTGTACGTAGTATCTGAGTGCCTTCCACCTATAGCAGAGAAGAACTGGGATTTAAGTTCTCAGGATAACAGTGTGGGGGAGGGATAAGATGGAGCAGCACGCTGCTTATGGTAGGATTTTTGGCTTGGGTACTTTACGCATTATTTACGTGTGACATTTGTACCTGAAGTTGTTCTGACACTTGTGATGTATGGATGTGTGTAGCAGGTAATGGGGCAGTGGCTTCCCGGTGGCAGAAAAACTGCTGTTAATGTGCTACATAGCTCAGAAGTGTTTTCTGTGCCCATATGAAAATGTTCAAGACAACTTCTAAGAAACACTGAGATCTAGGAATTACTCAAATGGTGATTCTGCTGTTTCTGAATACACAGATTGTTGATGGTGTTTTTGGAATGTTTTATCAATTAATTTCTGTTGAGTGTTATACTAGCTGTGTTGTATTGCAGAGTTATATAAGCACTGGACTGGGAGATTGTATCCATTTTGAGCTGAGTAGTGACTGTGTCTAGATTTAGTGATAAATATTGTATTTCTTCATGGGATTGAAATAAAATAGCTTCGGTGCACATTATAATTTATTGATATTGCTGCAAACTATGTGTATGTGAGCACAATTCTTTTGTGACTTCTACGCAAGGTAATTTTACAACAGGAGACTAATATTGCAGAATTGACTGACTGAGGAATTGTTTTCACTGTCAGTGAAAACCAGGTTAAATTTTGGAGTATTTTAATTCTAGTCTCAAAATGTTTGTTTGTTTCATTGGTTCTTTGGTTGTTGCTGTTATATTCTCTGCTGGTTAGCAGGAGGAAGTTTTCAATCATTCAAGATCCATCAGTGTTATTTTTCCCTTTTTAACTTCTTCCACCAGGTTTTCTCCATTTTGGTCAATTTCTTAGTAACTTGACTGCTCATGAAGTACTTGAGTAGCAACCTAGGAGGGGTCATTCTGTCATTTGAGTTCAGGCAAAGATAGATGTACTGATGGACTGAGTAAGTTTGTGTTCAAAATCTTGGGCTGACTTTGTTTTTAAATAAATACAGAGACAGTTTGGTGGCTGATCTCCATTTGTCTTTATTGTAGGGGGTGACAGGTCATAAATTTTCACATATGAATGAACTTGACAACTGTAGTTTAAGCAATATAGAAATTTTGAGTTAATTTAAAAACAGTTCATAATATCTACTAGATTTGGAATTCCCTGGACTTCTAAGTATATGTGAATGAGTTTAAAGTGTGTACACTTGTAGGTGCTTGCTACTTCCCACTTCATGTCATCTTTCTATCTTTGTCTAGTAGCTAAAGATTGGTTATATATTAGATGATCTCTTTTCATGACCATTTTCAAGCTTTTAAAAAGTGTATTCTCCCTGTGGAGGGGAAAGAAAAAAGGAAAAAAAAAAAAAAGCTGACACAAAGTAGCAGGTTTTCAGCTTTTTTTTCTAAATTACTATAAAAACACTGAGAGTCCTGTTGATGATACAAATGGCTGAAAAAAAATAATGTAAGTCTGCCAACAGTGGACTAATGTTCTTAGTTACTTTTGCAGACCTGTAGGAAATAAAGACTGCAGTGTAAAAACTGCTGGTCTAGTGCTGTATGTGTACCCAAGTTGGAGACCTCTGGACAGGGTAATAGTGTTCACCAACAAAGATAGTGACAGCAGCCACTAACTGTTCAGTAGCATAAAGCACAACTGTTATACTTTGAGAGAATGGTTGCCTAATAATGACTTTAGCAGTCCTGCCCCTGAAATCCTGCAAACAGTAGACTTTGATTTTAAAACGTGCTTATTATTTTGATGACCTCAGTCGAGGGAACTTGAGAGGGGCAAAGAAGTAGAGAGTAATTATTTGAAGATGCTATGGTAGTTTCTTAAGGAAGTTTCTGGTGTAGAAAGACAGGTTTAAAGAAATGAAGCTTTTTGTAGTGAAAGCAATACTTTAACTGGTGTCTCTCCAACTTTTTCTATGTATGACACCTTAAGGCCTAAGTCCCTTCAATATTGAAAGACTGACAGAGGCGAAGATTTCAGAATATTTATAAAAATTGATAGCAAAATAAATGATTGCATGTTACTTCAAAACACATACAAGCATTTCAGTTGGTGATCAAGTCAAGATAGTGTAAGTTAAAGAAGTGCATTTGCTGTTAAAGACGTGTTGCTGAAGTTATAGATGTGCCTTAAGTGTTTGGGGTCAACCTCATAAACTGGTAAATTATTTTAATTTACTAAGAATACTCTTTAAAGTGCTTCTGGTGTTCTCTAAGTTGGTGGGTTAAATTGTCTTGCGGGTGTCATCTCAGGAGTGCCAGAGATTGCCTTTCTGTATCTAGTTAAATACTCACTGCTGGTGTACTTGTGTACTTGAACTGAAGAAGCAGAGGGAGAAGGAGGGTGGCACACTGTAGCAACAGCATCCTTGGCCAGTGTTTGTGAGAACTGAGAAGTGTGCTTTCAAAACTGAGTACCAGTTTGGATAGCAAGGGAAAACCAATACTCAGTGCTGTAAAATCTCTCTTCTGTAAAGCAAGTAGGAAACAGCTTCTCTGAAATACAGGGAATAATCCTGGGATTAGAGGTGGTCTTGGTGGACTCCTTTATCTCTGTTATGGTGGACTCCCATAACTGTATGTGATGCTGTAGAGGTGTCAGGTTTGATTTGAAGAGAAGCCAGGCATTTATGTAACAGTAATTAAATCAGAAAAGGTTTGGGACTGTCTTTTGCTGCTACATTTGAAGTTGAGCTCTTCCTTATATCTTAACCTTGCTTGCTGTTGAGCCACGCACCACCTCAATATTCCAGACAGATTTTGGGGATTATTGGTTTTAATAGTCACAAAATATGTTCAGATGGGTGTATAAATTACATTCCTACTTCTGATATAATTCTGCCTTTAAATTATATCTTAGTAAGGAAGCAGGTGTATGTCTCTTCAGTGTTAGTATTGTTTCCTCAAAAAGAACAGACGAGTTCCGAGTGTAAAACTGGAGTGTCTCAATTACTTGGACAAAAAGGGATAAAGTTGCCAAATTACACAGGCCTGAGCACTAAACAGCATTGAGATTAAGGTCGATAGGATCTGGTGTGTTGCAGGCCTGCCTGCATGCTGAGATTTAGGCCACCTTTAGTCTGCTCGTGGCTCTGCCAGCACTGCTGCAAACACCTAAAGGTACTGACTGCTGCAGTGAGGCTTTGCATCCTCTCAGAGCGAGCTGATGACTCCATCAGAGTAGCTGTAGCTAGGGATGTGTGTCTGCATCAGTGACTTGTCTGCTCACAGCCTGAGGAGGTAATGTAACTGCAGTCACCAAAGGCAGGATGTTAATGGGGAAGGCTGAAGACAAAAGACGTGGGTCCCATCTGTCCACTTTTGCAAGTGAAGGCCATCGAGCTTTGCAGAGAGGTAGAGAAAGATGTGTGATGATGCCTCTAGCTCAGTCTGCCTTTGACTGGGGGCAGAATATAGGACATCCTTTGAAACAGTGTCAAAAAGTGAACAGGACACAGTGAGTTTCAAAGGAGTCATTAAATCCTTTGTTAAAAGTTGCTGGTTTATATAATCTCCTGTAGCAGGATTTTTCAAATGTGAGTTAAAGACATCTACAGGTCCCTGTATTGAGCAGGCAAGAGAAAATGCATGAAATAAGCAGAAAAGAAAAAAATGAGTTGGCCACCTCGCTGCTCTTTTTCCTTCTTCTGTCACTACTAGTGTCCAGGACATCAGACAACATTTTCAGAAAGTGTAGGAACTGGGCTTGAACTCTTGTACTGTTTTGTTTGGTCCTCTGCCCCCTCTGTACCCTCCACTGCAAAATGCCTGCAGATCTTGCCATGCAAAGCTAATGAGGCAAAACATTCGGACCTGAAAGAGAGCCAGACCATTGTCTAGGTAGGAATATTCTCCGTGGAAATCTACGTGGTCTCATTTAGAAGAACTGTGAATGCATAGAGATCGCCTGCTTTTTTGCCCCGAGGTATAGATCAGGTTCTGGCCGTGTGTGTGCTGGGAAGATCCATTGGCGTGCTGTTTTCCACTACAGGTTTTAATTCTTCTCTGGAAACAACAGCTGATGGCTCCCGTGGTAGTCAGTCCACCTTGCCTTGTGTCTTTTTGGCTTTACCTCGACACTTTGTTTTCCAGGCTCTCGTTTATTTACGATGTCACACATCTCTCTGTTTTACACTGGTTTTTGTAATGCTGTCTTAATGACGGCATTTATTTTTATTTATTTTATTTATACCTCCATCAAAAGAAGTTAGTTAGGCACCAAACATGGCAGCCCCGTTTTTTTTTAGACGACCCCCACCATCGGTTGTTTTTTTTTTTTAAGTCGCAGGAAGAGTTAGTTCCCTCCAGCAGGGGAGAGCAGGTTCCTTGCATCCTTCTCCGTACGCAGGACCCGTCGTTCCAGGCCGGCTCCGGGCTGGACGTGGGCTCAGCCGTACGGTACGAGTTGGGAGGGGGGGGTTCTGCGGGGAAGGAGGTGTTGGGGACACCGGGAAGGTCTTGGATGGGGAGGGGGGGTTTGTGGCCGGTGGCGCAGGGCCGGTTACCTGCGCGCTGACGTCGGCCCGGGCGGACGAATTGGGGAGGGGGGGGGGAGGGGGAGGGGGCAAATAAGAAGAAAAGGGGGGAGAGGAGGTCCGTGTGTGTGTTTTGGGGGAGTGGAAAAGGGATGTCTGTGAGGGGGTGTTGTTATCCGTAAGGCAGGTATTTCGGTCAGGCGGCGGTGCCGAGCTGTCACCGCGAGTCCCTGCGCCGCTGCTCCGCGCCCCGTCCGTGCGCCCGCCCCGCCCCGGCCCGGCCCTGCGACCCGCGCCGCTGAGATCAGCTTCCTGCTCCTCCTGCTCCTCCGCACCGCGATACTCCTCCCCTGAAAGAGTTATTTTCATCGGTCTGGAGTTATTTTTTATTATTATTTTTTTTAATGGGTGGCTGCAGGCTTCTTTTTGTTTGGTTGGTTTTTTCGTGGTTTGTTGTTTTTTTTTCTTCTCTGACAAGCGAGCACGCCGAGCTGGAAAAAGCGGCATCGCGGTGATTTTGTTCTGTTGCAGCGAAGCAGAGCTGTAGGCAGAATGGTAGGCAGCTGCACCGAAAACATTTCTGTGCCAGCTCTGTGACGGTGGAAAGCGAAGGAGGTGAGTGCCGCTTCCACGTCGTCGCGGAGTTGTTGGAGGTGGAACCAAGAGTCACGACCTGTGCCGGGCTCAATAACAAGAAATGAGCAATTACGTTGTTATGCTCTCTGGTTAGATGCTTGTGCTCCTACTAATACTGTAATGGAGTATACTCAGGAAATGATGGATTTCGTTGGAGCAGAGAACTGTAAGTCAATGAAAGTTTATAGTGGCTAAACTTGGTTTTCTTTTCGTTGAAAAGTGGAGATGCACGGGGCACAGACATGGCCATTAAGGACAGAGTATAAAGGTAAGGTTAACTCTAAACAGCTTACAATAGAAAAAGCACTCTGATAGGTAGTTTCAGAACTTTCAAATAGATTGAAGAATGCCAGAGACTTCCCAGTGATTTCACTGTAACTGTGGATCCAGAATAATGTGGTGTATGTGAGGGAATAACATGATTTATAAAGTGTGGAGGTAATATATATATACCAGAATTCATATTTTCATGTGTATAAACACAGGAAAAACAAAAAAGGAAAAAAAAAAAACCACCAAAATTAACCTTACAGTTTATGAACATCCCACATCCCTCAGGATGGAAGCTAGGTTGGTTGAGCAAAAGCAGATTATTTGGAAGAATATCTCAGTTGCAACAAGACAACAATTTGTGTAGAAATGTGTATTCTTACATTATTGCAGTATCTTAAATTTTTAAAATAATTTTTCTTTATGGAGTGAAGAATGTTGGTATCACAGTTTCACTAAGCAGCTCTCAGCTTTGTAAATAGGTGAGCATCATTCTCTGTATGCCTTCTAATGGACCTCTACAACCATTAATCCCTAACTGGTGGCAGGTTGCTACTTCCTTTGTGTTGTGGTATTGTTCTTTTGCTGCCTTCTCAATACTGCCTGTTAATAGTCAATTTAAGGGGACAATTTTGTTCATTCTGGCTTTTGTGCCCTTAGTGATTTTTCAGAGGACTCTAAATAAGAAGCCACTGAAAACATAAAGCTGTGGTGGGCCAGCAGGCTGTTGGATACTGTCCTCATGGCCACAGGGCACTGCTTCAGGTCTGAGCTGCTTCCCAGATGACAAGAGACAACAGGAACAAATTAAGGATCCTGTTTGGGATTACGGGAGATCTGATGTGTCCCAAGCTCTGAGGCCTGACCAGAATCGAATGTGATTGTGATCCAGAGTGTGGAGTGCTTTGAGTAGCTGTTTTTTGTGATACTAAGTTGAATTTACTGGTTCTTCTACAAAATGAAACAAATTTAGTCTTTGATTAGTTGTGGGAGTGGGGAATACTTCTCTTGCAGTGAAATTCACCAGTAGCTCAGCTGAAGGTAGTTTGTGGGAAACTTCAGTTTAAGTTCGATGTGTTTTAATGGAAAATGAGAGTAGTATGGTAAATTAGAGACTGGGATTTGATTTGTGGCAGCATTTTTGGGTGTGACTTGGTGTAAATTAACACTGCTGCTTTTAATTGTTGGGCAAGTGGGAGTGTGTTTTCTGAAGAGTGTGTTGTATTACAGGGCCACCAGTTACCGCTGGTAGTTGTACTGCTTTATAGGTAAATACTTAAGGTTCAAAAGAAAAATAACAAACCACTTCTATTGCCCAGTTTGTGGTAGTGATAGAAGAGTACAATATAGGAAATAAAAACAAAACTTTCAGCCATGTATGGCCCTGCATCTTTCGTATTTAGTTACAGGTGCTGGTTATACTACATTTAGTGGTTTTGCCTTCATGCAAACTGTAGGTTCATTGCTGCTGAATCTAGTTCTTGCCATATACCTGTGCTTAAGAAACTAACCCTGTGTTATGTCATTACTCTGAGAGATAAACCATATGTAAAAACCGATATGAACAGCACATAAAATATATTAGAAAGATGATGCATGCCTGTATGTCTCAGTGTGCTGATCCTAAAGATAATTCTAATGCTGATGTTTCCATGAGAAATGCATGAAAAATGTACTTAATCCTACAGATGCGAATGTCTTCCCAAGTATCCAAGTCTTACATGTCAAAATTGCTACCTTTTTACTTGTGTTCTGCCAGCAGAGAGAATGTGAACACAGGCATGATGTTAAGCATTAAGCATAACACCTGCTGGACTTCTGTGCTGTTTTTCTCATTTTGTACTTATTTTGAAAATTTCTGATTGATCAGAAGCCACTGCAAGAAGTCTAACCTGCATCAGCAGAGTCAAGGTTTCCTACTGATTTGCTGCTGACAGCTAGGGTCAAGGCATTTGCTACTTCTCTGTCACACCTTGGCAACCTGGCTGTCTGTTAATTTGTGGGAATTTTTAAATTTATTTTGGAGTGCTCTGAAGGGAGATGGGAAGTACTGTGTGCAAGTTGGATCTTTCCTTGTTGGAGAGATCACAAGGTTATTAATAAGTACACTCTATTTGTAGGCATGAAGGGTATGGCTCCCAGAGTCTTTTTTCTCCTTCAGTTCATTACATGTGTAATTCTGACCCCATCTTCAACATAGACAGAAGATAAAATATATTGTCTGAACTACAGCTCTCAGACTAAGACTCTCAGAAGTAAGATTTCTTCAACAGAGGTAGAAATGAAGCACCATGTTAAATGGCAGCCCTGCCACAGAAAGAGTCAGTCCCAGCCTCAGACACTTTCATCCTACCCCATGGGGTCATGCTAGTGTTTTTGCAGTTGTGTAGTGAACTGGACTGACCATAGGTAAAAATTAATGTGGTTTATTAGCTTAACTTTTTCTGTCCAAGGATAGAACTGACCACCATTGGGTGGATCATATATTGTGTCATGAATCAGATCAGAGAACTGAGCAGCTTTGGTGGCCCAAAAATGTAGTCCAGGAATGTGATGAATAGAAGAAGGACAAGGGACAGGACTGCTTTTGGCTTCAGAACTGGCTTATGCTATCTTACTACTTGTCAAAATAGAGCCTTAAGGGCAGGCTAAGTAAAATGCAAGAAAAGGAGGATGTCTCTCCAGAAATAGACCACTATTGTCAATATTTCTTCTACTGGGGACATAAGCATCTTTTAAATGTAATTTTGCAGTCTGGGTAGTTTCCAGTCCAGATAGCATCAGTTAGCTACTGATGCTGAAGATAACATGTCTAATTGGGAGGTTGCTTTTATCTTTCTCCTGTGATCCTTTCTGAAGTAGGTGCTTCCTTGCATAGCTTTCCTTTGTGTGACCCAGCATAGCGTGCTACATGCCAGGCTGTTCTTAAAAGTTGCATGGGACTTTCAGTTGAGTGTATTTGGTAAGTGGTTTTAGGAAGGTAGCTCCATCTAGATGCAGAATAGCAGTTTACTACAGATTCAAAGTGCTGGTTAAATCTAAGTCCAGAGCTGATGCTGCAAATGTTCATATGATCAGTTACTCGGAGATTTTGACTAGTGGCAGAGAAGATACCTTCTCCTCCAGTGGTTTGTAAGAAGAGTATGTATCTGTGACCAGTATTGTAGTATTTTTTGTATGTTTTTTTTTAAATAGCAGGGCTATTATTGTTGCTTCAGTGTGATTTGTGGAATTTGGGAAATATTTGTTAGTGGTTTAAAAGCTTTAGTTATGTGTGTTAGGTGCTGGCAAAAAGCAGGGATAAATATTTCTACATTAATTCCCTGGGGCTGTGTTTTGGCTACAGTAGCAGAATGGTACATCCCAAGGTAAAGATCCTGTTTTGAGATGTGATAGTGTGCATTTGTTCAGAGCCTTGTTACCCTCTGTGAGACTGTCCAAGTACAGAAATTCGTGCTAGTGGATTTTAACAAGGGATTACAGGATTGATGTTTGCTTGATTGGAAGTTGTTCAGATAGTGAAACAGTGGAAAATACCATCTCTACTGTTCCTCTTAGCAACCAAAGTAAACTGAAAGCCTATAGCAAAATGTGGCACATTGACTCTCCAGATTTTTTGGGTAACACTTTTAGAGTACAAGAAGATACTGTTGAATGAAAACTTTTTACAAAACAAAGCTGTATTGGTGGGAAAGGAACAAATGGAGTGATAGATTCAGGATGAGGAAAAAAAAACACAACACCTTACTTAAATGTTCCTATGAAGCTTGCACAGCACAAAATTCAGTTGGCTATTACAAAGCCAGAAGGATTGAAAGAACTACCTAGAATCCTAAGCATAAAAAAAAATAAATAAATTGGCAGTTTGGTTTTATTATATCTTTCTTTTGGAGGGAAAAACGAATGTCTGTCCTCTTCCTGTAAGTGGAGAAGCTAGTTAATGAGAGAAAATCCAAGAATAATGCTTTCTTTATTAGGCAAATTATACCAAAATACAAGGGACCCGGCACATCAGGAGTTGATGCAGCTGGGTCATGACCATGGTTCTATAAGTACACAGCTTCTGCTGGTGAGGAGATGGAGTTACTGCACCTGTTGCAGCATCTTCTAATAGTGTTGTAGACACCCTCCTTGTGGACATCCTGTAATGGCAGCAACATCCTCCACAGGCTTCTGTCCAAGATGGTACTGGGTGAGCTTCACTGGGAAGCATAGTCACAGCGGGGAGGGGGTGGTGCCTTGGGACAGAGTCTCCTCTCATGGCCAGCTAACCTGAGTTGAAACCTTGGCACTGTCAGAGGTTTCTCAGATGTAAAATTCAAGTATGGCAGAATGTGTCTTTTTGTAATGGAGACTAGTGTTTCCATATAGTGTTTCCATAGTGTTTGCAGGGAGTATTTTTTTTTTTTCTCAAAAGTAGTCCCAAAAGATGCTACTGCAAAAACCTGTGCATTTTGTCTAAAAGTGAACAGAATCCACTGCAGAGTAAAGTTACTCAAAATGGATGCCTCCCCTTTCACCTGCTATATGACTGCTGTAAGGTAAAGCGGGTTTTATGATATCAGGAGGCTAAAATATTTTCACATTGACAGGGTATCTTCATGTAGATGTTCAAGCAAAACGTTTGTTTCCCATACCAATTCAAAAGTGAAACTGTAAAGAGAAGTGAAAATGGTGGCACTTTTCCTTTTTCCAGCTGGCTACACAAATGTATTTTTTAAATTTAAAGTAATAGTAATGTAGCTGTAAGTGTTCCATACTTAGCTGAACTACTTTCTTTTTGTGACAGGTGGTGCCACTTGAAGCCTGCTACTATATGGAGTAAGTCAGAGGTTGCAGTTGAGTATCCAAACACTTGAAAGTTCCTTGGGTAAAACTGCAAGCAAACTCCATGTGGGCCTATGTGCATTGAAAAAATCTCAGTCAGAAGTAATACCTCCCATGCTGGTGGTGCTTAAGAAGCAGGTTCTTGTTAGTCAGGACCAGTAGGGAGTTACTATATCTAAGTTGTTTCCTCCCCTGTCAAGGCTGCAAGAAGGCAACCAGTTAGCCAGGCCCCATTTGAAAAAGACCACGACATGCTCCTAACATTAATCAGGTCTTCCCATCTGTCTTGTTCGTGGTTTATTCAGAAAGATAAAGCGAGTAAGTCTGTGGCAGAGGATTTCAGAATCAGATGGTGGGCTGTCACTGAATGTCTGACTGATTCTCTGGTAGGTTCCACTAGAGCTCTGAATTTCGAATTTCCACGTGGAAGTGTTCACTGCAGATATGGATGTCTGCTCTCTGGTGGACCTCTTGTGAGATGAGGAATCCAAACTGCTGCATCAGTAAAGTGGTGATTAGGCAGAGGAAAAAGAGGTACTTTCCAGCTGAGCTTTCAAAATAAGTGAATATATTTTAAATATTATCACCAATTTACACTGTTGCTTCTGATTAAATTTCCTGCAGTATGGGTTGACAAATGCACATAAAAGCAGATAAATCTTTTGCTCCTGGCACTTCTGAGAGGTATTTCAGTTTGTCGTGCAGGTCAGCAAGCTGAGGAAGATAGGAGGGCAAGGCCCTTAGAGAAAAGCATCTTCAGTTGACTGATACTGCTTAGCTGATTTCAGCTGAGTAAGGTGCAAAGAGGGGCTGTGTTGAGATGCTTAGGCTTCAGTCAGTGATGGGTTTGTTTGAAGGTGATGAGCCTGCTTGAATTATACCTGGAATTAATTCTGTAAAATTGTGCCGTCTCTGGGAGGTGATTATAATACTCCCCTTAGTGAAACAGATGTTGGTGGGTGGGGGTTAGCAGCTGCCCAGCTAACCAGAGCTCCTAAGTAGTCTGTGATAAGACCTTTAGGAAAGACAAATTATGGCTGTCTTCTGGGGTAATAGGAGTCTGATAAATATAATAAAGCTTTTATCAAAAGGAAGCCTGTCAACCCTGGTATTTGCAGCACTGACAAAAAGCACACACACGCTTTGGCTGATCTCTGTATCAAGAAGTAGTAAAAGCTCCAGAAGGAGCTTCACATGTTGATCTCTGCACAAAGGTGGGTTGGTACTTGAGTGGCTGTGGTATTTTGCTATTTCATGTCCTTTTGTTCCACTCTGCCACTATTTTTTTTTTCCTGCATGGCTGCTTTGTAAAACAGCCTACTGTGTGGTCTTTGTTTTTCTGTGTACCTGCAAAAAAGTATGAATAGATATATAAACACAAACACATGTCTGTGTGTATACACATGTGTGTAATACCAAAACTGTGAGCATCTTTCTTGTAATATCAGGATGAAGTGGGCCTGAGTGACTGTCACTACTCCTAAATCACTCTTTCCACTTCACAGAAAGTATGGTGTGAGGCAGGACAGTGAGACTTGGCCTAGCACAGTATAAGTCAGTAGATCTCTACTACTGTCAACTACTCATCTTACTGGTGAAATTTTTGGCATGCTGTTTTAGATCAGCGGTAAATATGCTCTTATTGCTCTTTCCAAAGAGGATATTAGATACAGAAGTAAAATTAAGAAATAAAATTAGAATGGGATAAATTTGGCTGAAAGCCTTAAGAGAAAAGTGTTCTTACCCTTCATATGGTGTTGGGCAGTTAATACTTCAGACTATTAAAATTATTTTTATTGATAATACAAATGAGACCTGTTAAAAAGCTAGAAAAAACGGATCTAGGTTGTGATTGTGGAAGCCTCAGAATGATGTTTGCTGTCCTTCCAAACATGGAAGTCAATGTCTGGGCCCCTGAGCAGTGAGTGGCAAGAAACAGCTCTTTGCAGTTGACTGACCTAAGAGGGAAGTGTGTCTCCCACCTTACAGAAATAAATGTGCTTTAGAGCCAGTCTTTGTCCAGGTCCTGCATGTAAGGCAGATATGACCAGCGCTTAGTTTTATAGACCCATGAACAAGCAAGGTGGAGGTGTTGCCTGCCGAGATCAGAGGGCAGCTGAGCTAAATGCAAGCTGTAAACATCACTTAAGCTGCTGCTCATGCTACACCACTGTGCCCAGTTCTGGAGACCCTGACATAAGAAGGACACAGAGCTCCTGGAACATCTCCAGAGGAGAGCCACAAAAATGATCAGAGGGCTGGAGCACCTCCCCTATGAAGCCAGGCTGAGGAAATTGGGGTTGTTCAGCCTGAAGAAGAGGAGACTCCAAGGTGACCTTACAGGAGCTTTCCAATATCTGAAGGGCACCCACAAGAAAGCTGGGGTAGGGCTTTTCACATGGGTGTGTAGTGAGAGGACAAGAGGAAATGGTTTAAAACTTGAAGGGGGGACATTTAGGCTAAACATTAGGAAGAAATTCTTTCCTGGCAGGGTAGTGAGACACTGGATAAGTTGCCAGAGAAGTTGTGGCTGCCCTGTCCCTGGAAGTGTTCAGGACCAGGTTGGACGGGGCCTTGAGCAACCTGATCTAGTGGGGTGATCCCTGCCCATGGCAAGGGGGATTGAACTGGATGATCTTTGAGGTCCCTTCCAACCCAAACCATTTTATGATTTTGAAAGAACTTCCAGTATTTATCTCTGACGTTAAGGTTTGCAAGGCTTAATTTTTTTTTTCACCTGTTGATATAGTTGTGGCACCACAGTTTTCCACTTTCAACAGCAGCTGTAAATAAGTAACAGCTCCTGAGCAATACCGTAATGATAATTTGCATTTTTATAGTAATTTTCACCTGGATTACCCAAATGGTTTATAGGATTGATGAAGACAATTAGGTGACATCTTTCTGACTGGGGTAATTGAAAGTGATAGAAACTCTTGAGTCACAGGGAGGTTGAGTATGAATTTAAGCAAGTGTTCTGGCTTGTCCACAAGAGGTCCAAAGATACTGTAGTTCCAGATTTCTTGGGAGTCAGCCGGGAGGCTACTCTTGTGAAGATTAAGTTAAATTAAAATATTTAGGTAGAATCATAGAACTCATTGCTTTGAAAGGGACCTTTAAAGGCTGTCTAGTCCAACCCCCTTGCAGTGAGCAGGGACATCTTTAGCTAGATTAGGCTGCTCAGAGCCCTGTCAAGTCTGACCTTAAATGTCACCAGGAACAGGGCCTCTACCAGGTCTCTGGATAACCTGTTCCAGTGTTTCACCACCATGATAGTAAAGAACTAAAGAACTTTTTCCTGATGTCCCGTCTAAATCTACCCTCTTCCAGTTTGAAACTGTTCCCCTTTTGTCCTGTCATGACATGCTCTTGTAAAAAGTCCCTCCCCAGCTTTCTTGTAGGCCCTTTTCAGGTACTGAATGCTGCTGTAAGGTCTCCTTGGAGTCTTCTCCTCTCCATACTGAACAGCTCCAGCTCTCTCAGCCTGCCTTCATTGGAGGGGTGCTCCAGCCCTCTGGCCATTTTTTGTATTCCTCTTCTAAACTTGCTGCAACAGCTCCATGTCTTTCCAGTGTTGGGGGCCCCAGAACTGGACACTACTCCAGGTTGGGTCTCACAAGAGCAGAGGGGCAGAATCACCTCTCTGGATCTGCTGGCCATTCTTCTTTTGATGCCAGGATGTGCTGGGCCCTCTGGGCTGTGAGTCTGCATTGTTGGCTCACATCCAGCTTTTCATCCACCAGTACCCTCAAGTCCTTTTCAGCAGGGCTGCTCTCTATCACGTTATCTCCCAGTTTGTATTGATAATAGGGAATTCCTCTACAAGTGCTGGACCTTGCACTTGGCTTTGGCTCATGTGGGCCCACTTCTCCAGCTTGTCCTGGTCCCTCTGGTGTGTTGACTGCACCAGGCAGCTTGGTGTCATCTGCAGGCTTGCAGAGGGTGCACACGATTCCACTGTCTGTATTATTGATGGAGGTATTAAAGAGCACTTGTCCCAGTATGGACCCCTGAGGGACACCGCTTGTCACCCATCTCTGTCTGGACATTGAGCTGTTGACCACTACCTTCTAGGTGTACCCGTCCAACCAATTCCTTGTGCACTGAACAGTCCACCTGTGAAATCTGTATCTTTCCAACTTAGAGAGAAGGATGTTACAGAGACCACAACATGCAGAAGTCCAGGTAGATGACATCCACATGACATCCAGGCTGTGTGTGTGGGTATTAGAAAACTGCGAAGGGGAGTGGGGGGGAAGGGGTGGGATATTTAATACACAATGCTCACTTCATTAGATTAACTTCTGAGCAACCATGCAAACATTTAAAAAGTAAAGATGTAAGTCTCTTATCTGTGAAGGCAGAGCAGCAACACTTTTTTTCCCTGCAGCCTGGCATTAGTGTTACAGCAAAGTGAGACTTTGGAGAAAGAAACTTTGGACAATCTTGCTCTTGGTCTCATACCTGCAGTTCAGTCACTTAACAGGTGACACAAATTAACATAGTAACAAAATTTGATCAAAATCCAAGGTTGTTTCAAACTAAGGTGTTTGTGTGAAAAATCAGTACTGCTTTTTCACTCTTTTATTTCTAATATAGTTGAAATAACCATCCATCTGAGGGGTGAATTAGCTGTTCAGGTAAAATGATACTGCCTTAGATTTCTGGTTCAGGAGGTGTTGAACAGAGAGCTTATAAACTATTACAGATTTTTATGAATCCTGAACAGATTCTGATAGATAATAATACTGTTTATTTCAAGTGTTTATTAAACATATTGTGGTTCTTACTGAGTTTTGCATGTTATTAGACAGATAGTTCTTCTATGACCGAGTTACATTGCTTAAATACTTAGGTGTTTTGGCCAAACCTACACAGCAAGTTTGTGGTGGAGGAAGCATGGAAACTGAGTCAAATGAGTTACCTTACTCTGCTGCTGCTTTGCTCTCTTCATTGGTGGACAAGACTGGCACTTGAACTGGTGCTTTGCATGTGTAGTGACGTTACTCAGAATCTCTCTTTTTCCTGCCCCCAAAGAGGAACAGGGAGCTACATACAGGTTGGAAACAACACAGCCATGTCTACTCCTAAGCATGTTTAAGGATAGAACTTGAATTTGGCCTTGACTTGTGCCAGAAGTTGGAAGCTAGTGCCTAGTGTTAAAAAAACACCAACACAGAACATCATGAACCTGGCTGCCAGCACAGTACGGTGGTTCAGATACTGGACCTTCATCTGAAGCCCTAACAGCAGACTCTTGTCAGCGCTGCATGTGTTGCAAGGGTTCAAAAAAATCTTGTGTTTTGCCCTGACAGCTGGACTGCAGAAGTTGGTGAGGCTGCAGGAATTATCTGTGGCCACTAGATGACTCCTCCAGCCTTCTGGCAGGTAAACTCTGAGCTGAAAAATCTGAAAAGGAGAGGGCTTTTCTTGGTCCACACTGAATCGGGTGCACCAAAACAAACAGGTTATTTATCTTGCTACTGAAGGAGGTGTTCACGTGGTTTTAGTTTAAGTAGTTACAGGTTAATATAACTCTACAAATTACTATTTTGGGAGTTCTGTTGATCTCTGCTTCAAAAGCCTTTTCAAAGCAAAGGTCGAGACCTCCTTAAGATCAGGGTGGATTTACTGAGGCAATGAACATGTGAAGAAGGTAATTTTACAAGCTCTATTGCAACAAGTTGTAACAACAAGAGATACCTGGTTTTATGTTACAATTCTTATTTTGCAAGCTTTCAGAGAAGAAAAACTGAACGCAAGAAAAGCTTTATGCACACCAGCAGCAACATGAGGCTGTCTTCACCTCTTTGCATCTTGTAGATGGGTGAATGAATCCTGTTAGGCTGGAAAAAAAATCGAGACTGTATTGAAATTAAGGCCCAGCCCAAATTTCCACAACCTCTGTACAGATTTCACTGTGTACTCAGAGAGTCCTCTCACCCTACGATGTTCAGGATAAATAAGCTTCCTGTCATTTAAAACTTGTGTAAGTGGTGCTTCAGTTTTATAAACATGTATTTGCCTATGACTGTACTAAGCATGTGCTCCCTTTATCAAGGTGGTTAAATGATGAGGTGGTACCATTTTTGCTCCTTGTGTTTCTCTGACATCCATTTTGATGTTTGAGATGTAATAATGAATCATTAGTTCCTACTAAATATGATTACTTCCTGATCCAACATATATGTTCGATAAAATAATAGTGCATGTAGTTGATAATACTTATTTTTTCAGAATTGTTTTTGTCAGTCAAAAATGCTGTAGAGATGAGGATTGGCTTGATTCGTGAAGATCTAAATTATTCAGAGAAGTAGTAACATTTAGGTCTTTTAGTTCTCATGGTAAGCATAGGGCTAGTCCTGTTTTTAACCTAAGCACACATTAGGAACGTATATCTCCTTTCAAGTAAGAGATGGGTGTACTCGTCTTTCTGCTTCAATCATGTTGGAAGTTTTCCTCAGCTAAAGTTTTCCCTTTTCTCTGTTAAACACTTTTGGTAAATCCAAAACCCCTTCTGAAAGAACTTTTCAAAAAATGCAGTACTGTATTAAGTTAAATCTTTCCAAACCAGGACTAGAATTTTCTTGACCCAAACCTATGTCCCTTTTGAGGGTTATGTTTATCCAGTGGTATGTTGAGGTTTAGTTCTTTGTGACACATCCAAAGACATGATAAAAAGCAGCTGTTACATGGGGTTTTCAGTTACTTTCTATTTATACACGTAGGAGGTGTGTGTAATTCAGTTCTTTATATATATATGTAAATATGCCCTATCACTTGCTTACTCTCTCACTTTCAAAATATGCATGCCTAGACATCCTTTCCTTTCTTCCTACTTTATTTTCTGCCCCAAGACCTCATACTTGGGGATTTGTAAGTTTAAAAACCATTATATAGTTATTTCTTACTAGTCTGCTGCATGGCCCGTAATTTAAAACTAGACTAATGATTTGTAAATGAAGCATGACAAAACTGATGGGAAGTACCAAATTAAGGAAACTGGGTTTTGGCATTTGCTTAAATCATTTCCGTCCTTGTTGCTGCTGCTTCGTTATTTTATTTGTTACACTGAATTTTCTGTTTAACTTGCTTTCTGAGATTTTGTGTTTATTTTATCTGTTTGTTCAAAAGCCATAGTACTAAGGACATCCCTTGCCGTGCTTGGTTGAAAGGTCAAGGTGGAAAGTTTAGGGTCAAGGCTAGGGAGGGACCTGATCAGCATTGATTCAAACTTACTTAGTTTGGGTGACTTACCTGTGGGAAGAGAAATAAGATTGTGTAGTATCAGGCTAGTAAAATGAAAAAAAAAACCAGAAAGAAAAAAGAACAACCAACCCTAATCATGTAGTTCCCATTAACATATGATTTTTAAAAGTGTTTGATGTGTGCTTTATCTACTTTCCCTGCTGCTGTCAATGATAGTTGTAGATATGAATAGAAGGCAGCCTGGATCAAAGTGAGGTGAATGAGCTGAATTAGAAATTTGCCACGCTTGAACTGATCTGACAGTGGGAGTGACACGAGTGGCTTAATTTCCTTTAGAACTGTATATGTCTGCTGGTCCTGTCCCCCCAGCCTCTTGTTACTTGCCTGGGCCCCAAGTGCTGGGATGTATAGAGGTTATCAGCTGTGAGGGCATTTCAGGCATTAGTTGGGCTGTTGCAGCAGTCAGGAGCCCAAGGGAGGGCAATGTATTGTATGTTCAACTTCCTGTCTTGGGTGTCAGAATTGAATCAAATAGCAGTGCTGACAGCAGCAGGGAAAGGATGAGCAAGGTGCTGTGGTCCCTCTCCAGACCTCTCCCTCCCAGGGCTGTGTGCTTGCCTGTCTGCTTTTCTGCTCCTTGTTTCATTGACTGACTGGTGGTAGAATATTTTGTTTCTCCAGCCCCTTACTATAGTAAATTTTTAGAATGGAAAGTTAGTGTGTTTTGTAATGTTATGAAACGACCTAGGGGAAGAAGGAGTACTGGGAATGGTTGAGCCCTGGGAATAGTTGAGCCCAGGCAGATAATGAGGGTTTCAGTGTGTTTGCTTAGAAAGAAACACACAAAACTAACTCATTCAGAGTCTGAGAAACTTCTGAGTGAAGGGGAGAATTTTGTGTGAGACAAGGTTGTGCAGCAGTTTCATTTACCCAAGTTACTGGATTTAAGATTACGAAGTAAAGATTCATGTACTTGTTACTTGCAACAGTTCTCCCCTCTAATACAAGCATTTGATTATGAAAACTTAATTTTAAACTTGAAATCCTCTTGAGGACTGTGCAGAAGTTTTGAAGAAGTTTCCTTTTCCTTCTATGTATTGGATTAGATAACTGTAAACAGAATGTCTTAAAACAAGAGCTCATAAAGCTTTTTATTGGTCCTGCAATACCCCAGGATGTTTTCATGCCTTAACTTTGTATTTAGGAAAAAGGTCTGTAGCAATATTACTGTCAGGTGAAGTGCAGGTAACGTTTTGGTAGTGCTTTCATGAGGTTTCTGACCACTGGAGTCATTCCCAGTGTTGGTTTTAGAAGTCAAGTTTGGTTTCCTAGTGCCAATATTGACACAGTTCTGAGGCGGGTGTATTTAGCGTTCATTCTGAAGAGGGCATGTTCTTTGATGTGCATCCAGAAAATTGTTTTGGTGTGGGTGGGATTTCTATTGTACATGGGCACGGGGTTTCCTTCTAGGATTAAATTTCCTCATCCTCCCAAAGCTGCTTTAAGATGAATGCTTTTTGTATTGTTCACAATTGGATTTGGCATAAAATCCTGTTCCAGTGCATTGTGTGGCGACTGCATAGGCCACCCTATGATGTATGAGAAGTCCTCCCTAACTAGGGTGACCAGACTCCTACCATCTTCTGTGCCTTTCCTGGCCTTTAGAGCAGACCTACAGAAAACCAGTGCTGAAGTACTTAAACAGCAGTTGTTAGTGCTAATACTATACTGTAGGATGGTATTTGTGCTGATTTCACTGTTTTTTTAAGGCTCCTTTGGAAGTCGTTCATAATCTCAATTTGGCTCCTTTCCAGCATAGTATTTGCAGGTAATTTGTAACTAAACAATCTGTTTGTGGATTGTGCCAGTGCATCATGCCAAAGGTGATGACACCTTTGCTTTATGTGTGTGCAGTAAGGAGTGTAAAGTATCTGTGTTTGTTAAATAAGGCTTGGTTCCTTAACTGGGGTTGCAGCAGCAACTCCATACAAGGTGTTGCGGGAGATCTTAAAGAGTTGAAAGTTATAGAGTTTCCAGGGAGATGAACTGTTTGTAGCACCTCTTTTGCTGCAGATAATCTCAGGCTGTAAATCCTGTGTGAAAGTGGATTCCTGATGGTAACTAGTTGATACGTATTCTGAATTTCTAAATTGTTTCTGTTACTCCTTCTCACATATAAAGGAGCGGCAAAGTAGGTTTCAAATACAGTACATGGACATTTATTTGAATATAATAGACATTACATCTGTGTGCTTGACAAGGTAGTTTTTCATGTGGTTTTTTCCTGCATTGAGCACTTCCTTTAAATTTAGGAGAGGTTTGTAACAATGCCATTTGGGATAGAACACAGAGCAAGTTCCATAGATGTGATTACGCAAATACAATGAATGTTACTCTTAAGAAAACAAAAACAAAAAAAAAACCCCACAAACAAAAAGAAATGAGCCAGGAAAAAAAAAAAAAAAAAAAAAAAAAGGAAAAAAAAGCACAATGCCAGAAAACAACCCTTATCCAGTGTGTTTCGATGTGTGTAATTTTGTGTATACAACTGTTCTGCAGTCATCCTCGGCATTCTGCTGTTGACTGTCAGTCCCTCTAGAATGGTTATTAAACACTGAATACAATGCTTTTTACACTATATTGATGCATTATTTTTTCACAACAGCTGTGTCTTACTGCAGATCCTCTGCAAATCTGCGAACAATACTTCCATTATTATGGAAAAAATACCCCACTAAATTACATTTATACTATGCTGGAGATTCAAAGCATGCTTTTTTGTGTAACAGACATCTACATACACAGATGAGGAATAGTAAGGAAATCCAGCTGAAATCTTGAAGAATTTTCTTGATGCCATCTTTTCTTACTCCATCATATGCACAGGACTGGATCTAGACTTTTCAGGATTTTGTCCAGAAAGCCTGAAAGTTATTAGTTTTTATGTTCCAAGTTTTATAGAAAACCAAAAATTTTATTAATTTAAAAAAAAAAATTGCTAGATATCTATAGCCTTTCCTCCCACTCCTGCAAAAACTGTTCCAGCTGAGCACTCTGATAAGGTCTATAACTGCATCATTACTTGGCACGGGGGAATGAAGGAACATACCATGCTTTTCAGCAAATACAGTCTACAAATACAGGTTAATGGTTAACTACATTTAAGTCTGGAAATGATTGTGTAGTAATTACAGTTAATTACGAGATGATGCAAGTGCATTGGCTTGTGATTTCCTCCAAACTGAAACTTCAACGTGGGATGTTAGGATAAGGATTAGAATGTTACTGTCATCTTAAGACAGAGTGTTCTTCACTATGAAATCCAGAGTCTTCGTGGCTTAGTCTGGTGTTAACCCACAGGCTCATGTCCTTCAGTGAAAGTTTCCTATATGTTACCTCTAAATAAAAATTGATTGGTTTGCATTCTAACAGAGGTGGGAACAACTTGGCCAGCTGTGCACTTAGCTGCTTGTGCTTGGCCCCTGCGCAGCATGTGGAGCAGAGGTGGCTTCTCCTGATGCATTTTTGGAACTGCTTAGGAGCTCATCCCTGTTCAAGTTGCCTTTAGGCGACTCCTAGCATGCTGTGTTTTGGCTTCTGCCTATCTCTTGGCCAGGTACCACAACATGATATTTAAGAGTGTGCTGTGCTCTTGTATGACTCTCCTTCTCTTCTGGGGCAGCCTGTGTGAAATCAGGATTTTTGCAGCCAGTTTTTCCTGCCTTTCTGCCCTGACATAAGAGGCTGTGGTAGAACAAAGAATTGGTTCTCCAGATTTGCTAATTGAATCCATGAAATGAATCCACAGTCTTTATCCTGTTTAAAATGCTAATAATAATAATTCTGGTCATTATTCTTTTTCACCTTCTGCCGGAAGTGAGATTCTGAGAAGAAAAAATGAGCTTGCATGTCAGGGTGCAGCTCACCAGTTTCAGAAGGTCAGTAGTAGTGTTGCTCAAAGGCTATGGTTCTTAGCTTTTGGTCTTGACTATACTTACAATTTGGCATAACTTTTCCAGTAGAGCTCCCATCTGTTGACTCCTGGGCTTACATGTGTATTTGAAATGGAGTCCAGATGCAAGCATCTGCAAGTTGGTGACCACAGGAGAAGGAGACAGGGTGTAAAGGTACCACTGTGAAAGACAGAGTTAATTTTCCTGCCCCCGGGATATCCATTGCCTGTCCAGGTGCTCTGCCAGGCCCCCAGCTACCACTCCAGGAGGGTGGGCATCCTATGGGAATCCTCTGGTATGTCTGTGAGCTCCTGGGCAAATCATGGGTACTCCAGTGTTCTTCAGGTGGCACTGAAAGCCTGGTTTTAGGCAACAGCAGACTACCCCTAGTATCTTGGCTGTACTTTAGAGTAATGAAGTCTTTACTGAGCAGGCAAAGTTGAGATAAAGGTGCCGTCTCATAGACTTTAAAAGTAGCTTTTCTGAAAATCTTAATAAAAATCCAGTAATTACTTCAGCAGTTGTTAGGGTCGTGACCAGCTGCTGCATCAGTGTCTCAAGGCAGTCATGGTAATCCTCAGTGGTTTTCTTTCAGTACACTGGTAATGCTGATGATGTTTGAAAACATGCTAAGGAAGAGGTGGAGGACTGATGGATGACAGTGGTTGAATTAGTGTTTGTGGTGGTGTCATTCAGCCCACTCAGGTTGCTTCAGTTTTGTCAGCTTTCCAATGCTGTTTAAGAAACAGGTCTGTGGTATCTGTAAATACCTTTCATGAGGAGGGGAGAAAGTATTTATATAGATGCTTTCTGTAATTACATAGTAAAATAAATGCTTGTATCTGTGAGTGATTGCACGAAGCAATTAAGGACCTAAGGCATAAGCAAAAAAAAAATTACCTGTATTTTATTTCTGTCATCCTTCATAAGTTGAATTGTTTTTCCAAGTGATTCATAATTGACCACTCATAACTCACTCTTATAGTGAAACTAATTTTTTTATAATTAATCACTATTTAGCCTATTTACATTGTAAATGGCTGCTCTTGCAGTGAACTTAAAAGTCACTTTATTTTCTATATTCCTGATAAAAATATGTGATTAATAGTCCCTAGCTGACACCTAATGCTCTTTATTATTGCATTACTTGTACCCTTTACAGAGTTTACTGGTGGTGTCCCCTGTTTTCTAGAAGGCTGGAATGGGGTGGAGGTCCGGGGGTGCTGCCAGGATGCTGGAATAGAGCCCTTGGAACACTTTCAGCTCTGTGTGCAGTTTTGCACAGCCTCCTGATTTTTGCAGGAAAAGCCAATGATGATGTACAGCACTAAACATAGACGTTCCTAATTAAGGTCTAGAATTTGGGATTGTGGGGTGGTGCCTACTGAGAGAGTGTGCTTCCTAGAGGAATCTTTTGTAGGATGTTTTTCCTGGCACAGCTGGCTCCACAGAGAGGTGACCAGCATCCATACAGGTCCCTCTTCATGTACTTAAGTAGAAAAGGAGCTGAGAAAGCCACAGGACCCTATGTAGGCTTACAGGCTACATGGTTTCTTGTAAGGAAAGTGACGCTTACATGCCTGCACACCTCCTTTTTATTGCACACAAATTTTTGTGAGGGCTACCTTGAAAGATGAGCTGTTTCCTCTTCTGCGTAAGAGGAGCTGAAGAGGATGGAAGGAACTGAAAATGTCACTGAAGGCAGGCTTGGATGAAAATTATAAAATGTTGCAGTGCATTGCAAAACTATACATTTATTAGCAACTTCATGTAGCCTGTATATAAAACTTGGTACCACAGTATAATTTTAATATATTCTTGAGATGGAACAAGAAAAGAAACCAGAATTATTTTTAACCTTTAAAAAAACACAGCTCTATTCCTAAACTGTTCTATGTCTGTTCTTAAATACATTTTTGTGGACTTGTAATCATACTAAGAATATCTTTATTTCATTACTGTAAATGCAGTGCCTCTCATTTTGAGGCAAAATTGAACTGGCAAGGGTGTGTGAAGAAGGCAGCCTCACTGGGAAAGATTGGTTTGGATGAGAAATCTTACTTGGGTGTTGTGCTTTAGTAATACCATTGACTGTGTCAGAGCTGATCTGAAAATCTATATGGATGCAAATACACTTTTGGAAAAGGATTGTTTTCTTTTCCCACCATTTACCTAGGTTGTAACCTTTTTGTACATGGGTTATTCCTGCTGCTCTGAAGTTACAGTGTACTGAATCCACTGAGCCAATAGTATAGCCACTAGCTTTAAGAAAGCCTGATACAAGGGTACATACACAGTCTTCTAAATACACACAACAATATAGATAAATGTAGAGCTTGTGAAAAAGAAGTCTTGTCTAAACTAGGTAGGAAAAGTCTCTTTCCTGCAATCTATTTGGCACATATTTCTGTGCTTTTCCAGATTCTCAGAGTGCCCACATCTACATTTTTTTTCTACTTTAGGGCTTCTGTGGGACTCTTACCCAGTAAAACTTAGACATCTATTAGGGCAGTGCTTCTGAGATTTTATTTATTTTTGTAAGGAAGTAAGAGACCACAAAGCTGTTGGCTGATTCTGGAGCGTGCATGTTTGGGACAAAATAATTTCTTAATGTTAAATTGCAGGTGCATATGTGTATATTTCTAATATCTGGGTCCATTATTTAGACCATCTTTTATAGTCTGGTTGATTACAAGGTGTGGAAATAGAAGTAGCTACTGTAATAGATTTTTGAGACTGACAGCTGCAATTTAGGGAGAAGTATTTAGTGTCTAGGAGTACTCCGTTAAATGATAGATTTTGGGGTTGGGTGGAATATTTTTGGTTTGGCTTGGTTTTGGATTTTGATGAGTGAGAGAATTTAACAAAATTTTTTATACTCCTTTTGCTTGCCATCATCTGGTATTTTATCGTGTTCTGTAGAATTAAGAAAAATCAATAGTAATAATTTTGTTCACTGTACTGTTTCCCAGGTCTTGTAAAACCACTTTGTTTTTTTAATAAAGTCTGTCAGATGATTTAAAAACATAACAATGGAGAAGATTTTATCTTAATTTTATTTCTTTTCTGTTATGAGGGCATATTCATGCTTTTTCAATTTATTTTCAGCATTAGAAAAGAATTGAATAAGGATAAGGATCCCGTTGAGCTGAATATGAGGCACAAATGAGCCTCAGAAGATAAATTATATTTCTAGGCACTCACCATCTAGAGTCACAGTTGCTTTAGCTCATTAAATGATGTGGTTACATTTCCAGATACAAGGGAGCTGCTGCGATTTTCCATACCTCTCTGTCCATCCATCCATCCATCCATCCATCCCTTCCACTAAAACGCTTCTGCAAAACTAGGAATGTGTTTAGTGGGTGGCTGGTGTGTGGACTAACTGGGGAAGCCTGGCACCAGGAGATGGAAGAGGGTTCTCAGGAATTCTGGGCACATGTAACGTTATCATATGAAAAAGGCTTTTCAGGCTGCAGGCTAGTGGTAGGGTTTCTCTGACAAATCTGCTGAGTGGAAAAGCTGGAAGAATGATAGGAATGCACATTGTTTGTCCTGCTGAACACAGCTTGGGGTTTCGGAGCTCTTTGAGTGCTTCCTGGGGTTTTACTGTGCTTGATCAAGTTAATTTTAGGCTTGATTCTGCCTTGTCTCCCAGCTGTGTTGGGCTGAGTGTGGGAGAAAGGGAAACATGCACAGAAACTGGTCTTGCAGACAAAACCTGGCAGGTGGCTTTGAGGCAGAGCAGAGGCTGCTGATCCTCTCATCATTCTGTTGGCTCAGCACTGGTAATGGGACTAAGAACTAATAAAACTTCGTGTCCTTAAAGTGAGTGCTGACAGGGAGATTGTCTGCTGAGTCAGAAAATGTCAGTTTCATGTCACTACTCTCAGGAGTGCCTTGGAAGGGAAAGGCTATTTGCTCCTAATGCAGTTTTGTGCCTCTATGCCTTCTCCATTTTGTATAGTAAATAGCACTTTGGCAGAGCAGAGTTTTTAATTTGAGACAACGCAGTTAAAATGGATGTAGTTAAAGAAATCCAGATGATATTTTGAAATGAGTATTGTTCATAATAATAAAGGGCTATATGTGGGTCTGTGCTGGAGCTGAAATGTCTCTCATTACTGTTTGCAGAATTAATGAGACTGTGTACTGAATTTCTAAAAGTAGTATGTAGGTTGCTGTTGCACATAGGAGGAGGAATAGACAAGTTAAGAAAAAAACCCAAAGGGTTAAGTAGCAGTATAACAGATTTTGCAGAAATTCCCTTCTTTCGCAGTCTCTTGGTTGTTCAGGCTGTGTGTTTATACACATCAAATAAATAAAAACATGTATTGGAAAATAATATACATATAGTCTATTGCATACTAAATATGAGGCTTGAAAGTTTTCCCTTCAGGCGCTGAGGTGATAGAAGTGAGATCTGTTCCCTTCCCAGTGTTCTTTGAACATCTTCATGGTTCCATGAAACCCTGGCTGGGGAGTTTGCCTCATACCTGAGGTTTCTCCATAGGCCAGGAGTTTTAATGTCATCCCTTGCTATACACTGAGCCTTCCTCAGCATATGAGGAGGGCAGTTTCAACTGCTCAGATTAATTGTATTACAACTGAATCAGGGTGCAATAGTGAATATGGCTGGTTAGCTTCATCCTAAACTCTGAATGTCACAGTGTGCAGCAGAACCTTCTCACTATAGCACGTGGCCAGTTCTAACTACTGAGAAAAAAAACCAACACAAAAAGAAACCACAGCAGGCATACAAGAGCAATGGTTGCTTACCAATGCTTTTTCAACTTTGTTTTTTAATCCCCATCAGAGCAGCTTAGGTTTTTTAATGTTTTTCTGCAGCTGTAAGCTTTGCCATCTTTTCCGAAGTAAAAGAGAAACCACGGGATTTCAAGAATTTGCAGCATGCTAATGGGATAATCTTATCATCTAACTTTCCATATCTGTGTGTCTGAGTTGAACACAGAACATAAATTGTAGGTATGAAAGTCTAGTTCCCCAAATACCAAACAACAAGCTATAAAGTTGTCTAGTCTGGCACCATAGGTGGAGGTGTTTGTTCTCATCTCTGGGGTGGTGTTTTCAGCCTCTCAAGTTAGTTCCATTACATGAGGAGGATCTTTAGGAGGATCAGAGTTCAGGAACTGTTTCCTCAGTAATGACCTGCAGGACACCTGAAGAAATGACTTATCCAATAGTGCGTTAACATTCTGGCCTTAACCTGTGACTTAGGAATGCCAAATGTTTGCTTTTGCAATACAGAGTTATAATTATGCAAAGAGATAATTTCCTCTTCCCCAGTTGATTCAACCTCAAATCAAACATACACTCCCTTTGAAAACCCAGTTCCTCTGATCTCTTTTTTTTTTGGTGGTTGTTTGTGTTTCTTTTCAGAACCTAAAAAAGAGCAGGTTGGTGGGTTTTATTTGTGGGTTTTGTATGTTTGGTTTTGTTCTCTTAGGGTTGTTGTTTTTTTTTTTTGTCTTGTATATCGCCTCTCTCTTACCTGGAGCAGTTTGCTTGTCTTTGGCATGGCAGGCAGCCCAAGACCTTCCTTGTAGGATTCTGTTTTTTTGTTTGTTACCTTCCTCTAGCAAACTATGGGCCTTCCATTGTGTCAAAGAACACCAAACTGTACTGGCTTACTCTTGTTCTTGATGAGAACAAGTTTAATAAACTCTACTGGTCAACTTATGGTGTGAATCAAGACTTTTTACATGCTTTTTTGTCTGTCCTATCCTGTGTTCCAAGCAGGAAGCATCAGGATTCAAAGGCTTTAATGTTCAAAGGGAAAAAAATATAACGCTGCTTTAGTATCATTGAGTTTGCATATTTTAGTCACTAGAGGGCAGGCTTGTACTTCTCGGCACAAATTAGTAACTGCAAACTAGTAATTAATTATATCCAAAGTACAAATAATTGCCTAATGAAAATAAACATTTTTGATGTTGCTTTTTTACTAAAGCAAATATAAAAATTACCATTTTCCTGTTAGTTAAAGATGCCTCATTAAGGATTTCATTGTTGCTGTGCTATCTGAATTGCTTCAGAGCTCTGAAATTTGCTCTGATTTCTTTGAAATAACATTGGAAGGATTGATGAACAAGCTTCGTTCCCTTCCAGGCCTCACTTTGTATAGGTGTTACCTCACAGCAGTTGTGCATATGCATGTGTTCTATCCTCAAAGTCTACAGTGTCCACTAAATCTACCTTTCAGTGAACCAAAAAAAGAAATATTTCCGATAGAAATGAGCCATCTGGTATTTGGAGCCAAAATCACCATTATTATACTACATCTCTGTAACTCTTTTCCCAGTATGTAATCTGGAGATGGTTCTACCATGCGGGTAGGAAGCTTTTTGCAGTGGCATAAGAGATGGCAGATGACATACATTAATAGAGAATAAAGCCAAACTTTGTCTTTCTAAAGCACAACATAGGAAATGTTACAGTTAGTGCCTTTAGGAATTTAATTTTCTTTTAATAAAAAGCAACACTCTCTCAATCTTGGAATTCCATGCCCACTTACTTGTGTTGGCTGCACTTACCCTTTTTTTAAAATTCCTGAATTGCCTGTATGTTAATAAAACATATCAGAATTGATATGCTCAACACTGTCTTGAGGATCACAAACATAACTCTGTTTTATTGCTTGTTATCTCTGATTTCAGAACCAGCAAGAGAACCTCTGGGACATGCCTATATTGCAGTGAAAGGCTCAGTTAGCAACAGTGTTAGCCATTTGATTAGATGATAGAGACATTAAGTGGGCTGATACCTGGCATAAGAATACCACTTGAGGGGGGAATTATCAGCTATTTTTGATAAAATTCCTTTTCATGCACAAGAATTTATTAAAACCGGCTTCAGAGAGGTGTTATAACCAGCTTCTCTTTTCATGGGTTTCATGGTATCTTTTGACTTTTAAAGATTTTAGTCTTAAAATGATGTTAATATAAGTTCTTTATTATTTTTTTAAAATAGACTCAGGTTGCTATAATTAATCTTGCAAGTGCAAATCCTTGAAGCTGCATAGGTAAGACACCAAACCACAGAGTTCATAATGACTTTTATTTGAAATTTTTTAGTAAGTCCCATTTACCTGGAATCTCCTCTGGTCTCAGGATGTTCTCTCTGTAAGATTTTGTTTTCTGCTTACATTATTAGTAATATATGTACCTTGATAGATGAGAGCATCAACACCAAAAGGCCCTTGTCTTATCTTGCTTTTTGCTGAGCTTACTCTCTATTGGTGCCTTTTTATTTGGAACTGTTCTAGTATGATGACTGATAAACAGGCCCTGAGAAAAGAGCAGTGACCTCAGTTATGCACAAACATACCCCTCGGTTTGTCAGAGAGCTGTGTGAGTTGCTGTGTTCTGCAGAGGTGAAGTGAAGAACCTGCCAGTTTTTCACACATTAGATTTAAAATGCAGTAGGATTTCTTCCTTGTAGCACTAAGAACTCTTTCAACATCCTCTGTTCCTTAGTCAGATAACTCCTGCAGCTTGCACTAAATTCACGGGGCTCATTGGTAAGGGGTAAAATGAGAGATGAATAACAGTAAAGAAGAGTACATGCAAAGGAAGATATTTTCTCACCTTCTCTCACTTATAAGCGTATTACCAGTTGCCAAAAAACAATAGCAGGTACAGCATGCTTGGATCCAAATTATGGTACTTGAAGGTGGTGCTGGGTTGCAGCATGGTGCTTGGCTGGTAAGAGCTGCTGCAGCCTCAGAAGGTGTCTGCTGGAGAGGTTGGCTATTGAAAGACCTACCATGAAGACACTTTCATTTGAATAAATACTTGAGAAGTCATAAAGGTTTTTGAAGAGTAACTGGCACTTGTATTTCAGCTTGTCTTTCTGTAGCTCCTTGTCTTCTTTTCTACCTTCCTTCTTTGCTCAGCTTTCTGATTCCCTTGACTGCTTAGCTCTTGCTTTTCAAATGATGTTCACTTGCCTTGGGCTGACTGTCCTTTCAGCAGCTTCAAGAGCTTACATGTATCCTCTTTGCTTCCTTACTGAACACTTGGCTTTCATGTTTTGCTTAATTTCTTTTTCTGGTTTTCCTCAGTATTCCTAAGGAATGATGAAACTTGAGTGAAACTGGGCTGAAAGTAGAACAGATTCTTACCCATTTATTGCACTTTTAAGAAGTGGCACTCGTGGAAACAAGTAATGTCATTACATTTGGGTATTCTGGTGTCATAGAATGATTAACGTTTGTTTGCACTAAACATTTCATGCTCTCATTAAACATTTTTTCAGTGCAAAATGTATTTGACTGACTATGCTGATAATCTACAGCTGCTTGCAATGGATATCTTTTTGGGTACACTTTGGAGAATAAGAGAATTAGTTAAATGCAATTAAAATTTGCATTATTCTGGTTACATACAGTTATCTATAGTCCTCAGCAGCTTTTCATTGAACAGTTATATACTGTATATGTGTTACTAAATAAGTACCAAGTATTGCCTAGTGTACCAAGTTTATAGAGATACTTTAAACTGTGGAGGGCACTAAAAAGAACATGTTGGGTGTATTGGACTTGGACTGACAGACTTTTGGGACCTGTCTTCCCATGCATCAGGTGTCTCTGAACAGGCATCTTCCTGGTCTCACTGCCCCTATGCAGGTACCTACTGGGAGCTCTTGCTCTCAGAAGTTCTTGAATATCAGTAGCAATTATGTGGCTCTGCTTTGCCCAATTTAGAGTCAAATGTGCACTGCTTATCACTTCTCTGAACAGGCTTGCATATCATGGAGCAGGTCCTATATGATGGCTTGGAAAAGAGTGACAAGGCAAAGAGTCTGCAGTAGTTCAGAGTGGTCTGAAAGAGCCTAGGAGCACACCTAAGGCAATACCACTGGTTTTGGAATTGTGTTTTCACAGCCTCATTTGCAAATTTGTCCAAGATTGATGAGAGCATTCAATGAAAGAAGCTTCTGCTTATATGGATAATGTTAGAAACAATTATGTGTTGTGCCAAGCTTTGTCTTAATTAGAAATTCTGTTATGTTAAATTATTCTGGGGTGTAAGCTCAATTAACCTATGAAAGCTAAATTTTCCTTTTAAAATCAGTTATGGATTGGATATTATCAGATCAGCCCCTTTTAGCACTCATTCTGTTCCCCTAAAGAGAAAGCTGTAGAGAAGAAAGGAAAATTTCTCCTGAAACTCAGACTAACCCATTCCCTTCTCAATTGCATCTCTCTTCTTCTCTTCATCAAGCGTAAAGCAAGTAGCAACAACCTATCCTAATTCAGTTGGATGCATGGGCATATTAGGAAGTGTTCAGCTGAGGTGCTTCTATGTTATTTTTCTTCCTCCTCTTCTATGTTAGTTTTCTTCCATTTTTCTTCCCCACACTTTTTTTTTTTTTTTTTTTTCCTCCTTCAGCCCCATCCCCCAGCCTCTGAATTAAAGTACTTCAGGAGTTACTAGGCAAGACTTGGGATCCATTGGGAGGTAATGGTGAAAAGCACTCTTTCTGCTGATATCACCCTTTTGATTTTCAGAAGAAATTGATGTGGATAAGCCCCTGACAAGCTGGGGAGCATTGTGTTTTCTGGTTTGTGTAATTCTGAATTTCTGTCATAATAATATACCATTATAAGATACAATGTTTTTATCTGGGATAGCACTCAGATCTTTGGCTTGTTCGCAAACCTTTTGCAATTTGGAGGTTGGTTATGTTTTTTTATGGTTTTCTGTATCAGATACAGGTGTCAGCTACTCTTTAAGCTGTGAGGTCCTTAGACCAAGGGTTATGTTGCTTGAGTGTTTGGAGAAGACTGTATGTGAAACAGGAAGGTTCTGGTATGGTACAACTTACTTGTGTTTCCCATGGAGATGGTGTTCAGTTGGGTCCTGGGAGGCTCCTGAGCCCATATCCCCAGGTTTGGGCAGGTATCTCCAGGCTGCAGAGCTTCCATACTGTAACATCTTCATACAGAAATAATCTCTTTGCTAGATATTGTACTTAAAAATCTTGAAATACTTATTCTCTTGGCACTGTTTTAGCAGTTTTAGATTAATTGCCACTAATCCAGGAGGCCTGGTGGGAAGAAGGTGGGTAGATTTTGCTTTGAGAAGCCAGAGGTAGTGGCTTATAGAGCCTGGGGGGTGTAATGAGTTCACTAATGATATAGGGTAGATCCTCGAGGTACTGTAAATCTGTGTAGTCAGCTGAGCAAAGTAGCCTTCCTGAGCTTGGGACTTGGGACTTAAAATAGGCAACAAACTTAAAGAAACGTTGTGGTTAGTTGTTGCATTTAATACTGTTACACTTTTAAGGAAGATGCCTGCTTCCTCCTTTTCCTCCAACTCAAGCTGATATTTACATCTTTAATATTGCCTCACATTAATCTTCAAAAAATCCGTGCAAAAAATGAGGTTTGCGGGGTGCATGTTGAGCTCCAGACAATCCTTGTTTGCTTTTGACTCTGGGCAGCAGCTTTGTTGGGATAGGGTGAGTTGGATAGCTAGTAGTATCTGGCCAACATCTGATTCTGTGTCTGAGCCTTTTAATGCTGGGTTGACAGCAAACGGGTTGGGTAATGCCACTGATCTGCAATCTTGTATCTCCTCAGTTCAGGAAGGAGATTGAGGTGCTGGAGCAGGTCCAGAGAAGAGCAAGGAGGCTGTGAAGGGATCCAGTACAAGTCCTGTGAGGAGAGGCTGAGGGAGCTGGGGCTGTTCAGCCTGGAGAAGAGGAGGCTCAGGGGAGACCTCATCACTCTCTATAACTCCCTGAAAGGAGAGGGTAGCCAGGGGGGGGTTGGTCTCTTCTCCCAGGCAACTCTCAGCAAGACAAGAAGGCATGGTTTTAAGTTGTGCCAGGGGAGGTTTAGGTTAGATATTAGAAAGAAATTCTTTACAGAGAGGGTGATCAGACATTGGAATGGGCTGCCCAGGGAAGTAGTGGATTCTCCATCCCTGGAGATATTTAAAAAGAGACTGGATGTGGCACTCAGTGCCATGGTCTGGTAACCGCAGCGGTAGTGGATCAAGGGTTGGACTTCATGATCTCTGAGGTCCCTTCCAACCCAGCTGGTTCTGTGATCTCAGACCTTGGCTGTAATGGGATAGATTTCCATTGCTGTAGTAGTGGCCAGTCTACTGGAGCCATTTGTCACCTGCTGCTGTGTCCCCTCTTGTGTCATCAGGGAGGCATGAAGAGCTAGCTGGGTGTGTGGCTAGGCCCATGGCAGGGCACACCATGCACATCGTTTTCACACTTGGAGATGACTGTATAGTAAATTTTCTCCAGAGTATGAATACCTACCAGGTGGATGTACTGGTGTGAACACTGGTCTGGTGCTCTGGTAGGGTGGACCTTGCAGGAGATCACTGGTTGGTGATACGGTTGAGTGTTTGCAGCTTTCACTAGGAATACTCTTGTCCCAGTGGTGAGGTAAAGTCAGTAGACTCCACGAATCTCCTGTCACTGAATTTTTTCTGTTCAAATCTCCTACCAATTGACTTTCAGAAAACAAAAATGGACTTGACCTGGCTTCTGCTGTGGGCTAAACTACGTGGGAATGGCTGGCCACACCACTCAGCTACTCAGACTACAGTAACTTATTCTTGTTTCTAAGCTCATGAATCTGTTTAACCTAAAACAGAGTAGTGAACTTTAAAATGACTTGTTTTTTGAGGCTTCAGCTTTGTGGCTTCTTTCACTGGAAAATCAGTCCAGCTTTTTGTGACACTGATAGTCACCTATGTCATGGATGTAAATTCCAATATTCATTACAGCTTTATTGCCCTGCATGCTTTGAGCTTCATGCTGTTGGGGGACCTGCCTAAGCTAACTGAAAGTAAACAACTCGTCCACTGAAATAAGAATTGGAAGTACTTGAATTTGTTTTTATTTACTAATGTGAATTCTTGTGAAAAGCAGGGCTTGTATGTGTACTATAAATTTATAGCCTAAAAAAGTCAGAAGTTTTAGAGTTTTGTTTGCTGATTTAAGTTTCAGTAATTGCCTGTGAAGTTATGTGACACGGGTACTCTGGGGAAAGCAAAATGTCAAGTACCAAGCACTCACTGAGTGATGTAACTGGCTTTGGGTTGGATGCAGAGCATGCATACAGTACACCTTGTCACTGAGCTTTAGAGGGATGCAGCACAAAAGGTCTTCTGAGATGCCTTTTGCTAGGTTATTAATGTCATAAACCAATCCATAATTCAGAAGAGTCTCTCTCTCTGAGGGTAAAAATCCCCTTTCCCTTTCTTCCACTTATGCCCTTGCAGTAAAATAAACAAGTTTGAAAGATCAACAAAATTCAGAAGTTTTACATGTTAAACAGCATCTCAACTATTTCAATTTAAACGTTATTCCACTACATGTATAATACAAGAGAATAACAAGTCTGATATCTGGCAAATTACTTATTCTTTACTTTCTCCAGTGAGACAATATTAAAACTCTCTCTGCATTCCCTTAAGCTTTTACCGTGCAAAGCAGTAAATACTGCATTAGAACTCTTAACAGGTAGGAGTTACAAACCAGCAGAAATCAGTTTTTCTTCACTAAATACCCATTCAAATGTTAACAGTGCATGTAGGTTGCTCAGTTACATTGTAGAGTCTCCAAACTGTGAAATTACAAACCTGAATGTATTTATCTTACTTACACTCTTTTACTTATCTTACTGTGGCTTTGGTGAATATGGTGAAGGGATGTTTAGAATGTCACAGAGCAGTACAGGAGAGGTCTTTAAGGATCATGTAAGCTGACAGTTCGCTTTCACTCTTTCTGGATCTTTCTCCTTCAGTAAAATTTGTTTTCCATAGGTATTGTAGGTTGTTACCTGAATCACAAAAGCTTCTTTTCCATGCAGCAGGATAGGCACAATCTCAAATTGTCTGAGGATGAGTAAGAAAACATTTTGAATACAACAAGTGTGTCAGTAGTTCAGTAATGGTCTGTTTATATTCCCATCTCTCGTGTATGCTGATTTAAATTACTTTTGAGTCTCAGCTTGATGTAACTTTTTAGTTTATGGGGTTTCTCTGACAAGACAGTAAAGACCTAAGGGCTTCCTTAGCAAAACAAACAGGGAGGAAACAAAAAGAAGAAACCTGGGCTTTTTGTTTGTTTCAGTCTTTTATCTCTTCTCCAAAGAGCTGTTTTTTGCAGGGTTGGGTTTTTTTGTATGTGTGGTTATTGTAAGTACAGCTTATTTATATTTTTGTGTGTGAGGATACTGTTCTCTTTAAATGGATGTCAAGGAAAAAAAGATCAGTTAATTACATTCATACTCTTTTTAATAAGATATTTTCTCAGACATTGCACTGCTTTCTAAAGATTTTTTTTAAGCAGAACGGAGTATGTTCAAGCCTACAGTTTTCTGGAAAACCAAGACCTGACATCATCTTTTGACTTCAGGAGACATCCTCTGGAGTTTTGCCTGAAGGTGTCCTGAGTACTAGCACATAGTTAGTGTACTTGAGATGCTGTTGTTTGTGTACCAATAACTAATGGAAGCTTTTATTGCAAAAAAATATTATCTCCAAGGTGTGCTGTCTTAATATACCTGCTGTCCCATCCCCCCCCTACACATACACTCTTTTGTCAACCTCAAAGGAAGCACCTCAATAATAACAACTGGGTAATGTTAATCTTTCAGACCTTTTTGTTTGTTTATTCACTCTTCAGCCCCTTCTCTCCAAATGCTTTCAGACTGTCTCATAGTCATTTTGCCCCAGTCATTTCCACCCCCAGCAGCAGGTGTTGTGGGGAGCATGGGGTGTATGCTTGGCACTCTACGAGGCCACTGGAGCTGTTTTAAGTGAAATCCCTCCTGACTTGGATGACAGAACAGGACATTGAGTTTTGCAGTGGGGAAGGGAATCTGCAGTGTGAAAATCCACGATGCCTGGAGGTTAATTCTGTAGCTGGAAGTGTTGTTAGCCCTGCCACACCAGTTGTCCCCGTTGGACACCGGAGGGACACCCACGCTTACCTTCCTGCAGCCCCTGGTGTATAGCAGGGGGGCCCAAGGATGCCATTTGTCTGCCCTGATGGCTTTAACACAGTGTGTTGCCCTGTGGTAGCCACAGATAGGGATGTGGGTGGCCAAAGCCACTCACCTGCCACGAGGTAGTGTGCTTAGAGGAATGCTGTGAGATGCTGACCTCCTGCATTGACTTGGGTGTTTCCAGAGCAATCTCTGTGCATAAGGACACATCAGGAGTAAGGAAGATTTCAAGCTTATTGTTTGGGTGCTCATTATTCTTTTCCTTGTCAGCACTGGATGGTTGATATCCTGTCTTCTTGCCTTCTTCTGTTCTTCTCTGGTATAGGGGGTGGCTAAATGTTCTATAGGGGGTGTTCTAAATGTTCTCCCCCAAAGTTTGGGGAAGACTTCATGGGAAAACAGTTTTCCTGCTGCAGTGAGTTGAGTTCACTGCAGGAAAGTGAGAAAATAGAGGGTGACTGTTCCTGTTCTGCTCTGTAGTTTTAAAACTACCTGCTTTGGTTCCTGATGCAAACAGAAAAGAGAGATTTACTGGCTTTGGAAAAAAACACAAAAACTACAGGCATATTTACCACATTTGAATAAACCGAATTACTGCAAATAGGAGATATTCCACAATTTTAGACTTCTTCGTATCGTTCACAATTACTTTGACACAATCAATTCTTCAATCAATAATTCAGACCTTCATGTCATTGCTGTGCCACTCAGCAGAGAAAACAGGAAACCTTACTCCATTCTTAAGAGATCAGTACTTAAATCTAGAGGAACAGGCTTCATCAGCAACTCTTTTTCTTTACAAGAATGGTTTTGTATTAATACTTTCAGTAAACTGTATTTTGACCTATCTGTGGCCACAGCTGCAGTTTCTCCTTGGCCAGTGGCAGAGTAGCTAGATGTAAAACCTAGAGTTTATGACCCATCATGAATACGTAGTTAGATGTATATATATTTTGTCTAAGCATGTATCTGTATTTTCATCTAGCAATATCTTCATAGCATAATTACACATTTTACAAAGCTTATGAAAACTTTGGAAGCATTCACAAAAGCTCAGTTTTACATGTGGTAAACAATTAGCCAAGATCCCCAGGAGTGATGAAAAGAACTGGGAAAAATGATATTTTCATCTTTGTTTCTCTGTGGTCACAAAGATGTGAAGATAAAAACCATAATGCTTACCTGTAATCTTAACTACCCAGTCTAGTGGGTAAGGTGTGTCTTACTTATGAAGTGGCTTTTTAATGTCTGCTGGAAGTGTATTGTTCTGGTTTTTTTTCCTCTACTACAGAGGAGAACTACAGTAGCAGTTTTCACCACCCAGCTGGAGCCAAGCTGTTGGGAGTTTCTTTTCATGAAGCCACTACTTTGACTGACAGATAAGAATTGTGAGTTTTAAATAGGTGAAAAGGTAAACAAAATGAGAAGCTAAACTTTAAATGGTATGTCTTACTAAGAGGACTTCTCCTTTCAGTTTTTATGGGCCTCTGGTGCTTGGTGATTCTCCAGAAAACCTTGCCGAAAGGATATATTATGAAACAGCTACTTTTGGCAACATCATTTTTTAATGCAGCTCTTCCTGTTCACAGTTTTACTCTGTATTTTTGAGGTGTCCAAAGCTTTATTATGAAAGAATAGCTGACAAAAACAAAGTGCAGATTGAAAAGCAGATGTTCTTCACACTTTTAAAATTCATAATGAGCACAAAGAGCTGAATCTTGGGCCATGGGACTTGGCAGCAGTGAGAACTTGAGTTTTATGTGAATTTTGTATGTTAGCACTCTTCTTTCCAGCTTTCAGTGTTAGCTAGGAATGCCTATCTCAATTTTCTCCTACAGTTTTTTTTCCCTTACTCTTTTCTTTAAATCAGTTTTCTGCCTGATTGTTACTGGCAGTTGTCTCAAGGTGATCTCAAGGTATCCTTCTTTTCAAGAATATATTCAACATGTAAATGTTTTACCTGGGAACTTTGCCTTTACATTTAGAATGTCTGTCTGTGGTGCCTGTCTCTGTAGGTTTTTTCTTCAGTAGTAGTCCTGTGCAACGGAAGTGTGAATTAAAGATAATTGACTTTGGAAGTGACATACTAACTCCTCTGAGCTGACTTTGCTGTTGAACTGAGAATATTTACAATGATGAGAACACATTTGCTCTTCCTAAGCTTTAGCTTGAATTGTTATAATTTAACTGTGATACGAGGCAAACAGAGGTATTTAATGCCAATGTCAGAAAGAGTTACCAAGAGCCAGTTTTCACAAATCCGGTTTTAAGTCTTCGGCTGGGATGAGTCATTTAATCTGACGGAGTGAAAACAGAAGAGCAGAAAGGATGCTGGAGCACAGAGGTGTTGGTTCATCTGCCACTTTTCACATTCCAGAGAAAATCTTTCCAATCAAGAGGAAAGTTCTCAGCTGTCTGCAGTATAGCTTCATGAAGATGCTGTGGTATTTCTCAAGGAGCAGGAGTTCAGGACTCTTACTGTTGATGGAGAAAAACGTCCTCAGAGTTCCCTGAACTGAAGGAGTCCCTCACTTAAGTCTGCCTCTTTCCCTTAGCATAGTGTCTCAGCTTAAATCAGTGGAGGAACTCAGGTCACAGATAATGAACATAACATAGGTGGTAGGACTTATTCTCTACAGGAGCACAAGGAACAGTAAGCTGTCTAGAAGGTATTTTCTTCTCCACAGCAGCCTGCCATTACTGATCCCCAAAGCATTGAGGAGAAAACCATCTCTTTTTCCCTGGCTTTGGAAAATACTGGATACACATGGATACATTTTTTGAGTGATGAGAGCCTGAATGAGTTGGCACTTCCTGACAGGTATTTTAAGAGTTTCTTTTTCTAACTGAGGTTTTTTTAACATCTCTGTTTATTAAACGGTAAAAAGTGTCCAACTTTGTGGGTTTTATTTCACTGTGAATGGGCTTTAGAAGATAAAGATAAAGACAAAGGACAACTCAGTGCTTCAATGACAGAGGTTTCTGAATTAGCTCAGTGAATGGTACATGCTCACAGTGAAATCATACAGATTTCACGTACATGTGAAACCCACCCATTCTGAGAGGGCTTCATTATAACCCCAGCATTTAATGAGCAAGGATCCACAGCCAGATTTGCGAGGGCTTTTGTATTCTAGAATGCCCTCCCACTTAAAAATCTTTGAAAGAGAAAAGAAAGCAAGCCTTTCCTGCTTCCTCAGGAACTTCCAGTGCAAACCTGGACTAATCCTAGAAGGAACTGTCTCATTTGATTTTAAGTGTTTGATTCTTCAGTGGGCTGAGTGCAGTCTCCTGCAATGGGATCCTTTGTGTCTCCACTTAAGGCTTGTGAAAGGCCCATGTATCACAGAGATTGCTGCCAAATTAATGCATCCCATAGCAATTCTAGAGTACTTAAAAGACCTTCCAGCTGTTTTCTCCCAGTCTCTAAACAAGGGCAAAAAGACCCCAAGCTTATGGAGTCTTTAGGTATCTTCACTGTTTTTGATAAGCTTTGACTAGCAAAATCATGTGGGGTTGTCTGTCCATTTGCTTACCCAGCTCATCAGGGACCTAGACTTTCAGGGAGGAGCTGTTTGTGATTAGTAATTTGAGCACAGAATAACAGACTTCTGAATTACCCTGTTAACAGCTAATCTCTTGAGGATGTTAAACATCTGAATTTTAGAAAGAATTTGTTCATTAGGTGCCATGCACTCCTATCTTATTCTTACCTTGCACACATTACTTGAGCAGGAAGCTCACTTGCTTACTCTTGCTGTCTTGCTTACTAAGTTTTTAGGGTTTTCCTCAGAAACATAGTAACTTTGGACTCTTCCCCTGACTGAAAAAGAAATTGTAAAAAAAAAATAAAAATATGAGGGAACATTTGGACTAAATCGGTCTAACATTTCCAGACACAATGAAAATAACACACTGTGTTTAAGTCTTATTTATTTACTTATTTACTTATTTTTGTAGTGAGGGAGAGGTGTTTGCAAACGTGGATTGGTAGCAATACGTAGCTTTCTGAAAAAAAGAAAATTACAAGGGTTGAGCCAAACAACCTGTTCAACCTGTTCTCCAGCCACTGGTATTTCCAGCTCTTTTGCATTTTGGAATTACTGTCAAATACACTAACATGGTTGTCATGTCAAGGTTACTGCATGTCAGGTGATAAAGTGTCATCCATTCTCATGGATCATACAAAAGGAAGAAATCAGCCCCCTGAGGTGTTTAATTGTGTGGTAAGGCACAAGAAACATCTGGGAGGCAGCAGGCTGGCCGGCCCCAGCTCAGTCCATAGGAGGCTTGTAGCACAAGTCCTCATGGAAGCCAATTCCAGGCACATGAAGGACAAGAAGGTGACAGCCAAGTGTGGATTTACCATGAGCAAATTGTGCCTGATCAATATGATGAAGTGATGGAAACCAAGATGCTGTGGGAAAGGGTAGAGTAGAGGGCCCTGCTTACTGCGGTGGTACCAAGATTTTTGACACTTCTGTTACCCCTGGAGCCAAACTGGGTACAGACTGGATGGATGGTTGGATGAATTACACAGTGAGTGAACAGCAGGCTGAAAAAGTGATAGAGTTACTGGTGGCATTCCTTGGGGGCCGATACTGGTTCCAGTGTTGGTTAATATTTTCAGTAGTGGTACAAATGACAGGATGGAGTTCACCCACAGCAAGTCAAAGGTGACACCAAGTTGCTGGAAGTAGTAGATATGCAGTAGAGCAAAGCTGCCATTCAGAGGAACTCCAGAAAGTTGGAGTGGGTTATCAGGAAGTGTGTGAAGTTGAATAAAAGGCAAGGGGAAATTCTGGTTGAGCATAAGGAAAAATATCTTCCTTTAAGGGTGGTTGGAGCAGGTTCCAAAGAGTTGGTGGGATTCTCTATCCCTGGTCAGGCTCCTCAGTGGCATAATCCAGTTTTGAAGCAAGGCTTGGTTTGAGCAGGATTAGAGCCCTCCAGGTGTCATGAAGGTAGTCTTTAATATTTCCCTTTCCTTGAAATAATGGTCTGTTGGTGCATGAAAATTTATAATTACATTGTCTAGTTCTAAGGGGATTGATGCAAAAATATTTGCCCTAAATCCTTCACATTCAGCTCATGTCAAATTCCTAGTTTAGATCTTTTGAAGTGGACATGGTTAAATCATGTGATTGTCTTCCCATGAATGAAAAATAAGCCAAGTCTCTTTCTTCCAAAAAAGAGACTGTAGTGATGCATTTTTGTGCCATGAGTGAGCATGCATATAGCTTAAGAATGAGAGTATTGTCTCAGCCATACTTACTTCTGATAGTTTAGTTTGAAGCTCATTTGAGGAGAGATTTTTAGACAAAAATTCTGAGAACTATGTCTTACGGCAAAAAGCTAATTCTCTGGCAAAGAGCAGATTTTTTTTTACCAGGAGTTACCAAGATTTTCTTGATAGTTTGCATGCTTCAGAAGTTTGAAGTTATTCATGCCCAGAATCCACTGAGCTTCAGGAGAATGTGGCTGTGTTACAGTGAAACACCATGCATTAGCTACAGGTTCATTCAGTTACTTCTGACCCTTGTGAATATTGTTTATCATTAGACCTGATTTCCTAATATATAAATTTTCCAGAACTTGTACCTGGCTTATTATGCTGAGGATGCTGGATAAGCCCTAAATCAGGTAGACACCTTCCATGGGGTGTTTAAGCTCTTGTGTGCATTATGAATGAGAGACGGTGCTCAGGTCTACAGCAAGATGCTCACAGGTTTGTCCATAGAGTGTTTTGTCAGCACAGGCAATTTGGGTTGCCCAGCAAAACCCTTGCTGAGGGTGTTGTGGTGATGCACCTGGCTTGCTCAGGCTGTGGCACATGGGAACTCTAGAGGGGGTGGCTTGGCAGGGGCTGTTCAGTGCAGGGGCAGTGGTGTACGCACGGGTGCTTTGTCGTCTGAGTTCTCCACCTCCATGCAGGGCCTGCCTGGAAGTGGATCTAAAGTATGTGTGCCTCACTGGGAATGCTGAACATCCCTGGAACTGCCTGTGTAACAAGCACACAAAAAGATGGCTGAATGGGAAAGTTCTCAGTTTCTACATCTTAGGCCTTCTGGAAGGGAAAGACAGCAAATGGGAGATAAGGGCTGGGGTCAGAGTTACAAGAAGCTTTATGTCTCTCAGATTTTTTCCTAATTGTAAAAATTAGGAAAAAATCAGTGTTCCCACCTTTTATTAAACTGCTTTGAAATCTGGATTCACTACAGGGTGCAGAATGAGTAAGAAAGTTTCTTTTGTTACTTTTTCAGTGAACTTGATTCTGTCACAGCAAGGTATCTAACAAGTCTCTCAGTAGAAAAATAATAGATGCTGATGTTTGGTAGCAGTATGTTTATATAACCTTGTCTCTGTCTCAAACTTTGTTTTCTATACTTTCTCTATAGAGATACAGACACAAATTGTATGTACATTACTGCATCTCTACCAAAGTATATTGCAGAAGTAGAACAGTAACTTCCTTTTAGGCTCTCGGAGGTCTATTGTGAAGAAACCCAGATACTTGTATTGGTTGGTTGGCTACCTGACTTCTGTATTTGTAACTGGGGATTTCAGATGGAGATGTGTCAGATGGAGATGCAAACACATACGTGTCTTCCTATACATGTGGAAATCTGATGTGCTCTGTGTGTTTCACACAGATTTATCCATGTAACGTGCACCACTGTTTTGGTGCCTTCTTTAGCACACTTGTTAGTTCATGTGAATATGTAGTCATTTTTCAGAATACATACTCATCTCAGTTCCTTATACTTGGAGAGTAGGAGAATATTTGAGGTGGAAGACAGGAGAACTGAGGTGTTTACTTACATTACGAGACATTAAGTACTTCCATTACTTACATTAAGTTTGGTCACCAAACTTAGCTGAGTTTTGAGCCCCTGTAAGATCAGAGGTTGGGTTGAGTGTAAGAAACCTTGATGAGGCACTGTAGATTTTTGGCTTTGCATGGTGTGAAGAATGCTTAGAGTATGCTTTATTCTCCAGGATTTTACCATACTGTCAATTGAGGTCCTAATTACTTAGAGACTTTAACATGTCAGAATTTTCTTATGATAGGAAGTCATTAAGTTGTACTGAAAAAACTCTAAATATAGCTCTGACATTTGTGCCTTGTTTGTTTCTCTAGATAAGATGGATTATTTCTTCCCATTTTCCTTTTGGTTCCTTTGTCCTGAAATCAGCTGTCTTCTGTCCCAAATTCAGTCCATCAGAATGCTTAATGGGTTTTAAATACCAATTTGAAATAAAAATGAAAATAACCACTAGGTGGCACTCGAAAAATGTGTGTTGAGATAATACATCTGCTTTCAGAATAATTGCAAATTTTGGTAGCCCAAGAAGAATTATATGTAAATGTGCACAGTTCTGAGAGATTGGTGCTATTTACAAAAACAGAGTCAACGTTCCTTTAGCTGTGTCTCCTTCTGTGATCAAATCAAACCACTGCAGCAAGGAATATAGTCTGCCTTAAAAGCTCATTCCAGATGCTTAAAATGCTGCCTTTAGAAAGAACAGAAGCGAATGTATAACTCATATGTATAAATGTGTTTGTTTTCTGGTTGTTTTTATTTATATCCAGCTTTTTAACACAATTATGCCCTGCCCTGACATTCTGTTAACCTTTCAGCTTATGTCTCATTGGAGATACAATGTATTTTGACGAAGTGTTGCTGCTTTAGTATTTCTTTTAATAGTATTTTATGTCAATGGCATGGAAATGAACCCAGAGTCTGATAGGGGAGGGTTCAGGCAGAGAACTCTGTGGGTTTGCTTTTCACCAGTTTCTGCTCTAGCCACTTTGTCTCTTGGTAGGAGGAGAGGATGGAGGGAGGCTGTGGCAGCTGTAGGAATGCTGCAGAAAATAAGATTAGCTACGAGTTTATTATCATGTCAATCTTGTGGTATTTCTGTCAGTGATCATTGCACAAGTCTGTTTCATTTGAAATTTTCTTGTAGCCTCTTTATTGTTTTTGAGATGCAGAAGAGTTACATTACCATGATTTATGAGCTAATAATACTGAAAATGAGCAAAGCTGAGTAAATATTGTCTGTAGCCATCAATTTGAGTCTTCTTCTGTTGAAGCAGTGGGTAGTAGCTGTTTCGAGGAGTTGTTTGGACAACTGTCTTAGCCTATTGTATTCAAGTTGAAGAGAGCCAAAGTAGACAAACTATAATACTCAGTTGTGCAAGGATATTTTATGGCCTATTAAATACATATTAAGGGACTAGTTCTTTCATTTGCTCATACAGCTGGATTATCGCTCCCCTGACACTGGTAGTAATTATGACTGAATTTTATTATGAAAGCTTCGTTACGCACATGGTCAGCCTTAGAATGGATTACAGTAGTGATGGACACAGCCACATTGTCCTGCTTCTGCAGAAGACACTAGGGCATAATTTTCTCCTAGGTGAAAAGGAGAACTGAACAATTTGCCCACTCGGCTGTGCTCACCCCACAATGTCTGCTGCAGGAACATCTCCTTTTTGTGCTGCTCGGTGCTATGCAGAAGCACTTGGCTGTATTTCTGCTGTGACTGGACCCTTGAGCAATTTTTATGCCTACTAACTAATGAGAAAAATGAAGCTTGGGGAGTGATGAGTCAAAAAGATGGACTTTTTTTTTTTTTTCCCCCCATTCAGAGGGTCTTATCCTCTGAAGGCTGTGAGCAGAACTCCAGCCCATCCCTCTTGTTGACATAAAATTTCAGTTTGACTTTCAGTTATTACCTGCTAGGCTTTTCACTGAGGAAACTGTTGCTGAACTGCAGATGCCCTCCTGGGAATGAGCTGAGTGGAGTACTCTGCACTGAAATTAGTTAAGTATATCATGTGGCCATTTTACCTGTGATCTCACTGGCTTGAAAGCACTTTGAGATTAACTGTTTATTGATTGCAAAGTGAGAGGGAACCTCTGTGATCCTGTTAACAGGTCACAAAGATTTTCATTTTCAGATTGGTATTAAAATAACAGCAAAACACAGGAATGGCAGCTGTCTTTCTAGGAAAGTTGCTCTCCGTGCATGCTCAGGTTGATTACTGAACAAAGCAAATCTTTTCGAGTGTGTACATGAACACTCAGTTCTGGACACTCGTTTTCATTGCTTTTGGGCAGCTATTTGCTCTATCAAAATTTCTCCCCTGCTTTAACTTGCTAAAAGTCAGTGGTTTGGGGGTTGCACTGTTTCTATGGTCTGTAATGCTCTACAGACAAGCGTTTCTCTCCTATCAGAGTGGTTGTTGCATTTCAGTCTGCTTGTGTCCCTAGAGGAGAAGTATGCTGTTCATAAATTGCTCTGGTGTCAGCAGAGGGCTTTTGTGGAGCTTGTTGTTGTTATCCCCCCTCTCTGTGGGAGGAAGCATTGCAAAGTAGGTTGGGTTCTGCCTGCTCTGTTTTGAATTTCAGGCGTTTATTCTTCTCACTTTTCCTGGTTTGTTGCATTTCTCTCCGGTTGTGGATGCAGATGTAGGACCTAAAAGAAACACTTCTTTGGAGCAAAAAGATGCCAGAGTTTCCTGGGTGGTGGATGGGTCACAACTCCCTCACTGAGGAGCACGTTCAGTAGCAGCAGTGTCCCAGCACATCCATCTCCCGGGTGACTAAGCTCACCTACATCTGCGGGAATGCTGCTCCCTAGTGCCCATCTCCCTTTTGTTTGCTCTGCACCAAGCATACAGCTTGGAAAACTCCGGTCTGCTCTCCAGGAGCTCAAGGCAAAGGCCTGTATCAGGAACAGTGTGGCCAGCAGGTCCAAGGAAGGGATTCTGCCCCTGTACTCAGTGCTGGTGAGGCCATACCTTGAGTACTGTGTCCAGTTCTGGACCGCGCAGTTTAGGAAGGATATTGAGGTCCTGGAGCAGGTCCAAAGGAGGGCAACCAGGCTGGTCAAGGCACTCGAGCACAGATCCTGTGAGGAGAGGCTGAGGGAGCTGGGGGTGTTCAGCCTGGAGAAGAGGAGGCTCAGAGGAGACCTCATCACTCTCTACAACTCCCTGAAAGGAGGGTGTAGCCAGGGGGGGTTGGTCTCTTTTCCCACACAGCTCTCAGCAAGACAAGAGGGCACGGTCTCAAGTTGTGGCAGGGGAGGTTTAGGTTAGATATTAGAAAGAATTTCTTTATGGAGAGGGTGATCAGGCATTGGAATGGGCTGCCCAGGGAAGTAGTGGATTCTGCATCCCTGGAGATATTTAAAAAGAGACTGGATGTGGCACTCAGTGCCATGGTCTGGTAACTGCAGCAGTAGTGGATCAAGGGTTGGACTTGATGATCTCTGAGGTCCCTTCCAACCCAGCCGATTCTATGATACTGTGATTCCATGAAGCCACTAGGCTGATCCAGGTGGTTTTTCCCTGGTGGATGTGCATGGCCATGAGCAGACCTGCAGTGGTGTGGTGGCTTGGCACCTGGAATGGTTACTGCCTGGTGCCCTGAAATGCCTCTTTTATCCTAACAAATGCCTCTCTCTTGCAGTTTAGCAGCCCTAAGTTTTGACTAGCAGTGTGTGTGATTGCAGTCTCATTACTGTCTCAGAGAAATTAGTGTAGCCGTGGCCTGTGACTTGCTGAGTTTTCTGGTTTTGTTTTTCTGCCTCTGCAGCTTCTTGAAAGTTGGAATGAACCCCGTAATAGCAAATGTCCTACTGCCACTTAAGTTCAAGGCAAAAAATGGCTAGTGTAGATTGAAGCATGAGTCTTCAGGCAACTGCTTTTTTTAAAGTGTCTGGGGAAGAAAGCCACGCAGCCTGAAAAATAATGCTAACACAACAGGGTTGTGGCTGGTTACTATTTAAATCACATCCTCCTGCAGTGGCTCCATGCACTTGAATGAAGATGCTGGTGACTTCCACCCCCAAACCTGTTACTGCACAGGGAATACTGGTGACTTTTACCCCCAAACCTGTTACTGCACAGGGAATGCTGGTGACTTCCACCCCCAAACCTGTTACTGCACAGGGAATGCATGTGCCCCGAAGCCGCCGCTTCCCTGAGAGTCGCTGCGCGCAAATCACCCGGGGGGTGGGGGACGGAGCTGCCGCTGCAGCTTCCGCGGTGCGTGCTGCTCGCTGAGGGATTTTTGGGAGTTTGGTTTGGTTTTGGTAAGTTTGCTTTTAAAATCACAAGCCTTAGGTGCCAGCTTCCCCCTGCTCCCCCCCCCCCGACCCGTGCGCCGGCCCCCTTGCCCCGGGCTGGCCGTTTAGAACCCTCGAGGTTCGGTAGTAACCAAACACTGGCGGGGTTCGGTAGTAACCAAACACTCCGAACCCTTCGACTCCTGTCCCGGCTCCTGCGTCGCTGCCTCCTCCCGCCCCTTCGGCCCCGATCTCGCAGGGGGCTTGCTCCGAAAAAAGCCTCCAGCACCTCGTTGGCTTTCCTCTGGGCCTGGCGAAGGTCTCCTCCTGCCAGAGCATCGCTCCGCGGAGCTGCCCAAAGCCAGCGTTTCTTCTCCTCCCACCCACCCACCCGCAGCAGGTACTTCTATCCCGGCGTTTCCCTCTCCCGAAACAGAGGGAGAATTTGATACGACCAACTTGGCACACGTGTGGAGAAGCCCCAAAACAGCCAACGCGCCCCGTCCCTAGCCCACGGGTGGGACCGGTTCCCGATGGGACCCGTCACGCCCCCGATGTGCCCCATCAGGTGCTTCAGCCGCCGGGTAGGCACACTCTGTGGAACCCCTCTCCGCCCCAGGAGCCCGGCACCCCGCTCTGCCCCGGACAGGGGTGGCCCTGCCCCGGGCTGACCCGCACCTCCCGGGCTGCCCGGCCACGGCACAGCCGCCGGGCCCAGCACCGCGACCGCGCTCCTTTGCAGCCCCTCCTATCACCCTTTGGGGGTGCCGGTGCCAGGATAGAGTTAGCGGCCGTTCCGCCACAGCCCCGGCACCGGTCGCCGTAGTCACCGTGTAGCAGCAGAGTTCCTGATGCTGTCTCCTCCTTCCTTTTTTTTCCTCTCCTGTACCGTCCTCCAGGGATCCCTCCTGCCAGCCCGTCCTGCCCCCCCAGCAGCTGTGGCATTGGGGCAGGAGTGTTTCCCGCATCTCCTCCTTCTCCTTCTTGGATGCAGTGCTGACTTAGTGAGCAGGTGTTGGGGTTGTGGATGGTGTGTTGGCTTTCATTGGAGCTGGTGTTTTGTTTGGATGTGGAAGGAGTGAGTTTCTGCCAAACTCAAACCACATTGCCCAAACAGAGCACACGTTTCCTCTGGGAAACGTTTCTATCCACCAGAGTTTCAATCAAAGTGAGGTATGAAACGTCCAAACCTGTTACACCCAGCCTCAGCAAGGCTGTTTGAAACGTGTTGGTCAGTTATTATTTATTTTAAATTAATACTAGTGTTTAAAGCCCTGACTTTTATTTTCAAACACTAGGTTTATTTAGGATAAGGCATGGTAGAACATAAAAGTGCGACCATTCCTAAATGTGACACTTTATGAAGGCTATATTTATAGGTCCAGGAGCCAGTTCTTGCAAGCCTGGTAGTTGCTATCTTCTAACACTGATAAGTTTAAGATAAAGGTATGGATTTGGCTTTACCTAAGTGACTGTTGCCAGGCATTCAGACTGGGGAATGAACATCCAAATAGAGGGAGGGAAAAAAATAATTAAAATATAAAACCCAACATAATGAGATGCTTCAGAGAACTAGGGGGTAGTAATTTTTGTAAAGGTTGTACAAAGTCTTGTCCAGCCATCCTACTTGCTTTCTGTGTGTTTTGACTACATTTTTGAAATACTTCTTTAGTTAAATATTTTAAATACCACACACAGCTTAGTTTTCATAATTAGATTAATTTGGTTTACATTCGGTGGATGGGGTAGGGGGTACTGACACACAACAACTTGGGTGGCTTGTTCAGCAGTGCCATTACCCTGCCTGCCACAGCCCTGGGTTACACCTGGGTTACACCACCCCCCCACTCCCCAGACATTTCCCTGATGATGCTCCTGCTGCCTGCCAGGAAGTTCTGCCCAGGGCCTGGCCTCCATTTTCCTCCCCATCACCAGAGGCCACCTACTTGAGCTCTGCATAATGGATGTGGAAAGCAGATTATTTACTGATGTCTTTTATGCATTCAAAGCCTGCTGTTTTGTCTTTGTCAAGCTAAATGATGCTAGATTTCACAGATGTCCTCATTCTTTTTTATTTTCTTTGCTCTCTTTTTATTTGTTTCCTGCCCCAGTATTCCCTTTTTGTTTCACTGTTTGCTCTCTTTTCCTTTTTATTTTTTTATTTTAATTCTTTTCTAGACTACAACTACCAACTTGTAATTTTTAACAAGTAGTTTACTCTACTGACAGAAAGCACTTGCTGGCAGCCTAACCATGATGCACTTTCACCTTGGTTTTCCAGTACTGTACCTAATGCAGCACACCCAAGTTTGGGTTACATACAGAATTTCAGGCAGTGTTGGTTGAAGTACTCACTTGGCTGAGTGAGGCCCAGTCAGCAGTGTTTGTTCTCTGGCAGGCATGTAAGGAAAAGTCGGTAAAGATCTATGTTACATTTTGTCTTTTTAATTGTGTACTGTAATGATAGGATCCAATTCCAAAGTGTGTCTTTTGAAGGTAATTTTGTAGCAGATGCAGTTTGTCTGTTTCAGTGAAGACATTCCTAATGTCTGAAGAGCTCCCTACAAAACAAAATACTATTTTACTTCTTTATGTTGTCTTCTATAAGCGAAGAGAACTAGAAAGAAAAATAAAGTAGAAATCATCACTTAGAAATCACCTATCATTAAAAGACTTACATTACATAACTCCTCGTGACTTTTAGTTATATTATGCTTAAGTCTCATGGCAAGATCCATGTTCATTTAGTACCTTTAAAAACACAGTTGCCTGAAATAGTGACACAAGCATATCTGTGCAGAGTACTCCAATAGGCAAGTTTTTTCTAGGTATTTAATACCTGTGTTCAGTGAGAGGTTTTCTTGGGCCCCTCTTGCCCACTTGCTGTGTGTGTGATTTCCATTTTAAAAGATCTGGAGAGTTAGCACTTGAAATGCCCTCACAACCATTCTTACTGACAGCTCTGAAGAATTAACTATGGTAGCACTATCCAAAAGTAAAAGTAAATGATATGTGCATAAAAAAGGCAAGTAAACACCAATAACTATTTTATTCTGCTCCCCTCTGCTATTTAAAAAGAAAAAAAAAAAAGTAACATGATATTGTACTAATGCTGGCAAAGGTGGTTCAACTTGCACTAGTTTCTGTACTAGACAAAACCTCATTATTTGCATCAAAAAAACCCCCAAAGAACAGTAACTTATGCATGTCTGAATGAGTGGAGAGAATAGAGATGAAGTTTAAAATCTATTGACTTTTACTGAGTATTGGTTTTATTCTTCTTTGGTAGGCATTCAATTAAAAACACCCTAAAGTTAAAAGAAACTTTTAAAAGAAGTGCTGTTGACATCCTTTTGGTGATCTTGGGGTTTCATTTTATGTATTTCAGCACAAAAGAAAGCAAGTATCTCAAATCTGAGTTTGAGAATAAGGAATAGTTTAAATTTTTTTCTGAAAATATGAAAGTTTCATTAAAAATTAAGTAAGACTTGTTGCTGTGTTGCAGAGTGTTTCATTTGGTGACAGTCTATCCCAAATCTCTGCTAGCAATCAGGATTTCACTGAGTCTCAGCATGTCCCCCATTAAACCATCACATCTCCAAAAACTAGAAAACTCATTAATGGCTTTCTGCTGTAAAATAATAAAGAGTATATTCACTGACTGGTCAGTAATTAATGCCAACCAGCTTTTGTACCAGCTCCATTATACAAATATTCTGGTTCAGTTATTCCAGAGCTAAAAGAAAGAAATAAAAAAAAAAAAACAACAACCAAACAACAACCTTTTGTATTCATGAAGGTGTATTTTACTGCCAGCAATCTCCATTTGCTTTTAGTGGAAAATTCAAATACCTCTTCAGTTCAGTTGAAGTTGACCTGTGAGAACATGAACTCATTCCCCAGTCTCCTGCCTCTTTGTTGAAGCAGTTCAGGTCACTGCCCTTGGTGACCCAGGGGTAGCCCCCGAAACACCAAGCCTTCGGTGTCATAGTTGCTTCCTCCTTTCTCTCTTTGCTATTTGCTTCTGTAAAGTAGTTGAGAATTCAGGTACTGTAAAACAGAGCTGAAGTTGTAGCATAATCCACTTGAAACTTCTGCTTTGTAATCTCCATGGGGTCAGCTGAGGACCCAGATGGAGAGTTGCTGGAGTTCAGACATTCTTCCCTGGTGAACCTTCCAACAGGGGACTACAACACAGTCAAAATTTGCATCTCTAGGGTTCTGCTTTTTTTATTATTATTATTTATTTATTAATTTCAGCCTATAGTGCAACATTTGCCTTACAATGCTGGGTTACTTTTGAAAACCTTTATGAGGATTTTGGTGGGTTTGCGTGTAGTTTGGGCAACACCTGGTGAGTACAGCTTGTTCAGCACAAGCACTAGTGGCATTCTCTGTCACTGAACAGCCGTGAGGTGAGAGAGTCTCAAAATTAGGACTGCAGAAATTGGTCACCCATCTATATCAGGTTTTGTAAATAGCAGAGGAAGACAGGAAAAAAATTTGTTAATGAAGGTTATCAAACAGTTGCTTTAATGAGCATGTGAAAAATGAAGACTTGTATACAGGTGTGTAATTGAAATAGAAAAATAAGCCATAAAAAGCTAAGCAGTCATTTCTCCTCCCCAGCATTCCTGTACCATCCAGCTTCTCTCTTTAAGAGTCTTGATCTTTTTTTCTCTAGAGCCCTATTAGGTGTACATATTTATAAGACATCCAAGAAAACTTGGATTTATTGATTAATGTTTCCAGGACCAGAAACAAAATAATACAGCTGGCACACAGGCATAGATTGTTAATTTTTTTTGCTCATGTAATATCTCTGTAATGTTGGGTCTGTATCTGCACATAGGGTAGGTGTAAAGAACATCACCCTGAAGGTAACTCACACTGTCACTGCTTGATGAATGTCAGCCTTGACAGGTATCCTCTGGCAATGTTACAAAGTGTGTGTGGCTTATTTTAAGCAATGTTGTCCATACTTTCATGTTGTCTTGTTGGACTATTCCTACTTTTTCCCTAGTGTCACCTTTTTGTCATCCTGAAGCTGAGAAATACCTTGTAAAATCTTGTTAGGTAGTTTTAATTGCTTCTCCTCTTGCTAACTTCTAAAAGCCATTATGTTTGTCTTAAATTATGTGGTATTTTTATTGATGCTGTAGAAAATAATACTCTTTTTTTGTGCTACAGTTTATAAATTCCATTTATTGCAAACTTTGAAGTTTTCATGCTGTGTATCTTTTATACTTTTAAGCCTTAAAACTTGCCCATGACATGTGTAACTTTCTGTAGTACTATGTGATTGCCAAACTTAAACACATGCTTCAGGTCTTGTAGGATCCAAGTCCAGCTCTTTTCAAAAGCTTGCTGGTACGGATGGTTGCCAGCACTCAGGGAGAGGAGCTAGTATTTTTTGCTTGCTTTTGTCTGTCAGCTTCCTGTCTCCCATATAAAACAAGCAACCAACATGCTACTGATGATGTGTCAAGAGGAAAAAAAATCAGATAAATAAACAGAATCTGAAAAGTCCATTAAATGGACTCAATTGATGTTTTGCTATTCAGCAAGTAAATAACGCCAGTAAAACTTGCACTCTCATATAATCATATGTGCACTTACTTGACCAGGGAGTGTCTTCTCTAAGTAGTTATGCTATGTCTTGCCAAAATCTTCCATACAGAAGAATGAATGAAGGTGCCCATGTTAGCTCTGTTTTGCTTTGACTGGATTTTTTTTTTTTAATGGGGGAAATATTTAATGGCACAGTCACCGACAGAGCTTCCTCTGGCTTTGTCTATGGCACCAGGACTTAACCTAGCTTTATCCTGCTGGTAAGAAGCCTCTCTAAGACTTAGCACTTTTTATGAGCTTTATAAAGCTCTAGCTGACTAACTATTCCCCAGGTTCAGTTTGTTGTGATGTTTGCGTTGTTTTCTTGCAAAACCAGCCATGCTCCTGTCAGGTAGTGTGTGTAAAGCATATATTTTTCCTGAGAGGTAGTTAAGAGGTATTTTTTGGTGAAGAACATACAAAAGATAGGTGTGGAAATACTGTTTAGCTTCTGCATGCTGTTGTTTCAGCAGATAACCTGTTTTGCTTTCTGCATAGGGGCATTTGTTGCTGAGTACTTTGGAAGTGTCAAGTTGTCTGCTTCTGGTTGTTTGCTTGAAATTTGTGTACTCACTTCTTGTAGTCAGGGGATCAGATTTCCCTGTTGCACCTTTTAATGGCTCTTGGGAAATCCAAGCTCATAGTGTCATGGGGTTCTGCATCAACATTGCTATATATATGTGTATGATTAACAGGTGAGTGGCTGGCCATATGTTCCACTGCTAAAAAGAGAGATATCCTGGCATTTTCAGTGACAAAATATGAAAAACTATAGTGGACACAGGTCTGGGAGAGCTGTGGAGCTTGTCACTCACTTGACCAATGAAATGTAAGGGCTTTTCTGTTACTCTTCAGACAGGAACACATTTGAGAGCTGGACTGTCTAGTGTGCTTGCTTCTTGCTCTTAAATTGTATATTGCCAGTTAATCTGGACATCAGGTGGAAACATTAAGACTGGAAAAGATACTCCATGCTGTTGCTGGTAATTGAAATAAACATCTATCAGTTACCTCTCCAATTCTGAGGGTCTTGCACGAGTGCCCCATATACTTGTCATTGGTTTAAGTATCTATTTATGGTCATTTATGCTTACGGGATTGTTGTGAACTTACAACTATTTTTGCATGACAGGTCACAGTAATGAAAGGCAGTAGTAGGAATAAGGATCATTCGACAGAAGGAGAAGGAACTGGGAAACGACCAAAAAGAAAGTGTCTTCAGTGGCATCCTCTCCTTGCCAAGAAACTCCTCGACTTCTCTGAAGAGGAAGAGGAAGAAGAGGAAGAGGAAGATCTTGATAAGGTAGACTTCATTGGATGCTTTGACCATAGAAGGTTAATGGTGAGTCAGATTCTCCCTGTCTGTATTTTTGTTTTGTTTGCTTCTTGCTGTTCTCTTCTGTGAACAAACACAGCCAGTTAAAATAACTGATGCTGTGCACACAAGGCTGTAAAGGCAAGTAGCAAATAATGCAAAAAAAGTGAATTGTTAATCACCCTTTTTAAAGTCTTGGACAAAACTCTAAAAGAGTTAGACTGTTAGTTTTAACTGGGTTATTTTAATAATGTGTGTCACATTTTGGCCTTGATTGCTCCTGGTGGCTTTTTGACACTTTTTAAAAATTGTTTGCTTTGGACATGAAGTTAGACCATGCTTGATGTCTGCTTTAGTGGCTGTGAGAACGTACCAAGCTAATAGTTTTCTTTCTTTCTTTAAAGATGAAAAAAATACAAAGATTAAAAGGGAAAAAGAAGCAAAAAGCTGCCAACAATTTTTACTGCTTTGAACATGAAGTTCAACTTATCCTCCAGAATATTGAGAGCCGTAATCTGTCTCTGATTTGACACTTCGTTTTTTGGTATTGTTCAATGATGCTGGCCTTACCATTTTTCCGTAGGGATCCCACAATGTAGAACCTCACAAATATACAGTTCGACTTATCTTCTGTAACTAAAAGTGGGAATAAGTTATGGACACATGATGCTTCCATCATGTGGATAACATTGATATCTGCATCTCCATGATTACTTCCTAAGCTAGGAGTGGAGAGGTCAATGCGGAGGATACTGCTTGAGCTGCACACTGATGTGGAAGAGTGATCTTGTCAAGGATAAGGAGCAGTAAGGTGGAGCCTGATGCTCTGACAGTGCTTTCTGTTAACCTTGCCGGTCACTTCCACAGTGAGTTACAAACCACAGCAGTGTTGCAGTTAGGTAGGAGATGGCTTCCTGTCTCATACAGTACGTGGTTTCATTCTGTTAGGGCCAGTCTTCTGTGGTATGTCCCTTGCAGGCATGGTACACTGCTGTAATTGTTACTGAGAGTAACTTCTGGCAATGTAGTCTGTTGAAACTTGCCCTCTGGCTGCTGGTGGGCAGCTGTGCAGAAGCTGCATTGCAGCACTGCTGACAGGCTGAGTAATAGATGGTGAGTGGGGGGAAAGCAACTCATGCACTTCCCTTCTTATGCACTCTATAGTTACAAAAAATGCACGGGCTTTTTAGGAATGGGGTAGGAAGGATCTCTTCCCTCCTGCCCCTTTGGGACTGTTCCTAGAGAATGGTGTGCAGCTTAGACATCTGCTCCAATTGCAAGCTGGAGTTTTAAGTCTTGCAGAGAGGATGAATGAATCATGAACTGTCAGGTGAGGAGGTTTGGTAGAACTCTGTCTCTCCTGGACGGAATGGATGGCCTTTGAAGACAGCTGAGTGTGTCTGTGTGCGTCTCACTCACACACAGCATGCACAGACTCTTGGTCATCGCGAGAAGCATGGGTAACTGAGTTTAGACCTTCCCTTTTGGTTCTGTTAGGTCCCACTCCTGGGTGCTGATGGTTTAGAGCAAGATGCTGATGAAACCGAAGATGATGAGTCCTCGGAGCATCGAGCTCGCCGACCAATGAATGCATTTCTGCTGTTCTGCAAGCGCCATCGCTCTCTCGTGCGCAAGGAACACCCTCGCCTTGATAATCGTGGCGCGACCAAGATCTTGGCAGATTGGTGGGCTGTTCTAGATCCAAAAGAAAAGCAGAAATACACTGACATGGCCAAGGAGGTATGTTCTGTCGGAATGGTACAGGTAAAGAGGGTTCATGATCCATCTGCTTGTCTTCTGTTTCTCTGTATCAGATGTTGTACGTGGGATCTTTCTCTCCCCTGCGTTCCTCAGCTTTGCCGGTGGGATTATGGATCCCAGGAGCTGTTGCTGGTCTTGCTTTGATTCACTTAGTCTTTTGGACTAGAACAGCAAGAAGTTGGTCTGTGTACACACACTGACCTGTCTCTAGTAGTCATTGGTACATATAAATACTTTGGGATACATAGATAGTTTGGGATAGATATCACCTGATAATTCTTACAGTATAAGCAGTAATGCATGGGTAGTGTGTGATGGTTGAAAACGATAAATTACACAGTTCAGTGTCAGCTGACTGTAATGCTACATAGCTGTGCATTTGTTATTGATAATACATGTTGCTGTTGTAATACAGGTGAACCAAACTAAAAGCATAGTCAATAAATGGAGTCTTTCTTTGATGTTTCATGAAGTAAATCCTATGTATTAATTAGTTTCTGAAAAGCAGCCTTTGGTGGGTCAGAGTCTGATACCTGAACCAGAGAGCAATATATAGTCAGAGTTTCTTTACTGGGAGAAAGGAAAAGAGATTTATCCTCATGTTTCACAAGGTGTCTTTACAGCAACTTAAAATTCAATCAATGCTTTAGAAATAGCTTGCTTGGTAATTTGCCCACGAGAAGGCTGTGGGTATCCATAGCAGAGTGTGAGGCACACAGCTAGTTACTTAGCCTGATAATATCATTCCAAACTGATCCTTCTAACCACCTCTGTGGTGTAGATTGTGGGTAGCCATTGAATTAAATCTTAAATAACAAAAAAAAAAAACAGAGGGGCAGTGAGAAGGAAGAATGTCTCCCTCATTTGTCAAGCAATGCTAACACACTACAAGGAGTACAGCTATCTGTAAAACAATTGGGGAAACTATTATCCATATCTGCCCTGTTGCCTGAAGTTGTCTGATACTGTTAGCACACACATGTAACATTAACATCTGGCTTTCCAGTTGTTTGTGTGAACATGGAAAGGTCCATAGGAAAAAGGAAGCATTCTGCATGGCAGCTCCTTTTTGAAGCAGGGCCTGTAATACCTCTGTAGGTTCCCATCTGTGACACAGTGTTGAAATACTTGAGTCTCAGCTTTGCCCAGCCATTCCTGATTTGTTCTGCATTCCCATTTACAAATTAGTGGTGCTTCTTGACATGTGTGGGAAAAGGGCAGTTAGAAGATCCAGTACAGATAGAGGGGAAGGAAAAGGAAAATAAAGAAAAAATTTTTGAAAGAAACAATTCTACTGGCGCTACCTTACATATCCTTTTGTCTTGCTGAAGGGAACTCATCCATTAAGAACAAAAATAATAGCAGAACTTCTGTATGAACTGACAGATCTGAAACTATTAATCATACTGTAGAAATCAGTGTTCCTGTGGTGGTATATTTATTTTTCTTGGCATGAAGAGCAAATTTCATATTCAGTGTCAAAGTGAAACAATAAATCTAAGTAGTTTTCATCATTACAACTAGTTCCAAGAGCATGTAGAAGACAGATAGTGTATAATTTATGTTCTTTAAACAGCTGTATGTTATAACAATAATTAGCAACTATCACGTGCCTTCTTACCATCACAGGCCTATTGTGTATGTGTGAATCAGTTTTGTTTTAACACTCTCTTTTGTAGTTAGGCTTACTGCTGAGGCTGTTGAAAAGATGTTAATGTCAACTCTAGTGCAAACCATTTATTGGTATTTTTCCTCCGGAGAGCTCATTTAAAAGTCAAGAATGTGAATGTGCTTGTAAGGACATAGAATTACCATTGTACCAATAATCCTGTTTTAGTGCCTATATAGATAATCTCATTGAGGTTTAAAATACAGTGGATGAACCTCGGTTACTTAGAGGTAGCTTTGCAGTGCCCTTTAACTTCCAGTTTTTACTGCATAGCTGCTGCCCTGGCAGGAGACACATCACCCAAAGGACCCTGTGTTATATCCACTACCCTCACAACATGTCTTTTGTACCCTGAGCATCTGAATCACTGTGCCAGCAATCAGAATGGGCCTGACAGAAGTGGTCCTTACTGCAGTGGCTACAGCCCCTGTTGTTTTACAGTCTCCAGAGTGTTTTTACTACTTGAAGCCAGGGTTTACGAAGCCAGGGTTTACAAAGCCAGTTTAGATCAAGCAAGCCACTTTCAGTTCCTTACCTATCAGTGTTACTGTCTCAGCAGTATGCAAATCAAGGCATTTGTATTTTTACTTGCACTGGTCTAGCTGTATACAAGATCTGGGATTTTGGAACATACTGAGGCACCCGAACTTTTTGGCAAGTGGAATTACGAGAAGTTTCCTAGTGGATTGAACATCTATCCCTGGTTCCCACTGAGAGGATAATCAGGTCGATGGTTCATTTAGGTATATTTGAACAACCTCTTTATGTACCTGTCTGCACCTTGGGGTGACCTAGTTACCCAGAAAAACTGCCATCCCTGCTCCCTCTGATTCCAGTCTTGTGATTTATGGCCTCTTGTAGCAGCACCTGCACTAGAGACCTCATACTACACCTGCAGAACTCAGTGTTGGCTTCCGAGAGTTTTTTCTTTAGAAACAGGCTTTCTGTTTGTATCCTGCAGACTTCTAGATCAACTTAGCTTTGAAGGTTTCATTATCTAGGATATAAGCCCAGTAGAGGATCAGTACTTTTAGTGGAACCAGAAGTATTCTGCCAGTTGTTAATATTTCCCTTCACTGAGGGGAAAATGAATTCTCAACACTTACGAATATGCTCCAGTGTTTTATTGCAGTAATAGGAGCAGTGTGTTTTTCCTTTAACTCTTAAAAGCCTTTCAGTGCAACTGCCCTGTTCAGGGACTGGGAATATTCAGCTGCCTTGGAAAATAGCCGCAAGATTAGTATTGTTCAAGCCTTGTTTCCCTTGCTAAAAAGCACTTAATTTTAAAAAACATCCTTGCATCTGCAAGATGCAGGCTGTCTTGATTGGTCACTCTAAGGAGCAGCCTGATGAATCCAGTCCGGCACTGGGTGATGAATGGACCATGATGTGTAATGTGAACTCTGTATCCTTCAGGAGTGAAAAAAGGAATGTAGTATTTTCTGGTTTGTTCATTTGTTTATTTATTTACGTTAGATCTCTGGGATTCATCTGACCTTTAATAGCCAGTTGATGGGATTTAAGTATACATTTAAAGTTAAGTACGTGCTAACTGCTGCCCTGAGGTGTAGCTGGAGACCACTTGTGAACTCCAGTTCTCACCACACTGGAGGACGCAAATCTTTTTTATTTGGTGATGAAAGCAGCTCAGAGAGTTGCACTGAAGCATAGCACTTTTTTTAAGTGGTCCTGGTCCTACCGCATATTGCATCCTTCCCCAGGCTTTCTCAAAACAGAAATCATACATCAGACCAATCCTACAAACTTATCTTGCTTGCCCATATCTTACCTGGAATTTCAGGACATGACCCTGCCAGGCTGTCCCTCGCACTCTGTGGGAACCAAGGGATTCCAGGTAAAGGACCTACCTTTGGGTTTGGTTTTTTTTAAGCAACTTTAGAGACATTCTTAGCCTAGCTATGCAAAGCTAGTTTACTGTACATTTGGTCAAGTGGAAGAAAACAGTAAGCTCACTATTGCCTTTGGTGTTTCCTCATTATTACGTAGATCATTAAGTTATCTTGTCATTACCTGGCAACCAGAATCCATCACTTCATTCTAGGCTGTTGTCTAATAGCCATGTAAATCAATATTGAAAGTCTTTTTGAACTTTCGATCACTCTCCTATGTGTATTTTAGAAAACTGCATCTTGTCCACTGTTTAAATTTTACGTTTTCATTTAGCTTGGGTGTCGAAACTCTGAAAGGGTCCAGTGAGTTGCATGCCCTCAGTTTGTTCCCTCCTCTTAAGAGAAGAAGTTAATGTTAGCTTCTTGGCTTTGCAGAGGAAAAAATCCATTAATACGTGACCTCACTTGAATTGCTCTTGTTGGAAACTGATTAAAAGCTTATGGCTGCCTCATCTCACAAATGACGTGCATTCTGGTTCTCATTTGGTGGGCAGACTGTTGGCTTGTCAAATTACTCCTTAGAATAATTCAATTATTCAAAGCAGCAATGCTGCTATGAAAAGCTTATGTACTTCACTGCTAGCAATTCTGTGCTTTTCACTCAGCAGGCTGGAAGTAGGATATGTGTGGGCTGTAGCTTTAACAATGGAAGGCAAAGCTGCCTCTCTATGTATTTCCTTTTCACCTCTTCCCTTGCTCCCCTTCCTCTTCCCTTCCCTCCACCAGGCTATTTTTGTGGCTTAGTGAGCTCCCAAACCAAACTGAAGGAAAAGGAAAAGGGGTGAGGTTCGAGGTGTTGCGGTCCTTAGCATATACATACACCTTATTCAGAAGACACAGCATGTATGTGGGTCAGTGATCCCTGCAGATTTTTATTATTTATAGCCATTTCTATAAATAAAGGACTTCACACCGTGCTGTGCTTCTTGTAAACTGAAACGTTGTTATCCTTGGTACAGTCTGAAGGTAGCAAGTGCTAGCTGATAGGGTAAGATGGAAAGGAAAGTAAGCGATACACATGTGATGGTGACACTGCCTCAAGGCATGCAGCTTATTGGGCTGGCAAAACACTGCAGTGACTCTTATCAGTGGATGAAGTTTTCAGTGTTGTTTCTGTGTTTGATAGCCAAGGGATTTATTTATTTTTTTTTCACTCTCTGCGTGTTTCTGTGCAGGCATGTGCATGGAACATAGGTGGCTCTATGCTGTAACTGAGACTGGTGACAGGTGGGTGGGTGGGAATGGGTAACCATGGAAGAAACTTCCTGCAGCTGCTCTGGCATGTGCTTCTGGATAAAACCACTCTTTTGGTTGTTTCCTGACATCCAGAGCTACCTAGTGCAAGAGGAGGTGTTTCTCTCCTCCCTGCAGTGAGCACTGGTTCTTACTGAGTAGGCTCCCACAGCAGCCAGGGCTGTGCGATGCTATCAGTTGTTAGGCAAACATTTGCAGCTGGAATGCATGGCATGTTCCTCTCATTCCATGGTTCTGCACTTGACACAACAACGTGCAAATAATGAAATGTGCTCTTTTCTATTGCCTTCAACATTAAAAAATCTTGTTTGCTCTGGTCAGCAAAATACTTGGAAAACATCGTTGCATTTTGTGAATAAAATAAGTCTTCGTCTTCCCTGTACCCCACAAACTGCATGGAGTACAGACCTTTCCCCCCATCCCCCATACATAGTCTGGTGTAGTTAATTTTGCTGCTTCATCCCACAAGTATTAGCAAACAACTGAGATGTGTATTGTGTGCCCAAGGCCAGAGAAAGTTTTAAATGCTCCCAGTTTGTTTTGTGCAGCCATGCAGTATGGTACATTTCAAAAGGAACACTGGGGTGAAGTATCAGAAGTTACTGAAAATGAGATAACATTGGTAGTGGTTTATTTTTGGTGCCTGGTTTAGGAAAGTATATATGCAAATATTCTAAAATACAGAACTAATAGAGAAAAATGAGTGCATGGCAAGGAGTGAAAGGCTGCATTTATTGCTAAATGTTTGGTTTTGCTCCATCCAAACTAGAAACTAAACAAAGATTGTACCTGCAGAAGAACTCAAATAGCTGTCTTTGGTTCCCAGACTGAACGTAAAAACACTGGGAAGCAGTTTGCAGCATCAGAACTTCAGCCTGCTCTGGGTGATAAGCTCACAGGAGAGGAAAGAGAAGCGTCACTTCTATAAATACATCTCTACTTATCTTAATATTCCTTCTTCTTAGATTGTGTTAGCAGTCAGACTCTAAGCATGTGATTAAAATGTTAAAAATCAAGATATTTAAGGATTATTTACTGTATTAAATGCTCTTACACGCAGTGCACTCTGTTGTCCTATGGATAGTAAGTATAATGTCATGACTGGTAATTTTCCTTTTCTTTTCTAGTATAAGGATGCATTTATGAAAGCAAATCCGGGGTACAAGTGGTGCCCCACAACAAACAAACCTGTGAAAACCCAGTCATCCACTATTACCAACAGGAAAAAGCTGTGGGCCTTTTCATCTGACTCAGCAAAAGATTTACCAAGCCCGAGGAAAGTGACACAAAGTGAAGAGATGCCACAGCTTAACTTCGGGATGGCAGGTGAGATCCATGTTACTCAGACATAGCATCCTTGTTTTCTTTGAGGATGTGGTATGGAAATTGAACTGTGATACCAGTTTTTGTTAGTGCACAGCATATTATAGAGCAAATACCTTTGGTGTTGCTAAGACTCTGCATAACAACTTTCTAAAGTTCTCCTTAGTGCATGGTTGCTTTCAAGAGTTGAGTCCAGTTAACGTGTCATCATAATCCATACCGCATTAGGGATCCAGACTTGATTGATTTTTAATTCCATCTTATCTGCTGTTACAGATTTTCCATTTTCTAGTTAAAAAGGAAAATGCTGATTGTGTGAGTTGTTTTTCAGAGAGCATTGTACTGTGTTTAGTATTTTGCTGTTTACCAGGTTAGTCAGATGGGTGTCTATGAAGTTGGAGGTGCTAATGGTTTTGTGGGTAAACATACTTGTAAAGCTAACTTTTTTATTTAAATCAAGAGAAGCATAATTTAATTTAACTTAAAATATGTTCTTTGCCCATTATAACTTGCAGGGGCAGATTTAACCTAAATGCTAAAAAAGAAATAAATTAAAAAGGATAGGCAGGACTCCTAAACTAGTGAAAGGCAGGCAGTCTTTCACTGATACCACAAATAGCAGAACTTCTGCAATCATGACCTTCAGATACAGAGATACTAGTGTTAAATACTGGCAGCATAAGACTTGACAGTCAAGGTAAAAAATAGTTTTTCCCCTACCACTGTTTTTTTTTCTTTCTTTTTCGTGATTTAAAGTTTCTAATTTTATAAATACTGATGTATTTGAAACTTTGTCGGATTATCCTACCTAATTTATGACAAGTATGTGGCAGCTACACACTCTCTGCTTCGAGAGATCAAGAGCTGGAGAGTGGAAAATGGTTTTGTGGAACAAGTGTAAAAGGATAAAAAAGCATTTATACCTTTTTGCCAGTACAGTGGTATGAAAATTCCCATAATGAAATAACCTTTTGGCTCTAGAGAAACTGTGAAATGTGATAAAAATGAAGATTTTCATGCCTCATAGTTATGATAAATGGGATACCCATTCTAAAAATGTCAAGTCCCTTCATCCTGTTCTGCTTTTGCTATCAGAGGAATAACTTCTATGCTCCTTAAAGGTTTATTGACTTAACACAATACCTGTCTGCCATCCCCCAGTGTTCCTGCTGGGCAGTCTAAATCTAGAGTTTTGGAGTACAGGAACATCTTTACTCAACACCTGTCAGACAAGAGGACAGAGAAATTGAGAATTAATTAAAAACTAATCTAATCTATCGTTTCATCTGTGGAGGCATTAATTTCTGAGGAAGACCATCTTCTGTGCTACACGTGATTTAGGTTTTTTTATTTACTATTTGATTATTTATTTACTGCAAACTGAGAATAGTAATTCATAGGAGTCTCACTCCAGTCCTCATGACAATGAGGGCTGGCTATTTCTTGACTGTTACAGTAGCTCATAAAACAACAACAGCTTCTGACAGTGATGTTAGCATCCAAATCATGACAAGTCTGCCATTCCAAATGGACTCTTTTGTCAACTATATACCACCTCATGCTAAATATGTTTTGTTATATTGGCTCTTCATGTGATATTTTCATTCAACTCTGACTCTTTAATGCCACACAACCTGTTTTAAAATATAGGCCATAGCATAGCTGATAAACGAAAATGTAGCTGAACCACCTTAGAAACACTTGAACCTTTGAGTTAACCTCTCTTGCATCTTCAAGGCAGACTTCGAAGTTGCAGCATAAGTATTCAAGTTGTTTAAGAAAAAAGTAAACTTTCTCTTTCCACTTAGCTGTCACTCTTTTTCCTTCCTCTTACTTTTTAATTAATATAACCAATTTAAGTGTCTGCTTACCTGGGGAAAAAGACAGTCCTATCCTTGTCCAGCTATGATAAGCTACTTCTTTGAAGGGCAGAAAGCATCAAGAAGATACTTAGAAGAGGGAAAAGAATTTTGGAGTTATAACTTGGGTGTACTCCAGCTGGCCAAAATTGAGGAAGGGGAAGCTGATCCACAGGTAAACAAAGTGAAGCACAGGAGAGTGACTGGGAGCCATAAGTGTGATGTGGGCATAAGTGCTGTACTGCAGTGTGTGAGGTAAAGCATTTTCAGGAACTGTAGAGAAGAGTGAATGCCATTGAACAGAGCACAGCTCTCCTGTTGGGGTTGCCCTGCTGGTCGTTCACACAGAAGAAAAATGAACTCCACTTGGAATAACTGGAGAAAAGAACTACAAGGATCTCTGGGACTATAGGAGACAGGCAGGCTTTACAAAATCAGGAGATCTTGATTTGCTTAGGCTAGGAAAACAAGCTGAAGAAAAGCAGAGTGACTCCTGTAAACACAGAGGAGGGAAATACCTTTTAGGGAGGACGGTTATTTAATCATCAAGATGCAGGCACCAAACAAAAAAGTATACCAGCTGGCCCTGAGCAAACTTAAGCTAAAAACTGGAAGAAAGCTCCTAATCCTTAGAAGATTGGGGTTCTGAGCCTTCCAATGGGAATAAAGAAAGCAGAAAGCAACCAAGCCCTTACTGTGTAATATGGAGCTCAGCAGTTTTAAGATGGGCCTGGAGAGATCTCTTCCAGTCTCTCCTTCCTCCATATTAACTGCCTAGATAGACATTATCTTTCAAGATACATCTTTACTTGTCACTTCATTATTGCTCTGATGTCCTTTTGTTTGAAGGGCTGAATGGTTTCTGACAAAGTATTTTTATGGCAAAAAGTGCTGTGCTGTTAAGATCACTTATTAATTGTGCTTAGATACTTTCTCGCCCTTTCCAATTTCTGTCTCCATTTCTTAAACCACTTCTTGTTTCTAGATCCAACACTTCTGATAGTGCCTTGTCTCTGCATAGAAGCTTACTTAGCTTTTGTTTTCTTTCTTATTTAAAAGTTAGAAGTTTTCTTTCAAAAAAAAAAAAAAATCCAAACTAAAAAAACCCCACACATCTTCTGCCTGTGTCAGAAAAAAAATTAACTCCAGTTGAACATTGGCTTTGAAGCCATGTGCATTTTATGCTGTGTTCTAAGATAATGAGGCACTTGTTATCTGTGCAGTAGTGGATGGGCCTCCACTAAACTGGAGGCTCACATGTACAGTTTGGCCCACGTCACCTAAAAAGCTCAAAAAATTCCTCGGCACCACTCATGAGTGGGAATGGGCCAGAGGATTTCCCAGTGAGTGTTTGAATGCAGCTATTCTGTCTGCATCCAAATTTAGCGTAACAAAATGCACCCAATAAACAAGGGTAATTGTACCAGTTGGCCTCTATTCCAGGGAATGGTCCCAAGCATGTGTAATGTATTGTTGTAGAGAGGAGTTTTGTATAGTTTAGTGAAAGGAAACTGGAAAACATAAGTGCACACTTAGTGAAACCTGGGGTGTCTCATCATTACTGAAGTTGGTGTCTCAGCAGTACAGCAAGGGTAATGCTTACCTTTCTGTCATGTTGTAGCTGTCGTGTAAAACCTTTTAACCATGAACTGTCTCCCTCTCTTTACATGACAGTCTCTTAATCTGGGGTTCTGCATTGCTTCTAAGGCACCTCCCCCAAAATCAGACAATTATTTTTTACACTGTTGAAGAGCAACCACTGTTCTGAGTGGATAAGCCACTCCATGAGCCATGCAGTGCCTGTGTTCATTGCTTTCCCTTCTTCTTGTTCGTTTCCAAGCTCCTGGGGTGTAGGAAGGCTGAAGGCAAGAAGCTGTCAGTATCAAATACTTGAAGGAAGAACATTTATATCTCCATTTTACTTCCCTCAATTATACATTACATTGGCAGGGCAACAAGTAAGCAGGCAGCTTGCCTGGCCAGTGCCTGTGCGGTTCTGGCACAGAGGATCAAGTGCTTCATGCTTTGGGGCTGTCAGGCTGGCACTTTTCTCCACTAAATGCAGCTCTAAATTAAAGCTAAATGAAAAATAGAAATTTTGCTTCCAAGCTTGATCTTGTCATTTTGTTTCATCCTATTACTTGTTCACTTGATGAAAAAGGGAACCATTCCCTCGGTAGGAGCATCCATTAAGTTATAAACTTTCAATATTAGAGCATCTTTGTGTATATTTATGTATGAGATCATTACTGTTGCTGTTTTAAAGATACTCATCTCTGTAGTACATAAAACCTTTGGCAGAAAAATTGTAAATCCACTCGATGGAGTGTTAAGCACACAAATCCAATTAAATCCCTCAAACAGCTTCAAAAGCCTCTCCCAGAGGGTACAGAAATGGTTATTTGTGATTCTCTTGAACTGCCTTTTATGGTAGCTTGCTTAGAGTGTCTGTGACAAGTAGTCTTCGGGGGGTTCAGCACTGCAAATGATAGGTTCTTTAAACAAGCAAATGAATAAACCTAAGACTTGGGTTTACTCTTTTAACAGATCCTACACAAATGGGAGGCCTGAGTATGCTGCTTCTAGCAGGGGAACATGCCCTGACTGCACAAGAGGTAAGGAACTTTTTTCTCTACCTTACCACAGGCTCTCAGTTTCAAGAGAGCTCTGAAGATAAATACTTGACCAGTGGGAAATGAAATTGAAGATAAATCCTGGGTAACCTCAGGTGGGACTGAAGTATGAGCCCTGTGATAAGAGTCTTGTATCTCAACCACGAGCGTGGAGATTGGGCCCAGTGTTTGCATCAGCTCAGTTAAATCTGCTGATGGATCAGACCAGGCAAGTCTGCCCCATGAGAGGAGGATGTCCCACTTAGAAGGGTTGAGACACAGTGACTGTGTTTATAAACAGGTGGTTTGGAAGCAAGGATTTCATGCTTATGTTATAACTCCCTCACAGAACTGTGGCCTTGGCACTAGTAGCAAAATAAATACCTGATAGTTTCCATACAGTCAGTGTCATAGGATATGCATTCTGAAACGATTAAAGAGCTAACAGGTAATCTAAAAATTGTAGCTGACTATTCACTAAGTCTTTCTTTCTAAAAAGAAGTGTGTAGTTCAGTTGATGTCACCAAAATTTCATTTTTATGAAAGAGTCTAGTAAATAAAAATATTTCTTCATATCTTCAGTAGTGCAGAGACCTGATATTTCTTCAGACTGGTGATTATTTATAATCTGTTTTTTGGGCCAACTTTGAAAATTGTTAAAAAGGTAGCTTGTGTGTTTGATAAAATAGGTAGTCACTGCCATAAACCATTAGTCTGGAAAGAAGAGCAGAGAAACTGATTCTTTTTTTGTTGTTATTGGGAGGAAAACAAATATTGAACTATTTGTTAATTATGGTGGGTACTCCCAAATGCAAAATGTGCAAGACTCCTCAGTGCTCTGAATAGCAGTCTGAGCAGTGGCAGTCTTCGGGCAGGTGTGGGTACTGACTTTTGGTGCTGCAGCATGAAAAATAAGAAACACTAGGGCAAGGTTGGCAGAGAAGTGAAAAGAAATTATTCTGTGCTAAAATTAGAGCGTCCTGTAGTTTTCGAACTTTGAATCTTTCCACTTGGAGTTTTAAAACTTTTTACTATGCTGTTAGGCTTAAATGAGAGGGAAAGTGTATTCTGGTCTCAGATACTCAGTTCCATAAAGAAGGGTCTTTGTTATGATCTTGTGAGTTGAACTTTCTTGATTTTACATGAAAAGTGCCTCAGTTACTTTCATTTCAGATGGTGGTGAAGGATTAAAATCCTCATGCAGATTTAGAGACAAAAAGAATGCTGCTGTGTGATTGTTTAAGTATATGAACTTTTTTTTAGTCAGGACTTTTTTTTTTTTTTAAGCAAAAGACACATTTCCCATGTGCTTACATAAACCCTTTTTTTCCCCCTCATAGAAGCATGCAATATGGCTTGTGTTGCAATATTTACTTTAAAAGCTGTAACTGTGCTGTGCTCTTCTGGGCCTGTAATCTCTTTTTGAAACCTGGCCCACTACATCAAAGAGGCAAACTGTGAAACTTGCTTTCCCCCAGAATGTTAGGGGAAAATAACTGCCATAAGTACAGACTGAACAAAAGTAGTTGAGGGATTTATTGGCTGTTGTCAGAATCATGATGGGCCAGAAACTAGGCCATACTTACTAATGAGTTACTATATTTTAATTGTTCTACAGACTATCTCAGAAGCAAGTAAGTGATACAGCACTTTCCCAGGGAACAAAACAAAACTGTTCCTCTCTGATTCTTTCAGAGGATCCCCTCTGTAAAATACATCCTCCATAGCAATCTGGGTGCTTGGTATTCTTAAGGGGACCTAAATGGATAAAGTTTAGCCTTCTAACACTGTGCCAGCAGGGATTACATCTTCAGCGGTGTTTCTGTGCACTGGGAAACTGTTTCTTCACATGGGAGTCCTGATGCATCTTCCATTTTCCTTTGTTTCCTTTTGTTTAGCCATTTCAGTGGTGATTTAGGTACACAGTAAATATTTCTAGGCTTGTATTTTCCCCAAATGCAGTAAATACTAAACCTATTTAGACTTGGATAACTGAACAGCACTTCTGGCTTCCCATCCTTGGGCACGTGGACAGAGGAAACATAAGCTGTTCGTGAACGCCTATGGGACAACCTATGGCTGGATTTCCATGCTCATGCTTGAAAACAGTTTCACACTCAAACCAGGCTTGGGGAGGTTAGCAGAACATGCTAGGAGGTGGTATAACAGGCTCAGTAAGAAGACCAGGAATACATGGCTAGAGTTGGTAATCTGCTTGCCTCTTCATTGGAGGAGGGTTAGTTGTGGTGCCTTAGAGTTGTTATTGATGTGGGGGGGAATTTTGTGCACTTAGGTGACTGCTAAGGTGTTGCCAGTGAAGGGGTGCAAAAGTCGATTAACTGTTGAAAATTTAGGTATTTTTTAATATGCATGTAAGTGTATAAATATATGTTGTATATAAAACACATGTAGTATATAAATATATTTAAAACCTTTGCATTTCTAATTTAATGAAAGGACGGATTCAGTGTTGCTTTCAAGGAACGCTCTATGTGGTATCCTGTAGTCTGCAATATCATTAAAACGTGTGTGTACATGTAAGATACACATGCATATATAAGGTTCTGAAACTGGAGGACTGCCAGACATAACATTACCTGTCAACACACAGTTTGACTGCTTGTGCATATATGTGATTATGCAGACTTGGATGCCCTTGTAAACATAGGTGTTAAATACTCCTGTCATCTTAAAAATTTTTAATGGAAAGGAGGGCAGCACACTGGCAATAGTTGACTCAGAACTTGAGAGAAGATGTGGCAAGTTATTCTTAGAGGTCTGCTAATCCCACATAAGCATATTCAATGCCTTCTGATTTTCTGTCAAGTGTATGTTAAATGGAAATACAGGGACTTTTCAAATCAGGTGTTTAACCTTCAAGCTGTCAGAAGCCCAGATGTCAGGTACCAAAGTGAATAGGTGCCAGCAGGAGGATGGGAGGAGGTACAGCAGTGATACTCAGAATAGTGTCTTGAGGCTTCAGCCACCATCTGTGTGTCACCAGTTAGGTTGCTGGTTTTGTTAATTTTTTCCAGTAGACAACAGAATTTTTCTGGTGGTAACAGAATTTAGTGTTGGTACATGACTGATTTCCAGTCAGAGGCTGGAGTTACTAAGCAGACAAGCAGTAGAAGCTACAGACCTTAGCAGCAGAAAACAAAAGGGCTTGGGACATGCAGTGAGTTTCCATGAGGTGTTTGGGTCCTGTCGTCAGTGAGGAAAGACTGTGGTGTATGAAAGATGAGTGCATTTTGGTTTGTTGAGCAGAAATGCCAGTCGGGTCTGCTCCAGCTGCTGTCTCTGTGCCCAGGCAGATGTTGGTGCCTTACAGCATCAGGTGTGGTGGCAGAAAGGCTGAACCTGGGTGAGGAACCTGGACCTCCCCGCACATCTCCGGTGCTGGCCCGCCAGGCCCTTTGCTTGCCTTACAGCAGCACCTAGTGGCATATCTGTGGGTTACTGCCTAGAAATCCCGAGATGTGTTCTGTGCAGTCCCAAACCTGGCTCTTATACCAGTTTCCCCCTCTTGCTGCTCTCCGGAGAGGGGGGACACGTCAGGAGGGCATTAAAGCCTCACATCAGTGAGTGTGGAAGGTGAACCAGGGGCTGCCCTTCACTTTCCTTCGTTGGGATCTGTTTCAGAGCATTTTATGGTCACCTGCAGGGAAAGGAGGCTACGGAGTTATTACCTTTGCAGTTTTTGCCTTCTCTGAGAGAGCAAAAGGTTATCTTGCATGCAGTGCCTCGGGTGGTGTTGCCCAGGGTGTATAGCAGAAGTGAGAAATCCCTCGGTGGAGCTGAGTAAGCCGGGAGGAGGAAAGAGAAGAAATGAGGAGATGATGAGGATGTTTTAATACAGCAGGAAATGAATTGTGTGCAGTGGCACTATCTGTGCCTCCATCCCCTCCGGTAATGATTTTAATGCTTTGATCAGGTTCAGTCTAGCAGAGATTAGAAATCCTGGAGATAATAAATTTCCCACTAGAGTTTGTGGAGAGCAGCAGAGTAGAAGAAACAAGGTTGAATTAATGCTTCTGTGAAGCAAAGGCAACCATGTTAACTTGTTAAAGATGACAGAAACTGATAAGAAAAGTATGGTTGTACTAATCACAGAATCACTTCCGACTTACTGGGTGCCAGCAAACTGCCCTTTATACATAAATCTGTCGGAAACTGGGCTTGACACCTTCTGTGGCTTGTGGCTCCTGTGCTGCAAGGTGAACAAACTGTGCCTGACCCCAACACACAGATGGCTTCAGAAGCAAGGAGAAGGCTCGTCCTCCCCCTCAGTGCCCTCCTGGGCAGCAATATCTTTACAGTGCTGGTGATGCAGGTGTCAGGCCATAATGGCCACTCTCAGGAAGGCCTCTCTGCTCTAGCACAGTGCTCCTGAGGTGGTGTGGGTGACTGGTTCCCAGCTCAGAGCTGGGTTGTGCCCTGCCAGGTTGGGTGCGTGCTGGACGGGTTCCTCCAGTGGACAGAGGAAGCTGTGAAGCCATGGTCTTTAGTGGGGTCAGCGGGCAGAGGTCAGGCACATGGATTCCTGCAGCACTGGCCCTGGAGGCAGGAGAGACTTCACATAGCTTCTTCCTCCACATGGCTTCTCCTCAGCAAAGGAGTGCCCTCTTCATACTCTGCCGTGAGTTGGCTTCCCTTGCGAGCAAACTGTTTCTATAGACACTACAAACAAAGTAAGGCAGCTGGTCATACTGCAGAAAATCTGTTACATGGGGAACCAAATACCAAATCTGGTTATTCCTGGGAGAATCCCACCAGGGAAATCACCTGAAATAACCAAGTGAGCACTCAGACATGCAAGCAGCATCGTTACATATTTCAGACCAGCTCAGAGACTTAAAGACTTGACTTTGAGAGACAGGTCACTCAACAGCAGCAAGTTCAGTATGCATCCTTGTTACAGTCCACACCATGGCTAAGACACAGACATGTTAAACAGATTGTACAGAAGAATAAGAAAAGCAACAATAAACATTATATCAGTGAAAACAGTAACACAGATTATTGAAAAAGAAGATGGACACTACTCCCTTAGTACACTGATAAAACATACTGCTTGGTGTTTAATAAGCATAATGAAAGCATAGATCATAGGAGGCACTGCTACTGCTGAGGTTGATGACAGGGAAGAAACAAGTTCTGCTGTGTACATAAGCAGATTTTTATGTGATATAGTTTCCATTGGCTGCTGCATTAAGATGTAGTGTATTCAGGGGAGTGTGGGTTGCTGGTTCCTGAAGCAAAATGCTGCTGGTGCTGAAGCAGTGTATAAGCATCTCAGACAAGCAGCAGCAGTATGAACTGCATGGGCTGTAGGCCTGGTTATTCTGTGGTGCTTTGTGCTTGCTGGTAAGTTACTAGCTACATCCCACATGTGCATTAACTAATAAATTGTTGTTGAAATACTTGTTTTGGAAATAAATAAGAAAAAAGCCTACATTTTTTAATTGGAATGTTTTCGATAACCTGAGATTCTGTGAAAATTAAAAATTGCTACAGGGAAAAGAGTCCACCCTGCTACTTATTTTCCTAAAATCCCTCAAAGCATCCTTCTTTTTGTTTCCTGTAAGCCATGTCACATACCACCTTACTTGATACTAATGTACCTCATGCTTCTGTAAGATTTGCACATGTGAATCCTGTACATTCAGGTGTGACATTTAATTGAATGTATATTATTTGATAAATGACCTTTACAGAATTATGCTTAATACATTTCTGTCTAGTAAGAATAGTATGGCAAAGCTCAGTGTTCATTCAAATAAGACTGTCGTTTTTCAACAACATTTCTTTGCATTTTGATTTCAAAGTTATGGCTCTTGCATTGCTTCTCTAATGCACCCCTCAGTGGATGTTTAAGTACATTATATGAGCAATTTGAACCTTATGGTACCTTTAACTACTTAGTTTTCAACTCTTAGGTGATGAATTTTTTATTTTTAATTAATATTTCTGTCACTTAGCAACCCTCAGTGTCTTGAATTTTTTTTTTTAGCTTCTAATAAATTTTTGTATATCAGAATGGCAGTATAAGTTGCAGATATAAGTGTTGATATCATCACCAATACAAGATAATTCTGTGTGTAACCCTGTGTAATTAGTTTAGTATTCTATTGCATGGAATTCTTTTCCAAGGTTTGGAATTATAGATGGAAAAAAAATCCCTGGGATTTTTTTGGCCTTTCTTAAGTGATTTTCAAATGCATTAAAATGGGTGCTGAACTATGTTTCCCCATATAAACTTAAACTGTCCAGAACTGTGAAACATTAGATTGCCCATCTTCTCTTAAACACTGCTCCTTGTTTACTACTGCCCAGTATTTCGTTTTGCTCACTGTTGTTCTTATTTTGAAAAAAACTTTTGAGGGCTTATTTTATCCACTCCTTGTTTCAGATTTCCTCAAATACTTGCCAGTCTGATGCAACTAATTCTACAGAAGCCTGTCAGAAGTCATCGTTGTTTCAGTTTGCAGAGGTGAGTTTCTTTAAAACCAGTTGTCTTCCCCAGTGTGTCCTTTTAAGAAGCATCTGATGTTCAGCTGAAAGAGAAATCAGAGGTCTTTCACTAAAATCCATGCTTTCATTTGTTCCTTCTCTTTAAAGGAATTTTTGGATTATTTTTCAAGTAGATAGGTCAGATTTGAAGTGCAGCAGAGTGTGTTTAGGAATGTGTCGGAAACCCCAGTGCAGCAAAGGAGCTGAAGCAGTATTTGAGATATGTCATTCCTGCCCCTAATTTTAAACTAGAGTCTTACTAACTTAAGGTTTTAGATTTTTAGACTTTAAGGTTTGTCTTTTTTTTAAATGTCTATTTCAATGTCACATTATGTCCTTTATCTCTTGTGGCTGCTTTATCTGGAATTTATAAAATTTTCTTCTGTAACCATTAAATAGTTTTATGCAATTGTGCTTTAGTTTTGCAATGTACAACATTTTTGTCAACCTACTAGTTGTGTTTCATTAGAAATGCAACTGTGTTAGTTTGATTGGGTTGGTGGTTTTTTTGTTTCTTTTTTGAAGTAGTTGATATTTCTTCCAAGGTCTGATGGATTCCACTGGCATAAATAACGTGACAAGGATGAAGCTGCAAAGAGCCCTGGTCCTCTGCAAGCATGACCTGCTCATTTATATAATTCCAACTTCTGAAATAGTCATAATGAAGCAGTATATAAATATTTAGCTGTATAAATATCGATTGTACAGGACACTGAGTGGTGTTTGAGTAAGTGCATAAGGAAAGATACTTTGTCATAGCACAGGCTTCTTTTTATTACCTGGTTTCACACCAGATGTGAGTCTGACTCCCATGTCTTGAATACTCACTGCTGTGTGCACCTTCATAGTATTCCCTAAACATTATCACTCACAGAGCAGATACCTTGCAGTCCTTGCACCCAGAAAATGTGATTTTTTTTAAATTATTTTTTGTGTGTGTTTTGGTTTGGTTTGGATTTTGTTTGTATTAACACCAACCCAGAAGACCTTGAGTTCCAACTCAAGGAGTAGTAGGCAGGAACTGTGTAGAGTGCTGCAAGATGTGCTCTTGCTAAGGGCTTCTGTCCTCTGACCTTTCCTTACCTATTGAAAAGCTACTTCAGTGGGTGCCAGGAAACCGGCTCCTCTGCACTGTTACAATGTAGTTTAGGAGTATCTCACTGATGATCAGTGATTAGAAATGCATATTAGCTAGTCTTTATTTTCAAGGATGTTAAACAGCCTGTAAAGTGGCTGCACCTGACCAGTACATGGTAGATATGTGTGTCAATGGCAAAATAATTGGCACTGGTATGAAAGGCTAGCACTAATTAGAGGTATAATTTGCAACAAAGGTATCTGACACAAGTTTAATAGCATAAAATGCAGTTCCCTTGGTGTCTGGGATGGATCTGCTGTCTCTTCTTAAAGTGCCTGGATGTGTTGTGTTCCTGACCACACTAAGCTTCCATGCTCAGTGCAGTTGGTGCTCTATTGGCAGTACCATTCTGAAGTCTCTGGCCTTTAAGTGAACTGTGACATAAAATAATACAGTGTTACATTTTTGCTGCAAACCCTCTTTTGACATATTCAGTAGGCAAATAAAATCCCTTCAAAAAAAGTCTTAGCCTTTTCCATGCTGTCCTAGGAAAGATTTTCTTTGTGAAAAATAATAGTGTGAGATAATTCTTTCAGAGATCATTCATTTACTTGTGTTCTGGAAAGCAGATACTGTTTTTTGTATGGGTGTACTGGGGGACTCGTTTGCATGCTGTTAAGAACCAAAAGTCCTTCTATATGATGGATCAGAAATGGGGCATGTTGCAGTTTGAAACTGAAAAATTAGGTAATACAAAAGTAATTGTTTTCCTGACAGATCTCTTCAAGCACATCACAGCCTGGAGTCCCAGGAGCTGTAAAACAAACAGAGGAGTCTGCATTGTTTCAGTTTGCTGAGGTATAATGGCTGAAATGTGGTGGGGGGAGATGGGAGGAAGCAAAGAACCAGTAAGAGCTGTCACTGAATGGCTAAGCACCCTGTCATATGAGGAATTCCCATCAGTAGATGATAATCTTCATGATAGCATGGTGTTAAGAAAATTGTGGGGGTAATAACCACTGATTTGAAGAGATGTTGGCCAGTTTTACCAGCAATAGCATGCACAAAAGATCCTGGGTTTGTTGCCAGCATTACCTGGCCTTTCATACCAAAAGACCACAGCAGATGTTTCTCCAAATGGCCTTTTAATTTACATCTAGGAGGAAACTAAGTAAAAGACATACTGAAATGATGCTATGCACTGCTTCTGGAAGAGGCTGCAGCAGTGCAAAATTATAACAGCCCTAGAGTAAGGAATCCTTTGGAAAATAAACTTTCAGGTCAAAGGAAGCTTATCACAACAGCTACAAGGGTATGTAGCAGCATTGTAAGGTAGTGTTTTATAAAGCCTATAAATTGCACATAATGTAAATTATCCTTCTTCCTCCATGTTCTTGAAGATTGTTTTGAAGAATTTCTTCTCCCGTGTGTTTAATGTGCCTCTATGAGCTGACTTTACACTTCCATTGACTTTCCTCTTCTCGCCCATTTGGGGGAGTCTGGTACTGCATGGAGAATCAATTACATAAAGGCTTATTCAGGAAGTGTCTGAAAAGACTGGGACTGGAGGTGTGGCTATATGGGATAAAATGGATGTGGCATAATGGGATGAAAAGAAGACATGTATGTTGTTTCTGTGCTCAAAGAGGTTTGAGCATACATACAACACACTTCCTTCTATTAAATGCTAAGCTAATTGTGTACTGTGTGTTTTTTGGCTTGGCTAGGATGGATCTTTAAGTATTTCTCAGGAGATCTGATTGAGGAAAAAAAAAACTGATTCAGATGCTATAAAATGTCTGACTATGAAACACCCCTGTAAGAGATATGGTAGAGCTACTATATCTAATAATGAAGATGTTTTCTTATATGCCACCTTTTTTTTAAAGTTACAAGTTAATTTAGAAAGTTCTTTTGAGAAAATTAGTGGAAATTAAGCAGAATGAAGCTTAGTACTGAAGCCAACCCTTTAAACCAGGTAAAAGATCCAAGCTGGAGAACATTCCATGTGAATTTAATTGCAAACTTCTGCATGGGTGAATCTGCTAATGTAGTTTCAAACAACTTTAACAATCTTACATTGTAATTAAACAGCAATTTTAGATATCTGTAGTGTTCAACAGGGTACAGATTGCCTTTGGTGCATCACTTCCAGATTGTCATGTAAAACCTGACTTAGCCATACTCTTCAAAATTTCACAAAACCTAAAATAATTCCCACTCATAACAAACAACAAAATGACCTGAAATTTGTTACTCAGATGGGATGGTGCATTGAGTTGCATGTCACTATGCCAAGCCAGCTCATTTGGCAAGTTGGACTGCATGAGTGAATCATCAAATGTTAGGTAGAAGAGGTGCTTAGAAAGTTAATTAGAAACTGCAGATGACAATTTTAAAAACAAGATTATTCTGTTTTCCCTGTAAAAATAACAAAATGTGTGTGTAGTCTGGAGGGGGTTCAATTTTTTTATTGTTTTTTTCAGTGTCTGAAAGCACAGGACAGAAATCTAGGAAACCATAAAAAAAAAACCGAACCAAATAAAACCCCAAAACAAAACAAAAAAACCTTGTTGACCATGGTTATTCCTTCTGTGTTATACTGCTGTGAAACCTTAATTACAGTGACTAAGATCACGTTTTATCTTTAGCAATAGAGCATTTTTTTAAGATTGCAGCCTGATTACATTTAGTTTGTTCAAGGGGAAAGTATTGAGCGTGCTACAGAACCTTAAGTTTTCTCCCTCTGCTGTTAAAACTGCTTATACTCTTTCAAATATAAGGGCTTTCATTTGCACAGGGTGTCTTTGTCCAGTTTGGCAAAAATCCTGTTCCTTACTGTGCCACTTCCCACTGGGTTCTGTCTATGTGATTGCATTACTGCATTTAGTAAACTAAATTATGGCCAGCAATTTGCAGTAGGCTGCTGTCAGCAATGTGCAGTGCTACAAAAGAAGAGAGAGAGGGAGAGAGAGAGTAGCTATTTAGGCAGTAGCCAAGCAGACCTGCGAAGAAATGTGAAGTGTGCTGTGGTCTGATGTGTCTGGAGACTTTTGGCAGCCATCCCAGCTCAGTTTTGGTTCTTGCTGGGTGTTCTTCATATGTTCCCTTTCCTCTTGGCCGCCTGTGCGGCAGGGTGAGTAAGAGTGCCTCTTTGTGAAGGCAGCAGTTCCACTGAGTAGATTTGTCATTCAAAATGGACACCTTTACCCCAGGACTACCAGTTCCCTGTCACTAAGAAACAGCTTGTTACATGTAGATGGAAGGTGGCAGTCTTTCTTTGCAGCCTCAGTTAGCCTTTCATCTGGTTGTCTCTCCCAAGTGCTGTAGACTTCAATTAAAGCTGTTGAGGATATATGGCTAATAAGGCCTACCCAGTGACTTGCCACAAACAGGTAATGAAAATCCCGGGAGTAAGACTGGTTGGTCCTTGTGAGTGCAGAGGTGAGCACCTTGGACATCTTCAAAGACGATTTGATGTTCACATAAGAGTTTTTTGACACTTGGAGTGTTGCCAAGTTAGGCTCTTGACTTTCTCATCCCACTCCGATCTTGGAAATACCTGACCCTACTTTCATGCTTCTCATTTGCACCTTTATGGAAAGCCATTTTACAGGCCAGTGATTCCTGAGCAGTGGGCTGTGTTCCCTATTGCAGTGGCTGTTTGCAGGCTGTGTGCTCACATGGGCTGGGTGATGCCATCTTCTTGCCATGTGACGGAAGGAGAGCAGATGGGACTCCTTTTTCTCTTGGTCTTACTAGGTGTGTGTTTGGCAAATGTGAACATATGGTGATGACTGCTTCATGGGGAAGAAACACGAGCACCTCTTAGATGTACTTGCCTGAACTCTCATCTGTTATTAAACAAGGAAAGGGTTTGCTTAAGGTGGAAGCAACAAGATTGCTAGTGTACCCATCTTAAACCCAAAGTTAATCCAAAACCCACAAATCTTTACTTTCATCTGCTTTTCTGAAGTTTCTCCCTAGGTAGTTTAATAAAAAAATGCAATCAGGTACCTCATGCAACAAAAGGAAATTTTCTTCAATAGTATGACAGGTTACTATCATGTAAGAAGAAAGCATAGAATCATCGAATTTTCAGGGTTGGAGGAGACCTTTAAGACCATCCAGTTCCAAACTCCCTGCCATGGGCAGGGACACCTCCCACTAGATGAGGTTGCTCAGAGCCCCTCCCAGCCTGGCCTTAAAAACTTCCAGGGATGAGACTTCCATCACCTCTCTGGGCAACCTGTTCCAGAGTCTCACCACCCTCATGGTGAAGAACTTCTTCCTAACATCCAATCTAAATCTACCCTCCTCTAGTTTGCATCCATACCCACATCTCCATACTTGAGGATGGTATTGTGTTCTCACATGCTCACTTTGAGCAGAATTAGGGCAACCCTTTCTGTGTATTTCAGGACTGAACAGAAGGTTTGAATCCAAAACTTCCGGTTAAAGTGGTTTGAAATTGGGAGTGTGAGAGCTAGTTAGTGTCTTCTCCTCTAGTCCTTCCTTAGGTAAAGCTTTAGTCTTCCCAGATAAAGCCATTATGTGAAATAAACCTACCTATTTGCTGTTTTCCTATATGCTGAAATCATTAAATATCTGTTTTGAAGTCAAATACTTTTTCTAGGAGGGAAATGAAGATACGTTGCCATGACATATTTCTTATGGAAACCAGAGTGTAATGCATTCTAGTAGCTAAAATGCTGACCTGCATTGTAAGAAAAGGTAATAATTAGATTAAATATCTGCATAAGAAGGGACTATGTATGGTTGTAGTACTGCAGGTTCTGATTATTCTAATTAAAACTGGCAAATGATGTTAAGACAGGGAATGAGAGCTGATTGATAGCTATCCTCTTACTTCAGGTGGTTGCCCACCAACTTAGAAGAGTGTTGTAGAGAAGAACTCTCTCTTAGAAGAGAGTTATAAATTTGTCTCTTGCTGTTTTTCTTGACTGTGGAGGAGGTTTGGTTTTGTATTTGTTTGTTTTGCTGAAGTAAAATGTTGGATTTCTCTCTTTCTATTGGTATGACAAGGATCTTCCTTGCATTTTGTTAGGAGCAACCATTCTCTTGTGAAAATAAATATTTGCTCTTTTCTTCACATTGTGCATAAGGAGGCAAGATGTGTCTGCATATTCTAAGTATTCGGGTGTTTTTCTGTCCTCATTCTGCCATTCGTATTGCACTGAAAAAGACATTAAGAGCGGAGAATTTATTACAGTAGAAAGATAAAAAGTTGAGGTCCTCTCCCTGAAAGTGAAGTGTGCAATATCACTTATTCCAGTGGGATCCTGAGTGGGTCTCAAAGCAAAATCAGGATTTTAATTACTTTAGTTTAATATTAAAATCATTGCACATTCAAGTAAAATTCCCCATGTTTTAAACAGCTTGAAGCAAAATTCATGTTCTGGATTTTTACTAGAGAGGAGGGATTGTAATGTATCTCCTTGACATAATAATCTAGTTCAGATAATAATCTGAGTAATCTAGTTCAAAAAAAAAAAAACCCAACAGATACTAAATATAAAGAGAACAACTAAGCTGATAATTTTTGGATCTGAAAGGTCATGGTCAGAAGAGTTATTTTCATGAAGAGGCAGATGCAACAGAAACACTGGTGGCCTTGCCCCTAATCTTAGGCTTCTGGGTAAAATACTACCTTGTATTGCCATGCCAAAAAAAATCAAAGTTAAGAAGTGATTAATTCCTATGTTAGCGAATTGATAATACTGCATTGGAAGCAGGTCAGAAAAAACCTGGCTGCAAAAACTATTTCCTGAATTGCCTAATGGTTACTTAACATGCACTGGTGCTGGCATACCAACATCTGTTTAGAAGGCTAGATTTGCTCTCTAGATTTGGTCTCCAGATTTAAGGTCTTACTTCTTGCCAACTGAAAAAAAAGTGCAACAAGCAGTGCCAGTAAGGAGAAATGGTTCTCTTTAACCAAATGGGAAATACTGCCCAGGCTTTCCAAGGGAATTGTATTTAACCTCAGTGACCACAGCTCATGTTTGTCAGCAACAGGTGTCTTGTTCACTTAGTCACATAAAACACACAGCATGGTAGAATATTAGCTGAGGACAATACAAACGTGGAAGAGAATCTATGAGCCTAGCCTAAGGATGAAATGCTGTATTTGTTTGTGTCCTGCTGACTTCTGAATGCCTGTAAAGTGTGTTTTGGGTGGGATTGCCTATCTGAAGTAGGGCCTCCTTCCAGAAAGATCTAAAAGTAACTAATTTAACTAACTCCTTAATTTTTTCATTCTTTTTCTCCCTTTCTTGCTGTCTTTCTTGTGTGCCACTGAAATATTTTCTCCTCTGTTCATTTAAAACCTAGATCTCATCAAATACTTCCCAGTTGTCAAGTCCTGAACCAGTAAGGCACTGTGGGAAGTCGGCTCTGTTCCAGTTGGCAGAGGTAAAGTTACACCCATGGGAAGGTGTGTGTATTTTTTTCCCCAAAAAAGTACAAATTTTGAAAGTTTCGCTCTAACATCAACCTTAGTATTTCCAGAAGGACAGATTAGTAAATAATGAAAGAATAAGAAATTTAGACAGTTGCAATGGCCCCAGGGACCTAGCTGTCATTGATACACTGGTTAATGTGCATAGTTTCTTGGAGACTACAGGAGAAGTTATGCTTCTTTTTAGAAAAAACAATAATGATCAGAACAATAATAAAGACAGAAGACAACAGTGTTCTTCTACAAATACCTGGTACCTCATGAGCTGAATACCAAGATTCAAAAAGTAAAGCTTTGGTGTAAGGGTATGGAAGGTTCATTGCTGAATTGGGACCAAGAATAAGAAAAGTAAACCTTGAGACCATCGCAATCTGTGTGAAGAGTTGGAAGTTGAAGCAGTGTAATAAGTTCTGAAATTGGCAGCTGTCAGCAGTAATGAAGAAGGCTAGGTCATGTTTCCCAACAGTCCTGGAAATTCTCTGTGAATCTTATTCCTCTAACACCTTGTTAAGTGCCCCCTTTGGTACATATAAAGCACTCAAAGATCTTTGAGGCTTTGTGTGCACATAACTCTTCTTGATGATTAAAAGATGAAGATACACACTGCATTCTCAGTAAATAAGGAAGGGTGATAGCACCTTACTAGTAGACATTTTCTTTTTTTTTTTTCCCCAAATCACTTCCTATTTCCATGGGGAAAATGATTCTCTGGATCGCATCTACTGGCATCCAGTCATACATTCTTCAACCTCTCCCTGATAAGGTTAATTCCTCCCAGGAAAATAAAAAAAGACCAGAGATTGGAGCACTAAAATGAAAGTATTTCATGCTTTGTTCTGTGTATAGTAGTGCTGCTGTCTTTCTTTGTAAGAACTTAGATGAATGGAAGAAAACCTGCTGGTCACTCTGGGACTGCTGAGTTTGTGGGTGTGTGCTACATCTTCAGCAGTAGTGCCTAAGCAAGTGTGATTACACCTAGTGATCCATAAGGGCATTTGCCTGGTACAAGCATGGGACAGAAGAAAGGCTTGTAGTAACACCTCATCAAAGACACCACAAATTTTGAGGTGCTTTGTGTTATGGGACAGCAGCAGGCTTTAAGTAGTGGTGTTGAGAGTAAGGCTTTTTGCTGTGTCCAGCCTGATGCTGGAAGTCAGCGCTGAAAATTGCGATGTGCCTGTGAAGGTTGTGAAGCCCCAAGGTGGGGAAAGGACAGGCTCTTGTCTACAGAATCATGGAGTTTGTACTGCAGCTGGTAGGAAAAGTGAAGCCAAGTCTGGCAGTGTGACATTTGAATGTTGCACAAGGCTCCCATGGCATCTCCCTCAGTGATTGCTCAGATGGATTCCTACAAGCCTAATTTAGTATACAAAATGAATGTTAAAGGCTCTGATTCAAGCTGAGAAAAGCATTGCAGATGTACTAAGCAAATCCTCCTTATCTCTAGCTCTTGTAGGACACGATTGCTACTGATCTTCTCCAATTTTGGAGATCTCTGTAATGTTGGATTTTAATTGGATAAATAAAATGAGAGATAGATTGAGCTTAACTTTTCAGATGGCAGTTGAGGACTTGGAGCATCTCAGATGAACTTGATTATTACCATGTCAGGGGGGTCCTAGGTTTGCAAGTTCATTTGGCAGACATCTGTGCCAGGCTGCTCTAACTCCAAACTGCAGATGCTGTGCATTGAAGGGGACTGGACTACTGTCCCCATGCTGCTGTCATGGCAGGGCTCTGGTGTGTGGGAGCCTGCCTGCTCCAGCACACCTCACTCCTCTGCTCCTCCTTCTTCTTCTCTCTGCCATGTGGATTAACCAGTTCTGTCTTCTTTTTGCAATTCTCGTATGCCATCCTTTTTGATATTACACAGTATGTCACAGATGGTGATAAAGTAAAATGCAGAAGCGGGTTAAATTATTTTCTAAAAGATCCTGAGAATTTTCAAGTTTCTGAAAAACAGCTGGAGCAGCCCCGCTGCAGTCTGCAGCCTTTGAAGGCTGTTGATGATCAGCTCAGCTGAGTCTCCTCCTGTACTTCAGTGTACACTTCATCTTTAGCTTTCAGTGCAGAGGCAGGAGGGTGAAGGAAAGCAGTGGTGGGACTGAGTGTGGGACCTACAGAAGGCAGGAAGGTCACTTCTGCTGCAGACTGCTAACAGCACTAGCAAGGCTTGGCTATAAGCAGCATTTGGACATTTGAGCTGTCATCTTCAGAGCTTAGGAGGTGTTATGAAGAGTTGCAGCTTCCAGAAGACATAGAGCATTGTTAACTTTTTTATTTTCTTACTTTCCATTATTTCCTTTATGGCAATGAAGTGTTGATTTCTGCAAAATCAACTTTGTGGGGCCGTGTTGGTTGAGAGCAGTGAAAACTGATTTTGAGATAGGGGGGAGCTAAAAGGCTGTAAATACTTTTTTTCTCTAGCCTGTATAACTCCCCCTCTTTCTGAGAAGGCAAATATAAGAAACCTGCAAGCCTGATCAGAGATTGAGATATGTCCTTAAAAACAGAACAACTTTGTCTTTATGCCAAGTGGGAGACTGCACATTTTTAATTTGTTTAGAAAAAGGTAAGTTCTTTTCATGTAACTGAAAATTGATACAAAGTACTGAAGAGGATTCTGACCTGATACAGGAAAAAGATTCTGGAGAACAGTGAGCTGCTTCTTGCCAGACAGCCTTCCACGCTCTTGAGCAGTAATAAAGGTTGCCAAAGGCTTCGAGGGCCCCTACTTCGGTTTGGTTTCATAGCATCTCTTTCATATGATCCTACAGGACCCCAGAACTCACCTTCTTGAGCTTTGAAAATGAAATTATTTTGCAATCAAATGTCCAAATAAGCCCTCAGACTCCACCAGCTGTGTTGTGTGCTGGTATAGATTGATGCTTAGGTGTTGGAGTTTGTTCATGTGTGCAAGCGTGTGCTTCAGTTCATCCAGCTTTTCTGAGGGAGTCCTGACAGGATCTCCAGATCTGGAAATAGCTTTTAGGATTCAGTAGTATTATCCACCAGAGCAATGGTGAAGCAAGGTTTTGTTTGTAGCAGCATGCACAGCTCTGTGTTTCTTTTTCTGTCTATAATCTTACAAATGAATATTTGGAAGAGGGAGGAAATAATCCATTCAAAATCAGTGTGGTAAGCATAAAAGGTAAAAATAATGGTGCTTGTAAAAATAATGGTTTTCTTTTTTCTCTCTCCCTGTTTTTTCTTTAGATTTCTTCAAGTACGTCACATTCGGGTCCTTCTGATTTAACAAAACAGTGTGGAACATCAGCGTTATTTCAGCTGGCAGAGGTAATATTAAAATAGTGGTGACTAATTACCACAGGTGCAGTGGGGCAGAGAAGTTAATTATGTTGATTGCTGAAGTCAGAACAGTTTTACAGTTATAATTATACTGTTGCTTATGGAAGTATATATTATCATGGCTTGGGTACCACATATCAGGATTTCCCCATACTAGCCATCAACTTGGAGGCTTCGAAGAATCTGTGCTGCAGCTGAGAAGATGAACTGGTTACTGGTGGCACAGGGACTTTTACCAATCACCATTGAAATTGTTTCAGTTTTTTTGTTTTAGGGTTTAGAGTTCTGACTGGTTGGTTTGGCCAAAGGGATGCAAAGACTTGAGAGGGCTGGATTAATTTGTTAGACAGATTAGGGCATTACCATTGCAAATACCTGTTCCTTTTATTTTTGCTTTTCATGCCTACTGTTTTTTGAAGTGGGCAATAAACAGGTCAATAACTTCTATGGAAACTCAGTTATGATACTCTCAGCAGATCTTCCTTCTGGGAACAGTTAAAACCAAAGACCTCTTACTGAAATGTTGTATTTCTTTTATTTCTGAGTTGTTTTCTGTTGTTTCTAAGATTTCCCAATCTTAAAGACTGATAATTGAAAGTTTATTATAATGCACAAAACAGAAGTCACTTTTCTGTACCCACATCTCTAGGCTCTCGTACTACTGGCTACTGCAGAAACAGGAAAGGTATATTAAAAAAAAATGTTGGAGAGGGGTGTGTGCATTTAATTCACTGTCCAATATTTATATTTAAATTATTTAATATTACTGTTAAATTATTTAATATTACTGTCCAATGAGTAGTCTTTTAAAGATTTATCTTTAGCTTTAGAAAATTACAGGCTATGTTCCTATTGCAGTGCAGTAATAAAATGACAAAACTACCTTGGTACCAAGAGCTTACCTTTGTTTTGGGGTTCTCTGCATAATTTAACTTGCTTTGTTACAGATACTGTGCTGCCCAAGCTCTAGTGTGTTCAGTGTTGTTCAGCCTAGCCTGGCCTGAACCATACCAAATTCTTACTTGGTGCAGCAAGAATTTTGGAAATTCAGGTCATCATTTGGTTCACATTTGTTATAAAAGCAAAATTCAGCTGGGGGACGTTGAGTAGGAGAGTATGAAGAAGAAGGGATGTCTTCCCAAGGGCAACTGTTTGGTGCTGGGAAGGACTACCCTCTATAGCAACATCAGCATAGCTTACAGGTGATACAAAACCAAGAGAATCTCCCAAGTCAGTGCAGGAACTTGGAGGTTTGAGGACCTTTTTACAGCTCTTCTGATTATCGCTGTTCCTCAGAGAGTATGATGGGTTTGGTTTCCATTAATATTATCTCCAGGAAGAGATAACCATGGCAACCACTGCTGCTTTGCAATTCTTTGCAAAATAAGTCTGACACAAGAAGAAAGATTTGGAAGGCTTTTTTTACGACCTTCTAAATTATTTTGCACACCAAAGTAAAAGAAAATAATCTTGACTACTGAGATGAAATCAACTAATTTTTTCCCTCCTCCTTCAGGGCCTTTTGGAAAATAGAGGAAAGAGTTGTAAACAGGGACATCTGGGAGTTGAAGGGCGTATGGATGTGAGCTTTCAAATAACAATAGTGAGAAATACTGTATTGTTCTGTTGCATTTATGGTATTCTGAAAATCAATGTAGCAGTGGGTTTGCAAGTCATATTAAAAGCATTTAAAGGATCATGGAAACATCACTGAGATCAGTCTTCCCCCCAGCCTTATTCTAGCACTCCAGCATCATCACATCCTATCAGTTTCAGCAGGTCTTCACTGTGTTTTTCAGTACTGTCCTTCAGCATAGGTTTTTTTTCCTGAACTTAGATGCCAGAGAAATTCCCTGTGTAATGTTCCTGTTAGTATAGGTAAGTAATGTTAACAGTTGATGTTTGTTTCATGGAACTACTTTTTTCATTTTAGATGTGCCTTGCTTCAGAAGGAGTAAAAGTGAAAGAACCTGGGAAGCCAAAAGTGGAAGCACCAGAAGATGTGGGAGTGGAAATTCCAGAGGAAATGGAAGTAGAAGAACTGGAGAAAACAACAATAAAAGACTCCTGTAAAGGAAAAACAGAGCAATCACAGATGGAGAAAATGCAAAACTTGGCTGAGACAAAAGCTGAGGAATTAGAAACTGCAAAATGCAGGGATTTTATTAGTCTTGCAATGGAGGGCAGGCCTTTTGAGAGAAACGATAACACAAAGAGTCACATGTGCTGTTCTCCGGAGCTTTCAATGGCTGACATGAATATCCTCGGACTAAAGCCAGAAAAGATAAAGAAGAAAAAGAAAAAAAATAAGTTGGACAGGCACACAAACGAAAAATCCACCCCTAAGAAGCCTTGCAAAAAGAGGCAGTCCTCCGAGTCGGACATTGAAAGCGTAATGTATACAATTGAAGCCGTTGCAAAGGGGGACTGGGGTGCCGAGATACTCACGGAAACTCCCCGTAAAAAACCCCGCCCTGTCTCTAATGTGAAGGGAAGCGTGCTGGATACAAAATCACCAAAGAAAAAAGTGAAATCGAAAGAGAAGAAAACGTCAAAGGAGAAACCCCCAGAGACCACCAAAGAATCTAAGCCTCCCGATTTCCTTAGTATTGCAGCCAGCAAGGAGGTACCCTGTGAGGTTTCTGATAATATTAAAGTGGAACCACTGACCCCAACAGAGGAGGTGGTACCCCAAAGCTTACCAGGACAGGTCAAAACTGAGGACAGTGACTGTGTTAAAAAGATAGAAACCTGTGGCTCCAGGAAATCGGAGAGATCTTGCAAAGGTGCTCTTTATAAAACTCTGGTGTCAGAGGGCATGCTAACATCTCTGCGTGCTAACGTGGACAGAGGTAGGTGGCTTTCAGTATTTCATTTACAGCAGGAATGGCAAAAGCCTTCCTGAAATGGGAGGAAAAGCAAAAAGTCCATGCTTAAGCTGGAGACTGAGCAGTGTGTGATGGGAATGCTGTATCTGGTCGCCTGAGATGCTGGCAAGTGGAGGGGACGGTCCAGGGGACCTGTGGTCCAGGGTAGGTCTTCTCTAGTCGTGCAATCTATGTTCCTACTTATCTCACAAACTCTCAACCTCTCCCTCGTTGTCTTTCATTACCTGAGTTTTAGCTTTTTGACCCAAGTCTTTCTTGATTGATTTGTCAGCTTGCTGATAGCTGAATGCAGAACTTGTGTTGAGTTTAGCCCTGAAAAATTAGCTGGTTTTTGTACAAGCAGCTTGTGTGGTAGTGAGCATGAGCATAGTTCTGAATCTTACAAGAGGCAAATGTGTTCTGCTTTTGCTCTGGTTGTTAGTTTTGCTGTAGGTGGTGAGAAAGAAAGCTGAGATAATTTTGAAAGATTTTAGTGAGATGTCTTGAAATTTATTTTTCCAATTATTAGATTTATATTTGTAATCAGGACAGTTAGAAAAGAAAAAAAATGTTCATAATTTAGGGAAGTTTATTACTGTAAATATACTTACCTTTTTCTCCTCCTTTATACCTCGAGAAATCCTGACTTCAGAGGTAGTATAAAAACTAACAAGGGGGGAAGAAATTAGTTGCCAGTGGCCAATGGCATCATTATCCAGTTTAACAATACATTTTTTAGCCCCTCCAAGAAGGTCATTGTAAGTTGTGGTATTGAATGGGTACAGAAGTTCCTTCTGAGCCCATTTTGTTCTGGCAGTACTATAAAGAAGCTAAACAATTTTCTGCATTCATACCAGGAAAAAGAAGCTCAGGAAAAGGCAATTCATCAGATCATGAAGGATGCTGGAATGAAGAAAACTGGGCTTTTTCCCCAAGTGGGACAAGTGGGAACAAAAAACTGAAAAAGCATAAGCCAAAGGAAGAATTTGTTTTCGGGTAAGTTGCAGCTTAACTCTGTCCAAAGTTTTAGCTAGGTCAGCCTGGTAACTTAGGAGTCCTGCTCATTACAGTTAAGTGAACTGCATTCAGCACCCAAATAATGACAGTTAGAATTCCTGAAAATTAAAAACCCCTTTGGGCTGAGTGAGTCATGTTCTAGATACCTCATGTTTGTATACCCAAGTAATTCCTTTGAGATCTTTCCTGGTTCACATTACAGTAAACAGATTTCAGTGACATTATTTGCTCACTTCTAAAAAAGCTGTGCAATATTTACCTGCCCAAAAGCTGTTGAAGAGGATTAGTTATATTTTCAGAGCTCTTCACAAGCCATATTTAAAGCTCTGTGTAGGCATTTGATCATCATAAATGGAATTAGACTAGAAAGAACAGAACTCTCGCCCGCTTTTAGAGATTGCTTGCAGAGCAGGAGTAAACTGTTCTAATATTGGCAAATTAATATGACAAATACACAGTATTTCCGTGGTAGATAAAAGACATTTAAAATGTTATTGGCACCATGAAGAAATTAAATGTATCAGAAGAATACTTAATGATTACAAATCCATTAAAATTTATCAAGGCCACACTTTTCTAATGTACAAATAACAATTTTGGTTCAAGTACTACAAATTAATTTAACCAAAGGCAAAGTTGTTAAATCTGCTTAGCTATTCATACTTACTTGAAAATTCTTTAAGACTTCCAATTATCTGTATTCAGAGAGTGCAAATTAATTATAAAGGAGTAGATTTTCCATACTTCATGCTTAAAATTATAGTGTTTCTTTTGAACAGGCTTGCAGGAGCTTTTTTTATAACCTAGTTTGTGTGAAATTTAGCCTCAGCTCACTTTACAGCAAAGACATTAAGTTGATTAAAATCTCCAAGTCTTGTTTGCTTGGAATAGTCAAGAAAAGTTAATGAAACACTTCCTGCATTTTTAGTGCATTGTATCTAAGTTTAGAAAATATTTTTGAAATTTAAATTGAAAGACTGAAAACTTTTTACACCTAATGGTATAAAAATTGAATGCATCTTGTAGCCAAAAAAAAAAGAAAAAGTATTCACAAATTACTTGCCAGTTTTGCTTCTTGAGTCAGTTGTGTCATTAATTAATATTATGTGGTGAGCTCTGTAAAGTCAGAATTGGCAATTTGTGAAACGTAAGTGTTGGGGAAAGTATCCATTATCCCTGGTCATTGCACTACCTGGCCTTCTGGCTACTTGAAGGGCTGGTTTTACCTCTGCCTGCTCCTACTAATTTTCTGCTCCTTTCAGCATCACTTTTTAGCCTCATTTTGTGTGTGTATAGGGGAGAGGGTCCTCAGCCCTTGGAATTATGTCTTTATCCCCATTTCCTCTTACCTTCTTCTCTGCTACTGCTTGCCCACACGTCTCCCAGTGGTCCCTGTCAAACAGACCTTGTCCACGTGCAGCCCCTTCCTTAGCTGAGCAGTGCTCTGCCTGCATCCATCTCCTGGCAGGCATAAAGACCTCAGCTCAGCTACATGTGTCTCAGCAGGCTTGTGAAATGCTCTGGAGATTCATGACAATGTGAATTATTTACTTTTTCAAATAATTGCTGGCAGAGTGGTGGCACTCCTCGCTACCTTCATGCCTCACAAGCTATAAAGTAGGAGCCAGGATGGCGGCTCAGAGGCTGCTTCCTTGTTAGAGCTGCTGCCTCTCTCATGGCCTTGGGGCAGGAGGTGGGGCAGGTGGCAACAGGGAGTGGGAGAGAAGCTAGGGTGGAGGATGGAGATGCCTGACAGCTGTCAGAGCAGAAAACCAGCTTGTTTTGTGGTTATCGGGGAACATCCACATGAAAGAGGAAGGTAGCAAAGTACCAAGCACCACTCCTGTAAGATAACTTTGTGATACAAAAACAAAACAAGACATTCACACCCACAGAAAAACCTGCAGACAAATTAACCCCACTGTGCACACAGTCTGCAAAGACCTAAGGGTGTATTTTAAGATGGAAGATTGGTTACCAAAACATGTAATAAATAGAGTTAAAATGAAGGAACATTATGTGTACCAGAGCTTCCAGAATGCAATGTGTTTCAAGTGCTGCTTCAGAGAGCAGAGAAAAACACCATGTTTCTTCTGATCTGTCTTAAGTGTGCAGTACATAAGGGCCATATCTCCAACAGTCATGCCAGCTTCTGTCAAGTTCAGGTTTTCCATAGCAAACAGAATTAAAGATGTGTAGAAAATGTCATTGTTCACCTGTCATTTGCAGTGCTATTTATAATCTGCCTAGCTCTGTACATTGCTTTTTATTAAAATACACTTCCTTCCTGTGCTTCTGCCTGGCTTTGAAAGTTTTCTAGAACAGAGTGCATATACAAGACAGTGTAGTAACTGCATCCAGAAATGCCATGCCATACCACCCTGTTCAAGTGCTTTATTTGTATGTGGCTACACAACTATATTATATCTGGATTTCTTGAGTTGTAAGTAAAGCTAGTTACAGTAATTCAGGTTGGGCAGGATTATAAGGGTTGCTGGGTTTCAGGAAAGCATGAGCTAGTTGCATTTTTAATCTTACAACAAATGAAATATAAGGGGAGGAAATATGATCCCTCAGAACAAATTCAGAGTTAATTCCCACCTTCAAGTATCAGGTTTTAGAATACCATCAGAATGTTGAGCAGTTTGACATTTTTCTTCAGGTTTGAGTAGTTGTTTTCATTCTGGTGTAAGGACTTTTATGTGGAGTTATTTTATCAATTTGTTTATTTTCTTGTTTTACTGTCTTGTTTTCATTTCCCTAACAGTACAGGCAAATCTTCTGAACAAATCTGTGCAGCTAACAGAGCTAAATGTCACTGGCATGACATTGATTTGTTGGGGTTTTTTCCCCTAACTTTAATATATGGAGCTAATGTAATCAATTTATACTGTTACAAATGCAGAATCTGGAGTGTACATTCTGATCCTAAAGTTCAATTAATATATATTATTTTCATGCTTACAGTGTGTGTGCACTTTCCCCTTGTCTCTATGTAGATAGGTATGTATACACGCACACATACTCCTAGACAGTATGATTTTTTCTCCAGAAATGGGGTTACGTTTAATTTGAATGGTTTTGTTTCCCCTTTAGCTTAGCAAAGTTGGAAGAAGAATTTGAAAAGAAATTCAACAGCCTCCCTCAATACAGTCCTATTACCTTTGACAGGAAAAATTCAGCTGCTCCGCGGAAAAAGAGAAAGGTTGGAAGCGGCTCATCTGAACATCCAAAATCCAACAAAGGTAAATAACCATGTGCAGTGCACTGCTAAGCAAAACCAGTGCTATGACAAGCTCAGGAATTTACTATTGTATGTGAAAAGAATGAAGTCAAAGAAAGCATTTTTATGGCACTGAAATGCGTTGGTTCTCAGCTGGATTAGCTTTCAGGCTGTACTCTTGGCTCCTGATTTTCATGCTGAGTAGAACTGGTTAGAATTTGTACTTGAAATTTATTCCTCATGGCAAGCAGATTTGTCAAAAACATGAATATCTGTGAAGTAAGTGGGTTTGACAAGTTTTCCCAGGAGAAAATGGGGAAAAAATGGCACATGATCAAAAGGTTACATTTTGACATTTTCAAAACATAGTTTTATGCCAGTTAGCATTTCTAATAGTTTTAGGCTCTATAAGTTAAAAAATAAGATTCCAGGATGTCTGAATTACTTTATTTATTTTTCTTTTAAATCAAGATTTCAACTCCTATCATAAGTTAGGAGACAAAATGTTCTGACGTGATAAAAAAAGGTTAGAGGACAGGAAAACCAGCCCATACCCATCTCTGTTGTTGAGGCTTTTGGAGGGAAAAACTCAAGAGTAATTTAGCTGGTTTATATACAAATAACCTGAGACTCAGAGATGAATAGAGAAGTGAGAATACATTGGGGAACACTGCTTCTAGACTCTCTCAGAAATACTGGTGAATACATACAGTACAGAAACATCACAAAATGAAGGAATGGTGTACCAGTAATTCTACAAGACAAAAAGTTGCTCAAAAGAGTCCTAATTATGCACTGTTCACATTTTGAAGCTGATTTCCTTTGCTGCTGCTATGGCAGTTCCACTGACCAGCAGGTTTTCAGATCTAATGCAGCTATTTTAGCCAGGTGACCCTGGATTACATCTATGCCTTTTGAATGCTTCACAAATAATCACATTACAGTATGCAGGATTGAGCAGCTGCTCTTTTTGAGTGCATGCCAATTTTGGTATTGATTTCTGTATTTATATAATTAGATGTGCAACAGTCGCTTTTGCAGAATTAGGCTTGTGCTAATACCAAGTGAGTTCTGACTTCAGATGCCTTTCTTTTTTTATGGTATATATTTGGTACAACTTCTTCAATGAGCACGAAGCATACTGCTTTACAGTATGATAATAGAGTGGTTAATTAAGCAACATCTGTTGGGGACAAGATCTCATTTGCCATGATCTGGCAGTTGACACTGTAATAGGAGCTGCTTGGATTTTCTCACTGAAATATTTACCTGTTCACATGTGTGTATGTCTAAAAATTTTGCAGTCCTTAGGTTGTTTGGGAATGGCATGCTAAAACGCTACCTCAAGTCAGGGAGCCCAGAACAGCATTCTGGTTTTGGCTAGGCTCATACTTAGCTCAATTTTTTTATCCTTGTTTGCATGACTTCAAAAGCTTTGGAATATATTTAGCCATGTCTCAAGGGAAGGTCAGAAACATAACTGGAGGCAGGATACAAGCCTGATATAAGTAGTTTTGGCATGGCTCTGGGGAGGAGGCCGCAGAGCATTTGCCTCTATCTGACAATAAGGGCTCTTTAATCCAGCTGACTTTGCACTGAAGCAGATGGTAAAGAGTCACGTGAACTTTTCCACCAACTGAGCTGTAGGGTTGCAGCAAGCAGCCCCAGGGCAGGAATATCTGATGGTGACACTGCTGTTTCTCCAGTGAACGTCTGACCGCTGCCCCAAACTAAACCCAGACAGAGCTAGTGATATCTGCTCCTAATACCAACAAATGCTGAATTCACTCAAGTTAGCTGGGCAAGCTGTCAGCTTGTGTCAGTCAATCCACCTCCCCAGAGAGTGAAGTTCAGTTCTCAAGAAGCTGCTGAAGAACTCTCCAACAAACCATTTTTCTTTCGGAAAAGAAATTCCATAGCAATGGGTCGATTCTAATCTGTTTTGTTTTGCTAGGGTGCTTAAAATTAGGATGTGAGTTGTGGATTTGAAACAACCTGAAGCAAACAGCATACAAGCAAGCTTACTAGCTTACTAGGAAGACTGTTCCAGCTAAGAGAAACATTCATTATGCTGAATCCCCAATTTAATTTGTGGTGTGCTGACAGGCCATTCAGCTTCGTCGTGCTGTTGGCTTGTCTGTGAACAAGTCCAAAGACACTTAGGGAACACTGACCTCCAGAGGTGTTAGGAACACAGGTCTGCATGCTGTGCTCCTGCAAGTGTTGTGGGAAATGGAAATGGCATATTGTGCAAAATGGTAGAGCTTGATTTGGAATTGCTCTGGGGTTTTTTAATTACCATGGGTTTTTTTTACCATATTGGATTAAAACAGAAGTAACTTCATATTCTCGTAGTGTAATGAGCATGAACCATGAAGGATCAATACAGTCTTACAGTTGTGACTACTGGAATGTAGGAGCCCTTAACATTGCTCTGCTGTGCTCTGCATTACTACTGTCTTGTGTGGAGTTGTTTCTGCTGCTTTGGTCTTTCTTGGGGTTGTCTGTGTAAGAAGATTATAAGAGATGTGCAGCACAAATGGTGCCTACTAGTGATCAGGGCCTTTGGATGTTTCCAAACAATCAATGGCAGTCACTAGGGCTAGGTTTGGTAGATGCTATTTAAAATAGTGCCCTGCATGTTTCTGAATGAACATTAGAGAATCATAAACTTCCCAGGCATTCTCAGTCTTCAGATAAGAATTTTTTTTTTGCAGTCTATATAGATCAGTGCCTACTAAATTACATTGAAAATGTGGAAAATAGGTTGGAGTGCTGCACACTGAAACTCCCCAGAATGACTGGTGATTAAAAACAGAAATGCTTTTGTTGATTCTGGGGTCATTTTCCTCTGCCCCCACCCCACCTCGCAACTAGGGCTTTATGCCTTTATACATTTTATTTTTGAGTAAATGGTGCCAGATTGATTTTCTGTCAAATGTCATTAACCTATACTTACAAGAGGCCTGATTTGCTGCCTAACTGAAATAGTCAGGATTATCAGGATGTTTTCCTACTCTTACAGGGAGAATCAGTGGGTTGGTGTCCACTGACTCCTTTTATCATGCTTTTCATGTCCAGTCCTCAATTCAACCAGTTACTTGCATGTAAAAACACCTCAAGAACTCTGTGATGCAAAAGCTGTTCCATTTCCACATGTATAAAAGAATATTTGAACTTTCTAAAATGAGAGGCAATTTTTCCCCAAATCTTTCCAAATTTTTTAGATTCTGTTCCTACTAAAATTAATGGGGGTCTTCATTGATAGCAGGATAGAACAAGTCATAACCTTTTCTCTAATTCTCTCTCAGGCATTTTGGACTGCGAGTGTGTGTGTGTGTGTGTGTGTGTGTGCGCAATAATGTCACAAAATGGCTGAAAAATACAGCTATACTGAATCCGGGCAGATGGCCTACTCCGACATTTGCTGGAGCTGTGACTGATTTCTTCTTTTTTTCTTCTTTCCAATGGTACATGTGCCAAAACGTCCCACCAGACAGAAGTCAGCAGTCTGCAGTGAGTCACTAATATGCTTGTGTGCAAAAATGAGCAACAGGCACAGTCATTGTTTCTGCCTTGTGCTGTGAAGAAATGCTCACTTACACTAAGCACTTCCCTAAGGCTTTTATTTTGGGAAGGCAAGGAGAGGAATGTGTGTTTTTTGGGAAAGAGATTGTCTACAATTTTATATTTTATTTTTTTTTTGTCTGTGGCCTCTTAAGACTAGAAATAAAGCATCAGCTTAAAACAGATGTTTCTTTGTGTGAATCCCTCTCAGTCTTAGCTCAGGGTTTGGTTTTTTGCTCAGTTCAAAGCATTCAGATGCCTGGAGATTGCACAGTGTAGTCTTCCAAAGATCATGACCTAAAAATAGAGCATCAGACAAATGTACAGACAAATCTGTTTGTCCTGATTTTCTTGAAATAATGTTGAAGTGTTCTCTGTTTGATCAGGCTCTTTAAAGTAGGGAACCGTGTGACAGTAGGGTGGGGGCAAAATGTGGAGGAAATACATTTGTGGTTTGTTATGTACGGTGGGTTCATTTTCCTGCCTCCTGCTTCCTTGAGCAGCTGTGGTTGGCCAGAGAGAGTATTCCCAGGAGGAAATAAATCCCTGCTGCCTTAAGGGAGCACAATGCATGAGCCCAGGATTAGCAGGTGGTTAAATCCTGTGGCAATTGCTGAAGTGCCAGGGGAGGGAAGGGCCATGTGTTGAGTATTTCCAATAGAGAATGGTAAGTAGGAGAAAAGAACTCTAGTTTACAGTTACAGATGGCCATACAAAAATAGCAAGTAAGCTAACATTAAAAGTTTTTTTCACCTTTCTGTAAGAAATCTCATCCAGAGTCCACTGCCTAATAGCAAGCCCTTAAGGTTAGTTTGGTTTTGCATTGATTTTCTCTGTATTGAATGTTGAAGAGTGGCATTTGGTCAAAGTCTTGGAGTACTTGCCTGCTGTCCCCATCAGACAGATGTCACCCAGCCATCCTGTAAACTCCTGCATGGGTGAGTGTGCCTAAACAGTGCCCCTGGGGCCCCTGCTAGTGAGAGCTTGAAAAGGGCTATTAACTCTTATCCCAGCCCAAACCAGCACATGATTTCAAGAAGGAATGCCCCATTGTTTAGCCTTTCCTACACACAGATGTCCTTTTCAGTCCAGGCTATATTTTTGCCTTTTCCATATTAGTTTAGTTTAGTTCATTTCTATCAAAATAAAGGCTCTGGTTTTAATACCTGAATGTGCCATGTGAAGGTCCTATATTTGGCAGTTCTTCATCTTTGGCCACAATCTAAAAGCAGAAAGGGATGTGGCCATATAGTCTGTTCAGTAAAATTGCTAAATGATTTGTATGTGCAAGCATGAGAGTGATTTATAATTTAGCTTTTCACAGAGGACAGAGAACATATCCACTGGTTCACACTAAGTAGCTCAGGCAGCGAATACAGATAAATTTTCTCATATAGCTTCTCAGAAGTTAAATTCTCAGGTCCAAGTATGACAGATAGACCTATTTAGCTATTGGCCCATCTTCTGTTTCTCTGCATTCATAGCCAGAGGGTATTCAGGTGATAGTGGACACAGTCTCACAGGAGTAACAGCTAAAAGGGTAGGAAATTTGAAGCTTCCTTGTAAAAAGGCAGCTTTTCTTTTGACCCCACTAAAGTCAGTGGATTTTCCACTTGAGAACAAAAATTTACATGTAAGTGGCACATGTATGGGTATACCCTGCGTGTTGCAGATACAAGTTTATAACAAAAGTGCCTTGGATGGTAGAAAAGGCATGAAAGACACTGGTTTCTTTCTTCATGCACTACTTGTCATCTCCATTGGGAGTTTTTCATCTCAATTTTTCTGCTTAGAGTTGATAGCACTTGCTGATGGTTCTTATTGAAATGGTAGTGGGGTGGAGGTTGAGCTGTAGAAATGGAGACTCCTGTGATACTATGTAACACGTTGCTTATTCCAAGCACCTGCAAAAATCACTAACTTGATAATTAAAAAAATAAAAATGTCCTAAGAATCATTTAGTTACTTAGCTGAGCCTGTGTCTTCCTGTGGAGCTGTTGATGTGGATGAAGTCTTTGACCTTAGTCATTGGAAAAGCTCAGGTTTTTTTTATTCAGGCTTCCCCTCGGCCTGTCTGAGCTTTTTCCCATTCCTTGTTTTGCACTGACACCAGACTGCTTAATCCTTCTACACTTGAATCAGTTTGTAGAAGAATGTGTAGAGGAATGGCCTGAGGATGCGTACACAGCCCCTTGTTTGAGGCACTCAGGTGCTAATTACGAGGCTGAAGGCATGAGCTCATGTTAAGCCCACCTGTGTTAAGCCCCCACCCCCAATTAGGTTTTGCCTCAGCTACGCGTGAGCAGGATTGGGGGGCCGATAAAAGGTGAGCTTCCCAACACATGCTCAGCTCACTCTTGAGCAGCCAAAGGAGGAGGTTACCTGAGTCTGGAGCAGAAGCACTGAATGAGGCTAGCTGAGCCTAAAGACAGAAAAATTGGAGCCCTGAGTGTGCACCTTGGTGTGAACACCTCTTTGACTTTGAAGCGCTGTACCCCAAGAAAGGTCTGGCCATCTGCATCCATCTGTGTTACACTGCTGCTCAATTTTTGTTGATTTTTTTTTTTTTTTTTCCAGAGTGCCCTTCTTTGCAGAAGTATGCTATGGGTGTAACTTGTTAAAGCCTCCATCCCTTTGGGCTATTCCTTGCTCAAAGGCCCTCAGTTTTTTCTTTGTCATGATGTGCCTGTGCTATACCTGGGTGTCATCTGCCATTAGGCAGTGATCCCAATGTTGTGGGACTGTTGGCACCAGAGACCTTTGCTCTGCTTTTTAACCACATGAGCTTTGGAGAAGGGAAGTCTTGTCTTCATCCACAGTCACCCAGATAAATCTTTCTGAGCAAAAAACCCCAAAAAGTAGCATGAAGAATGGACAGCTGGTAGATTTCTAACTATAGCTCTAAGTGTTTGGTGTTCTGTTGTAGCATTTCTGCATCTTCAGAGTGTTGCTTTCTGGATGAAGTATAAAGCTTAGAAGTATTAATTCATGCAGCTGGCTGGTACAGGGACAGCACTTTCAAACAATCACAGTAGAAGTAATATTCCCTTCTCAGAGCTTACAAACTGTGATTTTTATGTAACCATGTGGATCTCATTTATCTCCCAGTTGAAGTTCTGCTCTAGAAGAGGGCTTTAAATGTAGGATAGAGTTACACAACAGCATAGTCATGATCTCTGCTTTGGCCTCTATGCCTTTCAAAATAATCCTGAGAGCTTTGTATGCTTCTGTGGGTAAAATTTCTTCTCTATTACTAAGCAGTGGGCTAGTATCTCCATGGAGCAGTCTGTTGTATCATTGAGGTCTTTCTTCTGAGTGGTAATTATCTCTTTGGGGTCCATCACTGAATATGCAAGGATAGGATTGGCCCCCCCAGTCCTGCTCATGCGCAGCTGAGGCAAAACCTAATTGGGGGTGGGGGCTTAACACAGGTGGGCTTAACACAAGCTCATGCCTCCCACCTCATAATTAGCACCTGAGTGCCTCAAACATGGGGCTGTGCACATGCTCAGGCAAATCCTCTACACATTCTGCTACACAGTTTGAGTGCATACAGCCTCTTCTGTTGAACTTTGTGATATTTGCTATATAAGTCCTAGTGAAACTGTTCATAGTCAATTTTTTGTTGCCCAAGATGGTGTATTACTTGAGTATTACTTGGTTTGTTGTTTGACTTTTAGATTTTTTTTGAGATTATTAGTCTTTTTCCAAAGTTTTGATTTCTTCAGGAGTAAAAAAAAAAGCAGCAGTGAGCCTCAAAGCCAGCATATACATAATCTTAGGGTTTCTGTGCCCATTTCTGGCTATATTTTAGCTTTCAGTAATTTTCAGTATTATCTGAATAGCTGAGTGCTTGTAAATGGTTTTTCCATCCTTCTTCCATGTGCTACACACTTTTCTCCTCCTTTCCCAGCATAAAGAAAATCAGTGATGGCAAATTGCAGATAGGTGATGTAGTCTTAATCTTGATGGCATTTTACTATATGCTTGCAGTTGTGTCTTAGTAGCCAATGTGTGTGTCTGATTCCTTTTGTGGATGAGGATGATGAGAGGAGTCCAGTCTTTGTGGTGTACAAAATTGTTGTCCAGGTCAGCTACAGATGGGAAGGGCAACCTCTTGCTAGGCAATAAGCTGTCCTGTCACCTGCAGTGCATCTCATTGCCATGTGGGCAGGTCTATTCTGAGCTAGCTGAAACACCTGCTTGCTTGCTTTGGAAATAAGATTTTGATGTGGAGTTTCTAAAATATAATGGCTTTGCAGTGAAGAGGTGATGCATCTGTTGTATCTTTGGTCTGTTATGTTTGTGGTGCTCCTGTATGGCTGTTTTCTGCATTAACAAGACAAAGGACAGCTTCTTGATAACTCTGCTCTTGACATACTTTGTAGTCTGATGTCACATAAGATGTCTTCTGACTACTACTAGCAAAGACTGCTGTCACAGTAGGAATGTTACCGTGAACTGGGCATAACCTCACCTTTCATTCCTGGGAGCTTTTACTTCTTCCCTTCCTAGAAACACTTTGGCACCAAAAAGACAAAGGTAGCGCTTGCATTCAGTGGGTGGGTAAGTCCCTGCTCTGTCTCTCCTTCATTCTACCTCAGTGCGATGGAAGAGAGAATTGGAAGGGCAAAAGCAAGGAAAAAACCTCATGGGTCAAGATAAAGTTTTAATAAGTGAAAGGGGTGTGACAGAGAAACAAATGGTGCAGAAACCAGCACTTCTCACCCACCAATTGATGCCTAGTCAGTCCCTGAGTTATGTCTACTTGAAAAAAGCTCTCCTCACAGTTTTATTGCTGAGCATGATGTTACACAGTATGAAATAGCTCTTGTTGGGACAACTGACTGACAGGGAACTATATTCCCTCCCAAACCCCTTGCACATCCCCTCACTACTTGCACCCCACCTACTCACTGAGGTGGCAGAGTGAGCAAGATAGATCTTGATGGTCTGTAAACACTGTTCAGCAGGAACTAAAACACTGGGGTTTTAACAAGACTTTTATTTACCAGTCTATAAAACACAGCGCCATGAGGCTACTGTGAGTAAAGCTTACTCCTTCAGCCAAACCTAGTACACATCCATAACAGTACTTACCATTAAACAAAAAAACAATCTAACCCTTAGCTTTGTTACAAGGCTAACATTCCTAACATTATCATTCTCCAGTATCATTCTTTGTATACCCTTAAGCACTGGGAGCTGATGGATTGAAGTATAGCCTGCTGGAAGCCTCCAGAGTCCTTTCTGGGCAGAAGGTCAGGGTTTTGTGCTTTTCCATGAAATGGCATCCTGTAGCAGTGGAAAGGGAGGTTGTATAGTACATATGTAACTGCTGTGCTCTTTTTAAACTGCCAATTAAAAGTATGTATTATTAATGTTGTCTGTAGGTTCATTCCAGTCTAAGAAAAAGAACTTATTCTACAAAATTGTCAGCAAATGTAAGCACAGAAAGAAGCTTAATGTTCCGGACACAGGTACTGGTGCATTACTTAGTTAAGGTTTTGGGCCACCTTGTCTCAATTCAGTCTCGGGGAGATGCTTCTAGACAGAGGCTACTCAGGTCTTTAGTCCTTGATTGCTTTGGTCCCTTATTTCCCTGTCTCCTTTGATGCCATTAGCTCCTGGCTCCAGTTGATCATGTAACTTTATTCCAGTATGGTGCTGTTTTGTTTTTAATTGCTATCTCCCTTAATTAGAGTTTCCATGCTCCAGATGCCTTGCAGCAGAGCTGACCAAGCAAGGACAGTTTTACAGTTTGGCCCTGACCTCTTTATCTACCACAACTTTTAGGCCTTTACTTTGCTCTTATGTCCATTCCTTCTCTATCAGATTCCATACTATTTATGTCTTTTACAAAGCATTTATCCGTGTCCCTGTCTCCTGTTCCTGTGATTTCGCACTGTCTAGAACTTTGCAAACTGCAGCTGGTCAGGATATAAGATCTTGTTTCTGCACCAGCTCTCAAAAAAAATAACCTAAACCAGTCCTTCCTCTGTAGAAATCTTAACCATCCTTCTTGTTGCCTTAGAATAAAGATAACTTTGACAATTTTTAAGTTTTGTGCTGGATTTGCTCTCCACACCATCCGTGGAGTCTTTTTCTTGTTGCAGTATTGTGGACTTGCATACCTACACACTCACAACTCTGAGGAACATTTTCAGGTATATAGCATATATAAGATTATAGTTTAGTCTGATTCTCTGGGCCATTTTTTTTTCTTTTGTAGTCATGGTGCCCATGCTATCCAAATCATGCCCAGGCTGTTCCCTAGCCCTTCCACACTGGAGTTCTGGCCCACATGGTCCCTGTGGTGTAGATGAGCTTTCTGGTTCTACTTACTTAGGTAACTCCATGATTTTTACATCTTTTTCTCTATCCATGTGCATCTCAAAGATAATAATATGACTGTCCCCTTCTCCATTTCCCCCAGATACCTTTATGCTTAAGATATTTCCCGAAGGCTTGGCCAAGTCATTTCTTCTGCTTTTCTGATGCAGTGTTTTCTGTCCTCTGTGGTGCACTTGCACTGTTTTCCCACATAGGCTCTGCCAGCTCTGCTGCATTCAACGGAGCAAATATTTTGAAGTTACTTTCTCTGTTTCATTGTGTTTGTACAGCAAGCATGTTGTGGGAGTCACTTCTGAGAAGGATCTAACGTGCTTCCATGCTGGTGTGAAGAAGGCATCATACATTAACATAGCTTTCATTGAGTGCCATTCAGATTCTTGTCCCTGAATTATTAATAGACTGTAGAGGCAGTTTAATAAGATAAATGAATGTTTAAATTCTCCTGTGGGAAACAAAACAGCATTTAAAAGATGCCAGAGTAAAAAAATATAAATATCTTAAAATCTGCAGATAGAAAATGTGGCTAAACAGAATGTCAAAACCTCAATTTGATTAAAAGAAACCAGCCTATTTTGATATGAAATGTGCACTATGATCAAAGATTCAAGCCTGGAAAGTGTTGAGTACCCTGGCCTCATTCCAGCACAACACAGAAGCATGTCCTTGAAAGTTAAGCATGTGAATAATGTCATCATGTCTAAACATTAAAGCTGTCTTTCTGCCTTTGCTGGAGTAGAGCCAGTTTGCCAAGTTCCTCCCAAGACTGAAGCAAAGACACAGGGAACTTACCAGTCTTACACAGCCCATGTAAAAAAATCATTGAAGGAAAAGGTAGTGGTTACATACATTGGTGAGGAACTGCATTTTCTCTGAGTTACAAAAGGGTATCATCTACTCTTAAGTGTACCATATAGTGACACTGAAGGCAAAGTATTGATCAGCAGAGTGCAGTGTGGGTATGGCCTTGGCCAGGCAGCATACAGCCTCACCATCATGTGATGCCTGTGTAATTTCATCCTCTCATGAGTTCCTATGCAGCAAGGCCCTAAGCTTTTTGACTTTTCCACCCCATATTCTGCAGCCTCCAAGCTGTGAAATCCCAACAGCTTCGTTGCAATTCAAATATACAAGGATTTAGAAATATTTAGAATAATCTAAATGAACATTTCAGCTCCTTTTTGTGGTCACTCCTTGGCGAGTCACAAATCTCTAATGTGTGGTTTTGGGGTTTTATGGAGGTAATCCTGCTGAAGGAAGAGACTTAAATCTTTTTGCAGCTGGAGAGAAGACAATTAGATGGGTTGCTTTCAGCACAGGTCATGCTGGATTCATGTTTTGTCATCTCAAAAAGCGTGGGGGCCTGTGTGCATCTGTGTTTGGGATGAAGATAAAAAGTGCAGTAAAGGGAAAGGTTTATGTGATTGGATCATAGTGTGTGGCCCTTTCTGTGGTTTGAGTGAGTATCTGAGGGAATTTTTAATTCCATGTGACATTGTACACAGCATCACCAGTGCAAGTCAACATATAAAAAGTTTGAAGGTGTTCATAGAGATAGATACAGTCCAGTAAAACACCAGTGGCCATGCCATAATCCCTTCTCCTCCTAGCAGAGAGCACACAATAACACAATTCAGTATCTTCAGAGACACACTGCATCCTTAGGAAGATGGAGAAGCACAGGTGGACCCATCCCGATTTGGGGGGTTGAACACCACTCATCTTAGAGATTTTTCTTCCAAAGTCAAGGCTTTCCAGTGGGAAGCAATACTTCAAGTAACAATGGGTAAGCCACAACCCTTGACTCCTTGCAGGTGCATTTCTGTGACCTATGCTGGGGACTATTGCATGGTTTGTGTAACAGCCAAATACAGCGTTGGCTTTTGCATCAGGTAGATGTATGGATGTAGTAGATGTATGGCAGATGTAGTCTTAGCAGTAGCTGATATGTGAAGGAGCCCAGTCTACACTGGCTGGTAGAGCCAATGCCCTGCTACTGATCTTCCACCAGCTCTCCCACACACACATCACTCTATGCATCCTTAGCACTTATGTTTGAGCAAGAACAGGAAGTGCAGAAAATTAATACAATTACTGGGCTTTTTTTTAAATTTTTTTTGCTGAAAAAGCCCTGTTGTGTGGAGCCCAGATGGAGCCGGGAGCTGTGTGCCACTGTGCCTTTGGCATCCATCCAGGCTGGAAGAGGGCTGGGTCAGCACAGGCTTCAGGCAGGAGAGCTTCCCATCCAAGCAGCTGTTCCATACACCTGGCTTGACCATTTGCTGCCTTGTCAGGTGGTGTTCTGCTTGTTAGTACTCCGCCCTTGCTGCAGCTCCATGTGCTGCCTGACCCCACAAGTGATCTTGCAGCAGTATCCTGTTGTCAGAAGAGCTGGATTTTCCACCATGGTGTAGGTCAGAGTGTGTTTGGCATCGCTTCATTGGTGAAATGTCTCCCCCGGCACCAGTGAAAAGAGCATTACTTGAAGTTTTGCTCTGCCTTTCTAGGCTTCTCATTTTTAACTTAATAAAGATCACTAAACCTTTACAGTCCACCTGTCCTTCCTGATACCAGCATGCCTGGACCTACAGAGCATTCTTTTTTCACTAGATGTGGTTAAACTCCTGCAGCTCTCTCTGATAAACAGCCATTGCTGAATAAATTGTCTTGAATGTCTCGTGACTTGCTGAGTTCTTCTCCTCTGGTGTGCTGAATCAGTCCAATCGACTTCATTTTTCTTGTTCACAGAGGCAGATGATAGCTGTTCAGTCTTTGAGTTGAGACCAGTAGTGAATTCAGCATTTTCAACATAACCACCTCTGTGATTTGAGTGCATTTCCCAAAGGGAGTTCTGTCTTACCCTAGCCTTATTCACCATGGGGTAAGACACTGTGTATATGCACAGTGTTTCTGAGAGCACCTGGGCTGCTGGTTTTGCTTTAGTTGTGTACTATTACACTGCAACCTTAAAAATTAGCAAAAAATGTTCCAATCTACAGTCACAGGCTTTACACAAGTAGTCAATTGATACAAATGAGAAAAATGAGAGTGAGCCAGGTGCCTTAAATCCGTATTTTCTCTCTTTGTTGGGTGGATTGTTTTGGTTTTTAGTCAGTCTAAGACTTGAGTTACAGCTAAGGCAGTTTCTCAAATGCTATGTCAGACGAACACTCCGTGACATGGCATCTTGCAGTCTACACTTGATTCCTTCTTGCATTGTAGATGGGTGGAAATAAGATCACAGGTCCTCTGCAGGCCTGCAGAGTAGAGTGAGCTGTACGTGTTCAAGAAGCCATCTGGCACAGAGCTCTAGATGTTTTCCTCACAAAGCCATTTTTGTGACTGTGGTTTAAGTGTGCCAGAAGGTCCACATCTTTATACTGTGTGCTCAGCTCTACTTGCAAAAACAGCCCTCTAGTTCTGCAGGTGCTGCAGGTCATGTGGAAAGCTAACCATACAGATATCTGCTACAAGGACTGCAGAGGAGCTGCAGAACCTCATTTCATTTCTAAGCAGCATTCTGCTGAAAATTAGCTTAGCTCTACAATAGATGTGAAATGTATTAAGGAAAGTATTAAAGACAGATACAGGGCATTGAACTTGTTTTGCGTTGTCCTTCCTGCGCAACAAAACTGAGTCCTGGTTTGGAGCCTGGTTTTGGATGCTGTTCTTTTCAAAGGGGTGCAGGAAGAAGACTCCCTTTAGCACCCAGCTGAGATACACAGTTGCTGAAGCACCCACTCCTGGGAGTTTAGTGCAGAGGGTCTTGTGGGTGTTGCCTTCATTAGATTTCATGTCTGCTTGAATAATGATCTGTAAAGAAGTGAAATGATTTCTCATCCCAGTGTTCACTAAGACTGCTAGAGAAAAAACAAGAAACTCTTCCCTTTGACACCTACCCTCTTCCCCCCCCCAGCCAAAAAAATACCCACTGTTGACCCAGAGTTCTTCCTTCTCCAAAGCTCTGTGGTGACAATGTTACAAGTGGCAAGGAGGTTACTTTGGGAGCTAGAGGAGGAATGAAAAACAGAGGACTGTCAAGTCTCATTTCAAGGACAGAGAAATGAACATGAAAAAGAAACATGAAACATGAAAAAGAAATATGCTTGCTTCATCCCAAGTTTGTCGGCCACCTGCTGCTGTATCTCAGTCAAACATGCCAATACAATATACTCCTGCAGCTAATCTATTGCATGTTTTCTTTGTTTTATGTCTTCAGTAACTGTCACTTCTTTTAATTTTTAGATTTCAAGAGTTTGTCTTATATTTAGTTTCTTGAGCATTTTGATGTGTACAATATGAGAAAGAAAACAAATGTAAAAGGCAGCTGTCTACTGCATTGATTAATCTAATTAATTTCCAGTAACTTGACATGGCCTGTAATATACAACACGTGATTAAAACATTGCACATCAGGTTTTTCTGTTGTATGTTGTTTATTGTTTTAAATCAGGTCTTAATACTTTATTAAATGTAAAAAACAAGCAAACTTGTTTTACTAGGATTAATGCCATTTTAAACTCAGTTAAATTGCAATAAAGAGCACTGTCAAAGTACTAAATAATAAGAGCAAATCCACAAATCAGAATTAACAAACTGGACTATAACCAAACCATTACATTAATACATTATCAATGCTTAAGTATTCTCAAATATGAAATCTAGAGAGAAAGCTGCTCATTTAGTTATGCATTCCAGTCAAGATTTTGGTCTCAGTGCAGTTTATCTGAAGACCTTACTTTTTGCCCAGTTGAATTAGTTGAAAGACACGTTCACAGTCATTAGTGCTTCACTTAATTGAACTTTTAGAGAGCAAATCTTTTCTCATGATTTCTCTTGCTCTCTGTACAAAAAGTAAGCTTTACAGCATAGCTCTGCTCTGGAAAGGTTAGCAGCTATAGTTAAACACTGAGAAAAGCAAATGGAAGCTGTGTGGGTTTTTTCAAAATAAAGAGCATGTATAAGTTCCAAATGTTTTTACAAGAGGAGCTATGAAGGGGAATTAAGAACATAAAAGTATAAAGTTTTGGAACATTTCCAAATATTTTTACAGATATGTACTAGGTTTATGCCACAAAACATGAAAAGGTCCCTTGCCACCTAAAAAGAGAAGAGCAAAGAGCATCATCTAACAAGATAAATTCATGCTACAGCTGGTCTCTTCACCCAGCTGACATCCTCAAAGTTAACAGTTACAGAAGGTAGCAAAAGATAAAGGTTATATTAGTCATATCTTTGAATAGGAAGCTTGTTAAATCTAAAATAATTTAAAAAAAAAAAAACACAATTAATAAACAGTAAATGCACTGTAAAATGAAAGAGGGGAAGGTCCATTCAGACTGCTCGGCTACTGTGCATGGTTTGTGGGGTTGGTTGCTCCTGTGTGACAGGGACAGTCTCAGTGTAGGAGGATGGTCTTGTTCAGTGCTGAGCCTTTCTGAAAGAGCAGTTTTTTGCTTGAGTTCTGTCTGTATAGTTTTTGCTGGTCCTACCAACCAGAAAGCAAACTTGGTTTTTAGCCATATCTTTAAAATGGGAAAATCCTTATGAAAGTAATTGTGGAGAAGAGAAAGCTAGCTGTAGACACAGTAATAGATGTGTTTCTGTTTTCTATTGAAAAGAGATGGGGTGTAACCTGAGAGGTAGTAAAGATAATCAGGGGAGATGCAGGCATTGGAGAAAAAGTCTGTAATTATTCAGGATCATAGTACACGAGGAAAAAATACCATAAGGACTTGGTGCAGGTGCTGTGAGTGCTGCCAAGTTCAAAACAGACTAGACTGTAAGAAACTACTTGGGCATTCTCTTTCTTATCTGTGGTCTCTTTCTAACCTTGTCTTACAGTGATCACAGGTAAGGTAGGTCCCATAAAACATGTCACATTTTGAATTTATGGACTAGTGATACTAGTGATACCCAGTGGTATCAGCAGTATGGCTTATTAAATCAATGGAAATTACACATGATTGACAACTGCACACTGATCACAGACTTTGGAAGCTTAAATACATTTTGTGATTGCTCTTCGACCCATTTTTTCACAGAGAAGATTATAAAGTGTTTAAGTCAAGTGAAAATCTATGATTGTGTTCCAGCTCAGGGCAGGAGGCTACTTCTGAAATGCTAAGACTGGTGTTGTTGAGAAAGATTCAGACTGTTCCTTCCTCACTCTCTGACTTTATGTAGGCAGTATTTCTATCATGCTTGTTTTCTCTTTTTTAGCTTGCTTTTCTCTTTTTTTCCTGTCTTCAACTGTGATCCAGCTCTGCTTTCGTGTGTGCTGCCTTTTGGGTGTTTTTTTGCAAAAGGCAGAATTTCCTTCTGCTTAGAGGAGACAACAAAGTGACTATGGAAGGAGGTTTTGGGGTCAGGAATTTTCCTGAGTTCTCCTTGCGAGTTCACCTGTGAGCTAAGATAAGCTTACCTGAGCATCATTTTTGTTTCTTGAATACATTTTGTCTCTTAGCTACTTGCAGGCATCTTCTTTTGCAGAGTGCTTTATGCAGACTGTTGTATACCATGCTCCCTCTCAAAGTCCTACTGCCTGTCTCAGTTTACTTTTGCAAACATTAGAAACTTGAATCTTCCAGAACATCTTCAAGAGCTGATGCCCCTGCAAATATCTACTGCATTTGGATCATACCTTGACCATAGGTTATGCTCTTGAGTACCCTTGAGGGAAGGCTTTATGCAGACACTGCAAAATGTTAAATGAGCACAGCTAGTAGCTGAATTCTTCTACATGTTAAACCTCTTTTTCTTGTCCTCTTTCAGCCATACTCTCAGAAGACAGAAATTCCAGTGAGCTTGCCTGGAAGAGAATTTCTATATCTGCCCTAAACACTCCAGAGCCAGCAATGATGCATGAGCCTTTAGTTGGCAGCCAGAAGAGGAAAGCAAGGAAAACTAAGATCACACATCTTGTCCGAACGGCAGATGGTCGAGTGTCACCAGCAGGAGGGACACTGGGTAAGAAAATGGAAATTTTGTGAAATTTTTGTAAAAACTGAACGATTGGAGAAGGTTTGGGAGTAAAAGCAACCTATCAGAGAAGTATTGTTTCATTAGATTGGTTTCATACCTACTAAGAAAGGTCATTCTTTAAAGTACAGGTATCAACAAACCAGGAAATCAGTGAGTCAGTAATGGCCAGGCTTCTTGGTTTGAATGGCCAAATCTGCCTTCTCTCCAGATATTTCTCTTTAAGAATTGAGAGCTGATACAGAAATAAATGGAAAACAGTTGCCTTTCACTATTTGTTTCCAGTGCAGCAAATAAAGGACACTGCATATAGTTATAGAATGTAAAAATTAATTCCATTGTCTGACAGCTAATGACACAGTGTTTGCAGGAGTCAACTGCAGTTAATACAGTCTTTCAGGACTTTTGTATCTAAAATGTATACAAAAGCTCTGTTGCCTGACCTAAAAGATCAAACTCAGCTGAAAGCAAAATCAGCAGACTGCTTCACATAAACATTAGTACTGTGCTTTTGTCGATAGGTTGGGTCAGAAGAGGTTGCAGCATGAGTGCAATCACACTTGAAAAATCAGAATCATAATGGTAATGGTCTGATGTTACCACCAGACTAGTCAGTGTATCAATGGGCTGCTGTGACTTTGAGGGCTAGATGTGCAAGCTTAACTTTCTTTTGTTGCAGAGGAGAAGCCAAAAGAGCTGCCACAAAGTACTCTTCAAAAAACATCAAGTGCAGAAACAGAATGCAACAGTGAATGCTCCAGAAATGCAGAGAGAGAAGAAAATAATAGTATTACATCAGATATGCCAGCGGTGTCTGCATTTTTTAGCTTAGCTGCTCTGGCAGAAGTAGCAGCCATGGAAAATGTACACAGGTAGGGTTCTCTTTTCCTCTTGTTGTCTAAAGTGCATAGTATGTGGCTGCCAGCTTCTTCAAAAGGCATGTGAATTGCAGACTGTTTAAATTGGCCCTACATTTCCTCTCACACAGCTTCCTGTGAATGTTTTACACCACTTGCTTAGTAGTGGTAAGTCTTCACCTAAATGGTAATGTAGTCTATTTCAGCAGTCAGTTAAAAAATAAAATCCCTGGTAAACTTGCCTACCAGTTATTTTACATAAACAGGTTCAAATGCTCCTTGGGATTCTAATGATTGAGGCTTTCTAAATATCAGATGCTATTTGTCAGATAACAGCAGATTTATATAGTTCCTGCCTGCTGATTTGCATTTTTTGGGGGCCTAATACTGTGGAGAGGATTTCATGTAACTTCAGCTGGAGCTTTTGTGCTGAATGTGGCTGAAGGAAGAGAACTTGTTATTTTTACTGTGTGGGAAGCAAAGCATCTGTCCTGTGCAGAGTGGCATGGGACAGAACAATTCTGGGTGGTGAAAAACCATTTTAATTTGTGTTGGTCCTCTCGGTTACAGAGAGCAGACCTTCCACACAGAGAAGATGGAGAATGTGCAGGTTACTGAGGGCTGTTGGGTCAGTTCAGCATGGTCAGATCCTGCATGCTAGACTTGTGATAGGAGGAAAACAATAACAGTAGGCCCTCCTTGACTGTTAATGATCCAGTGTTCCTCCTTGATGCTGCAGCTTAATTGTAAATGAACCCACATACTTTCATGCAATGGAAAGTCAGTGGGAAAGTCCTGGGCTAGTTTGAAACCATCACAGTCTGGAAATTACAATAGATAGACTGCTGGCTTCCTAACCACAAGGCAGCAGTGGATTTGCAACCTCAGTTTACCATCAGCCAACCCAGTTCTGTGTGCTAAGGCTGTGCATCAAATACTGGAAGGTTTTTTAGAATCTATGGGGCCCTACAAGAAAGAAGTCATCAGCTGAGCTCAGACTGCTGGCTTTTCTCTGGAGAAGCTCTGGTCTTGCTTAAGAGATGTTCTTTTGGATGAGAAGTGTTTTCACACTGCAGTTGGCTTGGTCTTTTCTTCCCAGCTTTGCAATACGCAATACAAGTGTCTACTATCAAAACAGCAAAAGTCTGAACTCATTTTTGTAATCTTTTGCAGTCAGAAGACTTGAAGGGAGATGTGGGAAGTGCTGTTCTAAGCTCTGTTCTCCCTCACACCCTTGTGGTTTCATTGATTTCCAGAAACACTGATCAGAATTGCACAACAACAGAATTCATTTCACTGTGGGTTTTTCCTCTTTATTCCTCTGAGTTCTAGTTCTCTTCTTGTCCCTGTTCAAGTGACCTAATGTTCTATGTAGCCTTCTCTTGGGATCTTCCTTATTCTCACCTTTTATCATCTCATCATGGAGCTAGGGCAGTGCAGCACTTTCCATGATGCCTGAAAACACCACGCTGGCTAATGTCCAGCCATTCTTGCTAATTCCAGCTTCTGAATACCTCAGGGGGAAGGAAAATAGGGGAAGACTCTCACCTACTAGAAACTTAGCCACCTCTCTCACAGACTAGGCAAATGGAAGTCAAAAAAGAAATCTAAGCCTGATGAGTTAGATTTTTTCTCTATTTTCTACTGTGTTGACTGTTATTGTTTGCAACTCACTTCTTTATTTGTGAATAGCAAGAAATGAGAACTAGAGTAGAGGTTTGCTTGATGTGTTTCTTTGTGTCTGAATAATTAAAAATTTTACAGAGTCCTTTTAAACTGTAATTAGAGCTTGTCTTGAAGTGGCAGCGTGGTTTTTATTTGAAGGCTTCTATAAAGCTTTATTTACCTTTATTTAACCAAAGCATGCTCTGGTTAAATGCTGTGAACCTGAGCTGCATTTTGTGCCAGGGCCACTTCATCAGACTCCAGTTGTATGAAGTATGGTACCTCTGTTTCTGCCTGGGGTATTAGACAGTAAGGTAGAGTGGCCCTTGTGTAAATATGAAGTGAGCCTCAGATTTTCATAGCTCCAAATTACACATACTGTGTAGCAAAAATAGAACCTGACTTGTGAGATTAGGTAACAGGTGGTGACATGCTTTGTGTATGTGTTGTAAAAGGCAAGCTGCAAAGGCACTCTCCCAAGTCCATCTGCTACAATGACTGATGTTGATTTCCAGCACATAATTCTGGCACAGTTTCTTTTTATGATACCCCGTGCCAGGGGATTATTTGTAAATTAACACTGCTGTAGTGATGAAAGAGATGTTGCGCTGTGCTGATGAAGCGTTAGGTCATGAAACTTGGAGTAATTCCAGCGTGCAGCTCAGCTGATGAGTGTATTTCCATATTGCTTAAAAGCTGGCTATTGACTCGCATTAACACAACATATGTCTCTGTGCATTTACCTTCTCTTGCCTTCTACCCAAGAGCTGTACTCTCTGCAGCCGAGGGCTGAGGCCTCTCCCTCACGTAATGAGTAACAGTGCGTGTGTGCTCTTGACTTAATCTCCTGCCACGCGCTTGGGTTTGTGTAGTCAAATACCACTGCACCTTGGTTTTGCCTGACATAGCATTGTGTTGCAGGTTGTCCTCAGGCCTGTTATTGCATTCCTGCTGCAGGAACACCTCAAAAAACAGTGTGTGACAGTGGTATGTGAGCATCTGTAGCAGCAGGAGTTATTTTGCTGTAACGTCGAATGTTAAACCGTGTCGCTTTCCACACTTTCAGGTCTGATAAAAGCACCTCCCATGCTCCAGATAATCATAGGTGGCTTTTCTTTTCTTCTTTTGCAGAAGTCAGAGGGCCACACCTCTCCCACATGACGGACAGCCAAATGAAATGTCTCAGGCTCCAGTGCTTATTTCCTGCGCTGACCAGTGAAGCTCCACTTTATTGTAAAACGTTGTGCTTTACCTAATAACCTAGCCTTTTCTTTACCAAGGGAAGCTAGTCAGTCCATATGATGGAAACTATAGACTGCAAGCAAGTGCTTATTGCTCTGAGTGGCCCAGAATTCACTGGAAGCCAGACATTAGCAACTTGGGCCAGGTCCTCAAATCGGAACCCAGTATGTAGGAGGGTGGTATTAATTGTCTATTAATGAACAGAAATGGAATGATCCTAGAGCTTGCTTTCTATTGAAGGCTTTTAAACAGTAAATAGGTGGTTGGTGTGAAAAAGGCTGCCTTTACTGTTAGCTCACACAGTGTCTCTTTTACCAACCAGAGAGTACGGCAACTAGTTTCATATAATACCTAGTTACTCTAAATGAAAATGAAAAAAACAAAAAAAAAAAAAAAACCAACAACAAAAACACTGACGCACTGCACTAGTTATTATTAGTCATTTTTGTACATGAAGATTTAAGTTCTAAGATGGTTTATATTAATAGGTTATGCCTACGTTTATATTGTAGAATGAATTTAAAACCTGTTCCAGAGAACTCAAGGCAGCCTGGACAGACGTACCATTGTTAGCGGTGTTTGGGCAGCCATGTGGTCCAGATGTTCTGCACTTTTATATTTGCCACCAGAGTGGTAGAGTTTACTGGCAAATTTTCTGACAGGCTATGTTTGGGTTTGTTTCTTTTTAATTTAGCTTTGAATAACCAGGATGATGTGCATTAGAAAAAGGAGTGGTGTATGGAAAGGAGAATACTGCAGATAATTGACTTGTATTTCATGCCTTGGAGGGTTCCTTTTATTTTTGCATAGATATCTGAGCGACTTGGTGAAACTTTCCTGTAAACAAAAAGTACTGCAAATGCGTTTTTCAAAAGTGACCTTAGTATTATTTCACCATTCTGGAAAACCTAAAATTGTGACTTTTCGATATACATGTACATCGATACACATACCTTTTGCATTTTACAGCCACTGGCATTGTTGTAGTTACTATGCACAGTCCAGATCGGCCTCACAGTTTGCATAGTGGGCCAATTACAGTTTGTATTGGTGAAGTGGAAGGTTGTATACAGGTGAACTACAGCTGAAGAGTAACATTTGACTGAATTCAGACCACCAAACAGACCCATCTGCCAGTTTCTGTCTTTGCTTACGTTGGATTTTTGTGTTGTGCTCTCATAAGTACATCCCAAAAGCAGGCCAAGTGTATCACTTGGGCTGTTATCTTGGCTATCTTGACTTACACTATTGTACAACCAAGCATTGATTCCTACCAACAAATGCAAAATGATCTCTAGTAATTGATGGAAAGCTACAAATTCAACAGGGTACTTCTATAGCACAAGATGTTTCCCTACTTTTTGCATTGTAGCACAACAATTTACCAAATTGGACTCCAGCAATAATTTTCTATTAGTCTTCGTCATACCGGCAGAACTTTTGATAGTATTAGATTGAGCTTGAAGTTCTTTGAATTAAGTCTTTAAATGATGAGAGTTTACATCATTCTATCAGGCATTCTTATTTATACTTGACAGAATTGATAATGTGTTTTGGGGTTATTTTGTAACTAATTTGATGTAATAGCCATATGGACAGCAACTCTATTAATGCTTGCTAGGTTTAGCCTTTCATTCTTGTAGTTAAGTGGAAGTCTTTGGTTCAGTGTCGGGAAATGATCTACAACAAACCACAGGTGTTGTAACACAACTTTAAATTAAAAGTCTGACAAAAGACAGGCAGCTGGAGAAGTGTCACTGAAACAGTACCATGGAGGGATGCATGTGTTGGAAGAAGGGAACAACAGCAAAAACAAAATTTACAAGCCAATGGATCAGTGAAAAGGCTTTTTAAAAATTCAGGTGAATATGTAACTAAGAGCCCCTAGAATGCCATTGCAGCCTATGGCAGTATTTTTAATAAGATTTTATTAAAGTTTTGTAAGTTATTTTAACAAGATGGGAAAAACTTAAAAGACTTAAACTGTTGGGTCACAGCAAGGTGGCTGGCTGTTGGAGTTTTGGACCACTTTATAATTAGCTGAAATCCAAATATGTTACAGTGCAGGCCGTTCACGTTGACAATGGTACTAACTTATTTCTCTAGAAACCTTTAGAGTAGATATATTTTTGTCAAAGCACCCCATCCTTCCTCAATTTAAATTTCAATATTGTTCCTGAAGATATTTCTGTATATTGATGGTACCTTTTTTAAAAGAAACAGAAAATTACTTTTTTCTATATGGATTAATATCTTACTTGATCTGCTTTTCCTTGACTTTCCCTTAGAGAGGGGATAGGGTTGGGTCAGTTTACTGGATATGACTGTTTTCAGATACTTAAAAACCTTTTTGTAGATATGCTTAATTTTTAAGCGATTAGGCACTGAGAGTAGCAGAAATCCTGCAAAGCTTTATAGTTCACTAGGCATTTGCCTTTGTTGGTTCTCTGAGTGATGTCTTGATTTCAGTAGGTAGAATTTTCCCTGAATCTACTAGAAAAGGGGTATCAGTATTTTCAGGTAACAAAGTCTGTTAGCACAACAAAAATTTCAGACCAATATCTTACTGTATTGGGGTTGGGTTTTTTCCTTGTTTGTTTTGTTTTAATTTTTATTAATTTCAGCTGCTTTCATTTTGGAAAATCTTATTGCTATTGTGTGTACTTCAGTATACCAGCAAACACTGTTACCCGTTAACACGTTGTCCACAAATGCCTCTAGAGAAGAAATTGTTGCACCTTATTGTATATCTCAAGCAAACCAAAATATGATGCTTTTCTGCTTTGTTTATTCTGAATATGTTGTATCATACTTTACTGAATCCATTTTAACTTAGCTAAAGCTATCGATATTTATGCATTTCACATTATTTTCTGGATCTGAACCTGTGTATAAATCTTTCTTTAAAAAAAAAGAAAAGCATTTACCATAGTCGTCCTCTCTGACTTATCCATGGGAGGGGGGGAATCTTGTCTCAAGTGTAAAATGCAGTACTTGCCCCAGTTTTCCTTGGCTTTTATTTATTTAGTGATCTTTGATATTTCATACGTAGTTTTGAGGTATACGAAATACATTGTTGTAGCCAAAGCTACAGATCTGAGCAGCTGGGAGGAAATTACTGTAATGTCTTCTTAATTGTTCTAGTACTGTATACAGATATGGGAAAAATGTTCTGCAGAACATTTGAGATGCAGATTCTTATCCTCACAGTAAGTTATTTTCCACATATTAGACCAAATCAGTCAGAACACAATGATCTTAAAGGTCTTTTAAATCCTAAATGATTATATGATTCTAAAAACATCTATTGAGATTACTTAATGCTCTGCTTATGGCAGTAACTACCCCTTGAATGTGCTGTGATTTCAGAAATAGAATATATTTATTTAAGATGACTGAATGCTCTTTTATACTAATATACTATCCCAAAGTAATGAGCAAGAGACTTCTTGATAGTTTGGTTTTCTATTTTTAGCGTTGGTGCATGACTTGGAATTGAAGTGATAAGAGTTGTTGCATAGGGGCACAGGAACGAGGGACTGATAGGAGTGTGTGAACTTGTGGTGTTTGAAGTCCAGCTTGGGTCTTTTTGTTTGGGTGAAAGCTGCTTTATTTGGGTGAAAGCACAAGGCTGAAGAGCACTCTGCAGTTCGTATCAAGTAGAAACCGCAGAGAGTTGTAACTTACATCAGAACGAGGGAATGCCTTATAGTTTGGATGCTGTCTTTTGGAACAGGATAATAAATTGAATCAGTTTCAATTGTTTAGCTGCTCTGCAGATGCTGAAGAGACTGAAGGCAGCAGTTGTAGGCGTGGGACAACTGAGGATGAAAGGAAAGGTGGCCTTTCTTCTCAGTATGGCAAAGTTACGGCAGCGAAGGGAAATTATGAAAAAAGGTAGATGTATATATATATATGTGCATGTGTGTATGGGCGTGTGTGTGCCTGGGTGTGTACATTCTGGAAAAAAAAAATATATATAGGGAAAACAAAAACAAGGTGGGTCTACATGAGACTGTAATGTATGCTGACCCTTTGAGTGCACTCCCTTTTTTTGAATGCTGAGTCTAATATGGCTACCTCTCCTCAAAGACTACTTTAGTTAAACTTCCATTTGCTTTCAGGCTTGTTTGTGTCAACTTTTCAGCCATCCATACCATTTGTATATCACTGTGTGCTTTACTTTCCAAGAGCAACGTTTATATAGTGCAGACAACATAAAGGCTGGGTATGCAGTGGTAGCCAAAGTGTTGCTGGAGCAGTTTTGTTTAAGTTCTGCCATAGCCGTGCAGGTCGCAGGAGGTGAGCCCGCTGGCTCTGATGGGTTCAGTGAGCTTGGGTTTTTTATCAGCAGAAAATGCAGTGCTGATGGGATGATGGACTTCAGATACTGCCAGAGGTGATGCAGGAGGCCAAATGCTGCTCTTGAAACTTACTCTGGGGTTTACATTTGCAGTCCTGGTTTTGCAAGGAGACATAACTGTGCGACTTGTGTGTTGTATACCCTATGTCATCCATTAGATGCCCTTTGTTTGCCGTGCTTGTTTGATAGTTTGTAGAGCTCCTACGTATCTTTTCCATGTTTCGTAGTACTTGTGGTGTTCTCCTTACCTTGTGCATATTGTGAAACTGTCACCTACAGCTGCCAGGGCACTGAGGCACTTCAGGACACCGAGCGCAGTGAATGAGTGCATTTAGGCTGTGGAAGAGCTACGTGTCTCCTCCCCTGCATTTTCCCATAAAAAAGGCGCAGTGAGGTTTATGCTCTCACCTAAGTACTGTTATAATAATTTATATACTCAGTATTTTCTACTGAATTGACAGTAGAAATTGAACTTCGGACAGGCTTATCAGATGGATGTATATTTTATGTTCCCCCACTAATTCTTCTAAGGAAGATTCTATCAAAGGAAGATATCTAGGAAGACTTGACATCAGATCTCCACTCAGCAACACACCTAAGCTTATGCTGAAAATCATCCTTACTTTCGGGGCAGCATTGTTTGCACTGTGAGATTGCAGGAGCCCCAATGATGGACCACTATGCTTATGGAGTTAAGCTTAGGCTTGTGTGACGTTCCTGGGGGGAGGCACATCCTGGTGACCTAGGGCCTTCATTGACATGGAATTTTAGAAACGACTGCAAATAGCGTCACATTTATTGAGCTCTTCCAAAGACATATTGTGGTTTCTGGGTCTGTTACCATCTACCAGCAGACCCACACTGTACTCTATTGGAACAAAACACACCCCTACAGGCTAACTAACCAGGCTTCCAAACATAATGATCTGATCTGCTCTTTCCACCCCTAAAATGAAACCTATTTTTTCCCCACACGCTGCTACACTTTGCTAGGGCTTTGTGGTTACAGTAGTTAGGGCTTTGGAAGTGGTAAATGCAGGAGAGGCATATATATGCATGTGTCTGCATGTATGTATACATATGCATAAACACACCTGGGAGTGCAGTGACTTGCAACATGTTCTCTGTTCAAAAGTGTTCCTATGTTAGGTCATGAAACATGAGGTTTCTCAATAGTTTTCTTACCTTTCTCGCTAGATTTTGGTCTCTTTTGTCAACATTGCACCATAAGGTGTGGTTTTGGAAAATCGCACCTGAAAAAACCCCACAGATCCTGCTAACCTGGATGCTACAAAAACCTTCTTTCTCAGCAGCAGTTGCTTTTAATAACCAGTATCTCTTGACAGTTTTAACACAACTAATTTGCTATGATCTTTCTTCCTAGAGTCCAGTCCTTCGACTTTTATACTCACATGTAATTCCACGGAATTTTGACCCAGTATTTAGCTCAATTCTCTCCAAAGCTTGGTGTAAACATGCCTTACAATAGTTCATCTCCATCAATGGTATAACAGAGCTACTGCCTTCTTAGATGTGTGTAGTTAAAAGTCAATAAGCATATTTATAGAATGTCATACTTTCTTCAAAAACCTCTAATTTGATATTTTTAAGTGCACATGTTAAGTCATGTGTATAACATGTTATAAAGTACATTAAACTGTGATAATGAAACTGAATAAAATATTTAATAAAATATTTGAAATATTTGAAAAGGACCTTCAAATAGATTTCTTTATGTTCATTCTATTTTGGTTATCTAGTGTGTGCCTGTAAACAGTCTCCCATTTAAAACTAATGTTTGCAAATAAATACTATTCAAACAGAGCTTCTTTGATACTTCATCTACTTTACTATCAAATGAATGTTTTCTTTAAAAGTGGCTGAGTTAGCAGTATTTTTAGAGTTTGTTCTTAGCTACACCATGAGTTTGTTGGCTTTTTTATACTTAAAAAGAAACAAGCTTGCTTTCCACCTGAAAATGGAAGATTCTAAAACCCAGAGATGGATCCTCAGAACTGTAAGCTGTAGCTGTCAGATCATCCATCAGCTTCTGCACAGTGACTCTGAAGATGTTGCACATTTTGCAAAGAACTTCTGCCCACTTGTTCTTTCTTTAACGTGTCTATATGGGAGCTTCCATTTTACTTTTAAAAACTTCCCTGTCTGGTTCAGCACTGTTGACATTGTTGGAAAGATCCAGAGACCCATGCAAATGCCCGAAGACATCAATGGATTTATAGTGGAATCAAGCTGGAGATTATGGGATCAAGAGAGATGGAGTTGGGTGCAGTCAGGCTGTGAGAGAAAAGTTTGCCTTTTCTCCTGACCTTTCCAGGTATACACTTTGTGTTACTGGACTTTTGTCTTCTTTACACAGTTGGAAAGCTCATTTATAGTCCACAGAAGTCTAAGAGAAGTCATCTCATGTGAAGAGGCCCTGGATTTGTTTTCAGTCTTTGGACACTAAGAGAGCTTACTCAGAAATGGATTCTCTTAGAAATAAGTAGCAAATGTTATCTATGTTTAAACTTAAAGGTCTGAGATACTTTGGAAACTTACCTAAACAAGGACTATGCTCTACCCTCTTGAGGCATGAAAAGTAGAATCTTGGGGATCCTGCCTTTTCCTGTCCTTGGATGCCTGAAGCCTCCTTGATTGCACTGTGTTTTTCTGAACACAGGAGACCCAAGTACAGACCTCACAAAGCCAGTAGATACTGGCTGTTCACATGGGAGCAGAATTCCTGTCTCTGAATCAAAGGTAGCAGAAGGGAAGCTTTTAGTGTGGGGTTTTAGTTTGGTTTTTTGTTGTTGTTTGGTGGTTTCTTTTTTTTTTTAAACTGTGCCATTTACTCAGGGAAGAAGAATTGTATACAATCTTGCACTGCCTTTGCTGGGTAGGCATCAGTATGTCTGCAAAGAAACACCAGGAATGGAAGAAGATCTTCATTACAAGCCATATAAAGGTCATACTTGGGGAAGGGGGAGATAAGCTCTGAATCAAATCAGTGAGCAAAAATCCTTTAAGAAATCTTAAGATATATACATATTTTCTCGGTGTAGTATGGCCAGTCAGGAACGCTGAAGTCACTAGATTGTTTTTTCAGTTACCAAATTACTTAAAAACAGTCATCTTCCTTGAACTCCCATCATTTCTCATCTGCTCTCATTTTGTTCCTTCAACAAAAGACCCACTGAATTTAGCTCTCTGTGCACCTAGATCTGGTTTGTTACCCAGGTCTTACTTACGTTGTTTCTGGCAGCTGCATAGCATTACACTGACAGTTTCATAAGTGTCAGGTAAGATAAATTTCTACTAATACTTTTGAAAAAATACAAGGCAGAAAGGCATCACCCTCCTCAGGCACCATGCTTCTATCAGGCACTCCAGGGTTCTCCTCTGGGGAAGTTTGTTGGATCCATTTCATTGTTCATCCCAGGACGGTCTGGTGTGCAGCTGAAAAAAAAAAACTCTAAGGATTTTTTTGAAAGCTAAAACTTTTAAAGAGACTTTTTTCCCTGCAATGTGAAACATTAAGGCATGCAGAATACTTGAGCATACCATAACAAAGCAGCTTGTGAAGCTGTTCAGAAGGACACTAGCACGTTGTCATAAATTACAAGATGTGTTCCTATTTCTGCTGCAAAGTTCTGATTTGATTTGTTTTCATAAATAATACCTGCAAGATATAATGCCTACAATCCACTCACTGTTAGCTTTTTGTGGACTGTACTTGGCACAGAAACAGAAATTGAGGTTTGGTATAGTTGCATTTAAAATGAAATACATTTCAGGTAGGCTTCATTAGTTACTTTCTGTTAGGAGAAGATAATGTCAGATCTTCAGCAGAAGTAACCCTGCAGAAGTTGAAAAGCCAGCCTATATAAAGTGAAACAAAAAGTTTATTCCATAGAGAGCAGCACTTCAACCTATTTGTCAGTCCATAAGAGAAGAGAAACTAGTTGAAATAGACCCAAAAAAACAAAGCAGTTCAGTCAGAGTATCAGACTTAGTACGAAAATGTAGGTTTTTGAATGTGAACACTGAAAAGCTTAATCCACTCATAGCTTTTTGTTTATTACTTTTGCTATCTTGGTGTTTGGATATAGAAATACAATATTTAGAGTGTCAGGTGCATTTACTACCTTTTACACCCTAATAGAAGGCTGGTGTAGCCATTTAACAGCATTCAGTTTAAGAAAAAGAAAAAAAAAGGGGGGAGGGAGCGTTAGGGTTGGAATTTAGCCCCTAGGAGATGTCCTGATTCAAAAGAAATATTTGGAGTACATTTTAATGTTTGAAACCTGTCCCACCAAAAGTTTTTCAGTCATTGCAGACCATCAGGCTCCAGTCAGATCAATCTGAGCAACAGTTTCTCTTCCTTCCAAGGTCTGGGTGGGTTCCCTTAATACCTGGTCAATACCTAGAGTTAGTGTTTCATTTCGGGCTTTCCTAGTATGAAAAACCTTGATTCCTATATGTTTTAGTGAGGGAGATTCTTAAAATTACATTGCTGCTTGGAGATCTTAAGACTCCGCAGCATGTTGCCGAAAGTTTCAAGGTCTGGTATCTCAGCTACCAACCTCACAGTTGACCATAATTGGAGCCCTCTAAAAGCTCCTCACTGGCTCATGGAAGACCCATTCTTGATTGTGGGTCTCTATGACTCTGGATGTGGCATTTGTTGGGAAGCACAGCTCTGGCTGAGGGAGGGAGGCTCTTTGCCCACACGCCTCCCAGCATCTTCCCTTCAGGTTAGCAAAATGTATCTTAACCACAACAACTTTTTTCATGCAGCTGGGATCTCTTCTTGCCTGCTGCAGCTCACATACATTTTTGTAAAACAAAATGAAACAAACCCACCAGCCTTCCTGAACTTCCAGGTTTCAGTAGGTGGTAGTTTGACTGGGAGGGGGTGTAATGTGTGTTCAGTTAGAGCAGCTTTGTAAATTGTCTGCAGAGATTGAGAGGTTATTGAAACAAAGCTGGGGTTCATTTTGGTTTGGGGAGCTGTGTTTTCTAATGGAAGTGAGGATTCTAATGGAATTACTGTTGCAGCACCAGATGGACTGTTTTGTTGTGTTCAAGAGGTTCCAATTTGAAGAGCAAGGTTTGCCAGCTCATCTGAAAAAATGAGGGGGAGAAATTACAGTTCTAGTCTGTGGCTTGGGATGGATGCTGTGTTTTGCTTCAATGACTGTGGCAGTATTTTTCAGTCAGAAGTAATATGTGAGCTGCTTGAGGTATGATGCAGTTCTAAACCATCACATTCGCTTCTAGATGGCAGATGCATTTGGCACATGGCAAATACATTTTGGTAATGAGTTGTATATCATAAATAATACCACATCTTCATCATCATTTTAATCAGTGCTTAAGTCTTCCTGATGTGGTTCAGGAAAATCTATTGTGTTTGGCTGGCACAACACCTACTTTTACCCTGGAGAGTAATGGAAGAAAGCATTCACTATCAGACTGTTTCATTTTGGTACTTTTTTTCCCAAATCATCTTTACTAGTAGCTGTCCGTAGTGTACCATATTTAGGATATAGTTAATTCAGCTCTGGGATCTTTTAAGGTGAAGATAATGACTTAAATTCCCATGCAGAAATCCACACCAGCAAGGGAACCTCTTAGGGATGGAGGGTTGCTGAAGGAAGTGCTAGATCTCATAACATGCAAGACATGTGATTGCAGACCTAGGAGCCAGAGATTAATGGTGCTGACTTACATGATGGAAAAATAAAAGAGCCTGTGGTTTAAACATCAGGGCAGCTGTATTTGAAACCCATTTGGTTCATTTATTCCAACACCTCATCAGCACTGTGTGCTCACACCAAAGGGAGCTTGAGGATTGTTGCATCAGGAGACTGCTGTCCTGAGCATTTGCTGGTCACTACTCTTCTGAAACTCAACATTTGTAACTTAGAATAGCTCTGAAGATTGCCACAAGTTCTCAGCTTGGTCACAATTGTGGTACATCAATACTTGGTGTGATAGTGCTGCCCACTGAGAGGTGCAGCAGCTCCTCTGTAGATGTGAGGCAGTGAAGTCATCACCAGAGGTTCCTGAGCACCTCCTTGGGTCACTGGTGGCTTTGCTTGGGCCACACTGGGAACAGCCAAATTCTAGGGTTCTAATAAAAAGACCTTTTAAAAGCGAAGCAGAATTTTACTTAGTCAAAACCATGCACAAATAAAAACAGGATCCAGTCAGTCTTTTATGGGTTTTATAGAAAAACTGCCTGCAACACACTGTGTTTGCAGCCACAAGCTCTGATGGCTGCACTGCTCACACTGTGTGTTCTGTGCACTTGGTTATTTATAAACAAGTCAGGGCAAAAAATATTTATTTTTTACAGATTTTTGTATCTGCCAGATGGCAAAATGCACCTCACGTACCTTGGTCATCAGGTGGTTAGAACAATAATCTACAGGTTATCTGTTGGGCTGAGTCCTTATTTTAGCATTTTCAAGCAGATACATTTAGGAAGCCACTAATTTGTGTTGTACATAGTACACTTTTCATGTAAACCATCAAAACACTGTAATACATGGGAGTTAATAGAAAGGCAGTAATTTCATGTATCCATCTAGTTTTAAAAACCTAGATGCTAAATGCGCTGTTCCACCTCAACAAAGTGGTTCTATAAATCACAACCAAGGGTTGCCAGCAGGGATTTAAAAGCATTTTTAATAATGAAATAAACATTCATGGGCTTTTAAACCATTCCAAAAATACTCTGAGTGCTTGGCAAGATGAGTAACTTTTGACTAATAAAACCACAAATACAGTCAGTTTAACAAGCCTCAAATAAAAAGAAAATAGTGTGTGTCATTTTTTAGATGCCATGCACTGCCTCAGACCTAGATGGAGGCCCCTTGCCAGCATTGGTCTGTCACACTTTTCAGTGCTTGCAGGAGGACATGGTGACACGTTTGGAATGTGCAGCTGCCTTTGGCATCAAAGCTCCATCTCGTAAATCTCAGCTGTTGGAAATCCATTGCTGTTAAGATAGAAGGGACATAAACAGACATAAGCAGTTTTAAAAATATGAACTGGTTGGGTTTTGTGACTTTTGTCAAATCTACTTTTTGATAGGGGCAAATGTCTTCATTGTAAAGTTTTGCTCGTGTTGCTGGAGGTTGAGAATATCAAGCTTCACTTACAGATTTCTCACCTTTCTTTACAGCCATCTTGCCTCTCCTCTCCTCTTCTGTTTGCTGTAGTGAATAAAACTTGATGGATATCCATAGCAAAATGGCCCACTGATTTTCAGTAGGGAGGGCAGTGTCCCCACATCTCCCTGAACTACTGCACAACTCTGAAAAAAACCTTTTTTTAAATTAGTGTCATTTTAACAACAATGTTCCCCAGCTGTGGCTGTGCATCATACCCAGCTTCTGCAAGATGATAGGCACAAAGAGTTGGGATCTTCTAGAAAGTGGGTGCAGCAGCAAAGCTGGGGTCGCCAAGCTCTCATGCACCCCAACTTTCTGTAGAAGTGTCAGTGTCAGGAACCTGCCAAGCTTTTGAAATATGATTAATTACTTCTACTACTACCAGTTTATTGTTGAGGATAGATTCACAGTTTATGAGGAGTTGGTCTGGTTCATTTTTCAGTGCATGGCTTGTTAGAGCAACTAATGTATCTGGAAGTCACATTCTTTGTTGGTTTTTTTTTAAAAAAAAAAAGCAAACCAAATCCCTCCCTTCAGCACTGCATGTTAGACCTGTGAGGTTAGCATTAACTCATACTAAGCCTTAACTTGCAAATAAAACTCTTACCATTTCTAAATTTCTTTCTTAGAGGGGAAAAAAAAATTCCCCAGACAGTTACATTTTCTTTCTCCATAATTGCTGAAGAAACTTTCAGATCACATAAGACATAAGATTGACTTTTCCAATTCCCTTGCCCATATTGCCTCATCGAAGGCAACAGCTATGCGTGAGAGAAGCCTGTGGGATCAGGACCACGTTTATGTGAAACATCATTGCTTTCCCTCTGGAGCAGGCACCCAGGCTGCTGGCAAGTGTGGCACAGCAGTCCCACTGCCTCCAAACAGATGGGATGGGGCTGCCAGCTGAAGGGTACCCACAGACCCCCTCAGCACCCGCTGCCAAAAGCTGAAGGAGTCACCTATCAGAGTAAAGGCTCTGCCTGAAAAATGTTGCTTTTTTTAATTTTTGCATCTTTCACTTGCTTCTCTTTGAAAGCTGTCCTAGGCACTTGGCGTGACAGAGCTTGCATGGGGTGAGCTGCTCCTGGTGCTTTTCAGTTGTTCGGGTCGATTTCACGCTGGCTGTAGCAGCACCTGCTCTTGTGGTCTCCAGCTGTCTCCCTGAAATACTGTGGTGGTGGTGGTGGTGGTTGTCTCAGCACCCTGTACACAGCATGTTATTGCTGATGTGAGGACATTTTTATCCTGGTATTTTTGTTACTGAGCATTGATTTCATCAGCAAACAAGAAATCGGAAAAGGTGCCGCAGAGTTTCATAATTAAGTGTTGTCACTAGATGGTCTGTTTTTAACCCACACGAAATTTATAAATAGGGGGGAGAAAAATAATTCAGGGTGGAGACAAGCCTATAGGAGAGGCCAGCATAAAATTCTGCGTTTTCCATTCCTGTGTCTGTGTTGAGAGCAGGTTAGCAAGCTGCTAAAATAAGTGTTCAGTGCAGAAATAGTAAACAGATGGATTCCCTTGGCTGTCCGTAGGCGAGTGTGGCAGACCAGTACTGCTGCTGCTGCTGTTAACTTCCTTTTATCTTTGTATCTTGATTGTTATTACTGTGGTTACATTAATTGTGCACTGTCAGGCAGCTGAAAGGAGCTCGGTCTGTGAGGTCAGCTTTGGGCAACAATAATGGTGTTTCATCTCGGATGTTTGTGAGTGCCTGTTTAAAACTGCTAAAAATGTCCCAGGCTCATAGTTTGACCTTTTTTTTTTTTCTTTTTTTTTATTATTTAGAAGTCTCAGTGATTCCTATCAGTGAGGGGTTTTCTTGCTTGTCATCAATTTGCCAACAGTTTGGTTGACATTTTTGAAGATGAGAAAAAGCTGATAGAAAGCTTTTGAAATGAGAGGTTAAACATTTCTCTACATTCTTCTTGCTTTGCTGCTCCCTAGTTTTGTTTTTTTTTTTCAGGGGGACTGTAAAAGTAGGTGAGCTTTTGGATGGTTTGTGAGGAAGATGTAAGTTGATTCTTAATAGGATGTCTGAAGAGCTTGTGTGTGTTCCTGGACAAATAACAAGCCAAGGCGGAAAACTGAGCAGCTGGTCAGGATATTAAACGCATCCCGGGTCGTGGCAGGATGAGATCTTGGCAGTATTTATTTGGCACAGAATCACATGGCCACGACTTGGAGATGTCAGCTACAGTGTTTCTCTGCCCTAAAGCAGATTGAGCTATACTTATCACATACCTGGTGGGTGGGTGTTGAACCTGTCCTTAAAAGCCTTTAATAGTAGAGACTCAACCCTTTTCCCAGAACTTTTTTTCCAGTGATTGAATATCTTTATTTTTTGAGAGTGGTTAATTCCCCCAGTGCCTAAGTACAAAATATTAAGGATAAAAAGGCCATGTCCTCTGAAGATGTTAGGTAGAGAAGCAATTTTGCTGGTTTTAGAAATTTCAATAGCAGTCAGATAAAATCTGAGATGAGATTTTCAAGGAGCACCAGTCCAACCTTACTGCAAGCCCCAGGACTCCTCCATGCCCTTGAAAATCTCTTCCTTCGAACGGTGTGTCAGGTTGACAATTAATAGCCATACTAGAGAGGTTCAAACAGACCTTTCTCCTTGTGCTGTGTTTTCTATATAGCAGTTGCCTTTGTTTTTTCTTTTTTTAACAGAGTAAAATAAAAATAAAAAAATAAAAAATAAAAAAACAAAACCAGGAAACCAAACCAACCCAGCTTGCCAGCTGGTAAAAGCTGCCCACAGCGGTGTCAGCCGCACAGGGACAAGGACATCCCTGGGTCTTCACTTTGGAATCAGGACCCAGAGCTGCACCTCTAATACTCTCTTCAATTCCAAAAGCAGGATGAGTGGAATAATTTTGGAACAGTTATGTGACTAACGGAGCAATTCTGGTGTGTGAGCACTGCGCTGATTGACCCAGGGAGATGCCATGGCTTCCTGAGCAGTCACATGGGGACAGACTTTTTCTCTGAGCAGAATAGCCCTTTCTGGCAACAGGCATCCAGCAGGGAAGTGAAGGGGAGTACATATTCCTCAAGCAAGGGAGGCGATTGCCTTTATTTATATATTCTGCCCATGCCATGCTATCAGGCAGCTCCCTGCCTGCGCTTCCAGTCAGCTGTGTCTGGCGCCAGGGCAGGGTTTTGCAGCACCCAGCAGAAGCTGTAGGCTTACAGGAACAGGTCAGCAAGCCTCTTCCACAGTAATGGTTGAAACCCTGGGTGGAGGTCATCTGGGCCATGCCAGCGTGCTGCTATGACCTAACCCCAGGTCCCATCCATTCTGCTTTTCTTCTGCGTGGCACCACCTGCTCGGAGGTGGGGGGAGGCAGCAGCAAAGTCCTCTGGCTCTGGTGGGAAGTGTTGGTAGCACAGCAACAGCCCCTTGCTGGCCTCATGCTGATATGTAGGCAACACACAAAGCAGAGGCATCAGAAACTTGGCCTCCTGTGGGTGCTTGCTCCAGGTGATGCCTGGAGTTACAGGCATGGGTATAGTGAGGAACGCAGAGGAGTGGAGGGACCCAAGTCTGTGTAGTACCAGTAAGAGCCTTTGGGGAAACCCAGTGCAGCTGTGTACCAACCAGAGGCTGACTCAAAGGGCAGTATCTCCACGGACAGGCTGCTGCAGTAGTTGGCAATCTCACAGTGTTATGAAAAAAAGCATCTAGTGACTAAAAAGGAAATGTGTGCAACAGAGCAGTTCAGAAAATTCAATTTCCTCAGCAGCTTTGTGAGTGGAAGAAATGGTGCTATAAAAGGGAAAATGAAGTCTGTAGAAGGGATGAGCTGGTTTCCCCCAAGCACAGTAAACACCATGGCAAGGATGGCCTAGCACAAGGATTTACTGGCTCCTTCTTTCTCACACACACACTATGAAACGTAGTAGATGCCTATCAAGCTGCACTTCAGTTGCATATTAACCAATGCGTTCAGCAATTCCCAGCTTTCACAATCTATTCAATCTGCAGCAATGCTTAGGGAAGGAGAAGTGTTTTCCCCCATGTTTCACAGTTTTGCTCCTGCTTCAGTAGAGTCTTAATCCCTTGTGAGCCCCCTGGTTTACTCACTGCTGCTCAGTCCTAGCAACCTTACCCAGAAAAAGCCAAAATAGGTTGCATTGCAACCAAAACCAACAAAAAAAGGCTACACTTTGCAGGAGATGAACTGCAACATGACTTCCAAGCTCACTCTTTTCCTTGGTAGCCAAAAACCCACAAGAGCAGCCAGTAAAGGTGAATCTCTAATTGTTTTTATATTCAATATGTGTTTCTCTCTTAAAGTTTGCCTTTCTTTTTTTCCTCCCAACATAGCAGAGTGCTTCTTGTATTTTCCCTCCTGTTAAATATCAGCATGTGCTTTGAGTCCTGTAGAGCTGAACAGGAATTACTAACAGAACTGGAAAATAATACTAGTCCTGTAACTCTTGCAGGCACAAAATCCTTACCAAGATACCAAAAAAAAAGGAGCATTTTCCTTCTTTTGTGTCCATCTGCATAACACCAAGGGTAAAAGATGGCCCAGATATGTAAGTAAGATGAAGTAATACTCTGTGGCAATGCAGGAGCTGAGGTGAGCTGAGTTTTAGATCACATCCATACACAGTGGCTTTCCCAGTGTAGGCAGGAGAAATTCCTTTGTACATCTTCTAGCTTTTCTGTGTGGTACTTAGCTACGTGCTCCAGATGGGAACTGGGATGAGGTAGAGAAGGATCCCTGCTGCTTGGATGGCTGTGGCTGCTTCTGGGGTCAGATGAAGTATCGGTCAGGGATTTTCTAGCTTTATTGTTTTGTAAGCAAAGATGCTGAGGGTAGTGCTGAATTCAGCAAGGATGTTCTTGCCTGGAAAACTACTAATGACTGGTATGCTTTAAAATAGAGTCCATCCTTCATTCTGTGATAATGCCACACATTTCTTGAAATGTGTTTTCCTGCTATACTCAAAAGACAGCCTCTGTTGAGGGTGTGCTGGATGCTTTTGCTCAGATGTCAGTGCTCGTACTGGAGGTCATTTCTGTATGGTGGCCTGTGCCAGGCTAGGGGGCTCAGGGAAGCAAAGTGGTCCCTTGTGCTAGTGGGACTGTTCTGAGTCCCACTGAGTCCCTGTTCTGAGTCACTCGGTCCAGATCCTGGTCTCGGGAGGGATACCTGGGCATGTGTGAAAATAGAGCCAAAGCCAGGAACATCCCTCCCACCCCCACAGCCATCCCGCTCCACAGGTTTCCTGCCCTAGTGAGAGACCCCTGTGCTTGTGCTGCTATGTTTTGGGTCTTCCCTGGGCCTAAACCACTTCATGCAAACCTGGCTCCTCACCTGTGGGGTGGTACCCAAAGCAGAGTGACTCTGCATCCCAGGGTGTCATCACTGATTTGGGAAGAGGCTTCCAGAAACCCTCATGGCAAGGAGTGTTTTGAGACATATCTTCATGGTGAACAAAATTCATGTAGCACTTCAGGATCAGCAAAGCGGATCTGCTTTGGGCTGAAAGCAGGATTGCATCCCTTACAAAAGGGGACTTGTTCCCCAACCCCTGTTTTCAATAGGAATTCCCATCAGAAGAGTTGCTGCCCATCTGCATGTGCCCTCTACTGCCTGCCTGCCTTCTGTAGGGAGTGAGAGGCCAAAAGAGCCCAGCCAGAGATCTGGCCCAAAATGTGTTAAAAACATTTCTTCAAATAGTCAGTTTTAATTGTAATAAGTCATATTTACTATCCCTCAGGACACTGGTTGTGGAAGAGGGAATATTTAGACCTTAAAAATAAAATAGGATGAATGAATGAGTGTTGTGTGAAGGACTGCTGAGAGTTAGGTGTGGGGTGAGAGGCATTACATCTTCCTTAGAGAGAGGAGCCCTTGCAACATGGTTTGAATAATGTGTGAGGGTTGGCAGGGGAAGCACTTTGACTGAGAAATATTATTTTAGATTAAACAACAAAACTGCATGCACATACAGACTAGATCATCATAACACAGCCAGGCTTTGACTGTGTACTGCAGCATTATTGCTACTTATAATCAACAATTACTAACACTATACTCCAGTAAACTTAGTGGTAGCAATTACAGCAACATAAATAGCAATGCAGATGACTAAAGGCATTGCTGTCAATGTGAATGGCAGCTATAGCATTAGAAAAACATTTGGAGGGAAGATACCAGAAGTTGATGAGTGAGCTTGGGTCTGCTAGTCTTTTATATACCATTTTTAATATACTTCCTGAAATGAAGCTTCAGAAAGGTACACTGCCTCTTTAAAATTAGTCTAGGAACTACAGGTAGTTCACATTATTTTTAAAATAATAAATCTATATATATCTATATTAAAATATATATGTATACATAAGTTGGCTAGCCTACTTTGTGGAGAGGCTGCAGCTAAACTAAGTCTGAGCTAATATTGTATTACCATGGTCTTCTGGTTTGTAGATAGCCCTTCCTTATTAGATGAGGTTCTGTTCTTGCTCCACAGAAGGTGCCTGTGTATATAATTCCTTTGTATTGCTTTCTGCAGAGTCCCTTATATATTTCTTACTACTAATGCTGTGTAGAAAAGGAAATTCAGAGATTTTACTACTGATAATTAACCATATAATGGCCATTAGCAAAATAAAGATTTAGTTGTTTGGGAAACAGATTATTTATATTGTGTATGGTTTATTGCCTGATAACTTGTTTGGTGACTGGATATTCTTTTCCTTCTCCTGGTCCTTTTCTGCTTTTTCCAGCTACAGTGTTTACTCCTCACTTTGATTATCTAGCAGGCAATAAAGTATATTGTATGTTTTGAAGCCAAGCAGTGTGCTTCTTAATTGTCCATTAAGGGGAGGTCAGTGTTGGTGGTGGCTGTGGAGCTGCAGATGCTCCCTGGCAGGACAGGTCTCCAGCTGCAGCAGACACCTCTCCCACCACAGCTTTTGGACAAGGCAGGGCCCAGAGAAGGGCCCAGGAGAAAAACCTGGCGTTTCCTACTGAGCAGGAAGGAGGAGCTGCTGCTTGCTTCCCTAAGGACATGCTGAGACCCTGCGGGCAGAGATGAATTACTCAGTTCCACACAGCAACCCTTTTAAGTTTTCCAGCAGGGGCAGCAGGTGCCACCACCATCACTGGCAGCCTCTGGCTCTCCCAAACGCCTGGTGCCCCGGTGGTGCTGGGTATTTACTCCTGGGTATGGAGGTGGGCAGACTTCAGCACACATGCCAGGCTGGGGTCTGTGGCCAGGCAAGGAACATCAGGGCCACTCCATGCTTTTCCACATTTGAGGTGCTGCATCACTCATCCTTAGCAGGTAGACACAGCCCCGGGTGTGTGAAATGTAATCATGCCTGTGGCAAACTGCCTGGCCTTACCTGGTCGGCTTGTCTGGGTTTTTATTGCTTTGGTTTTCTCTGTCTTTCATGGGGAGCCAAGTTCTGCATGGCAGTTCCTCTCCTTCCTGACACCTGTGGCATTTCTTTCTGCATTTCAACAATGTCACACCCACAAGTGACCAGTGGGAGCTTGCCAGGTGCTGTGTTTGCAGGAGGAGCGTGACCTCCTCTGCCCCTTTCCTTCCCCCTTCATCAGTCCTCGCTGCTCAGACCTCCCTTGGCACCTCCCTGGAGGGACACACAGCATCATTCCACGTTGTGGCCTCCTCTCAGCAGAAATCATCAGCTTTAGCACAGCACTGTGGGGGCTGCCATCGAGTCACTCACCTGATAAAGTTGGTCCTGCTCTGAGAGCCAGGACGTGGGCATGTGGAGCTGCTCCTGTGTAGTGGGACAGGATGTAAGGAGGCAAAGCTGCTTCCCACTGAATGTCATAGGAAACAAACAGCTTTGGCATCTGGAGAGATGAAGCTGCTAAAAAAATGCAGCCTTCATTGGTCAGCATGATTTTCTAGTGCTCGTTTTCCCCATTCCACTCTGAAACAAAGGCTGAGATGGTGGCCCTGCCTGTGCAGCAAAGCTTCTCACAGAGCAGTAAGAAAACCCACCTCATTTTTAAATCGAAGGCTCTGTTTTTTTCTTCAGCACTGATGTTTTGCTATTTTTTGTGGGGGCAAATGCATGCATATTGCAGGCACATACACAAGGAGATACAGCTGAAAACACTGCCTGTATGCCTGTGCACCACCCTGCTGACTGCACCACAAGGTGGGAGGGTTTTCTCAAGGGGATAGACACCAAATGCTGCACTCTGAGCCCTAGTGCCCAGCTAGGCTACTGCCCTATCAGGAGGGATGAAACACCCTCTGTGGGGTGGCAAAAAGGGCCCCAAAGGTACCCCTACCATCCCACAGAGACACTGAGGAGCCCCATGGTGAGGGGTGGCCCATGGCAGGGGGACAGAGGGGCTCCTCACCAGTAAGTGTTTGAGGTAGGTATGCAGGGGTGAGGGAGGGTTACCTCTTTATTTCAGTCCATCATAAACAAAGGGCTTAGCAAGTCACAAAATATTTTTCTCTTATTTTCAAGATGTCCTGTCCTTACTTAGAAGCAGGAATACAATCACAACCCCTTGAACAGTACCTTCAGTTTGGTCCTCTAGCAGTGATGCACCTCCTGGGAAAAGAGTGCTTTCTTGTGTTAGTATATGGAGGATTATTCAGTTTGCTCGTAGGTCAACAGAGGAGACATAGGTTATAGCCGGGGGGAGTCATGCTCTTTTCCCAGGCAACTCTCAGCAAGACAAGAGGGCACGGTCTCAAGTTGTGCCAGGGGAGGTTTAGGTTGGAGATTAGAAAGAATTTCTTTACCGAGAAGGTGATCAGACATTGGAATGGGCTGCCCAGGGAAGTAGTGGATTCTCCATAGTGCAGTTTCCATAGTGTAGTGGTTATCACATTCGCCTAACACACGAAAGGTCCCCGGCTCGAAACCGGGCAGAAACAGCGGGCTAGGGTGGCTTTTTTTGTCTGACCAACCTGATCTTGCCTGACCAACCTGATCTCCTTTTATGATCCGGTGACCCGTATAGTGGATGAGGGGAAGGCTGTGGATGTGGTCTACCTGGACTTCAGCAAGGCCTTTGACACCGTCTCCCACAGCATCCTCCTGAAAAAGCTGTCAGCCCACAGCTTGGACAGGAGCACCCTGTGCTGGGTTAGGAACTGGCTGGAGGGCCGGGCCCAGAGAGTGGTGCTGAATGGGGCTGCATCCAGTTGGCAGCCGGTCACCAGTGGTGTCCCCCAGGGATCAGTGTTGGGCCCAGTTCTGTTCAATATCTTCATTGATGATTTAGATGATGGGATTGAGTCCATCATCAGCAAATTTGCAGATGACACTAAGCTGGGGGGGAGTGTGGATCAGCTGGAAGGCAGGAGACCTCACTGCTCTCTACAACTACCTGAAAGGAGGGTGTAGCCAGGGGGGGTTGGTCTCTTTTCCCAGGACTTTCAACAAGACAAGAGGGCACGGTCTTAAGCTCTGCCAGGGGAAGTTTAAGTTGGATATTAGAAAGAATTTCTTTACGGAGAGAGTGATCAGGCATTGGAATGGGCTGCCCACTGAAGTGGTGGATTCTCCGTCCCTGGAGATATTTAAAAAGAGACTGGATGTGGCACTCAGTGCCATGGTCTGGTAACTGCAGCAGTAGTGGATCAAGGGTTGGACTTGATGATCTCTGAGGTCCCTTCCAACCCAGCCAATTCTATGATTCTATGATTCTATGACTTGTATCGAGGAGATGCCTGGCTTCATCTTGCTGTGCTTGCTGCATCATGGCAGAAAAAGCCAGAATAAAATCTGGTTCCTCTTTCTAAGCAGTGAAGCTTCTCCCTTGTCCCTAAACCACAGCTCTTATGTTGTCAGGTGCTTGTGCCAGGACTCGGCCTTGCTTGCAAATCCTGCACATCCCACCTGGAGAAATCAGTTGGTAACACAGGCAGCAGCAACGCTGGCAGCTCCAACTGGGTACAGCAGCCCACACCATCTATATTCAGCAGCTAGTGAGTGCTGGAGCAGAACCTCAGTTACAAAGCAGATTATGTTCTTTAATGTTTATGGAAACTGCTGCTGAAAAAAAAAACCCCAAAACATAACAAAGCTTTGGTTGTGGGTCACTGAGCAGCAGTGATAACTTCCAATTTAAAAATAAGACTCCAAAAAATAAAGCTTGGCACTGCAATCCACGTGGGGCAAAAATCCTCCTGCCTCTTACTGCATCTCATCAGCTTCCTGTTGTTTATTTAGATGGATTTGAAGGCATGCTTGGGCTGGCACTTAATTGCTTGTCTTAAGGACCCGAGTATTTAATTAAAAGCCTGATATTATATGGCAGGGAGAGGAGCCCTAAGTGGAAGCACAGATCGCAGATGAAAAACTTAACTAAAATGCTCCACTTTTCCTGGTTTTAATTTCTCCCTAGCTAAATAAAGGTTGATTTTTTTTTCACTAATATGTCTCACTTCTTAAACATAGTTGAGCTTTTTATGCTCTACATGGTTGATATATTGTCTGCATTTCTCCTGTTGGCACACCATGAAATTTAAAATACCTTGAACACTTGGGAAAAGAAATTTGCTAGGAAACTTTCAGAAATTCTTTTTATTCAGATTGAAGGGGAAACCAAACACAAATATTCTTAGTACCAGCCATCCCTTTGGAAGGGAAATCTCTTAATTGTACTAGCCTGGGAAAAGGAGTTTTCTCCCAGGGTCTTCAGCAGTTATGAGCAAATGCAAATGTCATATGGTTGCTTTTGCTGCTTCTAGTTGCTAAGTAGGATTTAAGTGTGCCAACCACCCAGGACATGTAAAGGAGAGGCAGATAAGGCAAAGACAGGGTGCAGAGCACAGGGAAGCCAACCCAACACTTGCACCTCCAATTATATCCTTCATATATCCTTGATTTTTCCATATTGCGGAGGAAAAGAAGAAAGAAGTAGACCTATGTGAGCAGAGTTGCTTGGGCTGGTATGTGAAAATCATCTGTTTCTGAGCCATCCATGATGGCAATTGTTTAATTTCTTCTCTGCAAAGTGGTGGTCAGGAGAAGCTGCTGCTCAAGGCCTCAAAGACCTCAAGATGGGTGCAGGCAGTCTCCTGCAGCACCAGAATCCCTGCAGGGCTGTGTGGCCCTGAGAGGGAGAGCTCAGCCAGAGGGGTTCCACCAGGGCTGGAGGGAAAGGGGGCTGCCAGAGCCTCAGGAATTGGGTGTCCCAAAATCAGCTTCTGAAAGGGCTGAGAAGCAAAGCAAGGAGTGGCCCACATTAACCAACCAAAACCTCTCAGAAAACAGGAATAAAACATCATCTGTCAGAGGCTGGCACGGGGTGGTTATTTTTTTAGGTTATTTCTTAGGTTTGCTTTTTTAGGTGGTTATTTTTTTAAAGATTACGTTCAGCAGTTTGGATCAGAGTCTGAATGACCCCTGTGCTCGGAAACTTCTCCGTAGCCTGGTAAGTGCAGAAGTCTGGAATTTGTGTTTTGCATTTTTTGTGGTAGGGAGCCACAAGCCAGCCCGCCCCAAATACCACTCACAGGTGTGCACGCATGCACATGTGTACACACACACACATGTACACACACACACGTGTACACACACACCCTGGTACCACCATCCTGCATCCCAGAAGTGACCCTGTGCACCATGGTCACTGCCTCTTGGCCTGGCTCTTGGTATGCTCCTTCCTTGCTTCACCTCCTTGTCCACAGCCCCAGGCGACCTCTCCCCTGCCCTTGGTAGTGGTTGGTCTCCATCTCAGGAGCTTCATTGCAGGACTTCTTGCCTCCATCTCTCCCAGCAAGCCAGTGAGCTGCTGGCAGGCATTTCATAGAATCATAGAATCATAGAATTGGCTGGGTTGGAAGGGACCTCAGAGATCATCAAGTCCAACCCTTGATCCACTACCACTGCAGTTACCAGACCATGGCACTGAGTGCCACATCCAGTCTCTTTTTAAATATCTCCAGGGACGGAGAATCCACTACTTCCCTGGGCAGCCCATTCCAATGTCTGATCACCCTCTCTGTAAAGAAATTCTTTCTAATATCCAACCTAAACTTCCCCTGGCACAACTTGAGACCATGCCCTCTTGAGGCTCTTTGAGGCTCTTGTCTTGCTGAGAGTTGCCTGGGGGCTCAAGTATTTTAGGGAAGAGGGCTTCCAAAAAAAAAAAAAAAAAAGTAATAAGAAGGGGAAGTAAGCAGGTGTATCAGATTGCAAAGGTTTATACTGGGCCCTGGCTCTATCCCTGCAGTCATTTCCTCCCATTCAAGAATGCTTCTCTTTGCTCAGCAAAGTGTTTCCCAAAAGGTATCTAATTTGAGGAAGTTTTTCCTTTTATTTGTTGGTTTTTTATAACTATCCATTGAAGGTAAACAACCTCCCACTACCAGGAGCAGTGGGGGGGGAGCACCCCTCCTGCCTGACTCAGCAAACTATTATCATATAGAGTTATAGTAAATCACTGCAAGCCTGGCAAGGCTCTGGATATTTCTGAGGTCTCAGCAGTGTTGTTCCAGTCCTTGGGAGATGTTACACTGGCACTGCTCACTTTCATGTAAACCAGTTTACTACATGCTCATTTCTATTCCCCAGACTAGTTTCAACCAGTGACATGATCCAGGCTGAACCACCACCTGAACATGAAAAACTTTGGCTGTCTGGTTAAAGTTCAGCTACGGTGTTTGGTGGTAGTGCAAATAATTACCAGCAGCCCTATGGAGGGAGCTGTGGCATAAGTGGAGCTTCTCCCAGGTAAAGGACTCAGAGTGTAAGCATGGCATAAAAAGGACAAGCTCATAGCCTCAGCTATAGTTCCATCTGGTTTTGACACTCTAGTTAATATTTAGGGTCGTGCTTCTGAGAGCTGTATCAAACAAGGTATGATGCTCCTGAAGCATCCCTGAGTCCCTGGGTGAGGAGGTTGCTCTTGTGACAAGATTGAAATCAGTGAAAAATCACTAAAAATAATTCAACCTAGTCCATAGCTTTCTATTATTTTTTGTTATTTTGCAAATTCAATGATTCTCAAATTCCTGCAGACCCAGGAAAGCACTGATGCTTTTCAAGTAGTACTTGCTAGGGAGAGTACACTCACATTATTGTTTCCAGTCCACTTACACCTATACAATTTCCACTGGTAAGGTGCTGTTTTACACTGTGCCACAACAAGGCACTCTTAAATCTACTTAGTACAAAACTGAAAAATAAGAAAGCCCTGGCTTGGTGTCCACAACTACAATTCACAGGCTATCATAGGCAAGTGTGGTGGATCTGGCCCAGAAGACCCATTAAGGGTAGGTGAATCCCACCCAAATAAAAGGGCCCCCATACAAACACCAAACTGCACAAGATTTATTGTTAAAGTGGTGCACTCAATAGTGTTTCAGATCAGTTCATCTTCTCCCAGCTCTGCTGTTCTAGAGGACCTGTGTGATGTGGTGACCTCCTTCTGCTGCATGAGGGATGACAGTGGTGCAAGTGCTTTCGTTTTCTTCTGGAATTTAATAACCTGGCAGCTCTTTGCCAGGCATGTCCCAGAAGCAAACAAGCCCTAGAGGGGACGTTTGGGATCCTCCTTTGGGCAGCTTCCAGTCACACATGCTCTGGGGACATGCAGTGCGTCCGCATGGGGACTGGCAGACTACACCTAGTTCTATATGAAACCCCTAAAATTTCCATGCTGAGTCAGCAACTCAGCTGTTTTGTCCTAATCCATGGCAGAAAATTACTTGCTAATGAGTCATTTGAAAAATTCCTTACCTGTGGCTGACCTTGTTGTGCTGCTTTGCCTTGCTGGATGGTGAGAAGGGAAGAGGGACCTTGGGGAGAGCCCACCTTGGCTCAAGCACCCACCTGGGAGTGATGCCAAGCTGCCAGAGCTGTGTTGCTTGGCCATACGTGTGAAAAGGAGCCAGAGCAGATGAAATCCCAACCTCCACGTACCTCAGGAGGCTGCCCACCTCCCGGTTTTCAGGTGGAGGCTGCAGAAAGGAGAAGCCAGACCCAAGTGCAAGCAGAGCCCCAGTTGCTGGGGCTGCGTGCCTGGGGTAACACGGGTGGAGCAAAAGCAGAAGTGGTGGGGTCTCCGCTGGGATCACATCACTGTGGGGTCTTCAGCTGCAAGTTTGGGCTCTCCTTTCCTTCTGCACCCATGTGGTATCAGCAGGAGAAATGGCTCTGCTAAGGCAATAAATGCAGAAGCCTCTCAAACAGCTGCTGTTCCTGCATCCAGCCCATTGCTATGCAGAGGGAATGGTATTTCTAAGTGCTGTATGGTTTCCTTATGCTGCTTCTGTGGAGATTTTTTTTTATCAGCTCAAATATTTTTTTATCAAATCAAATATTTTTTATCAAATCAAACATTTTCATGTATCAAATAAATGTATGAGAATGGCAGGGCCGCTGGTGGAGACACAAAGTGTAACACCACCACTAACCAGCATTAGTGTATTTCAATTTATTTTTTTTTTAAACATCCTATTAAACAATATCCCAAGGCTATAAAGGCCTGTAACTGGGCTGACCACCATGGTGTGCCACATCCCAAGCCTCAGGGGATAAGTGGCATGGCCATGGCTATGGGTGACAAGACCTTGCTGGCAGAAACCTTGTGTGCCACAGCTTCCTCACTAACCTCAGCCAAAACTGGTGCTGGGAGCCTGAGCATTGGCAAGGTCCTGCAGTGAGTTTGGGGCTGGGACACCAAGTGAGCTGAAGCCACCTTGCTTGCAGCACAGTGTGGCAGAGGATGCTGCTGGATCTGATGCTGCCAGGCAAGAGGGGAAGCAGCCCCAACATGTGTGCTGTGAAGGCTGCTTCACTTGGGGTGTGATGGAGAGGTAGAGAGGAAGAGGGGAAGTGAATGCAGTGAATAGCAGAAGTGAATAGCAGGAACCAAGGGAAGAAGCTCAGGCTGAAGCCACCCAAAGGCCACACAAAGAGAGGAGTAATTTGCTGTGAAATGCTGGCTGTGAACCTTATACAATATTGAAGCACCACAAGGAACAGGCGTGGATCAACATTTTGAGGAACTCCCACCTCCACATTATGTTCTTATCTCCTGAGCAATCTGCAGGGAACTGAAGATTTTTTTTTTTTTTTTTTGCAGCTGCCCAGGAGTTCAAAAATGATTTCTTTTTAAAATTTAAGCCATAGCTCCAATCCTGCTTTATAAAAATGCTTCCATGGACCATTTTATTACTTGGTGGTGTCAAAGTTGGGTGAGGCACACAGGTTAATACCAGCAGTTGCTCATGGAAGGAAGGCAAGCAAGCTGCTGAGAGGCCACCCTGACTTTTTTTTGTTTCACGTAATTGATCTTTAAATAGGAGAATAAATCACTGGTGTGACTATAAAAGGGAGATCATTCACTAAAATTTTTGTCTAAAACAGATGGCTGTGGTGACTCAGATAAAATACTCCTCCTGCTACAAGCTATTTGAAAAGCAACCATGGTTTGCCTTTAGGAAAAAATGACACACCGTGGTGATGAGCCTATCTAGGAAAAATGGAGTGAAAAAAGTGGGACCTACTTGCAGGTCCCATTTAAAAGATAAAAATGGTTCAGCTGTATCACATCTCTGACTTAGCAATAGCTTTGTGGTCCATGTGTGCAAGGATGAGGTGTGGGATGTGTCAGAGACTGATTTGTACCCGTTGTGTTTTAGGAAGGAGTTACAAAACACTTACAAACTCCCAGAACACTGGGATTTATATAAATACCTCCAGCTTCCTGGTTCCAGTCATTTCTATGACATCTTGTCTCTTTCTTTGTGTGGGGGGAATTCTAGGATACATCTATTTTCACCATAACTTTTATGCCTTAATTCACCTTTTCTACCCTTGCAAATTCAAGGAATCCTTTCTTTTTGTCATTTTTGTCATTGCCCAGCCCCAAGCCTGTGTTTTTACTTTCTACTGGCTGTGTTTACAAGTACTTGCTGCTCTGCCCTCTTATTCTGAAATCTGATGTTCTTTCTCTGCTAAGAAAAGCCTGTGTTACTCCACTTCTGCATTCTGCTGGAATCCTGACAAGTCTGTGTCCCTTCCTCGAAGTTTAGCAAACATGGCATAGCTCTTGCAATATTAGGTAGGCTCTGACTCAAACAAAATTAAATTTATGCCTGTAGATACCCTTTTAATTTACCAATTTCAGCTAACTGCCTGTTCTTCATAGTGTAATTTTTGTGACTGACAGGGAGCAGCTACTGCTGGCACAGTGGCATAGGTGCTTTTCCCTTTCCCAGCCCTTTGCAGTGCAGCTACCAAGCAAGCTGGCACTGCAGGGCTGCTGCACACATCCCACATGGGCATCCATCCCTCCTTAGGTTTTGTTCCAACCCCCCAGCATGGGCAGGGACACCTCCCACTAGACCCGGCTGCTCCAAGCCTCATCCAACCTGGCCTTGAACACTGCCAGGGAGGGGGCAGCCACAATTCCCTGGGGAACCTGTGTCAATGTCTCACCACCCTCGCAGTGCAGAATTTCCTCCTAATGCCAAACCTAAATCTCCCCTCTTCTATCTGAAAGACATTCCACCCTTGCCCTGTCACTAAATGTCCATGTAAAAATCCCTCCCTAGCTTTCCTGTAGGCCCCCTCATGCCCTGAAAAACCCCTATAGAATCATAGAATAGAATTGGCTGGGTTGGAAGGGACCTCAGAGATCATCAAGTTCAACCCTTGAACCACCGCTGCAGTTACCAGACCATGGCACTGAGTGCCACATCCAGTCTCTTTTTAAATATCTCCAGAGACAGAGAATCCACTACTTCCCTGGGCAGCCCATTCCAATGCCTGATCACCCTCTCTGTAAAGAAATTCTTTCTAATATCTAACCTAAACTTCCCCTGGCACAACTTAAGACCGTGCCCTCTTATCTTGCTGAGAGTTGCCTGGGGAAAGAGACCAACGTCCACCTGGCTACACCCTCCTTTCAGGGAGTTGTAGAGAGTGATGAGGTCTCCTCTGAGCTGCCTCTTCTCCAGGCTGAACACCCCCAGCTCCCTCAGCCTCTCCTCATAGGATCTGTGCTCAAGACCCTTCACCAGCCTGGTTGCCCTCCTTTGGACCTGCTCCAGCACCTCAATCTCCTTCCTGAACTGAGGGGCCCAGAACTGGACACAGTACTCGAGGTGTGGCCTCACCAGAGCTGAGTACAGGGGCAGAATCACTTCCTTGGACCTGCTGGCCACGCTGTTCCTGATACAGGCCAGGATGCCATTGGCTTTCTTGGCTACCTGGGCACACTGCTGGCTCATGTTCAGCTTCCTGTCAATCCAAACTCCCAGGTCCCTTTCTGCCTGGCTGCTCTCAGCCACTCTGTGCCCAGCCTGTAGCGCTGCATGGGGTTGTTGTGGCCAAAGTGCAGGACCTGGCACTTGGCCGTGTTGAACCTCACCCCATTGGAATCAGCCCAACTCTCCAGTCTGTCCAGGTCCCTCTGCAGAGCCCTCCTGCCTTCCAGCTGATCCACACTCCCCCCAGCTTAGTGTCATCTGCAAATTTGCTGATGATGGACTCAATCCCCTCATCTAAATCATCAATGAAGATATTGAACAGAACTGGGCCCAACACTGATCCCTAAGGTCTCTCCAAAGGCTTGTCCTCACGAGGCTGAATAAGTCTTTTAGAAATATTAATTACATTTTAATTAGTCAGTAGCACAGCATAATGGTGCCAGCATCCCCTGCACCAAAGGAACAAAAATTAAGGTTTTTCTAGATCATGTCCCTTGGTAGGCTGGGAAAGCCAGGTTTCCCAAAGGCTGTTGTGGTCCTTGGTCTTACCTGATCTATGCATGACTGGTGGTCCAAAGCAGTACAGAATCATCAAACCATTGAATGGTTTGGGTTGAAAGGGACCTTAAAGATCACCCAGTTCCAACCTGCCATGGGCAGGGACACCTCCCACCAGACCAGGTTGCTCCAAGCCCCATCCAGCCTGGCCTCGAACACTGCCAGGGAGGGGGCAGCCACAGCTTCCTTGGGCAACCTGTGCCACTAGATAATCTCTTCTTAATATGTAATCTAAATCTCCCCTCCTCCCGTTTGAAACTGTACCTACTAAGGCTTCAACACTGCTTTGGACTCATATAAAAACAAAAGACACACTTCAAAAAGTGTTTTCTTCCTTTCACCTTCCCATCCCATCTCTCAGCCCCAAAGTCTAAGTTTGGCAATGGCATGAGGCTTCAAAGCAGTTTACAGACCTCTGTACACATTTAAACAATCTGTCTAAAAGCTGTTCTTTCTTTGTATTAATTGATTGAGAGATTAAAATACACCAGAGTTTTAAAGCAGGTTTTTAAACTGCCTATTTAAATCAGCTGAATTTAAATTCCAGATGTAGTTTTCTGCTTCCCTAAAGAAAAGTTGATATTTCAAAAGCTCAGGGCTTTGGTTCAGGTGATTCACCCTGCTACAGATAGCATCTGAAACCAAAGAAAGCATGGCTCCAACAACCACAATCTCTAAGGGAGAATTAAACCACTAAAACCAATTTTTTAATTGGCCTTTATGAATAATCATGACCTATTTCCCCATTTGTTCTCTTTTACCTTTGTTTTAGGAGATACAATCCCTGGCTTAAGAGCACCCCTGCCAGTTTGAAGGGCAAACAAAAAAAGATCTTCAAAGGCAAACAGCTTCTGGAGGCAAGATGGGCTTTGCTCTCTGAAATGCATGGACCCATCATTAAAGTGTAATGCTGACCATCCTCCTCCTCACAGGAGGAAGGACTTATGCCTCTTTGTCACAGAACATACACAGGTTTCCAGAGGTATTCCCAGGAGAAACAGTGTTCTGCTTTACTTTTTGCTATAAACCAAAGAAATAGTTGGGTGCAGATACACATAATAGAAATTATTTTCACTGCTTTCACTCCCCTCATGATCTCTAATGATCTGGAACCATACTGGGCTTCATGCATGAATCCTCAAGTTTGCAGTCTTCTTCCAGTCAAATGCACACCTCGCCCATTCACAAATCACAAAGGTTTTTTTTGTCCTTTTTCACAAAACTTAGTTTCAGATCCTCCATGGTGTCCTTTTTCACTGTCATGGTTTAATGCTGGGCTGACAATTAACCAGATGCTCTCTATTAATCCCCCTCCCCTCCCTGACGAAGAAAGGAAATCAGTTCTATCATGGCCCAAACACTCCCACACTTTTCTCCAAATGTAGTCACGTCTATCTCATTTTGGCAGAAGGTTTTGCCTGTAAGCCTAGCCCTCAGAATAGTAATGTCCATCCTCACAGTCTGATTATCACTTCTACAGATCTCTCAGATCTCCTGCAGGCTGAGATGAAGCAACAGAGGCTGGAGTGTGGCTTTGCAAAATGGAATTCAAGGCAATCCATGCAACTCCTAGTCCTGTGTCACTGCAGGTGTACACAGGTAGGAGACCATTCTGTTGCATCAGTGCATTGTTTGAGGAGCTCAAACCCACCCAAACCTTCTGCTTTATTCTTATACCTTCTCACCACACCAATCCTTGAAATGCAGCCTCAGAAATGACATGCCAGGCCAGCCAAAACTCATTAGAAATCTTTAAAAATAACTACAGTGGGACTCTGCCTAGCTCATGAGAGTGCATGTGTGCACACATATATCTTTTCAATAAGTGGAAGGATGACATTTTCAAGGATTCTGTTGCCAGGATGGATGACCTTTCTTTTAATAAAAGCAGAGATTCCCATGTAGCTTGGTGACATCAGAAACTGAGGCTTTTAAGAGAGCACCACCAGCAAAAAGACTTGTGATTAAATTAAGTGTTTAGTCCTCTTTTTGGGACATACAGTTAGTAACTCTCTGTGACGGTGGCAATCAACTGGCCTGGCCTTGTTCTTCGAAAAGGTAATCATCTGCATCTGAGGTATGAACATCAAAGACAAACTTGCCCAAAGGCAACTCATTCCCATCCTGAAACAGGTGACATATCTTGCCTTCTGGATGAGCTTTTCCTTTTTTTTTGGCTGTTGAAGGAGCCTAGGTGAGAGGCTGACACTCAGCTGTTCAGTAGCTAGATGACTGCTGTGAAGTGATGTCCTTTCCCTTCCATCAGATGTAATCTGAAAAGTGAGTGGTCTCCCCTGAAATGCAAATGGGTATCACTCTGGGCATCACTCACACAGTATGACATCAGGAACAGTTAGAAACAGAGAATACTTAAAATTTAGGAAGAAGTTAAATAGTTGCTGTGCTCAGTCTTGATAACCAGTTTTCCCTTTGCAAGGAAGAACCACAACTAAGCTAGAGGAAAAAAAAAAAAGAGCAAGCAAGTCCCATCATCACAAGCCTTGAGTTTTCAGAAACACCTGAGAGAGGAAAAACAATGCATATTATTTTAGTTTGCAGATTTTTGCAGCATTTGATTTGATGTCACTCTCCATAATAAAAGCTGAAGGAAGAAGAAAGAAGGAGGGGGGGGTTATGACATTTGTCTTCCCAAGTCATCATTGTGCTTGCTGTAGTCCAGCTCTCCTGGAGATGCCTGAACACCTGCCTGCCATGAGAAACAGTGAATGAATGCCCTTGGGTTTGCTTTGCTTGTGTGCATGGCTTTTGCTTCACCTGTTAAAGCCCCTTCATCTTCAGCCACGAGTTTTCTCACTTTTAACCTCTGATTCTCTTTCCCCATCGCATCAGAGGGGAGTGAGTTGCAAGGCCAGGATTTCTCAACCTCTTTTTATAAGCAATGTCACTGGTGCCAGTTGCCCCTGTCCTCACCATCTCTTGCCTTCAGCCACTTTGTGCTGCCATGGATGAGCAGCCCTGGGATGAAAGGGCAGCAGGGACCAGCAGTCTCCTCAGACCATCATTCCCACCATATACTGGTGCCATGACAGAGCCTGCCAGTGTGTGCTCCTAGTTCTGCACATGGCAGCAGCTCCCTACTGGCATGGCTTGGAAGGAATGGCCAGGGTGGAAAGTTTTTCCCTCATCTGGTCTTTCCAAGCTGTTAAAACATCAGGGTTAGCACAAAGAAAGGTAGCTTTGAAATCATCTGGTCTGTCTCTCCATCCCAGAGTCAGCTTCTTGTCCTCCCTGCTGAGGGTCTGGGGAAGCAATAGTTGCCCCTTTCATCCCTTTTGTTTTCATACGTTGCAACAGACTTCTTAAAAAAAATTAAACTACCTGTCAGTTCTGACACTTCCTCTAAGGCCATGTTTTCCTAGACTTAGGATCATTTTTTTCCCTGGGTCCCCTCCAACAGAACCACAGCTGAACTACAGCTCCTGAAATCCAGTCTCCAGGGAAGGAGACTACACAACGTCACTGGGCAGCCTGTGGCAGTGCCCTGTCACCCTCACAGTGAAAAAAAGCTTTTTCTTACGTTTACACAGAACCTCCTATACTCCAGCCTGCATCCATTACCCCTTGTCCTATTATTGATAATCACAAAGAAGAGACTGGCTCCATCCTCTTGACACTGACCCTTTAACATATTTGTAAACAATGGTAACGTCCTCCCTCATTCTCCTCTTGTCCAAGCTGCAGAGCCCCAGCTCCCTCAGCCTTTCCTCATAAGGGAGATGTTCCACTCCCTTCATCATCTTGGTCATTCTGCTGTGGACTCTTTCAAACTGTTCCCTGTCCTTCTGGAACTGAGGGGCCCAGAACTGGACACAATGTCCCAGATGTGGCCACACCAGGGCAGAGTAGAGGGGGAGGAGAACCTCTCTCAACCCTCTAACCACTCCTAAGGCACCCCAGGATGCCATTGGCCTTCTTGGCCACAAGGGCACATTGCTGGCTCATGGTCATCCTCCCACCCACCAGCATCCCCAGTTCCCTTTACTCTGCACTGCTCTCCAACAGCTCAGTCCCCAACCTATGCTGGTACCTGGGGCTGTTCTTTCCTAAATGTAAGACTTTACACTTGACTCTGTTCATTAAATTTCTCCCTGCCCAACTCTCCAGTCTGTCCAGGTCCCTCTGACCTCTGGTTCCTCTAGGCATCCATTTGATGCCTCTGAGCAGAAGGGAAGGATGACAAGCCTCTTCTAGGGTCTCTCTAGGCTTCTCTTCCTGCTCCAGCCTGGAGCAATGCATTTCTCAACAACAGCAGAAGATGACTCAGCCAGCTTGGATTCAATCAAATTCTTCAAATGCTAGAGAGACACCTCTGTGTTTGTACCATCTGAATCTTGGTGCCTGCTGTGACACATACTTTTTCTCCTCTGCTATAGCTACAGATGATCAAGATGGTGGCACTTGTTCTGCTGTCTCTGAACCTGTCCATCTGTTCCTGCTCCTGGTTGCAAGTGCACAGAAAATACTTTGTGGCTGCATATGCAAATGAACACGTTCATAGACATAGGTATAGCCTCAGGCTAAATAATTTAACAGCTTTCAAGTTATTTATTTTATATCAAAGTTCTGCTGTGCTGCTCTAGGGGCAGCTTTTGACTTGGTCTGCTTTTCATTAATTTCTAGCAGCTTCTCCCTCTTTCACCTGTGGATTCCATTGCTCTTTTGAAACTCAAGAGACCTGACAGGTCCCAGGGGATAGGTTTAGGGGTGTATCACTGGGAGAGACTACAGCTCCCCAGGCAGACAACCTACATTTCTCCGTAGCCCCCAAACATAGAGCAAGCTCAAGCCTAAAAGCTCTTAGGTTTGGGTTTTGTTTTGGTGCTTGTTTTTTGGGTTTTTTTGTTTGTTTGTTTGTTTGTTTTTTTCTTTATTTGCCTTTACACTGAAGTGAAAGGAGCCTTTTCCTTTTCTTGCCAAAGACAATTTATGGGCAGGTCAGCTTATTTATGCAGTAACAACAGAGGAAGACCTGCTATTAAATCAAAAGCAAATGAAACCTGATACTGGTACTATGGTAGCTACTGGTACTATGAGCCTGGGATGCTTTAGCTGGCATTTCAGAGGTTGCACTTCACAGGATCTGGCAAGCTTGGATGAGTAATGGGGAAAGGCTCCATGTGTTTGCTGGGTGAGCAGCATACAAGAACCTGAGGGTTCCAGCAGCAGCTGCTCTGGGTGAGGGTTTTAAAAGTGATGGGAGAAAATCTAAACCAAGAACCTGATCCACCTGACCCCATCTGAAAGCTCACAAGGACAAGCTCCTAAAGGAAGTCAGGAAGCAGCACCACTTGATTTATTTTAGGCTAGAAAATGGGGAAATATACTAAGGAGTAACTGTTTAGTAATGTTGAGAGGGACTGCATCTTTTAGCTAAGAATGTTTTGCAGTGTACAGCTCTTAGAGCACTCTGTGAATCTGGGTATCCAGGCTGAGAAGCCTGGGAATGAGTTGCTGGTCTCATCCCATCTGCAGCATATGGCTGTGGTACCTTCAAAGCAGCTGCCTTCTTCCCCCACCTATCCTGCTGCTCTTGTTTATGTATTTTGGGTGACCTGAGATTACACCTGAGACCTGATAACACACGAGAGCTGCAAGGTCACTTTAGTATCATCAGACAATGGGAAGCATGATCCACTAGTGTAAAAGAGGTAGGTTACTAATGCTGTATTAAAAAAGCCCATTTTGTACTGCATTAAGTACAATCATTTCACTTTCCTAAGATCACTGTTGTGACAAGTGTGAAGAGATGAAGTAATTGCTCTGGAAAAGATGATGGAAGTGGAGCTCTGCTCACTGCTGCACTCCAGCCCCCTCACACCACTTTGGTGACAACACCCAGTCTTGCTCTCATCTTCAGTTCTTCACTGACAAAATTGGATTTTGGCTTCCTTTGGGGTCCCCATAACACCTTCAGAAAGCTGGCCAGTAAGAGGTCATCCCAGAGGTGGTCATGTTATCTCCAGACATTCAGCTACTGGGAGATGAAAATCTCAAGAGCTTTCAAGTGTTATCAGTTCCTCTTTGGCACTGAGGGAACTTTGGTACCTCAGAATGCTCAGACTCCAATGAGATATGACTGTCACCTGTATGTACAGGTTTTAAAATGTTTTAATTGGCAAAGCTACTCTTTTATTGGGTTCCTTTTCAGATCTGTCAGAGCACCATGTTCAGGAGTGGTATGATAAAGACACATTCACAATGGCAAATGCATGTACATTTGCTTTATTAAAAATTCAAATTTAGCCACAGATTGACTAGTGTAGTAAAGTTGCCTAAAAATCCAGATAACAGTTCCCTTTCATCTTGATTTTTTTGAATGCTGATCATTCAGATCCCACCAAAGCAGAATCCACACCAGCTGCTGGTACAAACCATACCTCTTGAGAATGTTTCAGAAAAAAAAGGTCCTGGGTATCCATACTGGTATGGAATCCTTCTAAGTCAATGCCTTCAGAGCTTGTGATGCTGACACTCCCCTCTTGTCATGTAGGCCTATCATTCCTCCAGCACTGGGGGATTTGAGCAAAACATGTGCCCTGTGATGGGCTACATCCCACTTCCAACAGCACTCCCTCAGGGTGAGGCTGGGAGTGCAGGGACACTTAGCAAATGAAATCTACATTGGGATCCAACTCTGAGATGCAATGCTGACATGCTGGGGTGCTTTGGAACACAACAACTGGTCTCACTTAGTGCTGGTGAGGCCACACCTTGAGTACTGTGTCCAGTTCTGGGCCCCTCAGTTCAGGAAGGATATCGAGGTCCTGGAGCAGGTCCAAAGGAGGGCAGCCAGACTGGTGAAGGCCCTCGAGCACAGATCCTGTGAGGAAGGGCTGAGGGAGCTGGGGTGTTCAGCCTGGAGAAGAGGAGGCTCAGAGGAGACCTCATCACTCTCTGTAACTCCCTGAAAGGAGACTGCAGCTGGGGGAGGTTGGTCTCTTTTCCCAGGCAACTCTCAGCAAGACAAGAGGGCCTGGTCTTAAGTTATGCTGGGGGAGGTTTAGGTTGGACATTAGAAAGAATTTCTTTACGGAGAGAGTGATCAGACATTGGAATGGGCTGCCCAGGGAAGTAGTGGATTCTCCATCCCTGGAGATATTTAAAAAGAGACTCTTCAGCAAGGTTGAAACCAACCTGAGCTGGCCTGGCGATGGCAAACCACAGGGATAAGGATCAAGTAAGATGGTAGTTTTCTGCTGCCTTTCAAAAGGGCCCAAGGATCCTTCCCATTCCCCTTCTGGGGAAGTTATGGGTGTCAGAGCATCACAGCACTGTGTAAAGGCAAGGGAAGGCATAGCCCATACTATGGTAAACTGTAGTGCCAGCTACAGCTTCTTCCTGCTGTTGTGACAACCCCCTCATCCCCACCAGCCCCTAGCCAGCTAGGCATGGGAAAGATGCAGTCAAAGCCTTCCCTCTCTTCCCTCTCTCTTTCCTTTTGCCAGTGTCTCCTCTTTGCTTTAAGCCTTGCGAAGTTCCAGCACTTTCTCTCTGCTGCTCACCTGGGGCCAGATTTTGGCCAGGCAGACCCTGCTGCATGCCAAGGAGATTGTTTTGTTCAGGTTTCTCAACCTGAGGCTGCAATCTGGATTAAGGGCAGGTTCAGCATTAGAGCACCTAAGTGGATGTAGTTTGTACTTTTGGTAAATAAACAAGTAGTATCCTGTTCCTTTTGGCACAGAGGTTTTCTCTTGTGCTGCTTGTTTTGTTTTAGTGTATTTTCCCTCTTTTACTTTTGACATGCATCACGCTAATTATTCATCTGTGGACCTGTCAAGAGCTCATGCTGTGCCCATGAAGTATCTGTAGTTCATTTAGCCAGCCTTGGAACAGGAGAGGAACCACATTCTCCTCTGTTGCTCTCACTGTGACTGGCACAGTCATGACTTATCCTATCACTCAATAATAATAATTCATTACTGGTCCATGCAGGGCTCCTTTAATTATAATTTATTTTAAAATTATAATTATTATAATCATTAAATTCTCTAGTGTTTTTTTGAATCAAAGCTTCCAAGTTCTACCTAGTCTGATGCCCAGTGCCAGCAGAGGGCTGTACACCACACAGCACCTTTCCTTCCACTGTGTATTTAATATGATGAATTTTCTCTTTTCCATGGAGCTGTTAAGAGAATTCTAAATCACCTTTTGAAACTGTGTTGACTGGCCATGCTAAAACCTCAATTAAATTAACTGTAATAGACAGATCTTAAAGATCCCTCTTCTCCTTACTGTTATCTTGGAAGTTTTCATTGTTTATGCTTGGATGGAACCATCTGGTCAGCAGTAGAGTGAATTTCTGCTGGTTTTTTGCATATATGTGATTTATTAAAGAATACTGCTTTCTTACATATGGAAAAACAAAGCAAACCAAAGCCCAACAAAAAACCCCAATGAACACAACTAACCCCAAGCACTCAGCACACAATCAAATGCCCTTGCTCTGAAAAGCTATTCCTGCTTCACTTATGAAAGAAAAAAAGTATAATTCAATGAATATAACCAACCCAAACTATAACCAAGCTGGCCCTAAGGGAAGAAATTCTGGAAAATGGCATCCTTCATGTTCCCACAGGTCTGGTAGTCGTTCAAAGTTTACCCTGCACTTGCCTATTGTGCAATCTTTAAAAAAAAAAAATAAATCTGGCTAAGGTAATCTGTTTCAAAATTTTTTGTTATCTGCAAATATAAAAATTGTGAATAACAGGAAAACTTACTTAAGTACTTCTTTTAAACACAACTTCCAATTCAAGTCCAAAGGTGTGACAGACCTTACTCTGTATCAGTTAGTTATTTGGACCAAAAGACATCACTGAGATGTGGAGGCAGCATGCTGACTTCATTTGACAACTTTGTGTCCTCCAGTTACCTCTTCTTGGTCATCTAGTTGGTCACACAGAAGCTGGCACTATATAAAGTCTTACAACTCCTGAAAGGTCAAAAATTGCCACTATTAAGAGTCAAGTTGGAGAAATTGGTCACACTCTTCCAGAAAAGCTGGGGTTCCTAAGCTCTGTAAAATAGTTCTCTCATCAAATATGTGTTCATGACAATCACCCCTTCATTGCACCCACTTTCCAGCTCAGTCAACTCAAAAGACTCTGTAGTCTTTAAAAACAAGAATTATTTACTGGGCAAAAATAGAACTATTCTATTAAGGAAGGAGCCAGAAGATGCCCACTTTTGCTATTAGGCAGGTAACTATAGTAGCAAGCATTTCATTATAATGCTCTGCTAAAGCACTGGACTTCTTCCAGAAGGCTTCTGGAATTGACAGTTTAGGTTTGGGTTGGTTTTTCTGGCTTACCAGACTGAACAGGCTGAATTACAGGTATTAGATGTGACTGTATTGAGGTATCTTCCAGCCATTGACACATTAGCACCACTCCTTCACCCCAAGGTTCAAGCACACAGTTTTTCTGAGTGTTAGGACCAGGGTCACTCAAAGCTTACAGGTTATCCTGCAGCAAAAACTCTTACATTTCATAGCTCTCACTGGGTCATTGCTCCTTTAGAGAAGGAAAATATGTGTGCAAGGAGACCAAAAAGATTTCAGAAGTAACAGCCAAGGTTCAGATCATCCCTAAAAAGCAGGGAATCGCTAATAATTGTAACCGTTCTCATCAGCACAGCTCCACTGAAGGGGGAAGTGTGAGCATAAACACTTCCAGACAGGACTTTCAGCCTTTCTCATTTTCCCACTCTTAAACACAACTCCAGAAATTCTTGAACTGACGCAGCAGTGCTTTAGCAGTAACCCAAGAAATAGCTTCTCACAGAAATGTCAGATCAGTGTTGCAAAGACTGACTAGAACTAGGCACTGTTCTGCTGTGTTTTTAGTTACGCTAGGAGCTGGTTATCCAGCTTGTATTTTCTCCCACAGCACATTCCAGTGACAACAGTTGATGGCTGAAGATGGTCAGCCCAACTCCAGTTGTTAGAAGGCAAACTACACACTTTCTTCCACCTCTGGATGACCTTTTCATGGACAAACACCAAGATTCCTATGCAGGTTTTGACTGGGACAGAGTTCATTTTCTTCCCAGCAGCTAGTAGGGGGCTCTGTTTTGGATTTGCAACCTTAACAATGTTGATGTTTTGAGGGATGTTTTCCTTACTGCTGAGCAGCGCTCAAACAGCATCAAGGCCTTTTCTGCTCCTCACACCACCCCATCAGCAAGTAGGCCAGGGGTGCACAAGGGGCTGGGAGGGGATACAGGCAGGACAGGCCATAGGGATATTCCATAACACAGGACATCATTCTCAGCAAAAAAAAAAACCAACCAAAAAAAAATGGGGGAGACATTCAGAGTCATGGTGTTTGTCTTCCCAAGTCAACGTTAACCTGGATGGAGCCCTGCTTTCCTGGAGATGGCTGAACACCAGCCTGCCATGGGAAGTACCAAATGAATTCCTTGTTTTCCTTTGCTTGTGCACATGGCTTTTGCTTTACTTACTAAACTGTCTTTACCTCAACCTACGAGTTTTCTTACTTTTTACTCCAGGTTCTCTCCCTCAGGCTGACTGGAGGTGAGTGAGCGAGGGACCCCAAGCAGTTCTTTGTGGCACCCACCCTGGGGCTCCCAGGGTTCAAGATAATGACAGATTTGATTGGAATGCACTAAAGACATTATAACTGCTATAGCTGTTCCATCACTAGCTGGCAGGCTCAATGCCACGGGACCTGCCTGTCTCATGGTGTATTAGAGCCTGGTTAGTGGCTGCTGTTTGTCTTTCCTGCTCGCTGTGCTGCTTATCACTTGCTTTGCTGTGCTGGGGACGTTCTGATAACAGCACTGGTGATGGGCCTGGGCTGGCAGATGGCCAGGATATGGCTGCTGCATCTGTGCTGCTGTGCTGGATCAGCTGAAATTCCAGCTTGAGCTTGAGTCAAAGGGACTGTGACCTGTGTATATGAGTCCACAGAGGAGAAGGACACACCAGAAGCATATGTGGCTATGGGCAAGTCCACATCAGGCCTGGTACATAAAATCATAGAATCAACTGGGTTGGAAGGGACCTCAGAGATCATCAAGTCCAACCCTTGATCCACTACCACTGCGGTTACCAGACCATGGCACTGAGTGCCACATCCAGTCTCTTTTTAAATATCTCCAGGGATGGAGAATCCACTACTTCCCTGGGGCAGCCCATTCCAATGCCTGATCACCCTCTCCCTGAAGAAATTCTTTCTAATGTCCAACCTAAACCTCCCCTGGCACAACTTAAGACCGTGCCCTCTTGTCTTGCTGAGAGTTGCCTGGGAAAAGAGGCCAACCCCCCCATGGCTACACCCTCCTTTCAGGGAGTTGTAGAGAGTGATGAGGTCTCCCCTGAGCCTCCTCTTCTCCAGGCTGAACAGTCCCAGCTCCCTCCCCAGCTCCATCTTGAAGTGTGTCTGTGGTTACGTGTAAGTAGGTCTTGTACACAGCAGGTACACTTCTAAAGGGATGGTGAGCCCAGAATAGGCCCACACTGGAGAATCTACACCTCGAAGCACTTCTGGCTCTGCATATGGTCATGCTGGGGCAACTCAAAGCATGTGCCCATGGAACAAGCCCGTGACAATCTCCCCACCAAAACCACCTGCAGAAACTGAGAACATTCTTGTATATCCACTGGGTAAACTGGGAGAGAGGGTGTAAAGGCAGGGAGGAGAAAAGTCATAACAGTGAATTAATGGCACCAGTTATACAAGTTCACTGCCTTAGCGACGAGAAAGTCTCTCACAAAAACAACTTAAAATGACTTTATTTTGAAAGTATATTAGCACAATATTTACAAAATTGTTTCATGTTTCATAAATAAATAAAAACATTTTCTTGGGTAAAGACTATAGATCTTTAGATATTTAAATTGTCTATATACTTACATATACACACATACGTACACCCACAAATGGCAATAGTTATGAACAACTTTGGTTTTAAATTACTGGTGGGAAAGGGCTGGGTGTATGAACAACTTTTAAACTCTCATTTTTAACTCTGTGCCCACAAGAAATGTGTAACACAACAAGGGCATCGTGGGTTTCTCCCATTACTGGGGCAACTGATTCTGCAGCCTATGCGTGATTACAGGGCCACTGAGCTCCTCATGCTTCAGGAAAGCCTAGTAACAGCTCAGCCTCATTCACCCCACAGTGACACAGACAGGTTCTACTGCAGTTTGCTTTACAGAACTTAGCATAAAGCTATAATAAAAAGTGATTTTATAAGGCAGAATACCTCAACAGAATTCCAGTTGATTTGTTTTTCATTCCTCAGCTGCTCAACTTTCAACCTGCCAGAGGGAATCCCTAGGGAGCTCTGCATGGTCCTTATTCAGGTAAATTCTTACACTGAATTGTAAACTGAGAGTAATCTCCCGTTTTCAGGTAGAGAGTGCTGTGATTATGGAAAAACCTGTATCAGAAGATTCATGTATAGGAGCTTAATTGTAATCACATTGACAAAAGTGAAGGTATGAAAGTGTAAACTATATATGCTTCTTAACATGTTGTACCCCATGACTTAACTCTCTTCACTGTGGCCACTTCCACAGACCTTAGTGAGGACTGGACCATGGGCTGCTCCAGTATGTTCAGTCCTGCAGCCCTAGTAAAAGGACTGCTTATGAGAGTAAATTCTGTAAATTCAGATACCTCCATTTTATTTAGTTGAGTTCTTGCCACAAGGTGTCTGCATTGAGACTTGGAGCACAACATGCAGAGACCTGAATCACTGCAATGTGCATCCACAACACAGATATGAACCTTAGTTTTTAACATCCAACTCTGAGACTTGCCAGATTTCTCGGGATTCTTTATAAAAGTGGACTTCATTACATTACTGTTTGGCAACAGCTTTTTAAACAAAGTTTTAAATTGTTAGAAGGAGAAAACCATGTGTGCCTTTGAAACATATTAGCTTAGTACGAACAGAACAGAGTGAAAATTTCTACAAAATATACACAAAGTCCAAGAGAACCATATTGGAAAAGCTCTCAAAACATCTGTAAAACATGGTAAAAGCTCATGGAATGTGCAAGTCCTAGAAAATGAATTTTTACCTGTTCCTCTTACATATATACACAAAATGAGCCTCCTCACTTCTCATTGGCTCCTCTTACTTATTTTATATATTTGTGACATACCAGCAGCATCACAAACTTGGGTCAGAAGTGAAATGGTTCCTTTTCCATTAAAGAAAACAGATTTTAAAACTGTCAAAAAAGACACTAAATAGGACAACTCCTATTTTTATGAAGCATCAATGAGTTCTACAAATTCACTGAGTTAAGAAAGTCTGAAATGGCTTCCAGTACCACACACTGCACATCATGAAGACACACAAGAACCGCATTCAGCATGAAAATTACTACCTGCTGTGCTCTGTAATTCATATGCTGAATTAGGCTCCAACAACTGAGCAGTTTCTCATCAAAAAAATACGAAGAGGCACAGAGAGCTCTCTCTCACTGGACTACAATATCGGCCACCAGAGTATACATGACTACTGCCCATGGAGAGGAATATTTCTGGTTTGTGGAATTGGGAGAATTCAGTTCATAACTTCAGGAGAGCTGGGAGTAATCGCTGTACTTACACAACGTTGTGTATAAGCATTTTATGTACTTTTTTAATAAAAGTTTGAATGTCAGAAAAGAAGTGTTTGTATAATCGCTATTTCCTGCTTGTATCATAAGACACATGACCATACCTTGTCCATGCACACAAATAAAAGAAACAATAGTCTACATGGTATTGCAATCTCTGGGCTGAGCAGGCCCATTATCAAAGCAGTGACTAATGATAGGTTTTGAAAATAATACCACTAAGGATTACTGCAGGGACACCCCATAGTGGGCAAACAGTGCTTTTTATATTCTCGCCTTCAACTGTACCATATATATACCATAACAAAAGAAAATAAAGATCACATGTGGGCAAATACACATGTTCCTTGCTACAGCTGCTGTGACTAAAAAATTACATCATTTATATCAAAAGCACTTTTGCCACACATGCAAAACAACTAGTTTCCTGAAATTCTTCTCTTTGCTTAGTGCATCTTCAAGGCCACAGTGTATCAACAACGGTGTACTTCTCAAATATCACATAACTCTGTGGTTCTGGGAATTGAAAAAGAGAGAGAAAAGATTATTTGGGAGGAGCAGCAACATTTTGTCCTGTGTACCTCAGCTACAGCTAAAAAAAAATAATTTCTTTTTATTTCAAACTTTGGAAGTACAACTAACACTCAAATACTGGAACAGAGTGTCCTGTCTTTACTCCTAATGCTGGTTTACTTTCAAATGCCATTTGTAAGTAAATGTTCTTCAGCATCTGACACATGTCCCCTTCCGTATCAGTGTGTGTGTGTGTGAACTTGCAAGGGGAGCTGGTTAAGGTAGAAAGCAGGTACAGCTCAAAAGGTTCCTGCCTCCGATTTGCATGTCAGTGCCCTTGCTATCTGTCTGAGAAACCTTCCAATATTTTTAGAAGACATCTTTCAGGGTAGAAAAGGCAGACACTTGTAGTCTCACCCTAAAAGTAAAAATTAAATGGATAATTAGCAATTTCTGTGCTTTTGAAAACTCCACAAAAGCAGTAAAAGAGAAGGCAGGCTTTTGTAAATGAGATCCAGAAAGAAACTCTCAACTTATTTAAAAGTCTATCTCCAAGCAAAACTTTACCCTGTTCTTCAGCAGTACGTGCTAACTGTACTAATCCTGCCCTTAATTCCCTTCTGGTCAGTTCTGAATGCAAGAGACTGGCAAACATCTCGTTCCTGATCTCAAACCACTGCCTTGAAGAACAAGCAATTGACACTTCTGAAGCAGGACCTACCTTCCATGCCTCCTAACTCATATTATACTAACTGGTATATATTTTATCAATGCAACAATTCAGTTGCCCTTTGTACTGCAAAAGTGCTTGTATTCATAATGGTTCAGAAAATAACCTAAATAATAATAATAAATAATGCAGTAGTCATAAATAATATAAACCTAGAAGCACATGTTATTTGTAAGGAATCCTGCTTTCAAAATCAGCTGATAGACCTTCTTTCCAATTAGGGCTAACTAGTACCTCATGTATTGCTACACTGCCAGTGCATGCTTTCTGTAACTGGCATGATATAAAAATATTTGAAGTAAATTAACAGATTTAGAGTAACCTTACTCTTTATACTGATTAGCAAAATGCTGTAATTTGATGCAGGAATACTAGGCTAAGTGTGCAGTGATAGCTCATGACAAGCTTGCTCAGTTTTCAGGACGAAACTGAGGTACCAATAGCATCAACAAGTGCTCTTTTATCCTACCCCCATGAAAATTATTAAAGTTTGGAATATAAAAGAATCAGTAATAGACTGTTCTAATTTTAAAACCTGAGCATCCAATTTACAATTTCAGCTCTTCAATGAGAGTAATCCAGAAAGGTAAACTTTTCTAATGTATATGTTTATGTATATATGTATATTTATGTATATGTTTAATGTATATGTATATGTTTATGTTTCTAATATGTATGTGTTTCTAATGTATATGTTACTTTTCTAATGTATATGAGCTGCAGGAAACAAGAATTTTTGCAAACTTGGCTACCTGCTGTAGGTACCAGTCTGGGAATTTTGGGCCAAGTTAATGTAGTCCCTCTCATTTCATTGCTGACTGTATATTAGGAAGAGTCTATTTACAAGTAGTCAGTGTTGCTATCTTACAAGTTGCTGCAAAATCAGGAAGGACTAATCTCAGAATTGAGGACATTTCAATTTCCAATAAATTTTACATTCAGCCAGGACACTGCAAAATACCTATTTCTTTATGATATCTAATGACCTTTAAACATCAAGCAAAACTAACTGGCAGAATGCACAGTGAACCTTTAGATTTTAAAGTTCAGAATTCAGGCTTTTAATCAGTTCTTAAATTTTATTAAGAAGTGTTTCAGTTCTGTTAATTTTTAAACACCACTATCTGACCCTGGAAAATAATAAATTTGCGTGAAATCTGATTAGAATATAAACTGATTAGAACTAATTATAAACTGATTATAACTGATATAAACTTATTAGAATACAATCTAAAAAAACCCCAGAAAATTTTAAGAGCATCTAAAGGGGAGAATTGTAGAGAAGGTCTATTTGTAAACCACTTTCCAGTGAACTTCCATGAGAGATCACCGATTAAATATGTAGAGAAGGCTTAGTCATATTCACAACAAAAATAAAACCAGAACACCTCAAAAAATAAAGACATCAACCCACCACCAAGGAAACAGTCCATGCATCTTAAACACTATAAATGCATAGAGGAAGCATACAGACTGACTTTCCACATTTGATCAGAGACATACTGTTTAATTTTTGCCCTCCAACTCATCTCTTCATATGTGTGATTCAGAAAATTCGTACTCTTTCTTTCCATGAAATGTAATTTGAGTAGGAACAGCACCTGCACTGAAACCCGTCCTCCAAGATTCACCATATTAGTACCAGTTAATTCCAAAATTAAAAATCCCCAAATACACGTTAATTAAAATAAACATCTGGACACATATTCGGACTTACCATCACTCTAACATCACTCCTTTTGCATCTTTGAAAGCCAAGCAAATGGATTAGTAATGAGCCAAACAGCAAGAAATGCTTCAAAACTAATATTAAGATTAATTCTAAAATTTGGGTTAGAACTTAGTACTATTCAGCATGGCAGTTAGTGAACAGAACAGCAGAAAATTAAAACTATCTCAGAGTCACCCATTTAATTTCCCCCATCTTGGTAAGTGCTGCCAGTTTCCCCAACATCATGGCAGAGATTTCCCCACCCCAAAAAAATATCAAAAGAATAGTGACAAGGATAGATTTTGCTATAATCACAAATACTCCACCAAGTTTAAATGCTCATGAAGAAAAACGAGCATCAACTTTCATGACCTGCCACCTCTTTTCCCCTTAAAAGTTGTGGACTTTTTGCAAAACGAAGTGGGTAGGTATCCTGTGATATTAGATCACAGATACTCTGTGATATTAGATTTGTCCTAAAATAGTCAAACAATGCCACTGCTTAGCAAGCACAGCAGCACGGAACAAGAGGTGTGGAGCTGCAGGCATCATTTCATTGAGACATCAGACTCTTACTGACTGAGCTGACGTGCCAATCAGCCACATCAGTTGTGATATATTGATAATTACAACTATTTTTTGAACTTTCTCCATAATTAGTCTCTTAGTTAGAAGGTAAGTCTTGAATATCACCTACCATTTAGTGGTTCTTCTACAGCTTTCTGCAAAACATTTAAAAATATATATATGTATAAAAAGCCTTCATGTTTACTTCTGGCTCGCCACAGTTAAATTACTCTAATTGACATATACAGTAAGTAGTGATTCTACAAAAATGAAGAAAGCTGGACGTTAATAGAGTTACTTACTACAGTTCTGAAAAAAATAATCAATCATTAACTGTATTCTACAGATCATATTACTCCCACTGTAAATTTTTTGTCAGATGAAATACCTCTAGGTGGCAGCAAAAGGCATGCAAGTACTACTTGTAGGCTCTAAAACCTGATTATTTCTGTTAATTGATCAACAGTAATAAAGCAGCATGATTAAAAAAAAAAAAAAGTAGCCAAGCAACCAAATGTAATCTCCCCAAAAGGAAATACACCACAGCTGTGCATTAAGTCTGGTAGACATCAGAAAAAACACAGACAATCTACAGAAACCCATTAGAAAAAGGTCAGTAATTGGTTAAGATGGAAGATTTTTAAATATGCACCTTTTCTCTCTCCAATTTAAGCAAATACTACGCAGTGTTCTGTAAACGTGCCCCCATGTCAAAAGCACTTCACCAACATTAAGTTTTCCACAGTCTTTAGATTACACAGAACGCAAATGTATTTTTAAAATAACTTCACACTACTTATTGCCTCTCAGTACAGCAATGTGTGCTGAGCAGCTCTTGACAGAAACAAGCAACATATTAACACACCTAATTTGCCACTAGGTCTTTCCATAACTTCTGTAAATTTACAGGCACGAATTATTATCAGTCAAATTCTTCTGTATCTCACCATCCACTGACTGCAGCTGCAAGAACTATTTTTCTAGTGGCTGAGATTTCCAATGACCTTTAAGTTTTAATTTTTTAATTGATTTCATTCCTGTCTCCAATTCAGAGTGTAACACGGTGTTCACTATATAACTGTGGCTATTTTTCATTTGTAAAATCCTCACTGCAGTATAAAACCCCCCTTGTGAAGGGAACAACTCAAAGAGAATAGACTTCCACAATGTTATTTAGCACATTGGTTTCTATTTGAATGATAGTTCAACAAGCTGAAACAAAAAAATCTCCTCTTGCCCTGTTTGCTCCCAATTCTGTAAGTAAAGATTGCATTTTGAAAGAAGTGTATCTGTAATACATTAACAGCTCATTTTTATAATGTAGTCAAACTCTGGACTTTCTCTTCAATTTTTTTTAACTCTGTGCACTTATATTCCTTCTATAGGTAAGAGACTGATCCTCTGAAATAGTTTCTTTACAATGAAAATGGATGAGAGAATTCAAAAGGAAAAAAAAAATAAATCTGTTGTCCTAACTGCAGTCAGCTCTCCTTCAACAGTTAGAAACCATCTTTCTTCAACAGTTGGGTCTCAGGCTTTAGAATGAAGAGGACTGGAAATTTGTCTCATACTATGACTGCCAGCCAAGAAATAGGATGACTTAGTATCTGTCATGCTCCCCTGATATATGGAAATTTTAGCAGTATTTTATAGTTGTGCCTCTTGCTTCTAAATCTAGGTATCAGGCAGCATTCACGGATCACTAGAAAGCACTGTACTAGTCTATGAAAATGACTATCTTAGGAATGATCACTCTAGAATTACAAAAAAACAAAACAAACCTGAAAAACCTTCTTTAAAAAAAAAAAAGTGCTTTTCCATTTGTTCTGTGTGACCTAAAGATAAGACAATCTGCTTTCAGATGGTCTCATCAAATTAAGGGGCATTAGAGGAAAATAAGAGAATAAAAAAAGAACAAGGCTTATGCACCTGCATAGTTGGGGATTCAAGAATTTATTAAAAGGTTCTGATGTAAAAAAACCCAGGAAAAAAACCCCTAAGTCTTTATTATAAGCCACCTAGATAAGAAATTCAATGATATGGTATTCTGCACTCACCTTAATGAAAAAGCATTTCATTAAGGTGAGCGAAGAGTCTTTATGAGAAATTTATGAGAAAGACTGTATTGTAAAAGAACACCAAGCTTCCCTTCACATGCACAGCCTTCTTGTGACAACCCCTGCAACTCCATTTGGGCACAACAGTCCCTGGCTTTTAGGCCAGAGTGGCAAGTACAGTACAATAGACACACTCCATAGGGACAATGAAGACCACCAACTCACTCAACATTAGACATCTGTTAACACAGCCAGAACTTTTGCTTGCTACCAACCTGGTCTGAATTCGAACTACTGAAGAAAGGTTCAGTATCTCACTACAATCCCCTGAGCCATCTAGTCACCCCAAATTTATTAATTTTAAGCTTACCCCTGGACGAGGATGATCTTTCATTCTGGAACCTAAAACAATTACAAAAAAGTGACCAGGCAGGTGAATGTCATAATCAATGGAAGAAAAATATTTACTAATAAAACTTGGAACAGAGTAGAATACACAAAATTGAAGCTTGCCCTACACAAAACCTCTTAATATGATGACCTACAAATTCATAAAAGCCTCTATGCTCTCCTCTGTTTAGGAACTGAATAATCTCATCGTGAGCAGTCTGTAAATTGCCTCACTCATGCATTCACCTATAAAAATGAATTATGCTACACGCTATTCTTTGTGTTTATTTTGGTGTTCCAGAATCTTCCCTGACAGTAACATTTCACCTCTTCAGACAGCATAATCTATCTACAAATGCAGTATTTATGTAGACCATTATCACACAGAATCAAAGTCATACACACAAGCAGTCCAAAGTCAATAAAAATTACTTTTGTCATTGTTAAAAGGCTTGCTCCTCCTCTGTCATGTTTTTAACTAATCTTTATCTAGTTCAGGTATAAAATAATAGGCATTCTGCCTTAATTGCTTCTTCAATGGAAATCCTCCCTGACTGAGAATCTATTATTTATTACTGGCCATGCCCACATGTGGCAAGCGCACACTAAACCTGGAAGATTGCACAGTTTGGTGCAGACTAGGGACTGATGAGTGCGTACACATCAGCTCACATCTAGAAGCAATATATCCCCACCTGCATGGTTTTTCATCCAGACTAACAAGCTGTATGAAGAGCCTTCATGCACAGTTAGAAACAAAAAAGCCACTCTGCTCTCAAATCCAAGCTGTGAATTCCACATAATGTTGTGCTGTGGTGTGCCAGTTGAGAGATGTCTGCACCAACCACTTCTGTGGTTTTTGCCTATTTTAGCATGCTAGACTGGCTTTTATACCTTGAAATCTCTTATCTTCTTGAGATCTGGTGAACAGACCATAAACAAAGTATTGCTATCTGCTCCTGGCTTTTAAAATTAAGCATAAGAAAAAGTAGGATCCACTAAAACGCGAGGTGAGCATTCAAACTGCTTTTAACCTATCCCTAACCAACAGAAATCACTAGGTAGATTTTGCTCCTTTAAATTCGTATTCTCATAAGCTTTCATCTGCACCATCCCATAACCCACTCAACTGGCCATTTAGCCCATTTAGCCAACTGGCTAAATTCAGAGCTTAAACAGCAATGTCAAAAAACTCTCACTTAAGAGATCTGGGTGAGTCAACCTCAGTACAGTTTATTATGATAAGCTCTAAAGTTCTTTACTCAATATTCTGCCTCCTCTCCTACCAGTCTCTATGAAACAAAGGAAATATATACAGAAATTTTTTTCAGTAATTTTTCAAACTATGTGACCGAGAAATCACATTTTGTTTTCAAATAAGCTACATCTACCTCCAGAAAGTACAACAGAGAAAACTGCTCTTCTGAATATTTAAGTGCTAAAAAAATTCAAAGGCTGAATGTTAGGCATTACTTACTTACCCATAATAAATATGTCAGCCAGACTAAGCACACTTGCAATAGCCATAATAGCTAAGCCAGCAATCACAACAGAACCATGTAATGGAGGACAGGCTGTTAAAAAACACAATACAAGAAACTATATTATCTGACACAAGTAAAAGCACATTTATTTTCAGATATAGCTGAATATTAAAAGAAATAAGCCTGACAAAACCAGATGAAACTCATTTCTCTTTCAAAGCTATCCTAGAACTACTTATGCATCTTTCTTCTTCTGTATACATTTTTAATGATAGAGGCATTTACTGATTCATCCTGCTTAGCTGTACTGTTCTACTACAGTTTAGCTATTCTATTGTCATTCACTGTGACTGTTTCATTTTAGTTTATTCCATAAAGACATCCTCAGAAAACTTATTTCACATTTAAATACATCTTCAGTCCCAATTGTTTTGAACTCTAATTGCACTAGATTTAAAAAATACAGTACTCTTGCTGATAAAACCAGTTAAAAAAAGGGAAGGGAGCAAAATATGAGGGTAGTTCTAAAGCAAATCCATCACAGATCACAGGAATGCTCCGTGTTCACAGAGGTATCACAGAGCAGGAACTGGTCATTACAATATAACCATAGCTCACTACGGGAACTACTTGTTCTCTGATCCAGGAGAAGTCTATGTCATCATCTGTGAGCTCAGCCTGGGATGTGCTACTTCTACTAACAGCAAATGGTCATTAAGCTAAAGCTCCACAAGTACAGGTACCAGTCTAGCTCATATGACTTGTAAAAAAAAAATCACCCTGAAAAACTAGCGAGAGTTTCCACATAAGAACATAATAAAAACATTTTCCATTTTGTATTACTCCAAAGGATTAATGAAACAAATCAGGGAGTATCAGGGTTCCAGTGAACTAAAGGATGTATTCTATCTACTACTAAATACACCACAAAAGATGCAGAGTCCTAAATTCACCTTTTTCACAGCAGGGGAAAGCAAGCAGGGGACAAAGCAAGGGTTAGAGATAGAGACAAAGGGGTGTGGTTGCATGCAGAGTTTAGCTGGTGTTCCTTTGACTTTTCTCAGTACTGAAACAGGGTAACAGCAACAACCACACTTAAAATGGTCCAACATTTCCAACTTCACTGTCTCTGCATTTGCTTTCTTAGGCTGTTTCAATGGCATTAGTTTCCCAGTGATTCAGTTACCTGTTACATACAAGAGATTTCTGATTTATTAATGAATTGTGAGAAACTTATTATGACTCTAGTTTAGTTTCTAAATACCTCAGGTCCCAGTACGAGATACTGTCAAAGGTCAACATTGGCTTTAGGTGACTCTTAACTGTGACAAAATTTAAACTTTTTTTTTTCTTTTTTTTGTTTTTTTTTAAAAACAGCTGCTCACAGAATGCAGTCACACTGGATATAGTCATACTAATGAAACTGATATATACAATACTGCCTTAGGGCTATTCTATTTTCATCAGATAAGAGAGCTTTAACAGCAGTCCTAAAGTATATTTACAGAAGTTACTTGGCAACACTTAATACAGCAATGCCATTTTCACAGCACTTCAACATACAAATAAACAAACATCAGGTACAGAAAAAAGTAAAAAAGACACTTCTACAGAAGACAGATTGCTTACCTGAGACACACAGTGCAAAACCAACCACAGCAATTATGTAACCAAGGATGTGCAAAGCTATCAGAGCATATGCTGCTTGTGGTAGACTATTGAAAACTGAGAAAGAAAAAAGAGAAACAAAACTGTAATTTTTAAAGTTTAACTACAGAGACACAAAAGGTAGATTATCCAGATAGGAAACAGATTCTCCTAAATTCCAAGCTCAGCCTCTCAGTGTGATAAGAAAACTCACAAATCACTGCAAGTCACTCAGGGCTCTTGGAAGCAAACACACATAAAAATGTATGTATATATAAATAAAAGTAAAACCAAGCCACATGTAGAATGCATGTTTCCTAAGAGTTAACTATTCATCCCAGTACCAAGACCAAGGAAGGAAGAGCAGGAATCACTCAGATGTCTTAACGTGAAATCTTACTTTTCAAACAGGTATCTTACACTTATCCCCTGAAGCAACTTAGCCAAACAAACACAGCTTAAATACTTCATTTTGAGATATTAGAGAAGTCAGGAATACAGGATCCTATCAAAGCACCTATTTACAAAAAAATGAATGCAGTTATATAGATTATGTGAGGGTGGAGGGAGCTCAGTTTTTCTATCAGTATGCTCTTAAGCTAGCAAATTAACAAATACTCACCAATTCCAAACATCAAGTATTGAAGTGGTACCAAAATCACAGCAGGTACTACAATTAGGCCAAGACCAGCTTGATTCTGTGCAGCATAGCCATCTGTAAACATTTGTATGGAAATTAGTGAAACAGAAGTCTTTTATTTGAATAAAGCACAAAGCAACAGAAGTATATTATTAGTATCATCAACTTTTTAGGGTCCAGAAAAAAAAAATCCCACTGAAACATCAGAAGTCATTGCCTATCCCCTAATACTCACCAGGACAGATAACAGAAATAAATTTGGAATCTGTATATAACTATAATCATCTGAGGGTGTGACAATGCTCTTTCTGTTGTATTCTATAAATTATTTATTTTTCATTCTAAAATTAGTGGATGACAATTAAGAGATGGTACTACTTTCCATACTACTGCATAAGGAGATTCATTTGTGCTCTTATGCCCTTAAACTAGAAAGGCAATTTTAATACACTTACCTTGGACAAAAAGAACAGTGCCTATAACAGCAGCAACTGTGAAGATGATACCTGCTACAAAAATGCCCGTTTTCATCGAAGTTTCAATTTCATATTTTAACACTTAAAGACAAAACAGAGAGACAGAGAGGAAAGCAATCAGACAGACATACAAATTCTCTCACTAAAATACACAGATTTTGATTAGGACTGGTGTCCTCAACAAAGAAACAAGTTCCTACAAATATATATACTTCTGAGATTTCATTTGATTTCGCTGTTTTGATATGGCTAATATGACTTAGACAAATGAAACCTGGAATAGGTATTCTAGTAAAATTCTTAATTCCTGCTATACAATTCAGGTGATATGTTATTTTAATAACTTCAGGACATGGCACAGGTTAATTCAAGTAGATGCACTACTGACAATTAAATACTGTTTCAGGGAGTTTGTTATTCAGGTGACTGTCAGATGGGGATTTAGAAATTCCAGGTTCAATTCTCTTTGCTGTGACACTGTGAGTTTAGACATACCATCTCTGTCCCCTAGGGAACAGAACAGTGTTCCCATCTCACCAGAATGCCACGATGATGACTAGGTGCTATGAGATGACCCAGATGTTCAGAGGTCATACATAAACCTAATTTTCAGTCAAACCGCACAGCTTAATAGCTGCAGTGTCAGAAATGGTTGATTCCAGTGGAGGTTTTCAAAGCAGCAGCACTTCAGTATTCTTTGGAAAAGAAGGAACAGTGCAAATACAACAGCATAATAAGCCATGTTTGTTACTGCCTTACACATTGCTAAAACTAAGGCAACAAAAAAGGTAACTTTTTCTCCAAGGCTGAAAACCAATAGCATCAATCTTGGTATATGCTGAAATTGGTAATCACAAAATGAGAACAAATACTACAAGTAACTTCAAGAAGAAAAAAAAGGAGCACTTACAGAATTAACATCCCACTTACATGCACTGCATTAGCACAAAAAAAATACCACAAGGCTACAGTAAATATTTTGGAGGGTACATATGACAAAATCTTTAATAGTATCTTATCTATGAAAGGATTACAGAATACTCTGTCTCATAATTAAAAGTCTGTCTTTCATTATATTTACATTGCCTAGCACAACAGGACCCCAGACACACTCTCAAGTACTAATACCATTTAAATCAAACACTTATTTGCAATAGCACTAACAGTAAAAACTTCCTGCAGATCAGTAAAGGAAATTTTTTTCATATTATAAATATGCTAAATAAGGAAAGCAAGACATAAAAGTAATGGACATGCTACACTTATACTCTAAAAGCCAATCATATAAGTAAAAAATGAAAAAAAAACCAAACCAACCAACAAAAAACAAACCAACCACCAAAAAACTACTCCATCTTCCTGAAAAAAATAAAAAACAACAAAAAAATCCAAAAGCCAAAAAACCTCCCCACACCATAAAACCAACACAAACTATTTCAAGGTATACCGTAGGACTGCTGGATTCACAGGTTAACTAAAACAGTGCAAATTAAAGGAAACCAGTCCCCGCCCCTCCCCTCCCCCTGAAAAAAAAAAAAACAAACCAAGAAAACCAAACAGTAAGTATGCCCATATTTATTAAGTTAGAGGTAGCATGACTGCTTTTCCCCACAGAAGTCACAGACCTTACAATAAAGTGTGAAGATTCAAAAAAATCCAAGCAGGCTCAACTTACTCCTGTAAAACATTAGTGCTTTTCAATGGATGTATCCATGGTTATTTCAGGATAAATATTACTCTTCTATCAAAATACTAAAGATGTGAAAAGTTCTGCTATGAATGCAAGGCAATGAAAATTTCTAAAAGTCTCAAAGATTCCTCAACCATTAAAAAGAACAATGAAAATCAGGAATCTAATGTCATGGAAATCACTAAAACAATATGTATTTTTTTACTTTCTGCCCACAAAGGGACCTTTGAAGAGTCATGTATGATGTGTAGACCTTCCCAAAAAGGTAATGAAGGAAATTACATACAGATGGCTGAATATGTATGAGATTATTATAAATCGCTCTGAGTGCGATTTCTTTCCATTTCTTATGGATTTGACTCCTAGTAGAAATTTTTTTATCTTTGAGAAGTCTACAAATTGAAAAAAGTCTGAAAAAAGTCTCTATTTCTTATGTAAAACTGCAAAACTGTACCTGAACGGAATGACTAGGACACAAAGCACACTCTACATTGCGTAGATGTTGGATAACAGTGTGTAAGAATTATCTAAGGATATCTGACACTCGTGAATGGATACTACGTGAATAAAAACATTTAACAAAATCACTCAAGTCTGTGTTAAATTATAACTAAAAGTGCTGAAGGACTAATGATCAATTTTATATTAATAATCAATATTATATTAATATAATTTATATTATATTAAGATCCAAATTTATATTTATATTAAGAGCACCATCTTTCTGATATATTTTATGATCACAAAGTCAGTAACAGTTCTGTCTCTAATGACTCAATAATACCATGGTGAACCAACAGTGAAGAAAAACTTCCTTGTTCTAACCAATCACAGTATGATCAATTATCCCCCCCCAAAATAAATTAGACACATGCAAAAAAAGCTCACCATTTGCAACACATCTGGCAGCAGAAACATCACTACACAGCAGATTACCTCTGAAGACCCTTAATGCTGCATGTCATACCTTTGTCTACAAAGACATGCAGCTGCTAAAAATCTTTACCCCAGGAAGCAGCCCCTGAACAGAACAGGATGGGACAGACCCCACTGCTTAGGGTTGTACCTCCTTCAACACAGAACCTGTATCCACACTGCATGGCTGGGACAGCATGTGACACACTGAAGCTCTACAAAACATGTTTTTGATGAGGTCATGCTTTTCTTTTTTTTCCCCCAAGCTGAAAGATCCCAAACTCTGCAAATGCTATGTCAGACAGGTGTTTCCATACCTCTATGCCAAAAATATATATTACGTGCTTACTGAAAAGGAAGACTACACAGCACACAAGAGTGTAGCCTGGTGTGCTCTTATTAGTAGTACTGCTAATTAGGAACTATCTTGAGAACTGTATGTAACTCTTTCCTGGTAGCTGATTCATGCCAAGAAAGCCCAGAAATGAACAATATGGATGATCAGGAGAGGATTCCAGAGCAAACCAAACACCACGTTATTTGACAAAGCAGATGTATCACCCTTCTGTGTATTACCTGGATCAATTCTACCACACATCTTTTAGATGTGAGGACCATCTTTCATCTTACATGGATGTCTTTATGCAAGCAAGCAATTTCAGGGCAAATCAATGATTGCAAATAATTAAAGAGTCAATACTTACCAATAACAATTAACTGAGCCGAACACAAAATAATAACTAAGAACAGCAACACTATGATGATAGCCCTTTCCACTAGAAGAAACCATGATCCTAGAGAACAGAGAAAAATGGTAGAAAGACAACAGAAACTGAGGTTATTATCTTTACATTTTTTTTCTTCTTTTTAGACTACGCTCTAGATTGTTCAACAATGTATGCTATGTAATGCTATACATTAAGAGCTGTAACAGGCTGTCAAGGTTTACCCCCAGCAGGAAATTAAGCCCCACACAGCTGCTCGCTCAGTCTCTCCCAGTAGGATGCTGAAGAGAATCAGAAGAGTAAAAGTGAGAAAATTCAAGATAAAGGTAGTTTAATAAGTAAAGCAAAAAACATGCAAGCAAGCAAAGCAGAAGAAGGAATTAATTCACTACTTCCCACAGCAGGCAGGTGTTCATCCATCTCCAGGAAAGCAGGACTCCATCACACCTAACAGTCACTTGGAAAGACAAATGCCATGACTTCTAATGTCCCCATCCTTCTTTCCCAAATCCTATTGCTGAGCATGATGTCATATGGTGTGGAATACCCCTTCTGGTCAGTTGGGGTCAGTTGTCCCAGCTATGTCCTCTCATAGCCTTTTGTGCAACCCCAGACACCTCACTAGTGGGGTGATGTGAGGAGCAGAAAAGGCCTTGATGCTGTGTGAGCACTGCTCAAGAGTACTGAAAACAACCCTGTGCTATGGACAGTAACACAGGCCCATCCCAGCTTATCTATCCCAGGCAAAACCAGGATAAGCAAGCTATGACTTCTAACTATGCATTTCTCACTCACCTTTTGTATGAAGACCTATTTTATTCTAGTTACTGTAACATTTTCCAAACTGGAGGTTTTAACCTCCAGTGCAGCAGCTGATATGTATTTGCTGTTGCCTGGCAGTATAAGCTTGTTACCTTGTGCAACTAGCACAGCATAGCAGATAAAAAACCCCCAAAACTGGTGTCTTCAGGCTAAGCGGGAAAACTGAGCAAGATGTGAGAAGTCCAACTGCATGCTTTCCCAGCTATTCTACTCTACCTCTAACTGCTGTAATTCCTGAAGAAATCCAGGTGTGTGATAAGGAATACAGGAGCTAAGCCAAGTGAGATGGAAACACTGCTATGGTAATTCTAGAAATCATACATTTTCCTTTAGGATATCTCACCATCACCCCATTTAGCTTTCCCTCTCCTACCTCGTGGATGCCTTAGGCTGTTCAGTCGCCTCTTCTTTAAGACCATGTAAGCCACCTTCCAACATAAAATTCTGAAAATATCTCCACTGAACTAGAAAATATAATTGATTCTTGCATCTCTGCTCGTAAGTTCTTTCAGACTCACTCAGTGGAATCCAAGGTCTCCGTTTCTTAGACTAGCCACTGTTCCTCTGCTTCAACACTTGCTTCCAATGAAATTTCTAATCTTCATATAGATGCATACTCCTTGCATTTACTCTCCGTATTTAAAAGCTGTATCTGCAGCTCCAGAAACATGGAATTAAGTAACAATTCATCGCAACTCTCACTGACAAGAAAATACCCTAAGGACAGTTTTAAATTCAAATTCCCCCTTTTCCATCCCTCTTGTAATGTTGCAACCTTGTTGCAACATTAGCACAAGGCAAGAAAAAATACACTTAAAGTAGAGAAACTTCCTCATTGGCAAAAGAAGCCTAATTAATTGTTTAAAGGCTTTTTGCTTCATTTGCGTTTTCAGGATAAGCACCTAATATTGAACAATAACTTCAGTGCACAGTTGCTGTTCTCCAGATAAGCTAAATTATAGAGGCAAATCCCAATAACCCTGCTCAATATAACTGAAAATTATTCATGAACTGAAAGCATCTGCAAGCAAAGACTCTGAAGCAGCTTCACTTCCCTCTAGCATTTCCAGATGCCACTACTAGGTATTACAAATAGAAAAAAAGCAGCCATGAAGCCTGGCACCTGCAGAGACTTGAGCATGCAGATACCAACAAAAAATTACACAGAGGAATTTAAAGAGAGGAAAAAAAGACCATTTTACCTTCAGCTAACCCCTCAAACATAGGTCTAAGCTTTACATTTTCTAGAATATACTCTCAAATCTAATGTGACCTTGCAACCATAAATTCTTCACTAACCACGTTTTTCCTTTGGTGCTGATGTGCATACGTCATCACAACTGACAACTAGAAAATGAAATGAGAAAAATTACATCAGCTTTGAAGTCTTTATGCCACTTTCAAAATGTGATCAAAGTAAAAATAAAACTACAAAACTTGCAAATGAAACTTGATTCTATGACATCCTCAAGCTTCGCTTCCCCTTCTAAAGCTCAATGCTGAATGGCAAAAACAGTCCAAAAAGGTTGACTGAGGAGGTAGCAAACTGCCTGTATGTCTTCCAATGTTTTTGCAGTGTTCTAAACACTGAACAATTCTGTAGCATTCTTTGTCTTTCAGTGACTGTGCTCCCTTAATTAATTTCAGAATCACATTTGTTTTGCAATGCAAATGGTTAACTCAGAAACTAGACCCAACTGTGAATTACACAGTTTAAAATAAATCAATGTTTGCAGCAGGACACATCTGTTGAGATTCATCAATATTTTAATGACAAATGAAGAAGCTAACAGAAGGACATTTTAGGACAACTCAACAGTGCACAGGTAAGGCTCCATGTGCTACACATACACTACACAGTGCTTCTAAGAGACCTGCAAGTCTCCTGTGCAGAATAATACACACGTGTTCAGTGAAACTGTCACTTCTGCAGAATACCAGAGAGGTTGCACATGTACAGCAGATCCCATTACTGAATAGCTGAGGCACTAGAGCACATGGACTGTGTCTGGCAAGACAAGGTAAAATGGCTCACTAAACGAGAAACTCATCACTTATTCACCATTTTTTTTAGTTTAACATTGTCCTCTGAAGACACCATTTAATGCTAGAAAACTGTAACAAGTTACAGCCTAGTAACAGCACTTTCAACCTCACTGTAAAGCTGCATTACCTTCAGCTCAAGTTTTAGAGTTCTTATATAGAACGTCTATTGGTTTTACCTGTAATTTTTTTTCCAGCTTAGTTAGACTGCAAGATGCAATTCTTCAAGGAATAACTTTCTGCAGCTGATGTGACGGATGGATACTCAATATTACAAAAATATATTAGGTAGGTGTTCTGGTATGTAACGCAATAATATCAGCTAAATATATCACCAATTAGGTAACCCAAGAGATGTGGGAAAGCTCAGGCTTTACTCTATTAGATGAGTGATCTTTAGACATTACTACAGGATGAAAAAAATGTGCTTGGATCTCTTCCACAGAAGCACTCTGCTATAATTTATTAAAAAAAAAATAAAGAATTATATTAGCAGTCAAGTTAGAAGGCCTGGGTGACTTCTTGGTTTTTTTGTGATTTTTTAAATTTAAAGTAATACATGGTTATATTAATTGTTTTTCACTTCCCTGTAATATTTTGCTTGTTTTCTCTCCCAACAGATTCTAAAGCAATGGCAGGTAAACTCACCTGAGATGTTTCGAAGTTCAACTGTTGTTCTTCCTTCTCTGTTTAATTCTGTTACTTGACAACTGTAATTTCCAGGTTTTGCTTCCGCACTGCTAAGCTTTAGAGAGGCAGTACCCTTGGGTAAATTTGCCTGAGATACTAAGTTAGCTGATGGGACACTTGGATCTCTGAGGAACTCCTCTCTTTCTCCATCAAAAGAAAAAATTGTTTTGTCTTCTTTTCTCCAGTTAACAAACATGACTTTTGTGCTGTTTTCCTTTAGATTTGTCACATAGCAAGGCAAAATGACAGTTTTATTACACTGAGTTATTTCAACAAAGTCTGTCACATTAAATAGCAACTGGGCTGAACCTAAAAAGAAAAACGAGAATTGACACATTTAGAATTATTTCTTAATATGCAAGTGGACAAAAGAAAATTACCTACAACATGCACCCTGGTAAAACAGAACAAACTGGCCCATGAAACCATAAAAAGAGAATGTTTTAAGAGAGTAATAAAAGAAGCAAAATAAGGCATTATTTCAATTCCCCTTTAGCTATTTAGCTATTGTCACACCCATTTAACCCATAAATACCATAAGCTATCATAAAATTAAAACAAAATAAAGTAATAAAACTTTGGGCTGCCATTTACTTGAACATTTCCCCTAAAATGTCATTCATTGAAATACTGCATTAGTTCCTGGTTTCTGCAAAGCATACACATAACATTAACCACAGGTGTTCAAATTTCTGCTGTTGATCACACAGGCATCTAAAAACAGAGGTCCAGCCATCAGCTCCACACAAGAATCATTCATAGTTTGCCATGGACAAGGGGAAAAAAATTCTATTTTAAGCCTTCTGAGAGAAGGTAGGCAAGGCATCTTAGGCTGCAAAACAAGGAAAGGTTGCCATTTGTTCCTTCTTATCTCTGAAGGTGGAGCCAAATGCCCATAGGTTGTGATCTTCTCTTGCAAATTCTCTTTTCTTCTCAGAGGAAGACCACACACAATACCATACATTACATAAGATTATTACTTACTTAGTGTTTGAGTTTATACATAACAGAACTGAAAATGGACAATTTGCAACAACAAATGTTCTGTATTATAAATCCTTGTGATTAATGCTACTGATGTATTTGATGCAGGTAATGAAAATCACCACCACGCATAATTATGTTATCACCACTGGTTTTTAATTTCTCACCCATGTTGCACCATCCTTCTAAAACCATGGTATTGACTGAACATTGTTTCAAAAAATACCTAAATCCTGTGCCAAGATGTGGTCTGAAATGAAGACCATCAGTTCTTGAGAAAACAAAAAAATCGTAACATTGGTATTTATACCAGGAACCAGAGGAAAGAGGTTAATTAAACTGATTTGACTGCAACACATGAAGGTTTTGAATCCTGTATTTTCTACATTTTTTCCTTGTTTGTATGAAATTGTAACCTAGCTGTCCTAATAGTCATTATTCTCCAAAGTCCCAGTGGCATTAAGCATTCAAAATGCTTGACTAAAAGACTTGTGCTGTGAAACAAGATCAGAACCCTTAGCACTACAAAAGCACAGAGACTTACAAATTGTGGTAGCTCCAGTGACTTCAGAGGAGCTACTGGTGTTCACATGTCTAAAACCAGCAAGAATTGTGATATGTATTTGATGACTAAATTCAAATAGGGAAAAGGAAGGAGGGGGGAAAAAAATAAAATCGGCAAACGTTGAGTCATTATTTGCAGTAGCTGAATTTTTTCAAAGCAACAGTCTCAGATCAAATTTAAAAAGCACTGATCCTTGAAACATCGGTTTAAATATTCTCACACAAGTGTCACTGGATTACTTCTGAACATCAAAAGCTTGTAAAAAACTGACTAAACATGCATTATGCATTACAGCACTTAAAACTAGAGAAGTAATTATTCTCTGGTTTACTCATTGTGCTGTATTTTTTAAAACTTTACCTCAAAAAATAGAAGTAATAAAAGCAGAACAAAAGGCTACTGTACCCAAACCCCCAAACTATGCACAAATAAAAAATAAATGCACAATTAAAAGCTATAGTGCTTCAGTGGTTCTTCCTCAAACAAGTTTCACACCTGTTTTATTTTAACACTACTTCATAATAAAAGGTTTCTCATGTTTCTTGGGGTTGTTGGGTTTTGAGTTTTGTGTGGTGGCTTAGTTGTTTCCCCTCCTTTAGAGCTAGCACAACTACACTTCTCCACTGGTCCATCACAAAGAAAGATGATTTTGCAATTACAGGAAGCAACTATTCTACCAAATATTTACCAAACCGAATAAAAACCAACCATCCTGAAGGAGTTTAGACCAAACTGATTATGACCTTCTCACTAGTGTTAGCACAGAATGACAGGGAGCTGTAAGTTACCAATTCCATCAGTTTGCTGCTGTGTAGTGTGTGAGAGCTGCCATATTTTGCCTGAATCCAATCAAGAAGTACTCATGTGGACAGCTCCACCAGCAGAGTGCTGGGGAAATAACAAGACAAGTCACCAGCAGAGGCACACAGGTAAGTATTTGCAGGTTTTGCCCTCCACAAATCCGACGGCTTTAGTATGAAGTTGTGCTGGCTCTGTGGCTGCTACCTCACTATAGGGAATCTGACTGCTTACTACAGATGGCAATTCCACAACCAGCTTCCAAAGTTCTTCCTGCAGTATGAGGAAGTCAATATAACCCTCCTGCAGTAGCTTCCCAAACTCCTTAAGCAGTAGACTTGTACGTGAGCCCCCAGCCTCGAACTTTCTCATGGATAATCAGCTCATGGGTGTCACATAAAGCAAGCAGTTTTAGAGCCCACTTTGGGGGCTCTTAAGAGCACACAAGTTGTGAAGCTGCCACAGAAAGATTGTTTCGATTTACATACAATGCAAATTAAGGAAGACGGCACACCATGTCAGAACTGCTATGTTTGGTAGTTGCACTTCACGGAGAACTGTATTTCCCACTGACTGCAAAACACGCCAGCATTTAAGCCCATCTACTGCTAACTCAGGAAGCCAGACACGGATTTTGATACTGGCTTTAAATACATAAGTTTAGATGTGCTCCTTACTGACAGGAGAACAATCTAGCACTGGCACATCAGTGAAAATGTTGTAATTTTTTTTGAATTCTCCCTTCATCCACTGAGTTTCTTCTCGTTCGCTAGAGTTCGAGATGTAATCTACACATCGCAGGCACCCGAACTTTGTTTAAGGTCAAGAAATGCCATCAACCCTAAAAAAAGCGTACAGCCAAGGAACAGTGTAAACATCGTTATTTCTTCAAGGAAACCCGTTCAGCTAAGCTGCCCTATCGCTCCAGGCAAAAAAAAAAGAAGTCGAGGAGCTTTCCACTGATCACGGCGTCTCTCACCCGCAACTTCTGCAAGAAGCAACCCCCACCCTCCCAACCCGGGGAGGACGAGGAAAACACCGGGGTTGGGGGTCAACCCCGCCAAGGGGTGGCGAGCTACAGCTCATAAAACAGCAGTCCCACACACTCCCGCCGTCACCCATTGCCGCTCAGCGACAGCCGGGAGCTCCGGGCAGCGGCCATGCGAACCTACACACCGAGCGGGGGGACCAGCACACACACACACACACACACACACACACACACACACACACACACACACACACACATATACACGTCCCCCCGCAACCGCGGCGGTGGGGCTGAGGGGGGGATGCCGCTAAGCTCGCCCCGCGAGACCGTCCGCCTCACGTCGTGTTCGTGTCCCCCCTCCCTCCCCCGGTCCTCCCCCCTCCTTCCCGCCGCTTCAGCGACACCCGCTCCTCCTTTCCCCGCCTGCCCAACGGCTGCGCACGCCACGGGAGGCAGCTCTGCCCTCCTTCCCTCACACCCCTCCTCGCCCCCCTCCCCCCCAATGCCTGGCCGGGGCTACTTCCGGGGCTGGCGGAGAGCCTGCACCCAGGACCCGTTGGAGGCGGGGGTGGAGATAGGTAGTAGGTATCTAGGGCCCGGCTGCAGCCGTCCCGGTTTGCAAAAAGGGTCGGGACAAGGAAGGGGAGAGAAAACGGGCGGCGAGAACTCACCGGCGCCCACGAGAAAGAGCAGCACGCAAACAGCCGGCAGCCACATGGCGGAGCGGCGGCGAAGAGAGCGCGGTCAGACAGCCCCGACAGCCTCCGGAGCCGATCGCCGCAGCGGGCGGGCGGGCGGTGCCGCGAAGGGGCGGGGCGGGACAGGACGGGGCGGGGTGGGGCGGGGCGCCCGGGGGAGGCGGGGGCGTCCTGGCGTCCTCCCGCCGCTGATTGGCTGCGGCCGCTGGAGCCGTTGGGCTGCAGGCGCCCCGCCTCTTGGCGGGGGAGTCTCCTTCACCCCTTCCCCAGGGAAACAGAAACAGCCCGCGGGAGGAAGCTCCAAAGAGATGGCGTTTTTGTTTGTTAAATAATTATGAGGGCTTTTGTTGGGTTGGTTTTTTTTTTCCTTTTTTCCCCTCGGCCGCTGGAGCTCTGGGGACATGGCGCTTACTTTCGTATTTTCGCCCCCGCACAGAGCCAATGGTCGTGTTTTGGGTAACGGCTGAATAAAATGGCTGACTAACACGGCCGGGGCTACGAAGGGATGCAAAGGTTTGGAGTCGGTGATCTTGAGTGCGGTACAGAACCCTTTCAGGGGGGCATCCCCTCCAGCCAGCAAAGCTGAAAACCCCTCTTCGCCCCCTTCCTTCGCCGGCTGCCTCAAAACAGGGGGAGAGGCGGGAGGAGCGGATGGGCGGCGGGCGCTGCTTTCGGTTTCCCTCTTCCCAGCCGCGTTAATCACTGCGCAGTGCGTTCGTAAATAATCCAAGGCGAGGATTGCAAGGGATGGGGGGGGAAGAGAAGGAGTTCTCCTGGTTATTAAGACCCCTATGGAAAACCGTCCACTGTTAGTGCCACGGCTGCTTCTGGCAGAAATTAAACCCTGGGCAGTCCGCCAGCCCGCCCAAGGTTAGGCAGCCTCAGCCCCCTTCTGCCACTTCGCAGAGCTCAGCCATCCGATCCGTTACCAGGCTGATAAGACTCTACGTACAACTGAAAGGTAAAGTTTTACAAATGGCACAAATCGCAAGAATTTGTACGTGATCTGATGTTGCCTTTCAATATACATATCACATATAGATATCTATGACTTACTCTCGCTTTTAACTGGAAGGCAAATACAACCTCCTTCCTGCATCTGGAGTAATACACATTCGACTGTTTCAGCAGTCGTTCAACAAATGCATTTTTCTTCTCCACAAGTAGCCCTATTCAAGCTTTTTTTCGTTTGTTTAGGTTTTTTTGTTCTTGTTTTTGTGGAATGGTCTCAAAATTCTGGCTAAATACTTACACCTTAAATGCATATTCTGTTCTCAACCATACGTGTTGGTGAAGCATTAAAAAAAGGACTGTTAAATGTATTTGGGAACATACACTCATGTACATGCATATATAATGTTCCTACAAGTCCCAAAGTTCAACAGGATGAAAGCCAGTGCAGAATCAAAATGCTGCAAGAAGCTGAATAGCTGTAATTTTATGTACCACATGGTTTTACTACGCTGTTGGGTTTTGGCAGTGTTGGTTTTTTTTTTAGCTGCAACATTAATATTGCCTTGGGTAGTTCTTTTCCCCCTCTCCCTCCTCCACCCCCACTTCCCGAGACTCTGTTTTCTTAAATTCTTCCCCAGCACTCCTGAAGTGCTTAATGGATACCGGTGCCTCGACTGCTGTGTTTGTTTTCTCCAGATATTCATAAAGCACTCAGACATCCCACGGCATTCAAGTTCAGTAAAAAGCTTTGAGCAGTGGGAGCCATTTGACTCCAGAAACGATGGAGGGGGTTGGCACGAAGCAGCTGATCGTGCTCCTGCCAGACTGAATCAGATGATGCTCTCCGGAGGCCAGAAGAAACCGGACTGGAGGGGAGGGTAGCAGGGAAGACGTGTCTGCTTCAGTTGCAGCTCATGTGCCCAGACCGAGTGCCAGCACGGTGAGAGCCTCAGGCAGGCAGGCGCTGAGGGACACGGTCAGCTCTGTGGAGAGCTGTGCAGTGTGTTGTCAGAAAACCGAGGATGCTCTTCTCCTGCTGCAAAGAGGAGAAGGCTACAGCTGCAGCACCCGTTTGTCGCTGTTGCCAAGGCAGCACGTCCTGCACCCACGCTACCCTAAAAGCAAAGCAGCACGCATAGGAAATTTCATCCCAGCCATGAGTCTTGCCTGAGAGTGTTGTTCTGCGTCAGGTGTTGTCTCCTATACTACTGAACCGGGTCTCACAAATCCCCAAGTTTCCCTGCTTTGTTTTGGAGGTAGCTGTGCCATCTAGCTAGGTGTGCGTCTGCAGTACTTTGCCTCGTAATGCTCTGCCTGTGCTGCTGCTGAGGAAGGTCTGAGATGCCTCAGCTTGCTGATGGTTTCAGGAAGCTGCACTGTGCAGTGCAAGGCAGTTCTGATGCTTCTGATTCCTAATGAGAGAAAGGTTCTTCATTCCTTACTGAGCCAGGTATGCCAAGCAAACCCTGCTGTAATAGAGGAGCTGTGTACTTCTAATCACTTTTTATAACATCACTTGAACTCTTTTTCTCTCATTTTGCCCTGCATGTCTCTCTTCACTCAGTGTGTGCATGGTCTAGAAGCTTGCACAGAAAGGCATCTGAGAAGCTGTGAAGAGGACAGACCCATCTTTGACTTGAAGATTGGGTCCAAGTGCTCTCAAAGCAGTAGGTCTCATTTTCAAAACTGTGCATGAGTCCATCATTTATGACTGCCAAGGCACACTTTTAGGTTTTTAAATTAGGCCACTATTTGATTACCAGTGTTAGGCACTGATGTGCCATTTCATGCTGGTTTACCATTCAATAGCTGGATTGCTATTGATCATTACCTGCAGTCAGCAAAAGTGAAACTACAGCAGGTGTGAATCACATACACAAGCCAACATACAGGAGGCAGCAACTGCTGTGGCTGGCAGGAAAATGCTGAAGAGTGACATAAAAGCCTGCATGCCTGAAGCGAAGGGTGTCTGTAGCCATGATTCGTCAAACTGACTGTGAGAGCTGTCTCCCTCAGCAAGAAATGCAGTGGCCAGACCTCCATCTGTGTTCCTGGAGTCGCTCAACGTGCATGTGTGATGCTTGCAGAAACCATCCATACCCAGAAGTCACAAGGGAATAGCAAAGCAATAGGTAATACCTTGTTCTCCCTCAAGCACTGCAAAGCGTTCACAAAGAAGCCTGTTATCCCTTTCTTTTTTGATCTGGAAACCGAGACGTGCTGAGGTTAAATGAACTGACTAAGGATGTATAATTAGCCAGGGGCAGAGCTGAGAATAGACTCAATATCCATTTCTTCAGGCCTAGGATCTAAGTCTCAGAACCATCTTATCTCGGGGGCATAGGAAGGCTCTGATATCTGTACATCATGGCTCTACAGAATATGACATTTTTAGAACAGGCTCAGTCCTAAACCTACGATAGCTCTTAAAAAAAAAATAAAAGGGGGGGGAGGGGTAAAAAAAGCAATGATATTTTCTTCTTATGAGAGATCCTGCCTGGGCAAGAGGGTAAAAATGGAATTCCAGTGACATTTGTAAATACTAATGGACTTGTAAGCACTAGCACATTAAAAATCTCCCAAAGACAAATGCCTAAATTAACTTTGAGTTGCTGGAGACCTAGTAAAACATAAAACGATGCTTTGAAAAACAGCTAACTCGTATTTATTTCATAAAGATAAAATGCATTAATTTTTTCTAAATTTGAAAAACAACTATTTTAGGGAAACAGAGCTTCTTTCATGCTCCCCCCTCTCCTTCCTCACTCTCTACTCCTGTTGGTATCTGAAAGCATTTTTTGCATTCCCATTTTTATTTTTCATTATTCATCTGCTGCTCTAGCTGCCAAGAGTCATCACACAAGTTACCCTTTAGTGGTCACTGAAAACCCAGCCTGTGAAACACTCTTCTGCCATGAAGGCTCCTGAAATCAGTGAGAAGATTTGCGATTGAGGTCACCGAACTCCTGCTACAGGCCACTGCTTGACACAGCTTGGAAGGGCAACTCTTGGGTGTTACCTACAGCTGCCCTCCACTTAAATCAGACTCCTGGAGAACTGAATCAGATTATCAACATTATAACATGATTATAAGTCATGGTATTTAGGAAGTAGATGGTGATCTGCTTTCACCTTAGAGATTTTGCCCCTTCCAAGAACATTCTGTAGTGGTGAACCAATGTTTGATTGCAGGGAATGGCTCAGTTACGCAAAATCTGTATCCTTCTACTCCATTCTCAAGGGCAGTTCCAGAAAACTCATTCCAGTCAAGATTCACTCACCAAGAGGGTCAGTTCTTCTAAAATATTTACAAAGAAAGCTTCATAGCTTTGAAGACAGGACTTCCCACGCAGAGTAAGTCAGAAACCCTTTTGATATCAGAGAGAGGTAGGCTCTCAGATACCTTGGGTCAGTCACCTTAATACACTTAGAAACCTCACCTCAGCAGCTTTCATTAATGTACTGACAAGTCTCTGAGCACAGAGAACACGTTGTCCCCTACATTACAAGTATTTTTAGCAGTGCAATCATTGTATTGTTAGATACAGCATGGAGTGTGCTCTGTGCCTTGCACTCAGCCAATCTGTCCTCCCTGAAGGCACCTACCAACCCAGCCACCATCTAGGTTTTGCAACCTGCAAGTACAAGCCCAGGGCAAAGTAGTGCCAGTGCCTGCATCAAACCAACAAAGTCTTTTCCCTCCATCACAGCTGTCAGAAAGCAGGTCTGTGCTCGCTCCCCCTCTGCACCATGGCAGCTGCACTTACGTCCCCTGTGAAATAACACCCCCGGGCAAGAGGCAGTATGTCTTGTGAACTGTTTGGAGAGACTCACATGGCAACTGCCTCTCTGGTTCCTGCAGACTGACCAGGATGGGCTAAGGATCAGCTGAAGCCTCCCAGGTATCCTTCACATGGCACGCTCTCAGTGTGGTTTTACACTTTCTTCCTTCTCCTTCCTAGTCCCAACCCAGCCTGCTGCAGCCTTTCACAAAATCCATAGAAATATAATTATGGAGATGTCTGCCTCTAGCAGTTTTTTCCTTTGGAAATAATTATAATTGGCTGTGGCAGTTAAAAACTTGTCAGTGTAGACAGATGACAGCACCATCACATAAGCTTCCCTTCGAGAAAATAAAGCTAAAACCCATTTGTCACCCTAGATGGAAACAAAGGGCCTTCCTCTGAAGGGCCAGGCTGTGAGAACACAGAGAGGAGACAGCTATTATACTCAGGGATAAAATCTGTGGTAGGCAACCAAGCACAAGCAGTCTATTTGCAGTAAGATGGTGCTGTAGTAATTAAAATAATGCCACTTCTTGAGTCTGGGAAATACCTAGGTAAAGATGTATCACATATAACTCTCTTCTGAGGCAGTGACTGAGGTGCCAAGAGGTTAGTTACATGGCTAGAAGGCACCTAGCCCTGAAGAGCACTTCCCCACCAATACAGAAAAATATAAGCTTATCTCCATGGTGTCTCTGTAAGAGTTACTTGCATTAGGATCCAATACTGAACACAGTTCACTTACTCCTGGAGTAAGTCATTATTTGCCCTCTCCCAAAGAGTAGAAATGTTTTGATTCCAAGGTGTATCTGTTGCAAGACGAACCTCTCTTAGGGTACGACGCTCCAAGATCCAACCAGGCATTCCAGCAGAAACTCACAAATAGTGCTCTGAGTCTGTTGCCCTGAGGGTTGACTAGCCTGGATCAATGCTGTTGCTCCAAGAACAACTGACCTCTCTGCTGGCTTGCTCAGGACTGAGCTGAGCCTATGCTTCAAGCCTCACCTTTTACTGGCCCCCTAATCCTGCTTATGCGCAGTGGGGGCCCACCCTGATCAGGCACAGGTGGGCTTCATACAAGCTCATGCCCACTGCCTGGCAATTAGTGGCACCTGGTTGCCTTATTTCACTATGTGTATCTCTGAGGCAGTCTCCTTGAGCCATCTCACATGTGACAGCTTGCATGCCATCCCCATGAGAAGCCTGTGCCCTCTTCACTTGGCTTTCTGGCAGAGCCCAGTCAGTCCAGACTGTGTAGTCCTTGTCCTCATTCCACCTTGGTTTAGCTGCTGCATATAGGGAACTGACAGCTTATTCTTCAGTGGGAAGGAACAATCCAGCCACCCTGCCCACAATCCAAATACTCATTTTTTTAAAGATGGTTTTAACATCTGCCTTCTCTTTGGGCTGAATAGGTTTCTGATGGCAAATGGGTTGGGGGCTGTTGGGGAGGTAAGTGGGAGGGCTTCACTTGGTGCTAATTCAAAACATTTAAACAATTCATGACAATTCCTAAGATATTTTTATGAACATGCAAACTGGATGAGAAGAATGATTGTTGAACAATTGACTACCCAGTACATGTGAACAGATGAAAACCTCAGATTCCTTGGGGTATGCTTGGATCTAGTGGTATTCACATAGCCACAAAGAGAAATATTGTTAGCATGCAACCAGTTGTTGTATGGGAGAGGGCTGAGATGGAGACAGAGGGGAAAAGATGGAAGAGATGAGGACAGAGAAATACCAAAAACAGAACTGCACAAGATGTTTTATGTAGCTTTAGAGTCTAGGATTACAAACAACCATCAACAAAAATCACTAATTGATGTGCCTCACATGCAGCCACATTAATGTCACCACAACTTCACTTTGCCCAGTGCATGCATTTCACTGTCAACAACTTCTGCCTCTGGATGAAACTCTGGATGGGTCTTGAATTTTTTTCTTTATTTTTTTCCCAACAGTCTTCTTGGCTCCCAACAGCTTTGCCTGGTTAGATTTCCCCTTCTAGCTAAAAAAAAGAAATCAGACTGATCTCTTTTGGCAGCTGTGAAATGGTTGCATATTGTGTATGTTTTCTTGATGAGCTTGCATGAAATGGAATTTGGATTTCTTTTGATGCATACACCACTTTTAGCACAATGTCCTCACAAGATTAGCAAGCATTTCATTTTTATAGAATTTCTATGTGCATGTAATGCCATGTATGCCACTTCTATGGAGCATTATGAATAGCTCAGAAAGCTGAGCAGGGAAACAACTGACTGAGGGATGTTTCTCCAATGAATGTTCGATATGATTTGTGATGGTATGTAGATTGCTAATAGCAAAGCTTCAGTTGATGGCAAAAATTCCCTGAGATGCAGGTTTTAATTCTTCCCACTTCTGAGAGCCAAATTCAGGTGTTGCATACATTTATGTATACAAATGTTCATACATTTATGAAACTGGCTGTGCTGGGTCTGCTCTAAGAGCAGTTTAGCCCTGTGTTCTGTAACAACAGTGCCCAGACGTGTATGCCTGGGAAAAGGGCAAAGGTATACGGTAACTCCTACTTTCTTGCTTGCTCAGCCACCACTCCCTTTTATCTCAGACTCCCTGAGCTCCCAGTTTCTGTGTATTTTAGAGCCCACAATGGGGAGAGAGGGGAGGTGCAGCTTCTGCTGAAAAGCACTGTGGGTGGATGTGACTTCCCCGTCTTGTATGGTTATATGCATGAGCCTGAGACTAGCCTGTGTCTCAGGATAATGCTACTCTTGGGAATAAAATCAATGAATGACAAAGGACATGTTCCGAGACAACAGGGAAAAGACCAAAATGACTATAAAAGGGTAATATTATATGAGATATTTCTTATTATAATAGTATGAGATAAAGTGACTGGCATTCTGCCATCCTCTTGCCCAGTGTTTAATTTTTCCATGAAGATCTTTTTTGAAATTATATTAAAGAGAGTCCAGAGGGGGGGACAGGGGGCAAGGAATTTATTCTCTCTTAAAATTAAAATCTTTCATCAGGTGGAGGTGGGATAATTTAATTGTTTCTCTGGCAGGGCTTCTCAAATTCAAATACAAGAAACTAAGTACTGTAAAAAAATAGCAAGAGTTTTTTTGTTTCAGCTGTTGTGTAGTGTCAGCCTGCCTGCTTGGTGGAATACTTCAGTACTGTTAGGAGCCATTAATGGCTAATGGGAAATCACAGACTCTGGCCTTGTAGGCTGCAGCTAGATCACCAGATGAATTTGGTTTAAAGGTGAGTTGCCAGCAAAAAACCTCCTCCTGTGCCTTCCTTTCCTTTCGTTCCTATTCTGTGTCTTCCCAAGGAGCTGCTGAGCTGACTCTGTGGGCAGAGGAGATTCCTCCAGGATTACCTTTCAGCCTGATCCACGAGCAGCTCCAGCTCATCATGGAGCTGTACTTTGGCAATCCACAAGGCATTGCCATCTCCAGCTTGGTGGATGTCCATAGAGCCAGGAGTCTTCCCAGGCAGACTGACCCAGGGCACAGAGACATATGGTTGGGCTGTGGCTCTGGGGCAGAATGCCAGGGATGTGGCAGCACTCCAGCTGAACCCTAGCTTGAACTCTTGCAACTGGCTTCTTTCAAGCAGAGCTTTCTGGACTCATCATATGGGCATTTCCCACCTCAATTTGGTTATACAGAAGTATTTTTAACCAGCTGATCCTTAAAAGTCTTTAGTTTGGAGTACAGACAAAGAAGAAGTTATTTTTTGAGTAATATGAGGCAACTTTAACTCAAGGAGCTGGTCTTCATTTGATGTTTTTCTAACTAAATTTTATTTAAATATAACCACCTTTAAACCTGCCTCAAGTGATATGTGTATGTGAAATTAAGTGTCAAATGTTGCGGTTTGACACCAATTTGAACCTGCAAACAGGAAAAAGAAGTTTTCAAGAAGAACTCCACTGGAATTACCACTGGTGAACTGAAAAAAACTAGTAAAATAGCTTTAGTTTTGTTTGAAATTTCCCTGTTGCTTGTAAAAATGATACTGGACATATAATACTCAAAAATTAAATCCTGTTTATCTACCAAATAACAGTCTATAAATGCATCTCATTTCCAAAGAAGGGGGATAAAAAAAGCAAGAGGGAAGACATTAATACACTGGACAGGGTTACTGTAAGAATTTTTTCACCTTTTACCCTCAGAGTAAACAAAGGCAATGTTATGGACTTGTAGCTAGTACAAATAGGGTCTTGCTTGTACTGCTGCAGCAGTTTACACTGTACTTAACTGTTTTTTGTGGCTACAGCAGAAAATGTTATATCTCCCTACATAGAAGCTGGAACAGCTCCAGCTATTCAGAGACCAGAAATGGAAGAGCTGTTAACAAAGGATGTTTATATGAAACCCAGTATTATTTCAGCATATTCAGCTCACTGGGCTCTGCCTTCCTCCTCCTCTCCCTCCTCCTTCCGCTTATAACTTCCTTTGCTTGAGTATCTGTTTCTAAAGTTGCTGAGCCTCTGCCCTCACCTAACCCTCCCCTTGTTTTTTCACCTCTCATTTCCTTTGATTTCTTCTGTGACTTTTGGACACCAAAGGTAGTTCTGATAAACATACGGTTTGTTTGCTTGGGGTATTTTGTGTGTGTACAAATGCTGGGGGGGAATGTACAGTGACTTGTTAACTTACATTAAGTGAACTCTAATTTCATAATAGTCTGTTCTCACCCTCAATGCCTCTTTTTCCCTCTACCTTTAAGCAAGCAGCACCTTTTCCCTATTGACAGTGCTTTTCTCTTGGTGTTACTCATAGCAAATATACTTGCTCCTGTGCTTTTGCTTCCCATCTTCCTCCACCCAACAGCTGCTGCCTTCTGCCCCTTTACATCACCAAAAAAAGCCTCATACAGCTCCAGAGAGATGACTCTTTCCATGCTGCAGCCTTCCTGTTTCTTTTCTGAGACTGTTTCTCTGCGTGGGCATGCCCAACCACTTCTTCATGCCCACCAGCTCCAAGTCTGTCCTCTCTGGGAGTGATCATGACTACCATGTCTTTAACCTTGCCTTTCTTCACTCTGCATGATTAACCCAGCTGCAGACCCATAGGGTCTCAGTTCCCTTTTCAGCTCTCTCCAAGGCACTGGGCATGTGGTTTGCAATTTGGGCTGGTCACTAAGACCATTGCCCTTATTTGCCTGAAGCAACTTTTCACAGAAACCCACAGTCAGTTCCTCCTAACAGAGCCACATGTATGCCCAGGAATATGATTTCTGCAGAACAGCCAAGGCACAGCTCAGCCATGTGAGTGATATAACTGCCCTACCACTCACGTGGTAGGAACAGAGATCAGCAGAAAGCTTAAAACACCAGAGGTTCCTGGGTGACACTCAAAATAGTACTCAAAAACTCAAAAAGAAATATCACTCATTTTGACACTCCTGGCAGTTTTAACTGTGTAAACCATTTGCAGGGCTCTAATGACTCAGTGTGAAAACTTGCCTGCACAGCTTGCAGAAGGCAGGGTCAGTGCCAGAATTAGCCCCAAATCGAGCCCACACGACTCTAGGGAGGTGGTCCTGAATGAAAGGGTACCCTGAGCCCTGGCAGCTGTATTCAAACACAGGGTGAAAAGCACCAAGAAGTGACTTCAGTACTAACCTGACCAGCCACTGAAAACAGATGCCTTTTTGTCTGGCTTTTGTTTTCAAATGGCCAATAAGAACAGATCAGCACTGGCACCATTGTCTGTAATAAATGTGTTTTCACCCAGTGGTAGAGTGTGAAGTGTTGTAAACAATTATGGCACTGAGTAAAGGATAATTGATCACAGAAATGTCACAAAGGATACATTTGCCAAAGCATGGTTTAAAGAGCAGGGTCTGCATAATGGAGCTAGTACACTTAAGACAGTGAAAAGGAGGTATCAGAATTCTCTGGGATGAAATACAAAATGAAGTGTCATCAATCCTGTTCACAACTGAGATAAAATGTAATTGAGTTTCAGTTATTTATCTTCTCCAACATTTACCTGAGATCCCGCTTCTCAGTAGAAAGCTCACAGACCCATAATATTAAGTACATTCTTACTCAAACAGTAATGTCGGAGTACTGGAATACTTATAGCAAAAAACTTCTCCAAACCTGCCACACCTAGAGTATACCTTTCTGCACCAGGAACAAAGTCTTTCCAGAGCAGCATTTTTTATTTCTTATTGCCAGTATGATAGAGCTGCAAATGATGAAGATATTCCAAGTACATTTTACTTCCACTTATAATATGGGAACTCTACAGAGGCTGTAATGAAATGACTGCTAGACAGATTACTACAAAATTAATAAACAACACTCTTAAGATCACAGGTTTTCATTGATTTTACTGTTTGTCAAACTCAGCAGAAATCTCTCCTGCCATCAAACTGAGAACTTGTGCACTTCCTATAACAAAGGAAACAATAATCAACAGATGCTGTCAGACCTCTTAAAACCTTCTGCATCATTTTTTGGCACTAGTTTCCAGCAAAATTTCACAAATGACCTATCTCCCTGGGTCTGACTACTGGCTTGTATTCTTTCCCAAATGGATTCTTTGAAAGGAGGTAAAGTGCTCATGGACCAGCAATGCTGAATGAACGATAAAGAGAACTCTCGAAAACCTTACAAGAGCCTCTTTCTCAAGATACAGTGAGAAACTTCAGCCCTAAAAACCAGAGGAGATTTGGGAAACTCTTCATCTAGGGGATGGCTACAATCCACAGCCTAATTCTTCATGTTACTACTGAATAACACTAAGATATCATTTGAAATACTGTCAACCTTTGAAAGCCACCTAAACAGGAAAATATTTTGAATTAATAATTGCCATTAGTGGGTAATCAAGAGTATTCTTAGAAACAATTATTCTATACTTCTAACTTTAAAGTATTCATCTTTGTTGATTTTCATAATAGGTAGCTACGACATGTGAGCAACTAGCGTGTCTCAGTCACTTCTGGAATGGAATACTGGGATACAACCTCTCTTAAGTCCAGGAATGACTCTAACATGAGTTTTTCAGAGCAAAACAAGCCAGAGTGACAGACTAGCGTTCAAAATAGCTCTCAGCCCTGCTCACACCAGTGTTGCCTGGGAACTATGATTTGCAAAATGGTAGGGTTATTGCTAGGAGACCAAAGGACAGACATTCCCAGCACCAGCAAGCCCTAGAGCAATAGCTAATTATTAGCTAATACCTGGGAAAACCCTGGTTTGCTGAAGGGCAAAACATGAAGAGGAGGAAACGGCAAATAAAAATAATCTTTGCTATCTGTGGAAACCCCCCACCTATGAAGGGTATTCACGCAGCAAAGGTGTTGCAGGTAATCCTCCCTTTACTTAAGCTCCCATGCACTGATGTCACAGGCCAGGTTTTTCCCAAGTTTCATTTCAAGCCTTCCTCAGAAAACACCCAGCCATTTCCTAAAGCACTAATCCATCAACCAGAAAGTGGAAAGCAGGGACACCTCAGGAACTGGGACAGAGTATTCCGAGGCAGGCTGTAGTGCTGTTGAATGCTACTGCTGGTTTCAGGCACAGGCCGGGCCGGAGCCTGCGCATGTTACGCGCAGCTGCCGTGTGTGGGCACACTGCAGCATTGACATTCGGGCAGCAGGCTCAGAGCCAGCGTGAAAAGAAACAGCATCACACTCATTTCTTCTTCTTTTCTTCTTCTTTTTTTTTTTTTTTTTTTTTTTTTTAATTAACGTTTGCCAAACTTGGAGAGAAGCCCAGGCTGCAAAAAAATTTGAATGCAAATTTCAAAAGAGCTCAGAAGCTGGAAGTCTTCACATACAAGCTCTTCATTTATGCCTCGTCTTTTTTTATAGGTCACGAAGAGATGACTTAATTGTTCTTACTGTAACTTACAATTAGCAATACAGGGATTTTTTCTTGGTACATTATAGTGCTCAGCAGAGCTATGCTCAGAAAAAAAAAAAGTGGCACTGTTTAGCAGTGGGCAGGTATTTGCTTTACTTTTCTGGAAAGAATTTTCCCTGAAGTTTCCCTCTTTTGGGTGGGGGAAGAGTGGAAGGCCTTCAATGCCATCAGCAGAAAAAAGAATATTTTGAGCAGATCTACGAGTTGTTTGCAACAGCTAGTGGTTTCTCAAACTCATGTGAACTTCTGGTCAACTTTCCTTTATAGCACTCACCAATGCAAGTTCAAATTACTAATTTGTGTCATTACCAAAATACCGAATTCTTGGCATATGATTGAAAACCACTATTAAAGCCTTGTGATTTTACTGTGAAGTCTAACTCCGCAGAAAGCTATTACAACAACTAGACCAAGAAGTAAAAATCCCACCCTTGCTTCCAGCATTTCTTACCAGCAGAGCACACAATATTTAGCAAGTCATGCCATTGTATAGAAGGGAATGAGGAATGGAATATTATATTTATTAAAAACATTAAAAATGCATGTAACATTACTCTGAACCATCCAAAATGCCTTGTAAACAGCACCTCTAACAGCGTACCAAGCACTACAACCAATTTAGTTCTGAGCGGGGCACTTGCATCTGTTACATCCTACCCTAAAGACAGCTCAGGGAAATAAGATATTGAGTAATATTACAAGGTTCAGAGAGATTTCAGAGCTGCAGCAACCCTACAAAGTAGTATGTTACCAGTGTTCCTTTTCTGGACCTTTGGGGAGTATAGGCAGGAGAGTGAGGTGCCTACTACTGATGACCTTTCCTCAGGCACAGCTTTCCCAGATCCTATTCTCATCTCTCTCTGGGGCCACATATGAGATTGAAATACAGCAGTCCTGATGGCAAGGACAAAACTCATGGCTTCTCTGACCAGATTCAGCAAATGAAACTCATTTGTCCCTCTGTGCTACTTCTGGATCTATCTACAGCTAGATTCTATCTGGCTTATAGATGACATGTAACAGTGACACCAGGCCTCCACACCAGTGTATTTCAGAGGAGTGAAAATAGTAAAGGCCCTTGGAAGAGCAGATCTGTAAACAAAAGTTAACTCTTAAGAACAGTCCTCCTGCCCCAAGTATTCTTCAGAAGAAGAGAGACTTTTATAGCACAGCACAGCTTCATGTGTGTCCTGTTAACTTAAGGACACCTTCGTTTTGCTGGTCTTTAGTTCTGACGCTGCATTAGATAATGAGCAATATATGAATCCAGTGATTTAATTTTAATGTGGCTTCTGCTTCCTGCATTGATCCAGCAGTGGAATAATTACAGCAATAATTGCTTTTTTAGAGCAGCCTTTCAGGCTGCTGGTGACAGATCTCATTGGTCTCCTCATGCTTTTAAGCAATGTGGTGTGGCCACTTGCTGGATCAGCAAGACTCCTTTCAAAGTAGGGTCAAATGATTTTACTGCCTAAATGGGTAAATGCCACTCTTTGCCAGGTGACAGTTAAGGACCATGTTTCCCTCTTGGAAAAACAACAGAAATGTCGTGCTTAGATTAATGCAGTTCCAGACAGTGCTGTGAAAAATAATGTAGATTAATTACATATAATTAACATGTTATTTTACAATTTCTTTGGCATAAATGAGGATAACTTCTCTTCTGAAGATTTTTCTACCACATTATAGTTTTTTGGACATGCTTGTCTCAACAGATTAATTTCTAATAGAATAAGAGGCTTTATTCGTAAGAGAAGATTTTTGACTAATTGTATTTGTTAGACCAGCATGAAGGAGGAGCTTTTTTTGGAAAGTATTTACATAAATAGCATTTATACAGCACAATATTTGCAATTCAAAAGCATCTGAGCTGCTTTGCAGGCAATGCAGGAGGGGATTGCTTTATCTTAAGTCGAAGTAAACCCACTGTTAAAGTAAATATGCAACAGCAACACCACCTAACAAAGGGAACATGAATAATAACTATTCTAATTTAAGATGAATGTGGGAGGACATAGGTAGGCAGCAAAAGAAGATGGAAACTGACTTCCAGTGTGATTCATAGAGATTTTCAGCAGTTGCTTGCACAGGTAAAATATAATAGTTGACATTTACATACAGCTTTTCACTTAATAAAAGCTGATGGGTTTAGGGCTTTTTTTTAATGGTAAATGAAATACTGAAACACAAAGTTAAGAAATTGGATTATAGTACTGACTGTGTGAAGTGTCTTGGCTTCCAGACAGAGCTGAGCCACTGATTCTGCAAAATACTGCTTACCTTTAAGTGAAACTGTAAAATGAATGAAAATGCCTACAGAAGTTAGGGGAGGATTTTAATGTCACTGGAATTGTACCAATATGGTATAGGGCTTATGAACAATGGTAAGCAAGAGGATGTATTTGTACTTTAATTAGTACTTTGTTCCCCACTCCTTCATTACCAGTAAATGACTAGAATCACTCCCTACCTACATATTTACAGAGACAAAGGGAACTCTCCCTCTTCCAAACCCTTCCTCCTACATTCTTCTTATCATTCCATAGCACACAATTAGATTTGGCAACATTCTTCCTTAAAAGAGATCAAAATTAGCTGTTCTGACACAAGAACAGAAAACAAGAATAATCAAACATGTCCATGGAGCTCTACTACATAATGCAACTGAAAGCATTTGGCCCAATGCTAATAAAAGTGACTTCGAAACAGCGATGACACATGGAAAGAAAATGGAAAGCCAACAGTAATTTCCAAACAATACTGCCCATAGTCTCTCATCTTACATAGCTTTTGTTATCATTGCTTCTGTTAGTGGCAATGTGAAAATAAAAATATATAAAAAAATAATTACAGACTGTCAGTATCATTCTCTAGACTTTCACACTACATGATATTATCCAACGAAGTAGAGACACATTCATCAGTAAGATTTTTTTAGTGTATTTGGGAGGGAGCTGCAGAAAATAGGAGTTGGACTCGATGATCTTTTGAGGTCCCTTCCAACCCCCAACATTCTGTGATTCTGTGAAATCTTTGCAGCACAAAACTGAACACGATGCCATACTGACTTCAAAGTATGCATATTACTTCTTAAAAAGTGCATTACAAGCATGTTGTTAAAAACAAACAAGAAAAAAGAACACTCCCCCAGCAAAAAGGAAACCTCCAAACTATCAAAAAAGTAAATGGTAGAAAACTGTATTTTGGGCAGACCGAGTCAGTTCCAAAGGATTTTAATAGGAACCTATTGTGGCTTCTGGAATCATTGTTGCGTGCATATCTCTAGTCATATTGGATTTCTCTTTCAGCTTTGACTGGAGTAATGTGTGTTCCATTACACCAATCTGTATGTCCATCTCAGTGGTTTCTTGCTTCAGTTTTGTTAAGGCCTGTTTAATCTTCACTAGAGGAGCTGTTAAAAAAAAAGATAAACAGAGCAATTCTATCAGCTACTTAACACAAAAGCATTATTTTCTGTAATTCACTCCTTAAAATTGGAGAGTTGAATGAACAATGGGGTGTTGTACTCTAAAGACATGGTTGTACTGATATCATTTTTAATATGCAAAACACTTCAGAGATTAAAATAGGCAATGACAATTTTGCTGTCTTCTTGACATCTAGAATGTCAAGAACGTTGATGTTGATGTGCATCAACATTAAGCTAGGTTTGTCAGTGATGTGTTTTGCTCAGCTGAAAGCCTCCTCCCAATATCTGACTTGGGGTTTGGAAGAGAAGTGAAGACACCTTCAGCAGGAGGTCATCTTACTTGTGAAAAGCTACTAAAATGTTTTGTGCTCCAGTCTTTGTTTCCAATTCCTCACTTCCTACTAATATTACCCTAGGGATACTGCTGCTGCATCATATTGCTCTTTGTAATTCTGGGCTCTAGATTTTATGCTGACCCTTGGCCAGGCAATAATACAGAAAAAGGGTTGTGAGACAGGTGAGCAGCTCCTTCACAGTGAAGCAAGGGTACACAAAACTTCCTTAAATAGTGAAGCTTACAACTACTTAAGTAAATTAGCTGTAATGGTTACAGTTAAATATGGATACAGCTTGCATATTTAGCCCTACTGTAACATGCATAAATTTATTTCTATTTCACATTCCTTATGCATTTGCAACAGAATGCATTTATCAGGAAAAAAACCTCAAACAACTAAATCCCAAGCCTGAAACTTCTTAATTCAAATAGGTATTTGGTTTTAAATGCTAAAAAAGTCCAAACATCAAAACACCAAAATTAATTTTCTCACTGGCTCCAGCCAGCCCTTGTCAGAGAATCTAACAGCTACTCCCATTAACTATTTCAGAATAAAAGGGCTTATAAACATGTAAAGTGTGAATTTCTTCCAGTGAGCTGATACCTACACAAAGCAAAGACAAAACCCAAGTAATTTACCAAAGTGGGAAATCCTGGAACCTCTTTCTTCTGCAGACCAACATAACCCTTTTCAAAGAGGTTTTGACTCCTGATTTTCTTAGACATCTTTTAAGTTTCTAGTATTTATAGATATTTTAGACCAGCCACTCATTCTGGCCTTGTTTTTTATCAATAAAGGACAAATTATGTGTCTGTCACTGACAAAAAAGGTGTTAGGTTTGAGGCAAAAACATACTTACCACCATCAGTCATACTGCTTCCTTTCTCTTCCGTTTCTTGCTTTACTCTCTCCAACAATTCTGTAATCTTAAAATAGATAACTTTTTCTTAATGAAACCAGATTACTGTAAATTTTTTAAAAGAAAACAAACAAATTATTTGCTGAATAACTGCATTAGTTTTTAAAAAAATGAACGAATCTGTCTTAATTGTACAGGGAGGAACAATTTTTTTCAACCATTAAGAAAATTTTTAGTTTAACTTTAACTAAATTAATGTTGTAAATAATACAGCAAAAAAAAATAACTAGCCAAAACAAAACAAAAGCTAGCCAAACAACATGATGTAACTGAGAATCTGTGCATCCCAAACCAATAAAAACAACAGTGTGTTACAGTATGATGCTGAATGGAAGATGGGAACCAATACCCCTGCACACCTCAAGTCACAGAGTGACCATGCCAGCCGCTCCTCTGTAAGTGTCAGGACTTGAGCAGGTGACACTAGAAACCTGAGAAACACAACTGCAGCAAATGAAGCTGCATCAGTCAAGCCTGCTGGCACTGGCACGGGCATGAGTATGTAAAAAAGATATGAAGAATCAAAGTGCATTTCAGCACTGTCTATTGAGTAGTTTGCCTTCGCAGGCAGTGAAGGAAAAGCAAATACATGGTTCTAAAGGTACAGCCTAGGTAATAATTTGGTACTTTTGCCTCTAATATACAAATGGCCCTTCATTAAATCTGCAATAAGACTCTTCAGTGACACAAAAGGAACTGTGTTGTTGCATGCCTCCAGTGGTACTGGTATCCCTAAGTGGGCTGAGATTTGACTGCATGCTTGAAAGCACATCCAAAGTGTTTAGTTGATTACAGATATGCACCACTGCATCTACATAGTGCCAACGAGTAACATATTCATCACTACTAATCAGTCAGTAACTTCCAAAGCACAAACTCATTGTAAATCTTAAGTCATGGCAAAGCACTCTCTTTTTCAAACTTACTTCCTTGAGAGTGAAAGAGAAAGAAGATCTAATGCTGCAGAATCCATACACTCAGAAATCTGCTAGAAAACTCTAAAACTGCTGTATTATCTAATGGAGTTGGAGTAGAGAATCACTGTAGGTCTTTCCAACTGAACTATTCTGCTCTGCTCTGCTCTACTCTACAACATCTCAAGTTTGTTTTATTATCTCACATTCTTAAAGTGTGATCTATCTTATGTGAAAATTTCAGAAACTTTATTGTGTAATAAATAAGTGGTTTTTTCAAGCCCAAACAGTGCCATTAAAAATATTTTCTGTATTGGATAACAGGTTGAAATATTTGGAAATCAGGCAGTAATTCTGAATGAATTACTGTCATGAAACACTCAACATGTTAAGGCAGTTTGGAGACTGAGGATTTTTCTTTAAAATTGTCAGAGGACTGATTTAAAGAAACAAAAAACCAACAAACAACACACACGACAGAAAAAGTTTCACATATTTGTGGTGGTTCAGACCTCCTCCCTCATCAGGCTTCACTGTGATGTCAACATCAGCCAACATTATTCATGATTTAGTTAAAAGAGCAGTGGGCCCAACATTGTTCTTGTTTCAATTGTGAGTGCAGTGGGCTGAGACAACCTGGCACTTCTGGATCCTGCCTACTGGAGCAGTGAGATGAAATAGTTGTGTACTTTCTTGTTGGGATAATTAAGCACTCCCTAACCACCCCAGGAACTCTTGTCTGGCAAAAGTACCTGAGACCCCTCTAGCTCAGATCGTAAGTCCACTCTGAGAGTTCCCAAAGATGACTCAAATTGTGGCCACAATGGAAAAATACTGACCAAAGTCAATCATCCTATGACCCTATAAATACTGATCCTGAAATAAGGCCCTTTGGAGCTCTCTCTTTGGAGCTGGAATGCAAGAGAGTGCCACTCCATGCTTCAAAATGTTGGTCTATTGGAAGTAAAAGAGTGAGCGCTTCACTACTTCTAGTTTTGTGGAAAAAAGATCTCATTTTAGTGGGTAATTTACAACAATTCAGTCTCATGTAGATCAACCGGGAGAGTATTTCACTAAAATTTTTCATGCTGTTCAGAGATAAATTGGTACCAAAATTTATTAATATCTTAACAGAGGCTAACCTCTGTATCTGTGTGTATGTAAGCAATTTACTTTAGAAACTTTGTTAAATCTTTTACTGAATCACTGTGTTTGATTATAATAAATTGTTGATTATTGATTACTTAAAAGTCACTATTAATTAAGTATTGCCAGCAAATCATATGAACTATTTTGTGATTTGTTATAATAGTAACAATCAACCTCAATTTGCTGATATTTCAAATCGCACCAGACCCATAATTATGCATTAAAGCACTACACTGAAATCCGGGCACCCAAGCCCTTTAAACTGACCAAGTCTGGGACTAGGAGTGGATTCAGACACAGACTGCTCACTGAGGAGTTTAGAAAGCAGGAGGGTCCACCCTGAATCTCATGACTCAATGGGAGGGCCTTCCTTTTAATTTTCCCTGATTTTTCCCTGTGAAAATCACTCCAACCCTTTCCTGACCCAGCCTCCCCTATCCCTGTATAAATAATTTCCCCTCAACCTGTGTAAGGCACTCCCATCCAATTCCCTACGTGTCCTTTCCATACAGTAAATAACACAGTGAACCTTGCCATCTAATTCTGTTAATTCACCCTTTTATGAATTTATATTAAAATCACCTTTTCATCTCCGTTGGTGATTTTTAAGTGATCTCAAGACCTTCTGCTCCTGTCTGCAACAGTATTTAGATAATTTGACTGTTATGGAAAAGTTACTGTTTAGTCAAATACTGCTTTTAAATGCTTGGAGGATGAAAATTTCAAATTGTTAATTTTAACTAAAAATAAAGAGTCATGCTTTTCTTCTTACAAAGAATTTATGGACATGACTTGATTAACCCTCAATAATTCTAGGACACAAGTTATAAAATATAGGACATTTACCCTCTTTTACAAACTGGTAAAATTAGAAGCTAGCAATAATTGGCCCAAATTCACAAGTTAAAATCAATGGAAGCCTGGGTTTAAAATTTAGGGACTGGATTGATTGACTCCAATAAACAAACTGATTAATCTTAACCATGAGAACCAATCTGAAAGAACCATAAAGCTGCAAACACTAAACGCCAACTCTCTTAAGATGGTTTTAAAATAAGCAAAAGAAAATATTCAAAGATGTGTTTTACCTCAGAAAGTGCTCTTATCCTTTCAGTTACTCCTCCACTTCCCTCTTCGTACTTCCCTTTAGCCTGGAAAGAAACATATTTTTTGCTGTAATGACAAAGCTAAAGAGCAGATCAGAGAGAACACCAAAACTTGCTCTCACACATCCCGCTTCCAGAAACTCTTCCACCAAGTCCCAAGGAAGTTTAGAGTGCTACACGTATGGGAACAGGCTGGAAACATCAGCCCTGTAATGACTATCATTCACAAATTTAAAGCCACTAAAAAAATTGCAATTGTGTTAATATATCCACAATGAAGAAGTATGTTTTCTAACCATTTGCATGAGGAAATAAACATAAGGAAAATTAGCCAGAAGACAGACAGAATTTAATCCCTAAACCCAGAATACTACTTAATCAGTAGTGAATTACTGTCTTGGAGTTTCTTGAAGTAACATAGAAAGAAATCAGAGGCTGAATCCTGTTAGCCTTAATGCCATGCCCACAAACAGGAGGGTGAGCCAAATGGCAGCTTACACAGACCTCCTAATAGGGGACCAAAAAGCTTCTCAGGCAGCACTCCGTTGGCATAAAAAACTGAGTCAAAGAAGTAATGAGTGCTTTGTGCATGTTAGCACAAGTAATCAAGCTAAGACATGAGTGCTGGACTCAGACTGCAGTTTTTCCACTCATCACAGATGCGTGAACTTCACAGGGAAAGCAGAAGGAGCAATAATTTACTAACTGCTCAGGATCAACAACAGATTTACAAAATACTCAGGCAAAATCATTCACTTTTCCATGTGCAATAGCTGAATTTAAAAATTTATCACTTTAGCTTATAAATTATATAATTTGAAAGCCAGTCAACACTTTGCTTGCTTTATATCCAACAGCAGAATGCACAGATAACTCCTCCAAGTGTTCCTCACAGTTAATACTAGAGCAGGCAACAACAAAAGATCATTACCTCACTCAGCAAGGCTTGAGCAGAACGGTACTCTTGAACCAAGTGCTCCAGCTGATTGTTGATGTACTTTTCCCTGCTATTGATCTTTTCCAATGTTCTGCTGATTTCATTATGGAGTTTGTCAAGGTAACCCTAGAAAATCATATTCTGTGGGTTGACACTCTATAGATAGTATGCAAGGACTATTAAAATGGTGCTGTAATTAAGAGAGGATATGGAAGCCTACAAGTGAGAGACAAAAATAGTACAGAAATGCCATGCTTAGCCAATTAAAAGAAATTTATATTTGTCCACCTCCAAAACACAGATTTCAAGATTTACTGCTTTCATCATTCTACCCTCTCTCAATTAATTACAAATGTCAATGTCAGTAAGTTACCCTAACAACAGTATTCAATGGTATTTTGGGTTCTTTTATCAACACTTATTTTCAGTATTGGTATTATTCTATTTTGCCCACTGTAGCCAGGATGTACTTATGGTAATGCATCCACTAATGAACGCTAATATGCCTGTTAATTCTCACATATGCAGCTCTTTCCCACAAGATATTTTGCCAGTCCCACTGTCCCTAGTCATCATTATCATGTTTCCCTTTTTAGTTTTACAGTATGAGAACAAATAAAATCAAGAATAAAAAGAAATCTGATTATTAGCCTATATCAAATAAAAGAGAAAATAACAACACTGACAAATCAATTAAACATTCTTCATATACAAGGCATACCCTGGTTTCTTTTAAAGAAGATTCAATTCCGTCCTTATGCTGATGCATTTGATCTACATGAACCCTCCAATCCTAAAAAAGATGCCACAAGGTAAAATATAGTTAAGTACAACTTTATTTTTCTCTGGTTACTAAACAAAGGCTGATATGCAAGTTAGAGTCAGGTCACTTTTATACTACTACCATGTATCATTCTGCCACTGCTGTGTTCATATTCAGAGGCACTTGCTCAATGTGACAAAATTTATAAATCTCCTAAATGTCACAGATGACACTTGGATCCATAAACTGAGACTGACATTCTCACTGATACCATAGTAGCTATGCTTTTTAGATTTTGCTGATAGTCTGGAATGGGTGGGTGTTGGGTATTTGAAGCACTCATTTTCTCTAACAACAAGCTGAGCTAATGCAGCTATCAGATCTAAGCTTTCTACTTGACCTTTCTTATTATCAGAAGTATGGAAAGAAACAAAGGAGGCAGAGATGCCTAAACTTGGTTGTGATAGCAGGACTAAATCAGAAGGGGCAAAATTATTTGCTGCTTCTAGGTTGCAGAAAACATACATGGACTCAGAGATGGTGGATGAGAACAAGTGCTGCTTTAACTTGATAGGTAGTTAGAAATCAATTCCAGTTCCCAAGCTTTATCACAAGTTTTTCTATGTCAGTGAAAACTTTTAACATCTCTCAGACACAAAGCACAGCTGCAGACAGACTGTGAGTTCAAAATGAAGCACAGTAGCAGCACTGCAGGATTATTGCTATTTCAGTATTGTGTTTCAGAACACGCTAAGAAATACTTCTAATACTTCTAGGCTTTTGGCACTGTATTGGTCTACATGCTGGTTTTTCTTTTTTTTTTTTTTTTTAAAAAAAAGGTGAAGTTGTTAAAACTTGAAACCAAGCCTTAGGAGACTGTCTTGTAAAACAGGTACTGTAAGGATATATGGAAGTGTTTACTTCTGTAAGATTATCTGATCAAGGACCTTCTCCAAAAGGATACTAGGCAAAACAGAGGCACAAAGCTGACTGAGAAACAGTAATGGAGACGGTAACAAGAAACGAACTTGTTCAGTTACAGTAATGGATAGGGGCATGTGGAGTGTGAGAATGTTCGTATCAGTACAATTATCTGATCGAGGACCTTGTCAAAATAAGATGATAAGGAAAAGGGAGAGAGAGAAAAAATAAAACCTATGGAGACATAGACCTGTCAGATAAACACTAAGGGAAACAAGGGCAAGAATCAAAGCTGAACAGGCACACTATTTCATGTTCTAACAAGAAACTACAAGCATCATTTCAGAGAAGGCGAACCTGGCCCTTGCAAGTTATAAGAATGCAAAATCTGTAGGTTCTGGATAGTCAGGCCAAGGCTTGGTGCAGCTATGCAAACTGATGAAGCAACATGCAGGGGAAGGAGACTACGGAGGAAAAAAGTGGGGAATAGAGAGGGGTGTAAATGGGTTTGGTCATACGTAAACTGTTGACAGTCAGTTCACCTATCTGGCTGAGCTCTGTGCCTGATCACTGCAGCCTGTCCCAGCTACTTACTATTTTTTAACCATCTTTCTGTGCAATCTCACTATTCTATGTGTGAATGAGTGCTACAAGGACTAAATGCTAGATGCTAGTGAGGGGGAGTATGGGGCCAGCAACCGGAATCAGAGCAGGGCTGTAGGTGTCCCAGTCCTGTGGTGTCTGCAGCTGGAGATAGTGGGGGTATCCATGCAAGCCCCAGGAGCAGGCAAGGGTGGCAGCCACCAAGGCAGGACCAACATGTATCCCAAAGGCAAGCTACTGGGAAGGACTAGTGTGAGTAAAGCATGTGAGGGGCTCAGTGCCAGCAGCTCGAGTGGGATTGGGGGTCACAAGTCCCTGTTGCTGCGTGACAGCTGCTGGGGTAGGGACAGGCAAGTGCTTGCATCTTCTCTAAACCTGGTCTGCATGCGTAAAATTCAACAGCAGACATAAAACTGAACTATCCTACAACTAGTAGGCATTAGATCCAGATCCAGGAATGAGGCAAGAAGAGGGTATATACTGGTATTCAGGGGGATCCATAGATGTAGAATGCCTTTAAGATAAGCATCTGAGTGTATGCATCTATTTGCTAGCAAGGAAGATGAGCTGGCAAGTAGAAGAGCAGTGAAACAGTTAAGAGGGTCCAGGATCCCAGGTAGGGGTATCAGACAGAATGGCCATGCCAATAGTTGAGGGATCCATGAATGTGCATGTGCTTGTGCATCTAGAGAGAAGGGAGTGTATGTTTTAACTACTGAACTTGAATCTTAATTAGCTCAAGATGAAGATGGGGGCCTGGCTGTCTATACTCATTTTATGGCAGTCCTAAAATGCTGTTGAAGACAGGGCCTTCTTTATGGCAGTTTGTGGAGCTTCCCATGTCAAGGTCCTTCGTGTGTCTGTGTCATGCTTAACTTTGTTACTGGTTGAGCCTGCAAAAGGAAAGAAGCAGCAGCTCTATCCATCTGTTTGGGATGGGAACCAGGAAGTCCCCAGGATCCCAAGGCTCAGCTGCAACATCTGAGCAAGAGTAATTCCTGACCCCAGAGCTCCTGAAGGATACAGCCACTTATAATGTAGAGGTACAAACCAAATCCTGGCTTAGAAGAGCTGCACAATTAAGCATCTGCCATCCTTCAATCAAAGAGAGTTCCACTGATGTGAAGTGAAGCTTCATGTCCCAGCATAGGACATGCACATTACTACCAGAGGACTGGTACTTCTGCCTCCCTATTTCAGAAGAGCACACCCTAGCATCTCCAACAGCTGTTCAGCTCCTGAGGTTCAACCACTGCCTACAATTGTGCTGCTGATCACTGTTCTCTTCCTGAACAAAACAAGGGCTAGTAGAGAAAACATGCTTATGTTGGGGTTTAATTCTACAGCAAACTCAAGATCTTTTGTTGGTCTGGTGGCAATTCATAATTTGCCAGAATGATGTTTAAATGGAATCAACAAACACATGCCCTCCCTGTCACCTCTCCTCCCCTGCCTCACCCCACTGCCCAAGACTTTACAAATAAGTTCTAATTTCTAATTTCATTAAACCATTTAACCCTCTCCTCATACTAAATTTGCATGCAGTTTCAAAAACAGGATATAATGTTCTTTTGTAGAATTTAAAAGAAGAAATACTTACCTCCAGTTATTTCTGAAAGCATGAAAGCACAGAAGCTAGAAAAAGAAGGATTCTGTTTCCACATTCATCTTGTCATATTCCTTATGCATTAAACTGCAAGCTAGTAAACCTCAGCTCCTACAGTGGCTTTAATTTTCCATGAATGTCTCTAATAAACTTTAATTTCTTACTGCAACAATCAACCATCATGTTCTCTGTAACAGATGGGCTCGGCAAAGACCACAGAAAGGTGGCTCAAACAAGGCAATTCTTCACATAGAAGAAAGAAGTATAGTGTAAGAGAGGCAAGCAATCTAGCAGGCAGTTGAGAGCACAGCCTATTTTTGGCAAGACAATTATCTTTCATTCAGTTCTGTATCACTGCTGCAGATTGTTCCTACCCCCCAACTTGCTAGGCCACTACAAATCAGCAGTTTCAATTCTGTACTGATCTGTGTGTGCTATATAAGCTCCTAGAAAGAATGCTTATGGCAATGCCAGTATAGGTCCTGGGTTTGGGCCTGCCAAAGACAGAAGTCTACTTCTAAGCTGCTCATTCTAGACTCCTTGAAACAGGTTATGAAGAGAAACAGGATAGCACTGAAGAGCCCATTATTAAGAATTCTTGGCATGACAAAATTAAAAAACTTGTCAATAGAAGGTAAACAACACAGACTGAATGCACTTTAATCACCATTATCACACATAAATCACCATACAAATCTATTCTCACATACCTTATTGTCAGTTCTCACTGTAACTTTCAGCTGTGGCAGCACACGTTCTACTTCAAGATTCCACTCTGCTGCATCTGTTGTGGACTGTAAAATCTCTTCGTGCTTTGCAGTTTCACTCATGTCCTGTGTGAAAATCAAAGTTTATATACAAAATATCATCATTAGGTAGAGTGACAGATGTTAGAAATCATGTTACAGTGGTTCACATTGTTCATATTCAGAAAAATATTTCTATCCAGAATGATTTAGAGTACTGATACAAGAGATTTCTTGAATTACTTTGAATTCATAAAGATTAGCATTAAAATAAATATATCTTCTAATGATACTTAAAATTGAAAACTATCAAATGCATGTAGTAAGAAATTATACTTATTACAGAAACAGTGGGAGGTCAGATTAAAATATATTCAAGAAATTAATGCCATTTTTCCTTAAAAGTGTCTGCAAAAATATCTTGCAGATGCTTCCAGCAACCTTGCAATGGCATCAATTCAGAAACTGGCTGCACATTTTCCTTTTAAAATAAGCTGATTCATTTCAGTTGGAATATTTTTTCAAGTCTAGATTATTCAAGTATTTTCAGACTTAAAGCAAACAGAAATAAATTGCTGCTATAGAGGTAAAAATTTCTCAAGAGAGGACTGATGGATAATAACCTACCGGTCTGTACGTTTGTGCCTTTAGAACATCCAGGTCAATAAAATTTTCTTCATTGTCTGACTCTTCTTCCTTAGGGAAAATTGCAAAGTAAGACTTCAGTAAGTATTGCACAATCTTTAATACTCCAAGACAAGGAGTGTTAAATTCTGTATTTCCAAATGAATAAAACATGGAGAGTTATGATAATGGAGGTTATATTTACTTAAAATGGTATGAGAAGACACAATATCTGAAACAAGCTGAAATATAAAAGCTACCCCACATTTACCTTGGGGTGCAACAGTATTTAAAAAGTAAGCCAACTCACCAAAACAAACCACAAAACCTAAGCTCTCTCACATCAAATGAATTATGAAGTTTTATGGTACCTGTAATTTCCTATGCGTTTCCTAAAGCTTTGTATTAAAAATAAAAATGAAACAAAGCAAAACCTAAGCCACAACCAGACCTAAACACAGTTTTAGATGTTGCTTGTATTACACATTTTGAGTTGCAGAATGATGTCCCATTATGAGCGTGCAGAAGAATACAATTCAAATTGATGCTATTGATTTGTTTGCTTGTCCATGACATTGCACACTGGCCTGATGGTTTTATAGAATTCTCCAGTCTCAAAACTGTATTCCTCAGTGACCATGAACAGCACAGATCCCATCACTGCATAAGTCAAAGATGCTTTTTCTGTGCATGAACTACCCTCTGTTTATAATGAATTTCACTTGCCATTTTATTAGACAAGCACTTCACCCTTATACACCTTGTCCTTCTGTAACTCCTCTGTTAGTCACCTTTTCTACCAAAGTAAAACTTTATCATCCATCTTCTTTATGAGAATATAATATATCATTCAAACCTTTAAAGCTGCAAGAACACAGGTTCTAGTGTTGAACCCTTCAAGACTCAATTCGTGCAAACCTGGGACTTACTTCTCTACCTTACCTAGTTTTTAAATAACAGGAACGACTTTATTTTCTTCTGGCATGTTTGGCCTTTAGTTCCCTGAATACTTGCAAGAAAATAATGGTTTCTCAACTAGCAGGGTCTTTTGCTAAACAGATAGTGTATATTTGTGTAGCACCTAGTAGAAGGTATTACAATGTTACCATAACAACAAGACTAGTTGTCAGGATTGAGAAATAAAACTGTAGATTTTCTTACATCTTTCAGCTGTTATATTGTGGATTATTTTGGCATATAAATTGGGACTATAATCAGAACCATATGATAACATTACAGACAATCTATTTCCAACTTTTATGAACTTTAATTTTCCTCAAGCACTTGAAAAATGTTGATGAAAAGATGGGATAGTTGTGGCATTTTCTGTACAGTACTGTTGGGCCTTAACACACCAGAAAATTCTTTTCTCCTCAAGTAATTTACTGACACAGCAAGTGACCACTTCCAGACTCACAGCTTTCAATATTTTGGTTTTGACCTACATTTATTTTGTACAGAGTCAACAGCTTTTGGAGAAACTGGATGTGAAACTAACTTTTTGCAGCTTTCACTTTGTCTTCCGCTAACTTTCCTCTACAGAAAAAAACTTAAATCATCAGTAAAAAAATAAATCTCACTTCAAGGAGACTGGCAGAAGCCTGCAAATATGACAGTGTTTCATCACGCTGTACAACGAGTTTACAGTGAGACTTCAGCTCTCATAAAAATAATCTTCTGAGAAAGTCAATCAGCAAGCCAGAACTTCTGTTCAACATCCATCCATAAGCCTCAAAAGCATATCTGAACTTATAAGTGTATTTCATAGGCTGCTTTATAGACATGGCAACTTCACTATACTTATTAAAGAGTTAAAACCCAGGAATAAAACACCTGATCCTCAAACTTTGCCATCTTGTTGGTAAAAGGTATTTCAAAGCACACAGAAACACTTATTCTACAGTCAGAATGGATGATAGGACATTACCATTCTATTCATGGAATACATAGCAATGAGCTGCCATGACCTTTGTCCACATAAAAAGTCTGCAAGCTTTATTTAGGTCATTGTTGGTCTTTTAAGCAAATGCTTTCTTTCCAGTTGTTCCCAAATCTTCAGACCAGCGAAGTACCAAAGTTACTGTTTCTTATTTGCAGTGAAATCTGAGTTAGAGCAGTGAGTCTTTTATTAAATAAGCACTGGACAAATTTTAACCAAATATTAACCAATTCTGTAGACAGGGATTGAAGTTTTGTTTAACATCAACAGCTTGCATTAGCAGAAAACCAATTCTGAATTTATGTAATTTTAATGTATGATTAGATTCTACTTCAGATTAACTATAAATGCACATAAGAACACATGCTCTGTACCAAAGAATTAATGACCTTATCTGAAAGGAAATAAACTCTACAGAGAAGCTGATGATACAGGAATGGAGACATAGGGGAAAAGGGCAATTGAACAGGTAATAGAAAAGACTTAAACAAAGCCAAGCAAAATGAGCAGCGAGTAAAAACTTCCTTATAGTTTACTAATATAATCAAAAACAGTCAGGCAAACTCACCGCAACATCCTCTTCAACTTTATTAAGTGTTAATTCTGCATCATCTTCTGTTATTTCTTCTTCTTCCAGATCTTCTGCTGGATATACTGGCCTGAAATTAGTTCAAAGAACGGCAGAGCTTTTAAACACACTAATTTGGAAATGCCTCTGTGAATTGCTCCTAAGCTAGCAAAACATTTAATGAGATGCATGGATGATGCAGAATATGACTAGACAATGATTAGGATCTCATATACTTAAAGAAATAAAATTAACACTCAGCCTTAAATGCTTTTGTTTATTTTGGACTGTCTTAAAAGTAAGGATGAGCTACTACTCCAGGCAGTACAGTATGTTCAGACTAAAAAGACATCTGGGGAGTAAATTTTGATTTGTTTTCTCCTTTAGGCTAATTTCTTAAAATTCAAGAGCAAGCCACCACAGACTTATTTTCAGCCTACAGCAGAATTTGTGTACTAAACTGAAGTAACAGTAAAACACTTCAAAAGTAGAAATTACTTCACCATATTCATTTCAAAACCTATCAGAGGAATGAAATAAAGAACACTTTTAAAGAAATTTTCATATACTTGAAATTATCTGTCATCTAATTTTGCCTACAATTTCCCTCAGATTAATATCCTCCCTTACTGCACACTGCTTCTAATATGGTCACATCCTATGCCTGTCTCTGACTGAACAGGTCAAGAATTTAGCTATTGACTGATAGGACCTAAAAGGACATCAAATTTTTTCAACTCACCTAGCAGATCAGCAAGCAGTTATGCATAGGAAAATTACTGAAAAAAGGTAATGTCTCGGACATTTATTGATTAGCTAAGTCTATTAATGGCTCAACCTCATCCTTGCTGGTAAAAGACTAAATTGTGTGAAACTGCATTAGGAATTAGCCCCACTGCATCAAGCCTGGTTGAATTTTGCATCTCATGAAACATCAAGTAAAGCATTTTTAGTCATTACTGGGTTTTGTAGCACATTTGTTTGCTGGAAAACAATGCATAAGGGAGGATGCCTAAAGGGGTACTCTACCTTTTCCAGCTAAGGCCAGTGTATTTCAGGGCTTCTTCAGCTAAACAATCAAGAACATAGCACACCTGCTCTCCGTTACCAGCCTTTAATTTTGAGGGAGGAAAATCCACAGGCCTTCCCTAAAATAGAGAGAGATGTTGTTTACTAATGGCTACCCATCAATCTGAATTTCCTCTCATAGAGGTAACAAGAGTTTTTACACTAGAACTGAAGTGTCTACTATGTATGAAGATTTTCTTCCACCATGTTAGGCAACAGAAGGGAAAAAAGAACAACCAAAGGACCAGATACAGTGTAGAAAGGTCAAAGCACCTGGTAAGAAGATACCTATAGGGAGCAGAAGAGTCAGAAGCCACAAAGGAGCTAGACGGCCAAGCAAACAAGTGACACGCTGGTAAGGTTAAAAAGAGCTACAAAGAAATTCAGAAACTAAGACATAACCACCAGCTTTTCAAGATCTTATTTATAATTTTTAAAATTTTTATTTACTACTGTCCTGCAGAATAAACGTTTGTTTGTTACGGTTTAACTCCTTCAGAGAGCAGTGTTCTTAACACCATTCACAGCTGCACCACAGTATACTCTCCCATAAAAACATACTTCCCCTACATTGATGGACTCTCCTGACCTTCAGGGTTTGGCTTTTTTGATATTGAAAAAAATCCCAGAAGTTACTGGCAGTTTATGCAACCTCTTTAACAAAACAAACAAACAAACAAAAAAACCAAAACCAAACAAACAAAAAAACCCAAACCAAACCAAAAAAAAAAAAAAAAAAAAAAAAAAAGAAAATGTGAACACAATTTTAAACCTTTCCCTTCATTATACCATTTGGCAGATCACAAACACTGTGTAAACTTTCCAGATAAAATCTTTGTAAATTACATGACTCTAAATGAGCAACATATGTGACAGTGCAACAAGTAAGCCAAATCTAATCCATAGTACAGTCTGTGGAACAAAGCTAGCTGAAGTCACATATAACATTGTAACACCACATTTGTAGTGCCAAAATATTAGCAAGTGGGTACAGACCATGTAAGCTTCCAATTAAGTAACCAACATAGTACAGATGGATAGATTGGAAAAGTCTGCTTGGCCCTTGGGAACATGATCAGAGAGGAGAGGAAGCCTGCCATTACTGTTATTTCTGAAGCACGTTCAGCACTTACAAATGATCGCAGCTCTGAGAGTACATTTGAGATGACTGCATTGGGGTCATCACATTCTTGTGGCTGTTCGAAGGGATGTCCAGCTTTAGTGATCAGCCAAGCAGCAAGTGTGCAAAACATAAAGAACTGCTCACCAGGATTAGTGGGCAGTGCAAAATAGTGCCTGTCCAGAAAAAGGGGGGAAAAACAGTAAGTATTTTTACCTCCTGGAGCTCCTACAGCATTATAAGCCAGCACAGACTGTCACTGACTTTCTCAAAGAGTGATCCATCTGAACTAAATTCAGGATGTCTAGTTCTGCACATAACCACAGTAAACTAAGTTTTCTGCATGCAGCTCATTTGCATGGATCATGGTTCCTGATTTGAGTAAGCAGGAAACGGTCTATTAATCAACATTAGATGTCCAAGGAATCAAAAGAAAATGTGGTACTCCTCTCCCCTCTGAACAGCATTACACAGCTGCACTTAAACACCACCAAACATGAACCCAAGGCACTCCTCTTATTTACCTGAGCAGTCTCAAGTCATGAAGAGCTCAATTCTGTTTCTATTTAGTTTTAGGGATGCAGAATTCATCCCATCACTTCATAAAATATGAACACTGACTAATTAAGAGCTAATACAATGGATTAGTTCAAATGTCCCTTGCATAGCACAAATACTTAAAAGCTCAAAAGAATCAGAAGTCAAAAGATCTACAACTGCCAGTAACTGTAGGCCATGAATGAGCTAGGATTTTGCCAAATCATGGACATTTTTCACAGGGCAAGTGATTTGCAATGCAAGACAAAATTTAAATTTTAAAAACATCCTCTGAATAATTAGCAAAAGTGGATGATAACTATTGCCAACATCACACAGCAAACAGCATACTTCGAAGACAAAACTGAAATGATCTATTGCCAAAGCTTTATACCTTTACCCATGATAATGAAAGCCAGGATGGGTTTGTCTCATCTTCTGTCTACTTCAGAACACACTGAAAAATGCTTTAGGAGTGCATATTGTTCTCCTTAGGACATATAAAAGCATCTGTATTTGGAACTATGATTACACCTGTTTAAAAATAACTAAGTCACCAAGCCACCACATGAAAACATGAAGGGCACTTCCCTGAGGAGGGGAGAAGAAATTTACTGAAGCCTCATTGCCTAGAGATGTCCCTTTTTTCTGCATATTGGCCTCATGCTGTTATACCACAGTAACCTCACCTCCTTAACATTCCCAGATACTCTTCCTGACATTAGCAATACATCCAGTTCCTTTCGCTCCAAAGTTCCACAAGTCTTTTCCCTTTCCTATATTCCTATATTCCTTAGGAGTGGCAACAGTACCCACATCAGTGTGTAAGCTCAGAGGAGGTGCATGTTTCTGAAGTGATCCTGCCACCCATTCTAAACTACTGTGCTTTGGTTTCCTTAAGCCAGGTACACAAACTGGATCTATTTTGGATCACACTACATTGAAAACTGTGGTCTTGAGGAGAGTTCAACCCATAAAATTAGATCACATTTAGTCCTCCAAAAAGTATAAGTCATGTGTGCTCACTGGATACTCAGAAACAAACATTTGCCTTTGTACAAGTGGCTGCTTTGTGGACAAAGGTTTGCTTCCTAACTCCAAAAGTAATGATGGTGTGGTAGGTGGCTAAAACCAGACCACAGCCACCATGCTCATACTCAAGCCTCCTTCCCAACATGAGAACAATATGGACTTTGCATTTTACCTCTACCAACCTGTTGCTTACAGAAAGCTTAAATATGTGATGTGCTGCTGTGGAGCCTGGTCAAAAACAACAGATGAATGTGAAAGTTATTTGGGCAGGCAAATATTGGGAGCACACTGGCCCTGTTTTTTGTCCCACCATAATTTTAAAAAACAACAAAACATTCAAAACAAATGTATATTAGGTATGAAAACTTAAAAACAAGGGGGCCAAGCCCCCTTACAAATACACACAACCCCAGAAATAGTTGTTCTGAACATAAGAAATTAACCTGGGGTAGAACATTTTTTTTTTTTTTTGCACAGACACGCTAACATGCAAATATTTAATATCTACTGGGAGCAGGGAAGGTTAAGCGACTATTTCCTATCACACCTCAGCCTTTAGAAGGGCATCCCCGTTTGAAAGCTTCAACATCATAGGGGAAGCTGTGAACTTGACTGCTTTTCACTTGACCTAGTAGGCACCTGAGTTGTCACCTAAGAGCCGGCCTCCCTTCTCTAACCACAGGGACATCACCTCCCGTGGGGATATCCTCCCACCAACACGCAGGGCTTACACCCCGACCCCCACACCCGCGGTACCCGCGCCCCTCGCTACAGCCCTGGCAGCTGCCGACCCTCAGGCCTGGAGCTCCGCACTCTCCAGCTCCAGCGGGACCCCCGCCTGCCGCCACAGAATGCATTCCGGGGGAGGCAGCCGCCGCCCTCCCGGAGCCTTCGTCTCCCCAGGCGCCGCCGCCAGCCGCCCTGTGAAACGGGCCGGGGGCACCTGGAGAGCGGTCGCATATTGTGGCGCCGCAGGGCCTCCTCTCCGTAGTTCAGCAGCTCCAGCTTGTCCAGCAGGTCCTCCATCAGCACGAACATGTGATAGGCCCCGCCCGGGCCCCGCTCCGCCACAGCTCCCTCCTCGTCCCGCTCCCCCGCCGCCGCACCGCGCCTCGCCCCCCCGCTTCCCAGGGCCTCCTCCGCCATCTTGGAACGCGGCGCCCACCACCGCCAGCCGTAACCGAGGCAACCAGCTCTACCAATCCTGACCTGCCTCGGCCTGTCACTCAACCTCCTGCCCCAATCACACGCGTCCCGGGCGCAGAGCAGCCCTGCCCATACAGCGCGGAGCACCAATGGCGGCGAAGCACGCTGGGCCAACACCCAATTACTGCTCGGGGGCGGTGTGACTGGCACCGCCTCGCCCCGCCTCCACGAGCTGCGCCCAATGGCTCCGTAACCATGGAGACGGCAGGCCGCGGCGGCTGAGGAGGAGATGGCTCTGTGCTCCCTCCCCCGGGGCCGGGCATGGGGGAGCGGCTCCTGTCATACCCCTTACCAGCCATGAAGCCTCACAGTAGGGGGCCTGGCCCGCAGTAACCCTTCAAGGCCCGGGGGGAGGGTTTCTTCAAGCTTTGCTGCTCTTCTCTACCTGGCGGGTGGCCCGACCTTGGGCTTGTGTGTTAAAGGTTTCTGCGGCGAGGCAGCAAGTATACCTGCCGGTAGTCCATAGCAAAGCGCCTGGCCTGAGGTGCCATGGTTTACAGCTGGAGGCCCAGAAGAGTGACTCCGGAGAGCGAAGGAGTTGCAGCCGGGGATGGGCCGCAACCGCCAGTTGGAACGGCTGTTGGGTGGCGGGGAAGGGAGCAGATGGGAAAGCTGCTTCTCCCGGGAATGCTGGAGACAGAGCTCACCCGTGTGCTGCTAGGAGCAGCTGGGATCGTTGAGGAGAGACTCTGCTTATTTCCCCTTCTTGCCCCTTTTTTTTTTTTTTTTTTGGAAGCCCTCTTCCCTAAAATACTTGAGCCCCCAGGCAACTCTCAGCAAGACAAGAGGGCACGGTCTTAAGTTGCACCAGGGGAAGTTTAGGTTGGAGATTAGAAAGAATTTCTTTACAGAGAGGGTGATCAGACATTGGAATGGGCTGCCCAGGGAAGTAGTGGATTCTCCGTCCTTGGAGATATTTAAAGAGACTGGATGTGGCACTCAGTGCCATGGGCTGGTAACTGCAGCAGTGGTGGTTCAAGGGTTGGACTTGATGATCTCTGAGGTCCCTTCCAATTCTTCCGATTCTATGATTAGTTTCTCCTGTGGAAAACCAAATACCACCCGCAAGGCTTTAACTGTCCAGAGAAAGCAAAGCCCTAGAGAAATGGCAATAAAAAATAATTGCCTAACCCCACAGGAGCCCAAGGCATCTACTGTTCTTGTTCCAGCTTTCTGAGATAAGTGTCATGATAATTTGTATATTGTGTTCTTTTTCTCCTGTGACCATACAGAATTTACATTGCTCCTTGCATCAGATTCCTACACTCTGCCTCAATAAAAGAATTGCAAGTCTCTACTGCCCCTGGGATACTCCTGGTGTTGTAATGCCCAAGCACAGTATTCAAGTGGCATCACCACTGCCGTGGATATCACATCATTCACTGTAGCTGATTTTTTCTGTTAGTCATTTAGAGCTTGCAGGAATTTGTTCCACAAAGCCTGGGGGAAAAATGGTTAAAAGAAAAAACTTTTGAAGCCCTGAGAGGGCGAAATGAATGCAGAAGATATGGGAACATCACACGTGGTTCATACTGCATAAACAGTGGCTTTCATTTTTGGGACAGGAAGGAACTTGCATGTTAAAAACTTGAGCTCCCATATGGGTAGGTGTGGCTGTGCAAGGAGCAGGGGAAAGACAAAGTTGCATGTCTTCGGGAGAGTTGTGTGTTGGTTTTATGTTTATATATATATATATTTATAAACTTTAATTGCAACAAGCACCTGCAGCAAGACTGAATTTTTTTTGTTAGCTGTGAAATCATAAGAGGTAAAAAAATTCCAATATTTTTAGAACAGCTCTAGGGTGTGGATGGAATGGAGGAGGTGGGGAATATGCTATGGGCATGTTGAGGTAAAACAGTAATTTTAAAAATAATTTTCAATGTTTAGAAGATGAGAACCTTCTTCTTTTGGGGGAGTATTTCTCACCACTGAAGTGTGGAGATAGCATTTAAGTCAAAGGATTTCACAGGAGGGAGACAATTAGTTCTTCTACTGTAGAAAATACCTCTTGAAGGTTCAGTTGGGAAATTCTGGAGAAGTAGTGCCTTTGTGGCTAGTATGAGATTTTAGCAGTATGTGGCTGACATGGGTTTTCTAGGGCTGTACACATTTGGTTTTCTTGTTTGCTTGTTGAACTTGAAATCCTTGTGCATTTCCAGTCCTTATAAATGTGTGTATGCTTGAAATGTGCTGTTGTTAAATTACCTTGAAAAGGAACTAATCAGAATCCTCTTTGCTAATGAATGAAAAACTTTTGCTTGGCAGGGCTCGGAGAATATGACCGTATGCATGGCTGCTCTCAAAATGGGTCACAGAGGAAAATTCAATCAATCTCAGTGCCTGCAAGCCAGGGTAGAGTTCTGGTCAGGGTTCAGACTGAATGCAAAGTTTAAAGGTGATGCAGTATGTAGGACACATGGTTTGGCCATTTACTAGTAGAAGAAAAAGAAAGCATGTGCCCTTTGATATTAATTTCCTGTAATGGCTAAAGCAAGTGCAGTGTTGTCCCTGATACTGTCTGAGATGTTCAGTGTTTGACAGCACTGGATGTCTTGAAAGATGCATTTTAGTGCCTTGCCTTGCCCTCAGAAATTCTGACTGAGCTACCCACTGGAGCCAGTGGCAGTTCTGTATGGAATAAGCCTCCTGAAAATTACAGCATTGGAAACTGACATGACTACCGTGATCCAAATTCTAGTTGTATGCTGTCAGTATAAATAATTCTGTATTTCACTACAAAGCCTTGGGGTGTGATTTCTTGGTTTGTGCCATTTAGCTCTGTAACAAAGAGGAAAACCATGTGTATTCAGTACTTTGCAGTGTGGCTTTATCAGCAAATATTTTATCCCAGTAAGACCCAAGACCTTCTGAAAAGACTGGCCAGACCCTGGACTCAGGTTTTTCTACAGACCAACAAATGTTTTTCTTAGCATGCTTTGTTGGGAAGATCTAAAGCTAAGGTTTGTGCTGAACGTGAACATTTTTCAGTTAACTAGTTCTGAATTTTAGTACAGTGTTACTGAGTACAGCTAGAAGATGAGAGGCAGCCTGTGCTGTCTGGGCTTCATTACTTGACACAGCTCTCGAGGGCATCCCGGAGGTACTGTTGGAACCATAATAATCTCAGAGCATTACTGCCAAGCTGCACAGGCTATCTATTAAACCTGGCAGATCACTTACTGAGGGAAGTTTAGCACTGACTGCAGTTTCTGAAATTCAAACAAGCACAATATATTGTATCAATTAAGTTGGAAATTGTGGACAAACGACCAAAAATCCAATAAAACATGATGTATACCAGTAACCAAGGCAAGGAGTAAAAGAAGCAGATAGGTATTTTTGATCCACATTAGCAGCAATTGCCAGTATCATGTCTTTGTTTTAGTCTAGCATTATCTCTGTCTCAGGTTTAATATTTTGACGCCTTTATGCTGTTGTTTTTTTTTTTTTTTAACCTAATAGAAAAGTGAAAAGACATGAAATAATCACACTAGCTTTGCAAAAGAAATAGCATACAAGAATCCTTGGTACATAAATTCACATCCACCACAAATACAGTGACACACAGCAGTCAGAATTACTCATTAGTATTAAAAGAACTGGCTAGCAAGCCTGGTTAAAAGTTATGCCCTGTTTAAGTCAGGAGTGGTGCCTGACTTAAGGTGCCTGACAAGTAGATGTCTTTTGGGTGGGGAGAAAGGAACTAGGAGAAAGCTTCTTAGGCTCTCTCCAAGCTATTTATGAGCTGATTTCCTCAGTGCAGGGTGCTGTATTTCAGAATAGTGTGTCTGGGTGGAGGAAGAGTGCAGTCTATCAATTACAATAATATTATTTCTTTTTTTGTTGTGTGCAAGAGCTTTTCGTTCATTGTCACTAACTGACAAACCAGAAGATATGATGGGAGAACCTCCTCCTCTTTTGCATTCCTACCCCAGACTTCTACGCACACATTTTTGAAGTTCATTTGATGCCCTTTTGATCTGCTGAAAAGTTCTTTGCATCTGCAGTATTTGGAAATTCAGGCAAGTTTCCTACCTCAAAAAGTCAAATGCTGCAGTAATCAGAAATACATTTTAAAGAGTAGAAAAATCTTGTTTGGCAAGCAAACTTGTCTTTTTTTCTTTTGGAAGTGGCACTTGACCGTTTTTTCTATTTCCTATTCATGAATAGTGAAGATTAATGTTCCCTAGTTCTGTGAGAACATGAAGGGTATTACTTTCTATTTATTAAAAGCAAACAAAGTATGAATCCGTAAAGGATGGCATGGTAATGAGAGGGCCTCAACTATTATGAAATGTATAGTATTACATACTGACCTTAAGGCTGAAAACCTAGGCCAAAGGTGCTGCAAACTGTAATAAGCTGTACAAAGGAAGTGATTAGAGTATATCTTTTATCTGCATTTAAACAGGTTTTCTCCCCTCTTATGCTGCATGTTTGACATGAGTCAACTATGAGCCAAAGAAGACATGAAGGGACAGAAAATGCCATCTCTTCTCATCTATATGTTTCACATAGGTGCTACATTTTGGGGTAGGTTTTAGCTCTATTGCTTTTGAAAAATACTAAAGACAACTACTACTTATTTTTAATAGGGGAGAATTAATTAAAACACTGTTAATTAATGGTAAAGAACCAGTTTGGGGTAATGTAAAACACTGCTGAAACAAACGGTGACTGCTTCATGATCATCAAGCATGGTGAGTGTCCAAATGGTTACCTGCCTGCATTTCTGTCCTACAGCTTGGCTGGTGGAACACGTTGTGTGACTGCTCATGAGGCAGTAGTTGTCAGTTCATGTTGCAAATGGTTTCAAGTACATTGAATCTGCATGTAGAAGGCTCAGGAAAAGTCATCTGTATTGCCCTGCCAGGTGAACTGGGGAGGGCACCAAAATTTCTAAGATGTCTGCAGATGGGCACTTGCTAACAGTTTGTCTGACCCTGGGTGAGAAGGCCCTTATGGTGATTGCAGTCAGTTTTTAAAAGTTTCATTTAAATTTTTCTTTTATGCCAGCAAGGCATAAATTGAATGTTAACAGCAGTCAGATGCTACCACTTGTGTGAATTCGTTTTGAGGACTCCACACCTTAATTGCCTCTGGGACCAGGACAGCACCTGGCACCATCTGTGGTGGTGAAGATGTTTAAGTTGTGTCCTTACTGCCAGCTGCATCACCACATGATTTTTTTGCTGTGGTGGTACAACTGGTTGGCACTATGTGAGGCTATTGGTAACCTGGGTCATTGCAACATGGCACTATGAACTTCTGAGTGAGTAGCAAACTGCAGCCCAAAAGGTTTTGAGGCTGAAGTTGGTGCTTTTGGAAATGCATTCAAAATGCATTTAGGTGCTAAGGTGATGGTGTGTTGATTTGAGTATGTAGGTACTTACCCAGGGTATCTACTTAACCTGATTACAAGCTCAAAGATAGGAGCTCTACTTTATAACATTGATTAAACTGAATTAAGCCGTGCTGTCCCACAGATTCTCTACAGAAGTCTTGAAAGCGCCATTGCCATGCTAGGTAAGAGTATGCTACCTGCCAGAGCATTTTTTTGGTCAGGGATAAGGAAGGGCAGAAATACTCTTTTAGACTAGATTTAACTTACTCATTTGTACTCACAGGCCTTAGGTTTTACAGAACAGGAAACCATAGCTGGGCTGTTTTCCAAGGGTTGCATCCTTCCTTGTCTTTTCTCACCTGGGGATGATAAAGTAGTTCACTGGAAGAAAGGGGACAGAAACGTGCATGTTTACTACTACCAGCATGATCGGCTGGATAGAAAGGACCTGGATTACAGACACAGAACAGAGCTTTTCTACAAGAACATTTATAGAGGAAATGCCCCCTTGAAGCTTATTAACTTGACCTGGACTGATGAAGGCCCTTATAATTGCTCTGTGGGAACACAGCAATATAAAACAGAAGTGGAAGTCATGCTACATGTAAGAGGTCAGTAAATCAACACAAGTGGTTGGATCACACCAGCGGAAATGAAGTGACAGCAACAGGTTTTCTCATGTTATTTTTCACATGAAATCAAAATCCTCTAACCCAATAGAGCCCCTTTGGGGGCTGATGATGATATCAAGCACATAATTTCCTCCGGTCAAACACTGTAACGTGATGAAAAATTACAGTGCAGCACTTCTCATAGCCTATTGCACTATGATTTCTATGGGTTAACTGGGTGTTTATTTGCCTTTTAAAGCATGGCTTTTTAGAACAATACAGACACATTGACATTGAGTAATGCTATGCTTTCTTCTGAAATCAAGCACAGGTTTAATTTTGTTCTCAGTTATGTTTATTCTTCCCAATGTTATTTCAAAAGACCAATCACTTAAAGTTAAAAAAAATAATTGAAGTAGTATGATTCATTTTTTGTTTTTTTAATCTACAGTTTCCTCTTATTATGTGCTGGAATACCAAAAGACAGACACAGAAAGGATGCTGAAGTGTTACGTCTCTCACTTACCCAGCACCACATATAACTTGGATTCAAGGCAATACATCCACCCAAGAAACAGATCAGGAGATATCCAGGAATGGAGTTCTCTATTCTGTCAGAAGTGAACAGAAGATTAAAAACACAACTGATCCTTACTACTGTCATATTGATCTCCATCATGAAGCATGGTTTGCTGAATGCAAGATGCAAGGTAGGAATGAATGCTCCTTACCCATTATCCATATTTTGCAAGTTTTTTTCTGTACTGCTTAATCCTTTCTTTGTACTTATCTTCAAGTGCATTCTTAAAGACTTGGGTTCAGTGTTGGGTGTGCATGGGAGTGGAGAGCAGGAAGCATTGCTTGCATTTGAGCAAACAGCAGCTCATTTTGTTAGTTCAGAAAGACAGACCTACAAAATTTCAACTCTTCATTTTGTCCTTCTGCTGAATTTCACTGAAAATTCAGTTTAAGTAAGTAACTGGTACTTTTCAACCTCTCCTGTTTCTTAGGAAATATTTTTTAATTGGAACAAGAGTGATGCAAGAGCAAATCCCTTGTGAGATGTGCATGGCTGCTTCCATCACTCTGATTTCCCTCTGAAGTGTATCCAGGCACACACAGTTCCTAAGCCCCTGTGTATGCTTCAGAACAAGACTGCAGTTTTCAGTTAAACACAATAGCTTACAACTATGGAAGGTTTCAAGTGTGGTATCATAGTAGGTAACAAATGCATTTTTAGTGTCCATTTTGTTAATCTGTTCTTCTGATCCACAAGAGATAAAGGTACATTTCATTGCACTTCTGTTTGCATTTCCCTGCTTCCATCTATCTGCTCACTGGAAGTTTTTTAGAATATACTTCTTTCTTTTTCTTTATATAATAGCACTGCAGAATACCAATTTGTTTTGTATTGGCTGTTTTCAGCCCTACACCTCTGTTAATTCAGGTCCACACACAGAAACCAAGTGTTGTTATATTATGTCAAAATAATGTATTGGTTTCCTCTCCAGCAGACTGCCAGTCACCACAGCCTCATCTGTTTTTTCCTTCCTATGCAACACAGGCCTCTGTCAAATTGATTGTTGTGCTATATATTAATTTGTCCTACATTAGTATTTTATACATTATCACTTACCTTCTCTTTCCTTCCCCACGCCCCCCCCCCTTTTTTTTTTTTCCTAAAGCTATTAGTTGTAAATGTTCCAGACAGGTAAAGTACTTAAGTCCAATATAACCAAAAGTTATTTCCACTAAATACAATATTTTTATTCCTTTAATTAAATTATGTTGCAACAGCTTGACACTTTTGCTTTGAATATGCAAGTATTTGATAAGTTGGAATTTTCTCCCTGCTCCCACCATACAGAACTTCATGCTACTTTACACGTAGACAAGGCTGAATCACTTTATTAATGAGCCCTCCAATTAGAGGAGAAATAGGGAAATTAAAACAAAATATTTTTTAAGTATAAGCTGATAACTATAAGCTTATAAGTATAGCTAATACCAATTAGATTATTTTATTTTTTGTTTGATAGAAATGTTTTTAAAATTTTCAGATGCTTTTAGAAGCATATTATGATGTTTGAATATGATATCAGAACTGTAGAAAATGTTCTTCTGTTTCTCCATGATAATATCAGACTTCAGAAAAATTCAGAAAATGTCTAAATAATCTTCATAGTATTTAAAAAAAACGCTGATGGTTCTTCCTTTATCTGTTTCAGACCAATTGTCTAACATGGAAGGAAGTAGCACTGCAATTCCTTGTGACTAAAGCAGTAACACTGCAATCACTTAAGTTTTCTGTGTTGTGTGGACATTAACCAAAAATGCAGTGACCTCAGTCAGTCCTTCACTGGTACATCTCACACTTACCAGCCTCAAGTCCAGATAAATGAAAGCAGCTTTTCACTGATGATGTGGGATCTTACTGCAAACGACAGTGGAGAATATCTGTGTGATATTACAACACCTCACTACACAAAACTTACTGTGAGAACTTTGCAAGTTGGTAAGTTGCCACTTGTTCCATTTTGGACAATGGGGATGAGTAGGGAGAATCCAGAGCCAAAGGGTCAATCAGAACTCTGTAAAATATTGAGAAAAGTAATATTGTAATTTAGTATAGATGGGCAGGAGATATATTTTATTAATGTCCCTAGAAAAATAATGTTACCTAAAATGTATTTATTTAAAAATGTGAAGGTTCTTTTTTCCAGTTATCAGCTTGTTGTGGAAAATGTCTCAAGATTGGTGGCTGCCCTCAATTGCTACTGACAGCCCTCAGAGCTGTGGGGACAGAGAAAAATCTCAAAATCATGTCCTAAATGCTCTGCTAATAGCATTTAAAAACATTCTGAAGATAGCAGGGAGATGAAGAGCCCGAAGATGTGGTATAAATGTGCCTGCAGAGGAAACCTTGTTGAGGAGAGTGCACAACTGTTATTTTTAAAGCTTTAATACTACACAGCAGGCATTTTTAGGCCTGGAGATATGTATGTTTATATAGATGCCTGTGATTTTATGAGCTGTAGTAAATTTCCATCTGTGAAGGCTTAGTTACAGTTACTTCATTGTTTCCAGCTTCAGGGAGATTAACTTTTGTATCTATTTAAAACTCTGGTTAAAAATATTTACTCCAGCTTTCTAAAATTACAGTGCAAACAAATTACAAATTTGTTCAAAAATATTATGTTGTTTGGGATGTAGCCTTCTTAAATCTCAGTCCTAAGGAGGGACTAAAAAGCTCTCAAACAGTAGCACACAGGCATTTTTTGCAACTAAGTGCCATCATCTAAAAGGCTGAAAGCTAATATAGGGCACCTCAGTTGGTTTTGGTAGGTTGTATTTTGGGTTTTTTTTTCTTGTTTTGGTTTTGTTTATTTTGTTGGCTTGTTTGTTTGCTTGTGTTTGGTTTTGGGTTTTTTTGTGTGGGGTTTTTTAGTGTGTGTTTTGGGGTTTGCTTTGGTTTTTTGTGTTTTTTTAAAGAAAAGAGCAGCTGAAACAACCCAGTAGTAGGACATAAAAATTGAGGTAATATAGCAGAAAAGGGGCTACAAGAAGTGATAATGAGTAGATATTTTCATCTTCCTTTCTCACTCCTCCCCCATGATAGCTTAGTTGAAAACTTGCTGTAGTGTGTAGTGCAGTGGCTTATATGCAACTGAAGGAGGGGGGTTAGTTTGAAGAAAACTGTTAGGTCAGATGAACACTTCCTTTCACCTGAGATTCCAACATGATCTTCCTTATCCTCTAAACCTAATATTGTGTCTCTGAAGTGGAGACTATTGAAAATCTCCAAGGAATTACAGGTTTAACTGATGTTACAATTACACACAAGTCCATCAGTTTCCTGGTACATTTACTGCAGACAAATAAATGCATGCACCTGTCCAGTCCAGATAAGATCTGGATCTTCCTCTACAAATGCCTTTCTCTTGCTCATCTCTGCAGATGGATCTTACAGTAGTCATAGGTGATATAGATCCTCTCTTCAATAGCTAAATTACTGTGCTGCTCACAGAATTTTCCTGCTCATGGACCAGAAATATATGATGCAGAACAGACACTTACCCAAGAGATGATCTTTGTGGCAACACAGACTGAAAGCAGATAAGCAGATAGAAACAAGAGAATGTGAGGGAATGAGCTAGATTGGTATGTTGGATAGTGGTCATAATGAAGCAGCTGCTCAACCATCAGAAAGATTTCCAAGTGCACTGAAAAGGCAACATTTAAGCAGGAAAGTAAGGTGAATGTGCATTCATTTTGTAGGCTTTCTCCTGTGTAAAGACTGGTTGCAGCTGAAAGAAGTTCTACCAAAGGAACTGACAATTTGTGAACATAGGTCTGCATGTGGGCACACAGCCATGCTAAAGTCAATAACTAGATTAAATGCTCTGGTTTTGGCAGTTCTCAGGTTTAAGCTGTTTGCTAGACATCCATAAGGACTCTCCAGAGGAGTGTAGGATATTTCAGATTCTTTAGAAGAGAATGTTCATGGATCTTGAAGTAGAAGAACCATGCTTAAAGGAATGAGTCTTCACATCTGAGTGCTCTCATGCTGTTGAAACTGGCTGCAGTAGTAAGACACATGGCCATGGAGAGGTTTCTTCTAGACAGGCTCTTTCTTATCTCCTGAGGATTATGCCCCACCTGAGGAACTACTGTTTCTTGTGCCTGCCTGGACGGCTGCATCATGAAGTTGGGAAAAGTTTTAGATGAAACTTGCAGTAATTTTGCAAAAGAAATACTGAAATCTGTGGTCCAGGCTGGATAACACTTACAGAGTCGTTCTACTGGACAGCAGCAGTACTATTAATGACACTGAGCACTGGACCTGGAGGCAGTGTTTACCATTCTGGGCAGCTGAGTGTTTTAAAATGGGATTTGCATTAAGAAGTTGTCAAATCACATTACATAATTTATATGAGCACAATTAAGTAAAATAATCTGCTTAAAGCCATTCACATTTAAGTCATTAAAGTATCACTTTCAAGTCCTAGAGGACTGGTCAAGTAACTTGAACACTGCTCTATCACTAATATTAAAAAGAAACATATTCTTCCTAAGTCATAGCTCTTAGATTATAAATAAGAGAAAAATTATAGCTTCGATATACTTATTGAACAATAATGAACTTGAATTTGTGATAGAAAGAACTTCTGTTAAACTTACTGGAATTTCTATTTTTAAAGAAAATTGCAGTAATGTCTGGAAAATTTGGAGAGGAGTTATTGCAGTGGTGCTGGTAGCAGTTATCTGTATCTAGATCATCTACTTCAAGATACATGCAATGATTAGGGGATTTATTTTTTAATGTACTATTAAACTTAAATCTAAATCTTGAATTTTTGAACAAAACAGAAATTTTATTTTCATGGACATACAAAAAAGACTGAAAATGTAGGATGATAAGTGTCAGCATAAATAAATTGTCCTCATTCTTGCTGTTCTCTATGTCTAGAAGGCTCTCTTTGGTACATTCCTGCAACAGTATTTTGGTTGCAGCAATGTTAACATGATGTCCCCTTAACCAGATGCTCTCCTGTGGTCTATAAAAAGATGAAAAAGTTGTTTAACCCTCAGAAATACTTCCTGATAATCTGCTTTAAAAACAGCCACACTGGTTAATTTGCTGTCAGTTGTGTTTAAGACCAAAGCAAACTGTGAAGTCCCTCAAAGAATGCACATGCTGCTCTTCATTAAGGCTCCAATTACTATTTCAATTATATCCAACGTCAGTGCTCACCAAAACTTCAGTGAGCAAATTCTACTAGCTGCTTTTTTTAGGAGACTTTTATACCCGTATGGTTCCTGATCTCATCTCATCACACATCTCTCCTATTTACTAGAGTACAGCATCTTGAAACAGATGCATTCTATTATTGTACATGTGTAATAGACTGGTTCAGTCTTATGATATTCTGTGCCCTTTCTCTGCACTTGTGGCGAGTATCCTTAAAAAATGAACTTCTAGTCTTAGTCCTTAGGGTGTATCTTCCTGTGTCTGACAGTACAGCCCTATCCATGGAGAGATCTACCTTCAAACTCCCTGAGCCTTAAGACTGAATTTGGTAAGCCTCAGGAGATGTTTTATGATGTTTATCATGAAGTTTGACAGAAAGACACCAGAAAGACAACTCTAAAATGATTGTTTCTTCGTCTCTTTTTCATTTTTCTCTTAGAGATTCACTTGCATGCTTCATATCAGTCAATTTTGATGCTAACACATTTTAGAGATGGTAACACACTTTTGAGATGCAGCTGTTTAATATAAAGAATTTAAGCTAGATTAATTTATCATGAGACCTACTGAAATCTTTAACATATCATAATCAGAGGAACAGTTCATGGGTTACTCTGGTTACACAGATGGAGGACTAGATGGTAGAAACTAGATGGAAGTAATGTTTCTGCAGTGTTATGTGGGTGACCTGGATGAGAGAATAGTGTATTATCAGCAACTTTGCTGATGACGCAAAGCTGGGAGGAGTGGCTGACACCCCAGAAGGCTGTGCTGCCATTCAGAGGGACCTGGAGAGTTGGGCAGGGAGAAATTTAATGAATTACAACAAGGTCAAGTGCAAAGTCTTGCATCTGGGAAAGAACAACCCCAGGTACCAGTATAGGCTGGGGACTGAGCTGTGAGAGAGCAGTGTAGAGAAAAGGGACCTGGGCATTTTAGTGGACAGAAGGATGGCCATGAGCCAGCAATGTGCCCTTGTGGCCAAGAAGGCCATTGGCATCCTGGGGTGCATTAGAAGGGGAGTCATTAGAGGTTCTCCTCCCCCTCTACTCTGCCCTGGTGAGGCCACATCTGGAATAGTGTGTCCAGTTCTGGGCCCCTCAGTTCCAGAAGGACAGGGAACTGCTTGAAAGAGTCCAGAGCAGAGTGACCAAGATGATGAAGGGAGTGGAACATCTCCCTGATGAGGAAAGGCTGAGGGAGCTGGGGCTCTGCAGCTTGGAGAAGAGGAGAATGAGGGGGGACCTTATTACTGTTTATACGTATATAAGGGGCTTTTTCTCTGACAACAGGACAAGGGGCAATGGTTATAAACTGGAACATAGATGGTTCTGTATAAATACTAGGAAGAATGTTTTCACTGTGAGGGTGACAGAGCACTGGCACAGGCTGCCCAGGGAGGTTGTGGTTGTCTCCAGCCCTGGAGACATTCAAAACCCCCCTGGATGCATTCCTGTGTGACCTGCTATAGGTGGTCCTGCTCTGGCTGAGGGGGTTGGATTCAATGATCTTTCAAGGTCCCTTCCAACCCCTGACTTTCCATGATTCTGTTTATCATACTTAGCTAATGCTAAAATGGAAAATAGTGACTCATCTTTATAATTAATGTGTCTTGTTCTGTTCCCACTAGAGGATTAATTTTACACATCAGTAGCTCTTACCAATATTTGTGTTTTGTCTAGAAACAGAGGAGGGATCTTATGAACACATTGATATAGTGGAAGAAAATTCCCCTCTGCACAAACAGATACTACTGAGATTGCTGAAGAAAAGAACAAAGAATTTCCTTACCTTTCCTCTTGAACCACATGGAAATGTGATTATCTCAGCAACAGGAATAAAAAACAAAATTGATTAAAAAAAAAAAGTCAATTGACACCTGTATGTGTGGATTCTGCATGACAAGTTGGAACAACAAAAAAGTTTATACGGAAGAAAATTAAGTTTTCAGGGATTTTTTTAGTTGTTTTTTTATTGTTTGTGTTTTGGGTTTTTTTTTCAATATGAAGGAAGGAGAGGGCTTACTGTTTTGCACTTCATTTAGTATTTTAATTTCAAGCAAAGCCAACTTCCCTGTTTGAAAGTGGAAAAGGCCCAAGACCTATTTCTGAGTCACAGACAGTCCTGATGGGACACGTGCCTCTAACAGTAACTCCCATCTCTCATACAGCTTCAGATCAAAAGTCCTTTGGCTGGTAATAGTCAAAGCTTCTGAATGGAATGTTCATATGAAAAAGTTTACTTTGTAGTCTCCAACAAAATTCATACAGACACCAACTGGCAGTATGGAAGCTGTGTTATCCCATCTTTAAGGGCTGTCTTCCTGCACATCTTTAATTTTGCTATGACAATCTGTACATGAAATATATGAGGCTGTGGAGTGTGACTGGATTTGCCCTTGGTTTTGATTTTGTCAGAGATCTGCCAATTAGGATTTGTTCCAACCTAATGAAGTGGGCTCTTGGCAAGATGTAATCTTTTACTGATCCCTGGGGCTTGGCAAAATAGGAACAAAAAGAAACAAGTGGAATACACCATACAGTGTCTCTGGATTTTTCACGTGACGTTTATTTCTGCAAGTGCTCATTTTTTTCTACATTTGCTTTCAGTTGTGCCTGATTATATCAAGTATCTTCTCATATCTGTCAGCTTGGATTGTACTTACTCCTCTTCATGGACCTGAAATGCAATTGAGATAGTATGCAACTGTTAAAAATGGAACTGTTGAGGAGTTTTCAGAGTAAGTTCACAATTAATTGATACAAGTCTCTCATCGTGAATGCTTCTGCTCCTTGGTCCCAGACTAGCACCAATCTTTGCCATCTTACTTCAGCTAACAGTACAGGTTTCTTGTCCTCATGCTAGAGTATGTTCCTCTTTGATAGCAGATGACTTGCATACAGCTCTGTTTCAACAGGTGGTGGTGTTCAGTCTGAATCACACATTTCCCAGAGTTTCCAGGAATGAGAGTTCTAGTGGTTGTGGGTAAGAGATTTCGAATGCTACAAGATTAAAGTAGTCTCTCCAGTGCCTTTCTTTCCCCAGAGCAGATGTGTGACTTTTGGGACAGCACTTGCTGCCTGAACATGTTTCTGACAGCTACTGCCATTACTTCATAAGCCCCTTTTTTGTGGAGATGACACCTCTGCATGTACCATTTATCTCCTCTTTTGACAGTGCAATACTCTGCTCTAAGACAGTGCTGGAACTGGTGCTGGCAAAGTGACACCTGACTAATAAAAACAGGCATCCACTTTTCTGACTTCTATATATTTGAGGCAGAAAGGGCACACTAATAAGATACAGGGAAAAATCAGTGCCATATTTAAAAAACCAACAACAATTCCTCTCATGATTGACCTATTTCAATTTCTGTGTGATGCTATGGCTTTGTGAACTTGGGAGTTTTCATTTTTTTCATAGGGATGGAATAATTTAGAGAAAAATATGTGGAATTTTTTTCACTCAATCTGCAAGACTTATTTTGAGTTTCAGTTAACAGTGCTGCTTCCATCATACATAAATGTGTGAGGGATCTGGTCTTCATGAAGTTTAAATGTACCTCTGCTCTAGACAGTGAAACTATTGTCATTTATAGCAGTTGAAGGTGTCTTTATTAGTGTAATATAAAAGCAGAAACTGGAGTATTTCTCTCCCACAGAGAGAAAAGGAAGGTGTTGGAATCAAGTGTGATAGGAATACCAAAATTATACAGAAATTTGTGGGGATTTTTCCTCTTTCTTGACTCTGGAGCTGTTGCCCTCATAAAACTTACATGATGTCAAGCATGACAGCTTATGTTAATGACATAGATAAAACAGTGACCTAGCTCCTCTTGCTATCATTTCTATAAGTACCAACCCCACTCTTAGGCAAGAATAGATAAGCAAAGCTTTGCTTCCAGTTCCAGATAAGTTCTTAGGCACCTTTTAATTTCATCAATATTATTCTACTGCTGTTCCACTCAAGTGCAAAACACTGCAAATACATTTCTAATTCCTAATGTCTTCCAAGTACATAAGTGACTAATCACTAATATTTTCTGTTCATCCAGCTCTTCGAATCAATACAAGTTCATTGAAAAAGCAATGTTAAAATATATGGCAATCTGATAGTGCAGTAATCCCCCGCCTGTATTACAGACACAGAAATCAACATTAGAAGAAGAAAATAATATAATAATATAAATAATATCCCTTCAGAAAAAAGCCCTAAAATCACCAGCTCTGGGAACTTCTGGCTGTTGAGCACGGAAGTTAAATGACAGCTTAAAAAGGACAGATAATGCATTTTGCCTAAGCATCAGACTGCTGTCCGAAAGGCTTACTGTAGTGTAAAAATAGAGGGTAGTCTAAAACTAAAAAATGTAGTAAAAAAGAATTTGTTCTAGTGCACCCTACTTTAAAAGATGTAATAGATCTTTCTACATAAGTAGCATTCAGTACTGTGAATTAAACAGCCATATTTACCCCCTATGGCATAAACATACCTTTTTCATACCAATCTCTCTTGACTTGCTCCTCAGCTTATTAACTTGAGATTCAGCAATTTCAGCCCGTTCTTCAGCATCATCCAGATCATGTTGCTGTTTTCTGTACTTCGAAAGGTACAGGTTGGCTTGAGCTTCCTGGTGAGAGAAAACAGTGCAGCTGATTTCCTCCTGTCCACATGAAACAAAGCTTTCCATTTCCAGCAGGATGGAAACAGCTGTATGGGAGCCCCTTGCCTCCTGGAGAACTGAGGTGGTTGTTTTACAGAGCTGATGTTTCCAGTGGCAATCTCCATGTTAAGTGAACTGGGAGGTTCTTAACATGCCTCCTGAGGGTCTAGGAGGAAAAAAGCCTTTTCTCTTTCTTCCCTTCCCACCTTCCCTTACAAATTATACTTCACTCTTAAGATAAAATTGAATAAATTTTAAAAATATAATCAAGACATATGCTTTATTTTATATATCTAGTATAAACGCAGGGGTTTATGAATATAAATACAAATATTAATACACACAGAAATATTTTTTTTACTGAAACCTTCTATGGATTAAAGATTGTGAGTTTAGGGCAATAAGTTTCTCAAAGGTAAAAAGGCCCATACTTACAGCTTCCTCTGCTTGGTGCTTGTAGCTCTTCACTTTTAATTGTAACTTGTCAATCAGATCTTGCATCCTGGTCAGATTCTTCTTATCTTCTTCTGACTGCATGAAAACACCATTAATTGGGTTGACAGTTTAAAAAGGCCCAAAGCATTTCACACGATTAAACTGGTATGGTTGCCATATATATGCAATTTTGGAAACGTACACGTCAAAATACAAACAAGCCATGTTATGATCATCATGTGTACAGATGAGAAAAATTCTGTAGGTTGATTGAAGATGTATGTAAGCCTGGAGGCTGAGGATGAAAAGAGAGGACTCTCCTCGTTTCTATGTATGTAAACACAGATGAGTATAAACACATATATGTATGTCCACACACTTTCAAAGATGTACACATACATATACACAGAGTTCCACCCTCAGGGTGAGGAGAACTCTTCTCAGTGTACAGTGTATCATTACGTAGTGAAATGGACTTAGAGCAGGCCTGCAAATATGTAATTTGCATATTTTAAAGTCTGGTTTCCTCCTGGGAAAAGGAGCCAGGTTTAAGCTGTCACAGTCCATAAGCTGAAGGACCAGCTATATCTATTGTACTCTTAAGAAAACCATCTTCAGTCTGCACAGAAGTCTGATAACAGTCAGAGTAAAACAACAGGTAGGAGGCTAAATAGTCTCCTAAAGCAGATGGATGTGATTATCTTCCTAAGAATGCTGTTGGAAGCAAAGGCTCAGTGATCTGTGTTGAAGACCTTCTTCAAAAGGCGAGCAGCAGCAGTGGCTCTCAGCAAGCCTGCAGGAGGCTCATGGCTTAGACCCTGCTGTTTAGCAGTAGATGACAGAGCCCTGGGACTGAGCAGCCCTGCACTGAGCGATGCATTAGACTCAACTGAATCCTTCTGTCTCTTTTTAGCATCATCAGCACAGCTGAGAGACAGCTGGGCTCTTTCTTCTCTTGGAGTGTGAATAGTCATCTTAGCCTGCTTCATATTAATACTGTGCTAAAACTGCCCAAATCCCAGCTTTTGAACATTATTCATAATGAGTCAAGCAAAAAGATGCTAGCCCTAGGGAGATGTTCCTCCTACCCCTAGAGCTTCCAACAATCAGAAAACTGGGTTATGCCATCCCTCACTGAAACACTGAGGCAACTTAAGACACTATTTGAGAAAACATTTCTTTCCAGTGACCTAGTGGCTGCTCACATTCTCAGCATACCTGGTAAGTCAGCTCTTTTATGCGTCTCTCAAACTTGCGGGCTCCTTTTTGGGCATCTGAATTGCGGCGGAGTTCAGCCTCAAGTTCATTCTCCAGCTCACGAACCTGCAAAAAGGGAAGAGCTTTTGCCATTATGCTACAGATATATATAAAGCAGCAGATAATTTAGTTGACAGTTCAAGAAATGCTCATTTCCTCAACACCTTCAGAGTGTCAAATTCAGGAACAGGTCCAAATGTAACCTTTGCATTCTGCTTTTTCTAAACTGCACCAGCAGTCATACTGCAAACATATGCAAAGGCCAAAAAAAATTTAAGCTAGCCTTGCAGACGCTTTTCCTGTTTTCACATGTTGTATAATTTTTTGGCTTTGCTTTTATTGTTGTTTTTAATCAAGGGCTTCATCATTTTTTGTGATGCGACAGCTTGTTGTAACTGGATGATGAAGGGAAATCAAGCATCCAATAACTACTCTGCATTCTGTGAAACAGTCAGGTGTTCATGGAATTCCTTTCTGGCCTCTATGAACTTACCAGGCAGCCCTAGGGCACCTACCTAGCCCCAGTTCTATAGGATGATAGATAAGATATGGTTTGATCACAAATTTACCCTGGATTCCAGTTTCTGGATCTGCTTTTTGCCACCTTTCAGAGCTATTTGTTCAGCTTCATCCAGTCGCTTCTGGAGATCTTTAATGGTTTGCTCCATGTTCTTCTTCATTCTCTCCAAGTGAGCACTGGTATCCTGCTCCTTTTTAAGCTCCTCAGCCATCATTGCTGCCTGAAAAACAACCACATTTTACAGCAGCTCTCATATGATATTGAATTATGCCTCAACAAAAATGATGGGAGATTGATTTTGGATTATCCATCACTTGGATCATACACTGTACTCAAAGCTCCAGAAAACAGCTTGTGTATGCCAGTGCCATTCATTAGAGACATTTTAGAGAAGTTTACCTAGAAATTATTAAAAACCTAATCTTGGTGCTTGGAGACCTCAAAAGGTAGTAAATTAACAAAACTGGCCTACAAATCTCCCTGAACATCTGTAGATGACAGCTGCTTGAGTTTCTGAACAGACAGAGCAGTTTCTGCAGTCTGTTCTGGGTTAGAAAGTGCAGGTTCAATCTCTTACACAGTCCCTGGCTGTTCTGTAAGACAGGTAGCAAGGGTGCTAATTAGCACATTTCTGCTTTGATGTTCGTGCCTGCCACCAAGGGCCAGGTACAGATTTTGTACCCATCACTGAGCAGTCATTGCAATCCAGGCTGAAGCTGAATCAAGAACAATCAGCATCTCTTGCTGACAAGCAGTAATGATGCTGTCAGCTGAGAAGCAGTAAAGACCATGGTTTGTCCAGGCACTCCAAACACATAACTTAGAGAAACCTCCAGTTTTAGCTTCAGGTTTTATCTGCTGGTGTTCAAAGTCCAGCTGAACACTGAATACATGGATTTCTCCAGGTCTGTGGGAAATGATACTAACTATACCTGCCCAAAGTATGTCTTTCCTAGAAGAAGAATCCATCTCTTCTCCTGGGATCCTAGGCCTCAAGTTTTTCCAATGCACACTTAGTTCTAGGGTACCTTGTGTGGGTTTCAGTACTTCTTCTATTTCTCACATCATATTCTACATATGCTAGGAGACTACTTAGTGCTAGTTCCATCTGCACTGGTTTAACCTTGCCAGGTGTATGATCTTCCTGATTCAAAGATGACATGACCTGATACTTTGAGAATCAGTGGAAACTGCATCCTTGGGGCAAAAAAACCCCAAGAAAACAACCAAACCCCAAACATCAGGAAGAAGTCCTTCCTCTCTTTTTAACTCTAGCCCATTACATTTTGAAGTTTTATCAGTTGTCTCCAGATAACTGTGGGGTGCTTTGGATTTGTGAGTGCACAGAAATGGTGACCTGAGAAATATCTACTTGATTGTCCTAGCAATACTGAAAAGAAGTGAGCAAGGAACCAGGTTACTTACATCAGTGATTGCTTTCTTGGCTTTCTCCTCTGCATTCCGGCACTCCTGGATCGATTCCTCTACTTCATTCTGCATCTGGGAAAGGTCACCCTCTAGCTTCTTCTTTTGATTGATCAGGCTGGTGTTCTTTTATTAAGTTTTCCCCAAAGGAACAGTGGAAAAGGAGGAAAAATTATGATTAGAAACATAGCTTCTCTAAATACCACAGCACACCAAAGCTTACTGATATTTGCATCCTCTGGATCACAGCAGCATTTGGGAAGGGAGACCCAGGCATGTGGAAAGGGCTGACCTTTACTATGTAGTTTAGCTCCAGACAGAGGAAATATTAAAAATACTCTCAAAGTTGTAAATATTCAGCTTTTGATCCAGAGAAAAAATAATTAGCCAAAGGCCAAAATACAAGAAAGGATAAGGCAGTTCATCTTGGAAAAACAAGGATCCATAATCTGTTAGTCAATGAGGTGATTAAAACAGAAGCCCCATGTCCTCAATGGGCTGGAGGAAACATAGCAAAACCTTGCCAGCCTGTAGCACATACTCATTTGCTTCTGACCATTATTTACTGAAGAGAAGCTTTGGTTTTGCAACAAAAATGCTGGCATGTCAGGACTTGCCCCTCCATGACCCTGTAAAAAGTGCAGTGTCCATTGTGACAAAGTCCAAAGGCCTATCCTAATGAAGACCTATGACATGGTAGAGAAAACTTTGCTGCAGGGAAGTTTCCTGCCTTGCACGATACCTTTTGTCAGAACCCAGCCTCTGTGGCTTTCATTGCTCAGTAACTTAAGTGCACTGCACAAAAACATGATCTTTGTCACTTCTCCAGACAAATCCCTCACTATCCCAGCCATGGCTTATCTACAGAGGGAAACTGGTTCTACAGCACAGAAGAAGGAAGTAAATAAAATTTACTCTTGTCAGCTTCCATCATCACTTTTTCTGAGAACTGTTTAAAAGCAATGGGCCGAATCATCTGTTCCAGCCAACTTGAAGGGAGTGAGATGGCATATCTATAGGGTGACCTACTTCCTCTCCCTCATTTGCTCCCTTGAAGGAGGCTTGGCCATGGACAAACAGTGCCAGTGCTTAATAGCCAAGGCTCTGCTTAACTAAGTGAGGGAAAAAACACAGAAAAAGCCAACCTGAGTGTGAAGCAGGTTCACACGTTCAGTGGCTTCCAGCAGTTCATGCTCTGCCAGCTTCCTTGCCCGTTCGGTCTGATCCAGCAAAGCCCTCAGCTCATCCAGTTCCGACTGGAGAAGATTGTTCCTCCTGTCAGAGACAGCCAGCTGCTCCTTTAGATCCTCATTCACATGGCCTGAGTCATCCAGCTGCACCTGAAGCTCCTATAACAAAGCAGATGTTTGGGCTTTTTTACCTGTGCATGCTTAGGGAGATTGCAAAAGTTTCCTGGGGCCCACCTCAAGAATTTCAATGCTTCTTTTTTGGAGAAAGGCTTCCTCCACACTCTAAACTGGATAGCTTTGTGGTATGTGGTGCAATGGGGAAAACCCTGTGTGTTCAAATCTGTAAGAGCTGGTGGTTCAGCCTGAGGAAGAACTAGCTGCTCAGGCATAGCAGATGCAATGACTTAAGAGGTGTCTTAGGAAAGCTTTTTTTTTTTAGCTATTTTGAATGTTGACATTAAACAACAATGCTGAATATATACACACTCTCTGTACTCCAGCCAACTGACTTTCCACTTTTAAAAGTCTTGCAAACTCACAAGAAAAAAATAGATTTTCACTTTCTCATGCTGTAGCTATCTGCTCCTACAGGAGGCTGTAGCCAGCAAGGGATTTATGACTGGATCTCATCCAGCTTGTATGCAAGTCTTGGAGGAAATTGGTATTTCAGTTTTCTTTTAGGCCAGATGTGATCACTAAGGGCTTTCCCTGAGCATTTTTGGGAGTAGCTTCTCTGTTAACTACCATCACCACTGCTGTTTTGCTCCCAGGCCTCATCTACCACCACCAGCGTTTGGGACAGGCAGCTCTTGGAGTACCTTTATTTGTGTCTGCAAGCCACGTGATGACTTTGTGGCTTCTGCAGCATGCCTGTTAGCATGGCTGAGCTGGATTTCCATCTCATTGAGGTCCCCTTCCATCTTCTTCTTCAGCCGGATTGCCTCATTTCTGCTCCGTGCTTCAGAATCAAGGGTGGACTGCAGTGAATCTATGGTGCGTTGCTGATTCCTCCTGGAAACGACAGGGAGGATGAATGGAATAATATTCCTCCCTGCACTGGAACACAGAGCTACAAGCAACAGTGCTTCATTTTCTGAAAGTGTTTTATTTCTAGAAATAGTGTGTTTCTGAATAACACACATAGCACAGGTTTCTAGTGCACACCTGACTGGCTGGTGTGCTTCATGTCAACTCCTCATCTGTCTGTCAACTCCTCATCTGTGAGCACCTACAGCACCTTCCAGTTTCTTTGGGCAATACTGCAGCAATGAAGTCTCTCTGATCAATTCTATACTCAAGCAAGTACAGATCTGAATGTAACAAAAAAGACTTCAGGCTTAGCAGTCACTCACCAAGGTATTTAGTGAATAATTTACTGGGATGTTTTACATCTCAGCCTTTTTATGAAGGCATTAGTGGAAGAGATTAATCAAACTGAAGGTAGACAGGCACATTCAAAGCTAATTACTTCAGGTGGCCTTTATAATAAAGGGCAGGTGTAAGCTACTTAAATTAGATGTTGAAAACCATTTCTTAAGCAAAACAGAAGGGGAATAATTCAGGAACAGAGATCTGTGTTGTGGACATCTAAAGTCAGAAGAAATTAAGCCTGCCCAACTAACAGTCTAGTCCCTCTTTAAAAGGCAACTTAGTGTCAATTTATAGATGGCAAAACAGATACAGACAGGTGTTTAATTTTCTTGACTCTGTAACAGTCAAGTCCTATAATGAAAGTTTTGCTTTCTTACAACCAGCAGGTAACTCAAAGCACAGAATATGACTCACACAGGGAAACACTTATCTCCTTGCTGGCCAAGTTTTCCTGAAAGCGTAGGAGTTCTGGGAAAACCTTGAGGGCCTTATTGCTTCAGCAGGGTACTGGACTATTCCCTAAACTTCAGGGAACAACACACATTCAGCATGCCTGCCGAACAACTTGGCAGCAAAAGAGTCAAAACAAAGCTGAGGCAGAAAGCACTGATTAGGGTAGCGTGGCTTGAGATCTCTGTAACCCAAACATCTGCAGGGCATTAGAAGATAGTATCTGAAAGAGCTGAGACATTCTTGGTTTTGGAATAATTAATATATCAATCCTTGTATTTACACTGGCTAAAGTGGACCTTGGACTTTGCCTTCCCTGCCAACAAACAGTGCCATGGCTCCTGGATTATTAGCCATGCAACACTGACTAATTCAAGGTCAGAGTTTTCTGAATGACTGCATACACACATTGCTGAAAATCTGGCCCATCACAGCATCATTTTAAGAGTGTAACTAGGATTTGTGCTGGATGGGAGGGGAGAGATAAAAGACAGCCCCCTACTCTCATCTAATTGCTTTCCATTTTTCCTTTTTATCCCTTTCACCTGCAAGCTCCTCTCCTTTTATATTCATACTTTCTCTACTTCTGCAGTTCTCACCGCATACCCAAATGGTGTACGTATAACAGCAAGCTCCTCACATCCTCCCACAATCAGTGTAGCTATAACTGCGTAAATTAAACAAATGCAGATGTAAAGGTTGCCTCTAGATAACATAGGTTGGAGCATCATTGAGGTAGTACTGCTGATTTTGCTTGTGGTTCCCCTTGAGAGGCAGCCATCCTAGAGGATTAGGAGAAGGGCAGCTCTCTAGACTGTCTCCATATGTAAAGTCATAGACTTAGCAGCCTTTAGTCTGCTGCAACTTTGGTTGTATCTGTCAATCGTGTTGCTGCTGCTATGTATGATGGGCTTATGTGTTTGCTGGCAGAGATAGAACTGAGAGGAATATTTGAAATAAGAAATAGTAATGTGTTAGGAGTACCCTTTGGCAAATAATCAGGGCTATCTTGGTTTCTGGTATTGACATTCCTCATGCTGGTATAACTACTTTGGGTACATTTGACTAGCTTCAGTCTTGAGAGTACTTAGGGTCTTTTGAGACTTTCCCCAGGAAAATCATGCCACTTCCTGCATGGTACCTTATATTGTCCATTTCTTCCTCCTTTTCTGCAAGTTTTCTTTCAAACTCTGCTTTAAGTTGAGAAAGTTCAAGCTGAAAACGAAGGGTCTTACTTTCTTCATGCTCCAAAGCTCCCTGAAATAGAAAGCATCGAGAGCTTGAAGACCAGGACTTGCTATTTTATTTTATTTTATTTTATTAAATCACAAGCTGCTACATGAAGATGATCCCTTCACGTTTTATTTCGCATTGCCAATAGGACTCTTTCCCCCTGCCCTCCTCTCTAGACAAGGACATGAGTGACTTACATGGCAAAACAGTGCATTTATTTCCCTTCTAATGCAACTTGGCAGCTGGAAACTGAGCAGCAAGCTCCCCAGAGGACAAATTGTCAAACAGTCCATGGCTCATAAAAAGCCCCTTAGGCCCTGCCTGTGTAGCTTTGATATCAACAGGCATTCCCTGCTCCACAGCCCTGTGCAGACAACCTGTGGAAATTCACAGGCTTATAAGGAATAGGCAAAGGCTAAAGCTAGGTTGCTGTTGGGAGGGTGAAGATGTCCACACATTGCCCAGCTGACAAAGATCTCTCCTAATCATGAAGTGTTGAAAGCCTCCCATTTACACAGTCTTATTAGGCCTTATATTCCTATATATTAGGCCTATATAGTCCTTATATGACTTCAAGGAAAGAAATAACAGACATCAGCTCTAGATCACAAAATGCATGCTGTCCCCTCTTTGCAATCAACATGAAGAAAACTCTCTGAAACAAAGGAGATTTCTTCCTGTGTCTTTTTTGGTTTTTTACATTTCCTTCATATATAGAAGTCAAGAGCTAAGCTGACAACAGCCCACAGTGAAGTTAGAGGTCCTCTGACTTCTAAGTTTTACATAAACCAGGCTCGGTGGCATTTACACACCTTGCTGCTTGCATCAGATGGGAAGGAAAGTAGAACTGAACACCATATATTTTGGCAGAGCTCTCCAAAGGGTAGAATTGCAGAAGCTTAGCTATGCTCCCCTTGAGAGATGATGGAATCAGAAAGGAGGTTCTGAAGATGAAGGGGTACAAAACTGTTGCAAATCTTCACCCATCATGTGGCAGCTAGAGAGCAGTCAAACACACACTGCATGGCAAGGAGCCATAGGGTATTGCTGGAAACAGCACCCAGGAGTACTGTGTCATCATTGTGACTGCTGCAGACCCAGACTCACCAGGAAGGGAGAAAATCTACATTAAACTATTTCTTTCACAATTGAAATAAATTCATCACTGCTTTACTTTCATTAGTTCCTATTTTAACTGATCATTAGGAAGCTATTTTCATACAGTCCAGGAAAGTAAAGAGGTCCCTCCTTAGGCCCCCCCTTAGGTCCCTCAGGAACTGATATATTCTTTCTAACAAGAAAAGCATATTGACAGAGCATATCACCACTCTCCACATCTAAGAGATGTGGAAGAAAGGCATGCTCTTTCCTCTATTCTGATCATTAGAGCTGTTTGGCTGTAAAATCTCTGCAAAGTGCAAAGCATCCTGCAACAGACAAAAGAAATTTCACAGCATTTAAGGCATTAGAGGATCCCTGTCACTGGGTGATGTTAATTTTAGCAGATATTATTTGGATTAGAATTCAAAAGAAATGCAGCCTTCACTAAAAATCCCTTGCTATGTGCTGTACTGCTCCTAGCCAACAATATGTAGACCCCTTCCTAGCTCTGCAGTGCACCAAACTTTAAAAAAAAAAACCCCGACAGCCCAGCCCTTCAGGGGAATGATGAGGATTCCAGTTGGTTTGTTCTGTATTGTTGGTTTGTTTCTGGAAAGTAGGATGAAGCATTCCTTCTGGGTCAGTGCATACTTGTTGCTGTAAAAATTAAACCAGTGAAACCAAACGTCTTTACGGAACTCCTATGGGAGTCAAAGATTTTTCAAATGGTCTGGTTTCCTTTGGTTTACAAGACTGCTACTGAATTTTAAAGCAGGCTGTAGTATCCAACACAATATTTGAGACCTTATACAATTTAAAATCGTCAGAAAGTTCATCTTGTTCTCAAAGCCAGGAAATGATTGATTTGATGCCGGAAACTAGACACTAGAAATGTCTGATCTAAAAAAGATGGTAATTCTCAGCAGTTAGTGTTTCTTGAGAGACTGAAATATTCTATGCTGAAGTGAGCAAGAAGAACTGGATCTTCAGGAGGTGAGCAGATTTCTGATCTTCTTGAAAGCAAGAAAACAAAAGCAAAAAACCCAACCACAAAAAAACAAAACCTCCAAGGCACCTCCCTTGAAAAGGCCTCACACTTGCTGATCTTAGAGCTGACACCTGGCTAGCAAAGTCAGAAGAGCTGGATGCAGAGAAGCTGCACTTGCTAACAACAAACACATTGGCTGTGTTGCTAAGAGGATGAAAAAGGAAGGAAAATAGTGATAAAGACAGTTTTTTTCTGTTCTTTTCCTTACCTCTGCTTCTTCCAGGGCCAGCTGAACTTCTGACTTCTCTTGTTCAACCTGCTTCTTGATTTTTTCTATTTCATGGAGGTTCTTGTTTCCTTCACTAATCTGATTGGTCAGATCAGAAATCTCCTCTGGAACAAAAAGGATGGGTAGATTTAGCAATCATTGTGTCTCCAACATCCTGCAATTCGTGGAGCCATTCCTGAAGGGCTCATCTGTACACAAGTGCTGCCTTACTGTCAATTACAGCAACAATTTTACCAGCTTGCAGGCACAAACTTTCTTGCAAATGCTTTTTTTAAGTGGTTACAGTGATTTAGTTTTTATCTGGGATCTTCAGGCTAACAAAAGTATGAACTGTTTTGGGAACTCCATATACTGCACCTTTGTCCTCTTTCCTGTTCCTCCCCTGAGCGTGGCACCTCTGCCACTGAGCATATTTGACAGGTGAGCAAAGGGAATCCTGTTCTCCTCTGGCCATGCCAATTTCTGTGGTTAAAATCTTAAATTTCCAACATGACTCAGTGTCTCCAAACACAACAGGAAGCTAATCTCAAGGATGAGATAAATACCCTTCCCCACAGCTATTACAGGGCACCTACGTTGTTCTGGCTGTCCGCTGCTTTGGCTCTTTTGCTGGACATGGGGCCTGAAGTAAACCCACCTTGGAGGTTCTTGTTTTCCCGTTTCAATGTCTCCAGATGGTCCAGAGTCTCCTCGTAGGCATTCTTCAGCTTGAAAAGCTCAGTGCTGAGGCCACGGGACTCCTTCTGGGAAGCCTCCAGCTCAGCCTGTGACTCTTCATACTTCTGTTTCCAGTCACTGATGATCTTGTCAAACCCACGCTGCTTCTTGTCCAGGGAGGCAGCTGCTGAGTTGGCCTTCTCCAGGTCAATCATCATGTCTTCTATCTCATTCTGCAGCCTGTGCTTTGTCTTTTCCAGAGAGGAGCACTTGGCATTGGCTGCCTCAATGGCTTCCTCAGCTTCTTGCAGGCGAGCAGCAAGCTTCTTCCTACCAGGTGGGAAGAGACGGTGAAATGACCAAGTGCCATCATTGCCATGTTATCCAGAAAAACTGACAGCAAAGTAGTATCTCAGTAAGTAATTTTGGAAAAGGAAAACTGAGGAGGCAAAGGGAGGGGAGGAGAAAATCAAGCCTCTAGAGGGAAGGGGTTTTGATAGATTAAAAAAAACCACAACAGCTTAAATTTTGGATGTTGACTTGCGGCAGACAATTTTGTGCCTTTCTCTGTGTGTGTATGAATATTTGAAATTGAACTTTTGAACTCTCAAGGAGCAACCTGCTACTTGCTAGTTGTAACCAGTATGGGCTGGTGGTAAATTTTGATAAGACCTGGTCTATGTGAAAGTGTCATGTTCTCCAATTAAGAGATATGAGACGGAACCACGAATTAGAAGCCTGGTCTTGCCTTGGGATTTTGTTCATAAACTATTTGGATTGGGAAAACAGAGGGCTGGAAGCCCTTGCAAGAAGAGGTCCTGGAAAGAAAAGAGGGTGCAGAAGGAAGAATGTGAAGGTACTAGACAGAGAAAATATACTGGAAGTGGGAGAAGACTCTGGAGATCAGAGATGCATGGAGGCAGATGCTGGAGGTACTCAGAGTCCTTGACTGAGACTGGTGACTGAGAGCACAGCACGAGCCAACATGACTGTCTGCCCTGCCTTCCAAGGGATCCATAACCTCCCTGCTGCAAGGGGAACTCAGGACTGGGACACACTGCACTGGCTGGGGCAAAGCAGGGGAATGTGCAAGATAGCCAAGTGGGGTAAGCTAATCCTGTTCTTAAATAAATCCCAGTATATGCATCCTACCAGAAACCTTGTAGGCTGTGAGGCCTACAAGAAAGCTGGGGAGGGACTTTTACAAGGGTGTGTGGTGACAGGGAATGGCTTTAAACTGGAAGGGAGTAGATTTATGTTAGGCTTTAGGAAGAAATCCTTCCTGTGAGGGTGGTGAGACACTGGCACAGGTTGCCCAGGGAGGCTGAGGATGCCTCATCCCTGGTAGTGTTCAAGGCCAGGCTGGATGGGGCTTTGAGCAACCTCTAGTGAGAGGTGTCCCTACCCAGGCAGGGGGGGGTAGAAACTAGGTGATCCTTAAGGTCCCTTCCAACCCAAACCATTCTATGATTCTATGATCCACTGCCCCACAGGCAAGGACTCCACAGAAACACTGATTTGCTCAAGCAAATGAAAAGAATAGACGGACAGCCAGAAATTACAGCAGTGAGCCAGAGGGATTGCCCTATTCCCATAGCAGTATAACAAAGTCCCACCAGCCAAGAGTGTGTTGAAGCCCAGTTATCCCACATACTTGGCATCTTCCAGCTCCTCTGTTCTCTGAATGGCATCAGTCTCATACTTTGTTCTCCACTGTGCCACTTCGGCATTTCCCTTGGAGAGCGCCCGCTGCAGCTCTGCCTTAGCTTCTTGCTCCTCCTCATACTGCTCCCGCAAGAGATCACAGTCATGCCTGGCTGCTTGCAGGGCATGAGCCAGGGCATTTTTGGACTGCAGGGACAGAAAAGTCACAGCATTTCAGAGTTACCTATAGGAAAACCCAAACAAACAACACCTACAAATTCAAATGGAGCCTTTTTTTTTTAGCTATAAAGACTGAAGATAGTCTAACACTTTTGGAAATGTGTCCAAACTTTTAAGATGCGGGATTTGAGATTCTGGCTATCCTACTGCATAAGTTTTATTTAGCAATTATGGATGCTGATTGTTTTTCCAAGCTCTTCTCCTGTAATTGCCTCATTCAGAGGCATGAACTTGTATCAGTACAATTATTAGGATGCATTCTCACTCCTATGTATCATTTCAGGTTACAAAGGAACATGAACAGTTTTCTACATTCCATCTCTATGAGTGGGACACAGTCAAAGCATTACCTTGGTTTCCTCTTCTAGCTGTCTCCTGAGTTCTTCAATCTGTTGGGTAAATGATGTTTTCCCCCGGGACAGTTGACTTATCAGTGATTCCTTCTCTTCAAGTTGTCTTATAAATTCACCTGCCATGGGATTTAACCAAAAAAGGTAAGATGTTGAAGTGACAAAATCTCAGCCAAAACTGAAGTCCCAACTATCCAATTCTGGTAAATACAGTTTTAGGTTTGTTTCAAAGGCCAGTCCTAGGCAAGGTCCCCCCACCAAGGTTATAAAAATATTGAAGATAGAAATTTCAAAAGAGACAAATCTACTGCTCCATCAGCAATCCTCAGCCATCCACTTTCCAAGCAGAGGGCATCGCACAATGCATGGCATGGATGCAGTGCTGAGACACACTTGATAAATTACTGGGAAGCAGTCTGGCCTGAACATGCACATACCATTCTCACTCTGGAGCTTTGTTTTCTGAGTAGTGAGGTCATTCATGAGGCGAGTCATTTCTTCCAGTTTAGTTTTTGTCTCATTCAGGTGATCTTCATAAGTGCGGCAAAGTTTCTCTGCATTGGCCTAAGAGGAGTCAGGAGAAAAAGACAAAGCTGTAGCCTCCAGGCAGTCATTTGGAAGCTGTAGCCTTACAAATGTATCCTTCTGTGTTTCTTTGTTTGTCTTTCAGAGAAATGGCAGGTGGCAAAGACACAAATATCAGTGGGGAATAGTAGTCCTGTGTCCAGAGTCCCAGGCTAGAGGACTCCCCATCAGATAACTTTCCCTATCTGTCTTCCCTGAACTGCATTTTGGATGGAAGCACCAGTGCAAAAAGACTTTGCAAAAGCTTCAAAAGCAATCATGTGACTATGAAGTTCAGATACAGCCTCCTCACAATTGCTAGATGGGAAAATCACCCTCAATGATAATTGCTCTTATGATTCTGCTTTCATTGCCATTTATGATAAATCAAGTTTGATGACAGCTTTCTAACTCCCAGAATATGGAAGTTTACTCTCTTCACGTGCATTGAGCTCTTTAGAAAACTCTGAAAGCTATCAAAAGTAGCTGCTCAGGAAACAAAATCCACAATCCAGCTATAAAGAGTAAAAATACACATTGGTCGTGCAAGCTGTTGCTTTGCTTAACTAACATGGGTCAAAACTATGAACCGAGGGTAGGATCTGAGATCACTCTGCAAAGGATGGGAGGTATCTTGCCTTGAATGGTGTCACCTGGATCATCACCAGCCTGGAGGAGCATAATTTAAGTGACACAGTACTGTTTTGGGAGACAGAAGGATAAATAGTATGCCTAGGACTGGGGATGCACTGTACGTTTTAGATAGGGCATCTTAATTGTTGTCCTATCAGCTGGGATAGGGGGGATACTATGAACATAAGCACTTCCAGACTCCAAGACACCACCTACCAGCCCTACCAGGTATCCTAGGAAACCTTCACCCCAGACTTAGCTACACATGAAATTTGAGGGTTTGGGAAGCCCCAGGACACTTACTTTTCCCTTGACCATCTGCTCCATGTTGGATGTCAGATCATCCACCTCCATCTTCAGCTCACTTTTCTCCTTTTCCAGTTTCTGCTTGACCCTCTGCAGGTTGTCCAGTTGCTCTCCCATCTCAGCCACACTGTCTGCATGTTTCTTCCTCAGGGTGGCTGCTGTGGCTTCATAATTCAGCGTGGCCTCCTCAAGGTCCCTCCGCAGCTTCAGGAACTCTGCCTCACGTTTCTTGTTCATCTCCAGCTGGGCAGCTGTGGCTCCCCCAGCCTCCTCAAGTCGCTCGCTTAATTCCTCCAGCTCTCGAGCCAAATCTGATCTCTGCTTTTCCACCTTGGCTCGAGCAGCTCTTTCTGCTTCCAACTCCTCTTCTAGTTCTTCTATACGAGCCTACCAAAGACACATGAGCACCTTTGGGTCAATTTCATGATGATTTCCATCAGAAGACCGCTTTAAAAATTGCTAACCCCCCTGCCAGCCCACACTTTACCACATGGGTGGAAGCAAAACAATTAAAGGACTTTTTGCCCATTTGTGCCAGCAAATAAGGTCTTGAGTTTGAGTAAGGTTGATGAGACACATCCTTCACACAGTAGATTGCTCTACAAACTTAAGTTCAAGACACTTAGGCCAAGTGCATTGACCTTATACTCATGTACTTGAGATGCAGCTGAAGTACATGAGAGTTTACTTGATAGTAAGACCATCAGCAATAAATTGTCACTGAATGGGACTTTTTGTTCCCATTTAAAGAGCTCTGTGACTGAAGTAACTTCTCCGTAGGATTGTTAAGACAGGATTTCAAATGCAGCAGTGTGTAGAATTGCATGAATAATGAACATTTGTTGGGAGCAGTCTTTTTCATGAAAAAGTTATTTTGACCAATCTCTGCTTCATGTCGAAGTTATGCAAATGTTCTTTATATACAAAAAAGTAGAGCTGACATTTTGGGTCAAACAATTTTGTTTGGACTGTGCCGTTTGGCTTTTTAGTTTCTGTTGAAAATTTCCTGTGCCTTTAAGCCCTTCCCCTAAATTTCAAATCCATGTTTATCACTGCTGAACTCCTCCCCAGCATTCATCCTCAGCTCCGTGGTTTAGAACAATATTAATTGCTTAAAAGAAAACACCAGAGCCTTTCTGCTCTGCTTGAAACCACTACCGTTCTGTGGTGATACATTCTGCTACTGGAAAGGAACCACTATAGGGTGAGCATCCCAAGGGGAAAAGGGATCAGTCTGGGCAGCTGTGTTGCACCACTTTGAGTCTCAAAGCTGAGCTGCAGCTAATAGTGAAAAGTTCCTGCAAAGCTCTTCCGTGAGTCCCAAAGAGCAACCCCTCTTAAGATAAATGAGAAAGAAGCAAGCTGACCTGAAGCTCCTTGATCTTCTTCTGCAGCTGCATCACTATAGCTTGTTCATCTTCTATCTTAGAATTCAGCTGGCTCATTTCAAATTCTTTCCTGCCATGGAAAGGAAAAGCCTACTATGAGAGTTTTCCCAGTAGCTTCAAGTTAGGCTTTTGTAATTTTCAAAGCATTGTTTAATAAAACTTTTAATGTATCTAAAAATGAAAGCAATCTTCATGTGTAGCCATTTGCATGAAAACACACCTTCCTCAGAGCAGTGTTTTCCAAATCAATATTCTGCATGCATTTGTGCAATTATATTTCTGGTTCCTTGTATCGTACAAAAGGAACTTTATTCTCAGACTTAATAAAAAAATATATTTAACAGAGTCAAGTCTTTCAACAATGCTGAAATAGCTAGTTTGGATGAATAACTTTTTAGAGACTTCCTTCAGCTTTCCCTAAGCAATGAAAAACCCATGGTTTTGTTTGTTTTTTTTTTAATGCTGGAAAGTGTAATGAATTATAATGTATCAGGTATACAGTACACAAGTAAGAGTGATTTTCCCTCCCTTCTTGCCTTCATACTCTTGCCTCAGAATTTCCTTTTAGCCATCATTTTAGACACACTTAAAGGCTCTGAAATGACAGTGGTAGGTACTTTGTGCAACAGAATCAATCTTACTTTTTTAGCTTTTCTTCCATCTGTAGCTTATCGTTCTCCAAGTCCATTACACTCTCTTGGGTCAGCTTCAAATCCCCTTCCAGTTTGCGTTTCGCCCTCTCTAGATCCATCCTTACTTTCTTCTCTTGTTCAAGGGAGCCCTCAAGCTTTAGGAGCAAAGTGACTTATTAAACATTGAACACAGATGGTTTACTACAGTCAGCTGTATGCTGGTCCCAGTTTTGTGTGTGCTACAGCAAGTTACAAAGCAGAAGTGCTTAAGTACAACCATCCTATTCTACATTTTTTGTTTTCTAGCAGACAGTGGGCATATGGGCTAAAGAAATAAATCATAAGGGTTAGTCCATGCTTTACGTTTGTGGAAACATCACAGTTCTCTTAGTAACAAAGGTCTGTTTTACTTTACTAGTTTCTGCAGTTACACTGCAAATGAAAATGGAATGGATTTTCCCTCATCACCACAGTCCTTTCAAAGACTGTATGACACAGGTAGGTTTTAATAGCATTTGTGTAACTATTCCTTTTACAGACAGTACAAGGACTGCATTTCTAATTCTTTTATCAGTCCAAAGCTTTGCAACATTTCAGATTCATGAACTGTAAGTGGCAAACAGGACTGGAGAAACACAATAGGAGAGCTAGCTTACATCATCCACTTGCTGTTCCAGTTTCACTTTAGCTTTGCTAAGTGTGTTGACCTTGTCCTCCTCTGCTTGTAGGTCATCCAGAACTTGCTGATGAGCTTCCTGCAAGGACTTTTTCTCCTTAGTAAGTTTGGTGATATTCTCATCAAGAGTTGCCATTTCTTCTGTAAGATTTTTGACCTGTGTGAGAAGGGGAGATGCATTTGTAAGACGTTGAAGCTAGGAGTTATCATAACCAGGCCAAATGTATTGTATTAGTATGTAGGAAAATGATGGAAAGAAAGGGATCTCTCCCTCCCCAGCCCCTCTTGGCTTTTTGAGCTCAAACTCGACATAATTCTTTAGCTGATTTGCAGCAAAGCTCACTTCAGGAAAAGGGAAACTTTTCCTCTGAGTTAACAATATTTCCCTCATAAGGTCAAATTACTGTGGACACCGATCTTTCAGTAGAGCCTGTGTGACAGTGTAAAACCATCAGAAGCTCAGTAGCTCTTGTTGCAAAGTTAATCCATGCCCAACCTCTTTTGAATACATGGTGAAGTTCTAAAGGTACCTTGTTTTCAGTAGCATGCTTCTCTTTCTCTACTTTTGCAAGTGTTATTTCCAGATCATCAATATCCTTCTTGAGCTCAGAGCACTCATCTTCCAATTTTCTCTTCTTAGAAGTCAGTTCAGAATTCATCTCTTCCTCATCCTCAACTCGCTCTGTCAGTTCTTTGACTTTGGCCTCCAGCTGAATCTTGGATTTAATCAACAAGTCGCATCGCTCCTCAGCATCTGATAGAGTGTCTTGTTCCTGTCATGGCACAAGAGGACAGCAATGACTACCTGGCTTTTCCTGCTTCTTCCTCACTTGTCTCCTATCCTGTAAGTGGCCCAGAGTGCCTGATCCAAAGCTACAGAGCAGGGTAAGGAAAATTTGCTACTCCTGATTTCAGAAGACAAGAGCAGCAAGTATTTAGTGGAGCTGGATGAGACAGTGGTGAGTATTGCAAGTCACATTCAAGACTACTGCCATATTTATCATCCATGGACATTGCCTTGGACAGAACCTGTTAAGGTTTGCATTGCTGGCCCACCTGCCCATATGCTAGAACAGCAGAATTTCTGTCCCCTTTGACAAGGGCTTCATTTAATTGAATTGCACTAACACTCTGGCCTGTAAGTCTTTGAATTTCCAAGAACATCTAATAAAGATATGAATATATGTATCTACTCACTGCTTGCAGCTGGAGAAGCAGATCATTTTTTTCCTGAACTAAAGACACCTGCTTTTCTTCAAGTTCCTTTCTCCTGGCTTCAGATTTTTCTAGAGCCTCCTTCAGTTTCAAAAACTCTTCCTTCATATTAGCCATCTCCTTTTCAGTTTCTGCTGACTTCAGAAGAGGTTTGATCTTAAAGAAAAGCTTCATCCAGGGCCAGTTCTTCACAGCCATAAAAGCACGGATGTTATACTGAATCACAAGAAGGGAATCCCTGGTTTAAGAAGAAAACAAACAAAATTCCCTGAAGCTTAGCCTGAATTAAGAAAATGAGGGTTTTTTTTTTTTCATTCTCAAGCAGTCTTAAGTCTTTTTTCTAAGTAATATTAGGACCTTGTACTAGGTTCCAATTTCTACAAGAAACTTCCTCCATAATGCCTAATTTTTCAGGGACATGAACATTTTTCAAACCTGACATTTACCAGAGCTGCAGGCAGCTAGTATGCAGTTGCTATTATTTTTATCATACACCCACTTCAATCCTTTAATTTAGGGTTAGCTATAGCCTTAGGGACTGGAATAATGGCTCTATTCAACATATAATTAAATTGTAATGACTCTTATCCACTAAGATTTAAGGGGGTGTCTTCATACCTGCGCTCCAGTATCTTCTGAAACTCAATCCTCATCAGTCTGCCACGTGCTTTTGCCTGGATCATTGTTAAGATTTTTGCAAGTCTCTCATCCCTCATTTCTTCTAGATGGCCCAAGAGACCAGCCTTGAAGAACACCTGGTACATGCACAGATGTCATTTCACCATAACAAATTCTTTTATTCCAGAGTTATACAGACTTTACTGAAATTGTTCAGAATGTTTTTTTGCATTGACAGAGTATAGAAGGCCAAATACTGGTTGCATAAGGGACAGCACTGTACAGTTTCAAAGTTGTTTTAAAATTAGTCTGATCTCCCCAGTATTCAATAGGCCAAGATATCATGGCAGTAATATTCAGCTGTGGCAGGGTTGAAAGAAGGTCAACTAAATCACAACTGCAAGTTCCCAGAGATCCATACTATTGTGATCATATCATAATTACACACACCCTCATTTCAAAAGCTGCAGCTGATCTTGTGGTCCATATATGCTTGTATGCACCTCTATTATATTAAATAAGATATTATTTAGTGGACAGTATGGAGCACCAGCTACTGCTGTGTCTGCTTGTTGTGTTGCTGTAGAAAGAGCTTTGTGGGAGCTTGAGCCAGAGAAGTAAAATTCTTCTAGCACAGATTAAAAACAGGTACCACTTTGCTTCTATATAGCTGGTTCCTTGTATTACAGACTCCCCACTAATGACCACCTATTCTGCAAATTAGATGTTAGATACATAACTTTTCTCTTTACATAAGCAGTGATGGGCTTTTCTGGATTACCTTGGTGTGTCCAAAACGGTATTGGTTATGGTCAACATCTAAAGATGCCATCAGTTTTTCAGAGGCTTTTCTGCTATCCACAAACTTATCCTCTGGGATGGCACCTGGATTCAGGATGCGGTACCTATTAATAACAGATGAACAATGAGTAAAATTGGCCTAGATTTCTCTTTCCCCATCCTCCACCCTCCCTCAAAACTTAGCAAAAGTAATAAAAAATTAACCTAGGCTAATTTCCTAATTCTGTAGCTGCACAGTCACAAGAAAGAGTAGAATTCTGCCCTCCACAGTCAGGCAAACTGAATGGAAAATAAACTTGAACAGAATAAATAAAAAATTAGAAGACATGTTTTGCTTATTTTGACTGATGGGTTGGGACAGGAGACAGCACAGCTCTGTATTACCTTTGTTTAAAGTCAGCATAAAGCACCCTGTTTGGGAAACCCTTGCGGCAAATGCGGATGCCTTCTAGGACACCATTACAGCGGAGCTGATGCAAGACGAGGAAAGCATCCATTTCACCTACAGAGAAGAAAAAGAGGCTAAATTAAATGGAGCTTCTCCACAGGGCTTAATTTCATTTCACTGAGGGAATTGGAAAATGTGAAGTGTCATCTCCTGAAAGAGCAACACCATTGGATACGGTGAAAAAGACAGACAATATTGAATACAGTCTGGTGATTCGGAAGTATTGGAATAATTCAAATATACTAAAATTTTAATGCTGTTGTGTTTTCCATACCTGGAGTTTTTGCTTCATTGGGAATAATGCATCGTACAAAGTGAGGGGATGTAGACTTTAGGTTAGTCATCAACTTATTTAAATTTTCCTAGAACAGACGTATTAAAATCACAATTAGCTTTAGCAGTTTAGTTGAATTTCAATCACTTATTTCTTTGTTTGTTGGTTGCTGAGTTTATTAAGGACATCTCTCCAACAAAATTATAAGCCTACCAAACTAATTACAGAGAAATGTGATCAAATAAAGCAGAGTATGAATTAACTTCATTATAGGAATCCACATCAGTTCTAGCAAAGTCTTTAAGAAGACAGGCGTTTTACTTACAGCCCCAGAAGTATCAGAAACAAGATGAATAGCAAGCAAGATGCAGTATCACCCTGCAGAGCATTTCTGTAAAGTCAACTACATTTTTGCCTAGACACTTCCCCACTCAGTGAAGATTGTTCATCTTTCCCCCCCCCTGTAGGATTTTGTCCTCCTGGAAAAATATTTTTACTTGACTGATCTTAATCAGACATCTCCCAGGCAGGCAGCAAGCTAGCTTGGGAGCAAGCTAACCATTCAGTGCCTATCAGTGATCACCAGGTTCTGTGCAAAGTGTTTTGTCTGGTAAGCAGAAAGCAGAGACCATTAGAGGTGGCAGATAATGGCATCAGCACAGCTGCTCCAACTCAAAATGTCACATCTGCCAACTGGACGAGTCATGAGACAACCTGAGCTGGGGACTGAGAAGCTCCTTGTGTGCTGAAACGTGAACTTCTGCTTGTGGATTATTAAGTTACCATCTGAGTGGGTGTTCAGCTTTCTTTACACTTCTTCAGGTAGTAAGGTACAGGCCTCAATTTCCCATGATTTCCCTTCATGAGGAGTACCTCCAAACAAGATAAAATTACCTGGATAGTGGGAGATAACTACTTCCTTCCCTCTCTGAGGCTTACCTACATTACTGCTTCCTTCCTTTTTACTATAAAAAATGGTTCTAATGGTAAGTTCTGTGCCCCATTTCTCCCCAGGCATGACTGTAGTGACACCTTCCACCAGGAGCATGTCATTCCCGGCAGAAGGGAATTACTCAGGAAAAAAAAAAAAAAGAAGGCTTTATGTCACTCCATTCAACACGTTTTGTTTCCTGGGACTTGGACTAACACTAGGATACAATTACAACACAGTAATCAGAAAGGGATTAGAAAATTACTTGTGGTAAGTTCCTGTTTAAAAGGCATCCATGAAACTATAAGCAACAAAATAAGTGATACTTGTTGTTCATAATATTTTGTGATTGATATCTTCTCAAATAGAATACAACACGCTTAATCTACTGAATGCTCAAAGAAAATAAACCGTTCTCACACATGCAGTTTTAATAACCATCCTGTTCCCTTGGCTACTGATGTTGCATAACCATTTTCATTTTTTTTTGTTCATTACAATCCTTAACATTGTTCTTTAATGTGCTGCCTTAACTCAAACCATCAGGTGCAGAGAGGTTAACAAACCTTGTGCAATGAAGACACTGTTTGAAAAGAAGCACCTTTCTTGCGTTTCTTTTCTCCACCCTGGTCACCTAAGGAAAAATAAATAAATAAATAAATAAATAAATAAAATAAATCTGTATCTCATTCAAGGGTGCAGGGGCAGGGCATGGGAGATAGACAAACTTTCCTTTCATTGAAAGGTATAGCTAGAGACTTGATAGCCGTAGTTGCTCAAATAGGACACAAAACATTCTGAAAATCAAGTGTGATGTATCACAGATTTGCATCTCTCTGTCCAAATTTAGGATTTTTGATGAAGACCACTGTAAAGTTTCTGGATTGCATTTGCATTTCAGATCCACACATCGCCACTTGTTATGCAGAAAGATTGTAAATTTGAACAAGGCAGAAAAATAACATTTCACAAAATGAGCAATTTCTGGTTCATTGGAAAGACTATAGGGTGAGATGATGTAGCAAAAAAACCAACAACTAAAGAAAAGTAATGCTCATGGAAAATTTATTCTGTACATTGCACTGCATAGACACTGGTTCTCACGTGTCTGCTATGCAATGAACTTGTGCAAATACCTTGTGAACTTTGTCTAGAATAGGGGGAAATTAATAGCTGCAATTTTAGATAAAGTAGCTTTGCATCCCCTGGATTTTGTTTAAAGTTTCAGAATCAAAATCACTCAGATCCTCCCAAGGAATGTCAGTTTCTGATATGACCATTATGAAATTTCACAAGAGCCAACCCTGACCCAAAAACTTACAGCCATTGCCTCAGCTTTCTAAACGCTGGACCATGGGATCATTCCCAGGAGGTCTGGAATTCTGTCACTTGTCAACAATAGTCAACAGAAAGGGAGAAGTGAAGAGTGCAATGTGCTTGATGCAATTATTCACAGCGTTCCCCCTTTTGAAAGTGTCACTGCTGAGACTGGAAGAGCCTAATCTGGACAGGCTGCCCTTTTCTCCTGACATTGAGGAAAAGCAAGGGACAGGAATATCCACCTGCAAACAGGCAGTTCGTAACTTGAAGGAATTTGCTAGGGGCAGAATTTCTGTTATTTACTTTCAGCTCCCTCACTTATTCATACTGAAGTCTGCAGCCTGCTTGCATCCTTAGAAAGTGTCTTATGACTTGTGACAACACCATCTAGAGAAATGAGATTAGTAATGAATATGCTGTAAGTGATTGCAACTTCAGGAAATAAGAGCTACAGCTCTGTAATAAATGCCCGTCTTATTGAATTAAGATCCATTTTCTGAATGCTTGCTACTTGTCTTCTCCCAAATAAAACAGTCCTGTGTAATGCATACAGATTAAATATGTTCTTATACACACATTAGTCTAGTCCAATAAAAAAGCAAAAACACAACAGCAACCAAAACCATGATATGTTGGCAAGAGCTTCTACTTTGGCCAATATGGAATGATGTTCAGGTACCTTCATTGTCTTCTTCCTAATCCACTAATCCAACAAAATATCTGAAAACAGTCTTAAACTTTGTATCTCTCATTTAATACAGAGTGGCTAGCAAGGAGGACTACAGCATGGCAAACAAGAGCTATTCTTGTTCGTAGGCATCTACATACAAAATTTTTTGTGCAACACTTCCCTGAATATCTAAATATTTGCATGAGCAAACTCCAGGTGGAGTGTTCACCACACACAGATTTCCTCACCAAAATTGCTCAGAGGTATTACACATTGAACCCAGCAGAGTTAATGGCCTCCTTGGGATTAGAGGGAAACTCCTACAGAAGCTCTGCCCATCTAAATAATTAGTCACTGCTTCATTTAGCATTGAGTCAATTGCAGTTGAGAGAATTGTTTTGTTTCTTAAATTCATTCCCAAGCACACATCCCAGAAATGAAAGAAAATCCGTGTCAGCTGAGTCTGCTTACCGCTGTCAGCGCCGATGTAGCTTTCAAACAAGCTTGCCAGAAGTTTGTTGGAGGATTTTTGGAAAATACCTACTACAGTTTCATTAAGTGGGTCTTTGTTCTTCTCAAGCCACCCTATGATGTTATAGGGAACCTATAGCAAGATATTGAAAACAGAACAGAGGTTGGAAATGTTCCCTGCCAGAGCAGCTGGTAGTTTTTTATGGTTTGGCTTGAAGTCAGTGAACTTTTGTGAAATGTTGCTCTCAGAGGGGTACCAACCACCCAGGTTTTCATCACTTCCCCTTCAATTCACAGCTTCTTAATTCCAAACCTTTCTTCCAAATAATTACCATCAAGATCCCACACACCCCTTCCAAATGATCTGGTGCCTTTAGCTCCTCATACACTCTGCTGTAGGCATACTACATGCCATCAGTGTCCCAGAAACCCTGATAATAAGTGCGGAACAACAGAATGTGCAAGAAATAGTTTCATTTCACAGCATCGTGCTACACTGGGATAATCAAGATTTTCTGGCAAAAATGTAATGATTAAAAATCTAATTCCTGGTCCTTGCCACAGCTCTGCTTAATGGAAAAATATGTTCCCTTATTAGTACCACAAGAGGATAGAAATTCTAATATTCTTTGCTGAAGACATTAGCAGCTACAGGTAAAGAACACAATGGGCATTATTTCTCTTAATAGATACAATATTATCTTAATGTTCAATTATAATTTGAAATTAACAGCATCAGCTAGGTTCCAGCTCTGTTGTGCCGAAGACTTATATCAACTCTAGTCTGATAAAAAAATTCCTTTGTCCCTATCAGATTCTTTCTGCCCATCTGGTCTGAAAATGGAGTTTTTTTTTTTACTCCTCACTGTTCCTTTCTTCCCCTCTTCATCCTTCCTACCCTCCCTAGCAGTGTGTGATGAGCCAAACCAAATACAAAATCTACCAAATAGCAGGGGAACTTACGGAACCGGCATAATGAACAAGTTCAAAGTGAGCTTCATATTTCCTTTTCTTATCTGGCCTGGGCTTCTGTAAGTTAGGTGACTTGCCGAGATGATTGTCATAGAGTTTGGATTTGAATGTCATATCTGTAGCTTTTGGGAACATGCATTCCTCTTCAAGGATAGACAGGATTCCCATTGGCTGTGGGTTTAAAAACATCTTTGTTGGAAAATGCTTAGGCTGCCTGCTTTCAGTAGCTGTGCAGCCTTTAAGTTTGCTCTGGTGGAATTCAGGTCTGCAAAATTTCTCATCCTGAGAAAGAAGACTTTGACTAAAACAGTTGCTACAACTTTGACTATTCAGTATGTCTGAATATAGTCATATAGCCTTAGCAAGCTTTATAATGTCTCCCAGAAAGGGCTTGATTTACCTTTCAAGCCAGCTGAACTAACTCGCATTTCATTATCTGTGTCTCAGGAAATGATGAACTAACTTCCTAGCACTGGACAGATTGTTTGAGGGATTAGGATTATGTGCAGATATCCTACCCCTGGAGAAGAAAGTGATGGAGTAGAAAAGCATTTAATCATCAGCCTTTCTACTCAGGCTGTTCCAAATGTCCTGATGATGCAAGACTCAAGTTTTTGTTTTTCCTCACAGATCAGCAGGCTTAGATGCCATGCCTTAAGAGATGCCAGAAAGAGAGAGAGAGCAAGCGACAGCTGTCCCCACCAGTACTACATTATACTCACAAACAACAGAAAAGGCAAGGCATATCCCATGCTGGGGAAGCAGTGGGAGGGAAGAAATTGTTCCAGGTTAGGAAGAGCATGAAGGACTTTGCACATCAGCATGTAATGCAAGAAACAGGAGCCTCATGGGAACAGGTACAAGGCATATGACAGAAACATGGAATTTGCCAGGAGAAGCTAAGTTAAATTTGATGTTAAGCATACGTGGAATAAAGTAAATGGGAGAACAGTACAGACAGAGCAAAACATAGGTAAAAAGAAAGGAAGCTTGTACAGGCATACAAATGAACAGTTACAGCTTATGGTTACTGATAGCTCTGTCAGGCAAATTTACAGAGGTCAATCCAAGTAGCCACATATACTGGTTTTCCCCTGATTCAGTATTGCCTGTAGAAAGGCAAGAACCTTGTCCTGCTGTTTGTTCTACTCTATTCACTGTGACTCGAGAACATCTCCAAGAAAGCATCATGAATAAAAAGACATGAATTAAGGAAATACACCCTGGCACTCCTATACATACCTTCTCAATTAGGTCAATGCAGGCCTGTAGGTCCATGCCAAAATCAATGAATACCCAATCAATGCCTTCCTTCTTATACTCTTCTTGCTCCAGGACAAACATATGATGATTAAAAAACTGTTGCAGTTTCTCATTAGTGTAATTGATGCAGAGTTGCTCAAAGCTGTTAAACTGCGGAAAGAGAGAAAAAAGCCCTGTTTGCACCACAGTTAACTGCAGTAAGGGCTCAGGGAAACAGCAAGAGGGAAAGCATTTACATCAAAAACCTTCAAAGCAGTAACTGGTTGAGAAACTACTGAGCATAACACCAAAGGCAAAGGAGGGGGCAGTTCAGCAGCAGGCTACTGGCTGCCTCATATGCTGTCTTCTGGAGCATCAGGATGACCAGATTTGCTCAGGTCTCTCAGGATATACATGTCTTTCCTTTAGCAGCATGCAACTGCAGTCCTGTGAAGCAGAGCCAACACACTCTTCGCTTATCTGCATATGGGCAGCAGCATGTAGGGGTATCAGCATTAAGCACTTATCTTCCAGAATGGACTCTGAGAAACAGAGGTTGTGATGTGCTTTTCTCACACATGCTTGTTTAAAACAATGAGAGAGTCATAGAACATCTCGGGTTGGAAGGGGCCTCGAAAGATCATCTGGTCCAGCATTTTGTGGGAGAGAGAGCCTAGATGAGATTGTCTAGCACCCTGTCCAGTTGCACCTTGAAAACCTCCAGCGATGGGTACCCTACTAAGTCCCTTGGGAGGTTGCTACAGTGAATGGTAATTCTCCTTCTAAAAAATTTCTTTCTTATACTGAGATTAAGATATAGCTCTAATGTTATACAAAGGGGGAGAAATCTCATACTTAATAACAACAATTCTTTCTATCAAAGAGAATGAATGGGAACAATACATTCTTCTAGAACACAGCCCAAAGCATGTGAGATGATGTCTGTCTTAAAGATTGCCACCTTCTTCCTCCCCAGGAATTATCATTGTGTCCAGCTGTGCTAAATGCTGAGTGCTTTCTACAATGATTTATGGAAAAAAGCTTGTAAAATTATATACATGACTTGCTTTACAGCCTTCTCAGCACTTTGCCTTCTGTTTATTTAGAAAAAGCAATATTCACCCAAGAGCTAGGGCCTGGTGTTTTTTATGTCCTTCCACCAAGTTTTCACACATTAATACTCACATCAAAGATTTCAAACCCAGCAATATCCAGGACTCCAATGAAGAATTGTCTTGGCAGCTTGGTGTCCAAGGTCTTGTTGATACGGACCACCAGCCATTTGAACATTCTATCATACACTGCCTTAGATAAGGCTCCAACAGCATGCAAAACCTAAAAGATATGTTTCAAAATACAACAGTTTGGAACAGAATTCACAGTGGAACAGTGCACTAGCCTATTTCAATCCTTACTTAGGGTTTAAATGAAATTTCACAATGGTTCTTATAATCACCACCGCATGTTTAACAGGACACACAGCTTCTCCCATTATCCATGTTGACTTCAAATTGTTGTTATGTATAGGTATATATACCTATATATGTTACCTATAGGTATATATGTTATGTATAGCTATATATACCTCTTGGGAAACAGCTGGACATTAAGCTGCAAATATTTTGTTCCCTTACATTATCATGGAAGTTCTATACCAGAAAGCTCATGAGATCATGGCCATAATGTCCAGAACTATTGCCAGAATAAGGGAGATCTGTGCTCAACTTGCTTATTGCCATTTGCTTCTAATATTTGAGGGATGCTACGGCATAAGAAGGTGATAGGAATAATCTGTCAGAAGTCTCTTTTTAGCCCATGTGTGACTACACAACAGGACAGATCTCTCTCTCCTGAAGTTTTCTAGTTTCTGAGCCCCTACCACAGTCTTCAGGCAAAAATATTCGTTGTAACTAAAATGCTGCAGCATCTTCTACAATGCTGCTACAGCTGCAGCAGTGCTAACCCAAGGACTTCTGTTTCCTAAATTAAGAGATAACTTTAAGTGGATATTGCCTTTAGCTGATTGAGGTCACACAGAGCTTAAAATTACATGAATAATGAATGAGTGATGAGTGAATAAATAATCCATGGCTCAACTCTTCTAGGTAACTATTCTCATCCAGCATTAGATAACAGTCCCCATGTGGTTTTACTGCACCTGGTTTCCTTAAGTGACTGCCACTAGCACTTCAGAAAAACAATCCTATCAAAAGCAGCCCTGGCTGCTATTCCTTTGTCAGTCTCTTTAACAGTTTCCTGCACTTTCACTGTCTCTTGCCTCATCTTTGTAGTTATGAAATAAGAACATGTTCTAGAGGCACATTATATTTCTAGCAGCCATCTCTCTGTCTGAGACGTTACAGATAAATCCCCAAGGCCTGTGGGACAGGTATCCAAACATCCTGAAAGCTCATCCTTACCTGTTCAACACTTTGACCTTTGGTCACATACTCGTTGCCAACTTTCACTCTAGGGTGTAGTAAACCCTTAATCAAATCAGAGGAGTTGATTCCCATTAGATAGGCAGCTTTATCGGCACCTGATCAAGAGAAAAGAAGCTTCAACTGCCCTTGAATTTATACAGAGAAGCATGCTTAGCCAAGAAAAAAATGCTAAGTGCATTTCCAACAGAAACTGAGTAATGGCCTTGATCTGCTAATGATTAGGTCGGTGTGCCTGTGCTTTGTGGTAGAGAAACTCATCCATCTACCTCGGATTTGTATTGCTGCAAGAATCACACTTGAGAAACTCTTTCTGTATAGGGAAAATAGCATATCTCCAAAGTGGTTGTAGACAGCTTCAGGCGCAAGAGGGAGAAAAGAAGAAGCCATGCAAGAGAAAGCTAAGGCAACAAATTTTTATGACCACTTTGTTGAAATGGTGACAAAAGTTGAATTTCATTGGGTTACTCTGACTGTGTCTATTCCCCTTCTGCTAAGTAAGGTTACTGACCACTGAACAAGCCACTGCTATAAAGAACAGCACTCTTGGATGAAAAGGAATTACATTGTGCAAGATCAAAGTAAACAGGTTGCTTCTTCCTCAACACAGTGCACGCATGATACATTTCAGACTTTTGCTGGCAAGGTGTAATTTTAAGTGTTAGTCTTACTTTCAGTGCCATCAGCCTCTGCCTGCTCTTCTCTGGGTCTTTGTTTGAACTTCATATTCCCAAAGTGCATGATAGCACCTGTGAGCTTGTAGGAACTGAACTTCTCATCTGGCACAAACCCCAAGATGTCCATGGCTTGCTATGAAAAGTAAACACAGTTATTTTGTCACTTCCCTATTCAAAAGCAATGCCATTTTGCAGCCTCCCACTCTGCCTTTGCATAGCAGATATTAGTAACCTGCCAAGGGGTGTTATCTCACAAAGCACTTTCAGAAACCCCCTAGAGACACAGCAGTGGCTGGGGAGTAAAAGGAGAGCTCCATTTATCTAGAATTTTATGTACCAAAATTATAAGAACATGAGCCCCCAGGCATTACATGGAAAAAGGCCAGATTCAAAAGTGTAATAATTTATCAGGACTCCTGCTTCATAGTATAAATACAATTGAGACCTGTTTCTACTTTCATTTTAGTCCAATAGTTTCAGTGACAGAAGTTAGGATTCTGCCAGCACTTTTCCTTCCCACCTGCGCCTATTTTATGAAGCACAAAGTGAAATCAACATGAGCTTACATCCGTTGCCAGCAATTCTTCTCCATCATCCAGATTGTCCACTGTAACCACTCCTTGTGAACAGAAGTGGTAGTCGTAGGGGTTGGTAGATACCAGGAGCATATCTGTAAAAGAACTGCCAAGGTCAAAACTGCTATCCATTCAGGATATGTATATATATGAAAAAAGGAGATCAGAAGATCACCTCTTACATTCATTTGTCTCTGCACAACTGTGTATGAAATTTAGTTGAGGGTTTTTTTGGGTTTTGGGGATTTTTTTTTTTTGCTTGTTTGTTTTTGTTTTTTTCCTAACAACATTCTTATTTTACTATTCTACTCTGAAGACCAAGATGTAGAGAAAATGAGAATAAAAAGTCTGGGAATACTGCCCAGACATCTATTAAGCATGTTTTCCTGTATACTGACTTCATCTTCTTCCCTATAGCCCTACTTTCTGCCTTGCATGCCTGTAGGGGAAAAAATCCCATCTAAGTACGGAGAATAAAATATTTTGGTATTATCCAAGATGGTTCCCCTCTTTTATAACAGATTCAAAAAATAGCAACTTCTCTTTGCAGAATAGCAACTCTTTATAGCAGCTCTTTGCAGAAGACACTTGGCTCTTGAGGACCAGAAGTCCAGCCAAGGTTTGGTCTAGATTTCAACTTTTTATATACATACACATATACCTATGTGTTTAAATATGTATGTAAGTGCAAGTATATATGTCTAAAAATATATGTGTATATAAAATCCTATTCTCCATAATTCTGTTACTTTGCTGTGAAGTCTTTATGTTGTGTATAAATTTATCTACATTTAAACATTTCCATGATTATAACGCTCTATATTTATATGTATCTACATTTAGATATGTATGTATCTATGGTATGTATGTATCACATACATCTCTTGTCTTCAAAACAAAAGTCCCTATTGGTTTCAGCCTCTTCAAGAGCCTGCAGACTTGCTTCTGCTGGCCAGAAAGGTGTGTGATGCTGTGAAACATGCAGATAGTTTATGAGAAAGAGCATATTTTCATAGCACGGGGACTCACACAGAAATCTTAGTGCAAAGCTTCCTTGAACCCTTTCCCATAATAGTAATTAATTAGGCCCAGTAAATGCTAAGAGGGTTAGGGACTTGACCACACACTGTCAGGAAAATCAGACTGCAAAACAGACTATGATTGCTATGGCTTAACAGCAGTTTAGTGCAGAAGTAAAGTGACTCTTCAATGTATTTTATAAAATGTGTTTCTTCAGAGCACAAAGTCAACAAAACACATCACTTAAGTAACGAGTGAAGGTTTCACTCAAAGCACTGCGGGAGATGAGGGCAGAGAGGCTTCATCCACTTTTTGCTCTTCTCCAGCAGATCTACAGGTCTGAATTCAGCCAGGGAAAATTTGAAAGGGGTAATCACCCCTTCACACAGTCATCTTTGCACGATGCATTCTAGGATGCTGGTTTGGGCACTTGAGGCAGAAAGAGGGAGCTAACTTTTCTTCGTGGATCTATAAGCAAATCTCCTTGCATGTGAAAATCTGCATTATTAAAGTTTTATCACCACAAATGCTTGGGGAGGCATAGCACTTTCCAGATGTTTTGAGACCTTGGATTACACAAATTCAGTGTGACATTTTTTTTGCCTTTCTTCTGCTAGGCTTTAAAAGTCCTGTCTGAGCCTTATGCCCCTAGACTAATCTGTAGTATCCCTTCACTTTAGAGGGTCCCTGCATCAGTAGGTCACAGAAAAATGGTCTCTGTTGCTGCCATTGAAACACCACCACCAAAAAAGTATAAATACAGTTTCCAGTGGAAACGTGAAGGCCTTTCTGCACGTGGGTTTGGTCCCTGCCCCCTCCTCATTCACTCTCTATTCCACAGAAGGTTGGTTCCTAAAAGCTGTAAATGCTCATAATACTTACCCAGTAGCTCTGGTTTCTTTCCTGACAGGATCTGGTAGAAGATGTGATAGTCTCTTTCACCTGGCTGCTGGAAAATCACTCGGGATTTCTCCAGTAAATCTAGTCACACAAAGGAAAACATTCAGTGAGAAAGGTTCTCCAAGCTTTCAGATGAGCAACCGTATTTTTTTAAAAAGGAGAGAGTTTGCTGCTTACAAATCTCAATATCAGCAGATGACAGCTTGCCCGTGGTTCCAAAATGGATGCGGATGAATTTACCCTAATTCACACAGAAGAATATTCTAATTAGTGCATATAGTATACACAGAGGGAAACAAAGGGTGCTGTTTGAAGGCAATCATTTGGCTGAAAAAAATCAGTTTATGCTAACTCCTTGGCTATGCACAGGCAGATTTTCGACGAGAAATATCAAACAATGTTACTACGCTTTCCCAAGCTGAAATCTATACATACAGCTATGTAATCAGCTTGTGGGGAAAGGATAACAGTGTACTTATCTGCCAGGCTAAGACAGGGAAATGCCCATAGCTTCTAGTTTCACAATGAAGGTTTACTATAATGCAGGATTCAGAGCAATAAGCCTGGGCATGAGACACAAAGGCTCCTTTTTTGACTCCTCTTCATTTGCACTTACGTGCACCTACTTCAGAAGGGGATTGTGATTTTGTGCTGTTTTGTGCATTAAATTTGCATCTTCACCTTCCTCCCCCCACTTAATAAAAATTGAGTAGTTTTAATTTAATTTATAATATTAAAATACATCAACTTTAAGAATAATTTATTTCCATTCCAACTGGCAAACTCCTTATACAACTGTGTAGCTTTCCACAGATACTTACAACCTCTGACCCCCTCCACCCCTTCCAATTCTATTTTTAACTGGATTTGTTAGGAAGCACAGGCCACAAACTCAGGCTGTCATCCTCATGCCATTTGGTTTGGACATCTGAGCCAATGTCAAACAGATGTGGCAGAAGCAGAGCTCCCAAGGAGATCGCTCTCCTGCAAATTTAATAGGAATGAGGAGAAGCCCAAAGTTTTATGAGCACTGATGGACAAGCAAGGGCAGCTTACTCAGGCTAAAATGCAGATGGTGTGGATTGAAGGTAGATGCATGAGTCTGCAGAGGGGGAAGATGTGTGAGGCAGCAGGGACTGAGGTTTATTTTTGACACTTGGTGACAAAGTAGAGATTTTATAGTGGAAAACGTGGTAAGAAAATAAGGCTATGAAGCAGAGACATTCCTGGAGAAGATCTGTCACTGCTCTTCAAGGGTTTCATGAAGGTAGGCTTTGCTTGCTGCCTGATCATGTACAGTTCAAAGAATTCTTCAGGGAGGATCTGTTTTTTTTTGTTTTGTTTTGTTTTGTTTCTTTTTTATCTTTAATCCTCTCAGTAGTTTTTCCTGGTTAGATCCTACTTTGTTGTTCTTCCACTGTGGAAGAACATGGAAGTCAAACCATTTTAGTGTACCAAAGAAGATGCCATTTTTGAAGGGATTATTACGGAGATGTTCTTAACTGTCCATTGTTGAAAAGAGAACCATTATGTTATGTTACAGACTTACAAAACGTGAGGAGTTGTCGTTTCTCAGGGTTTTGGCATTTCCAAAAGCTTCTAGGGCTGGGTTTGCTTGAATGATTTGATCCTCCAAGTTTCCCTAGGAAGCAAGGTTGAAATACTATTGAGAAACCTGCAGGCTACAAACTCAACTATAAACTCTAACTCAGCTATGTAGTCACTTAGAGAGAGAGGGCTCCATAGCACAGTGTGGATGGCATAACAGCAAAGTTGCCAGTCCAGGATGAGTGTTTAAAGGCCTCACACATTCTGCTGCACGCTACGGTTTTGCTTTGTAGATTTGATATTTTCTGCCATCTGCACACAGAAGAAATCACCATATCTTCCCATGTGCTGTGAAGCATGTGGGGAGGTCCAAAAGAATGTGCGTAGGAGAGGGGCTATTGAAGACAGTGACAAGTACTAAAATGTATTTGATTTGAAAGCATTCAGAGCTTGTAATATCTGGGATTTTGGGGGAAAAGCATTAACTGTCACTCATACAAACTTTAGTTTGCTGGAGCAAACTGCCTTAACAGTCTGGGCTCCAGAGATACTTCATCAAGGGAACCTCACAAAGTGAAATGCTAAGGTTTGTGATGCGGGTGGGCAGAGCCCAGAACCATTTTCACATGGAAAAGATTAATAGCAAAGCTGATAACTTACCCCAGTTTTGGTAGCTGGTTGCTGTCAAAAGAGGAATACGATGGAGGAAAAAAAAAAGGGGGGGAGAAGAAAAGATAAATATTAGCAAGGTTAGATGTCTAGTGGGTACCAACACACTAGCAGGACTTCTTGAAGTCTTCCTTCAAAAAGCATGTGTGACTGTTCCTTTGAATTCACCACACATCACAAAATAGCTAAGTGCTGTTCCTACCTAGCAACCTGCTTTAACCTCTTCTGACTTCTGCTCTAAACATCTACCTGGGTTTTGCTTCTGGAGCACCAACTTCATTGCATGCAGAAAGCTGGCTCTGCACCACTCAGTTATTTGTTAAGAGATCATTGCAGGCCTCAGATGAATGCATATTAGATTTTGATGATGTGTACAGAATCCAAGCCTGGTTGAAATTTTGGCTTTGTAAATACAGTTCATAGGAATCAGTTAATTCACCATAGAAGAGTGCTGAGCCTTCAAGCACAATGAATGAGTAGTGAACAAGCTCATAGCAACACAAGATAGAAAGCAGCATAAATACAGTATTCATTGTAACCTTAGCACTTATAAGCAGAACAGCACTCATCTAAAGAGAAATACAGAAAAGCTGACTGGAAAATGTCTTGCATTTAAAAAAAAAATCCTTTCTGGGGCAACAAAAAAGCTTTTAACAAAACAGTCATTTTGATGAGAAATGATAATCCTAGTCCTTTTGAAAACTGTTTTCCATGTGAAAAAAAAATCAGTTTTCTTAATTTTCACAGTCTCCCCATCTTTTGACAGGCTTTGACACAATCAGAAGCATAGTTAAGACACACAAAACCTAAAACTCCTAGCAAAAAGCAGCAGCAACAATAGGCAGCTGTTCAGAACCAGGAGTGTTTTTTTCTAATCTGTCTGGAATTTGGCAAGTTCAGGTGAGCATTGCTTGTCTACCCTCAGAACAGCATGTTCTAAGCAATGCCAGGTAGAAGCATCTTCTCCCGACAGTTTCTTTTCTTGGCCATGCCTGTTGAGGTCTAGCACATGGCTTAGCGTTCAGCAGGCAGACTTGTGGGGCTGGTCATACACAAGAGAAAAACCTTGGGAGTCTAAAACAAAACAGCCACCAGCAGACTTACATTCTTTTTGCCAGGTTCACCCAGGGCTGCCACTGTGGCGAAGTACTGGATGACACGTTTCGTGTTGACAGTCTTGCCAGCACCAGATTCTCCACTGAAGGAAGGAGAAAGGCAACACAGGTGATGCTCAAGCAGCTGTAGCTCATCCTCTCACACCCCCGCCCCTCCCTACACACCAGCTCTTCTTGGGATCATGGGCTCTGATTTCTGTCTCTTGGTGTCTGGCCAGTGGAAATCACATTAAAACGACTGAATGAAGAGGTGAACCCCTACAATAACAGCAACTAATTCTTCACATGCTCAGAAATCTCATGCAAACCTATGCTATACAGTTTTTCCTTTGAGGGCATGAAGTTCTAGTAGAAGCATCTGAACTGAGGATCTGAGGTATACCCATATGCAGCTAACAAGTTAGAAAACATACAGAAAAGCTGCAGTAATTTGCCAGCGTTATCTAGGAGCACATGTGAACTTGGTAGAGAGACACCCAACACTCCATCTTTCATGCCATGTCTGCTAGTAAATGCCTTTTCTGCCTTGGTCATCTCCCTCTTGAGGCAGGCAACATTCTTAAATATAATTTGCAGCAAGAGCAACCACATTGTAAAGAAGTCTTGTGTCCAAAGAGGGCAACCACTACCAGGCTAACCCTGGAAGACCTGCCCACTGAGTTGGTTTCATGCCTACTTGGAATAAATACCAGATAGAGCATAGAAACACAACAGCCTTCATCAAACCCTTAGCTACTCCGTTTCCATGGGAGTCAAGACAGCCATGAAGTGGCTAAATTGCCAATTCTTTGGCTTAGATCAAGTTCCAGGCAATTGAGCTGAGCTTTCAGGAGCCAACTCATATTTTAGTAGGATTTTTCTCTTCTGAGTTTTTACCAGCAACAGAGCTTCAAATCAGTCAAAAAAGAAGCACTTACGTGATCAGCATAGACTGATTCTCCCGGTCTGTGGAGGGGAAAAAAGAAAAAAAAAGGAGACAAACTTAGTAGGTTGTACAAATTACTTATTATAACTGCAAATGAGTACCAACTATTACAGAATTAGTCCTGCAAGGTCATGAGAGAGTCACATAAAGCAGAGATGGAAAGATAAAAACCAGTATCACCCAGTCCATCTTCCAGGAGTGCAAAGTCTAGCACTGCCCTGAATTCTCCTCTGTTTTGTTCAAGTTGATATTAAAGACCTGCCAGCTGTGCACATTCACCCTCTGTCTTGGAAACTGTAATAAGGAAAGTAATTTCCTGTCATCAAAAGGTTTCTTTTCTTACTCCTGAGTGGGTCTTTGCTCACATTTGACCCTTTTGCTCTTGAAATACTAGACCAACCCAAGTAATTTTGTGGTTCTTTCACAGGCAGTTCCTTACTATGCAAACAAACCCTTCACTTGGCTATGCTGCTGAAATGAAGTTTTTTAGTGTCCTCACTGTTAATGGCCTGACCAGAGCACTTAGAAACGTTAATATATTATTAAAGAAGTTCAGTAAGTGCTAAATCACAGCGGTTTCCCAAGCTGTTGAGCCTAAATTCTTCTTTTCTTTTCCAATTGCAGTCATTGTGGCAGTGTACATATTGGGCAATAAGACCATATTTCACTCTTATGTGATAGAAGAGCATCTCTTTGCAACCACACTTGCATCCCCTCTGCCCAACACCTTCTGTCCCCTCACACCTGTGGCACTTTTCATCTTATTAAAACCAGATAACAGCAAGATGTTTTTTCCAAGTCTCTAGGATCTACCCTGCCACCCCTCAGGACCTTGTGTGAACAACGTCACTGCTGCCCTCTGCTGATAAACTCTTTTTTTCCGGGGTGATCAGGGTGAGAGAATTTCACAGGAAAAAATGGAGTGAGTTGCCCAGACCCACAGCATCCAGTGCAACACAGACCCATGGCAGGTTTGTGCAAGTGATGTGAGCACAGCACCCTTGCTAGCTGGCCTTTACCAACCTCTGAATGCATACGTCTTGTAAGTGTTGGAATACTGAGCATAAACTGATAGAAAGTTTTATTTTTGAGGCTGGGAAAATACGTACAGACCTTTGGGTCATGGCCCCATTTCCTTTACAAACAAATAGATTGACCCGGTTCAGACTGATAAATTTGTGTGCGTTACAGATAATCCATGTATAGAATTGACTCTTACTAGAAATGCCACAGTCAGAGGAGTTTAGAAACAAACAGACAAAATCAAAGAAAAAAAAAATACAAAGAATGCCAAGCCCCCGTTGCTTGTAGGGTATTTGCACACTTATTGCACGCTGCAAAACCTCTCACAAACTTCCACCTGGTACCAATCTCTTTGGCTAAATAAAGCAAAACTAAATTAGAAGGCAAAGAGTGCCACTTACTACGCAGCATATCGTGATAGGCGTTATCAGCGATGGAGAAGATGTGGGGAGGAGCCTCCGAGCGCCTCTTGCCTTTGTAGGCAGCAACAACCTCGGACTTGTAGACAGGCAGCCACTTGTAGGGGTTTATAGTCACGCAGAATAAACCGGAATAGGTCTAAAGAGGGACACAAAACAGAAGTGAGAAAGACTGTTCAAGAATTAAGGAAAAAAAGTCTTAGTTAACCAAGCAGGACCTGGTGTTTCCAGTTTCTGATTTGAGTTTGGATTCTGCCTTGAATTTCAGCCTTTGATCTGCTTTTCTAAAGCTACTGGTCTGCTAAGTGATTTTGTATTGGCAGCTAATATCAAAGCTACAGATATTAAGCAGTTTTCCAAAGGAAAATTTCAGCAGAAGGAGCAGCAAGTAAACCTATCCCTTTTCTCTGCCTTGCTACTCTAGGAGAGTTTTTTTCTCTTGAAAACAGGCAGTATGAAGGAAATAAAAGCTATAGTTTTCTTGTTGGGTCTTGGTTCTTAGGAAGAGAAACAATCTTCCATTATTAATTTGATGTGAGTACCTTGGAACAATTTCTGGTGGGCATTCAAGGAGAAAATAACTCATTTTTCCCCAAAGCTGTGGTGGAGAAACACAGTTAGTAAAAATCTATTTTTATGGTTGCCCTTTGGACTATACATCAGTCAGCTGGGGCCTGGTCATTGTGAGGAAGAATGAGTTTTCAGTTGTAACCCCACAGAATAATACCCCCTGGTAAGTTCTCAGGTACTTGGTTAAGGTTGAAGCAAAAATCTTCAAAGAAACCCATTTATTACACAAGCACTAGATTAATGACCTCAATTACATTCTAAAAGCTTCAGGTGAAATTCAGGTGTCTTCCCATAAAAAAAAAAGCACTAGAACCTGCTCTAGAGTGGGCTTAGCATGAGTCCTCAGTCCTGTTTGCTACAAGGAAGAGAAAAACCTCAACCAGTAAATAGATGACTAACAGGCAAGATGACTAATTTAATTTTCTACCTACACTGATAGACAAGCAAAGCCATGCCTTAGGCCATACATGTCTATTAGAGAAATGCAGAAGATGTTTCACAACCAGAATTTAAGTGGGAAAAAGCTGGATTTGCTCCTCTGGTGAACAGCAAAACCCAGAATAGGGGTTGGCTAGAAAATCTATAGATTCCCCTGACTGATTTCAGACACAATTGAATGCAATAGAGTGCAAAAAATTGCTACTGAAGCTTGTTCTGGTGTTGGTAGAAACTCTGTTAATGATGCCATGGGGAAGATAGAGAGCAGAAAAGGCCAGAGTGAAAAAAGACAGATGTCAGCACCAAAAATTAAGGGAATTAAAGTACTGGGCTAAAGATAGAAAGGCTCATACTTAAAAGAAGTTATGTGTGTGCTCTAAGCTTGTGGCATTGTTTCTTAACAAGGAAATCTCCATGTCTGGTATTGACATGGATTGCTGTTAGGAGAGAAAAAATAAACTAGGTCTCCCCAATGCCTTGACTGCTGAAAATAGGTACTGTGAAAGCCCCCTCCTAGGCAAGTATGCAAAACCAAAGAACTGGACACCATCTCATTCATTCAGTTTTGGCTGCCTGTATTCACACACAAATCAGCTCCAAGCAACTTCTTTCCTGACAAGATGAGCAAGACCCTCAGTTTTGTGACTTATCAAAGGTGCAAGGCAAATACGAAGAACACAACCCTTTGAAACATGAAATCTGCACTTGAAATGCAGATTTCTAAACATAGTCTTGCAGCAACCCCTTACGTAGATCATCCAGTTGCAGTAGCGCTTCCTCAGATTATACAGCACAGACGCCTCGTTCAGGTGGGTCAGCATAGCCATGTCCTCGATCATGTCAAATTTGGGAGGGTTCATTGACTGCACATCATCTTCTTTTATAGTCAAGGTCTGCAAAGACAAATAAATTCAGCAACACCAGAAAACACTAAGATTTTCTGTGGCTTCACAAACCTTACAGGAGAATTATTATTTTTTCACTGTGGTGGGAAGTCTTTTAGCTCAAACCCAGGCTCTGTACATAATATGGTTTATTTTTGTGGTTATCGGGAAAATGGGGGAAGGGAAAGATGACAAAAATAAGGGGTGCAGTGGTATAGCTGCAAAAGGAGCCATGGGATTTAGCTACAGCCTGGGCTTTTGCCTCTGGGGCCCAAACCAGAGCTGGCTGGTTGCATGCCTTTACTCACAGACCCCCCGCAGCTGTTCAGTGACTGATGCTCGCTTACCCACCACCACAGTGCTGGGTTTATTTTCCCCTTGTTTTTTTTATGTATCATCCTGACACAGCATCAGTTACTGGGGCTTTCCATTCACAGCCCGTTTCACAAAGCAAGCAACTGAGCTTAAACCAGGACAGGTAATTTCTGGAACTTGCTGCTCCATCTTTGTTAGTCTCAGGCAAGACAAAACTAGTTTTGTACCCTTCCATCTGACGTCTGCACGGTCACTTTTCCGTCGCTGCTTTCTGTAATTTCAGCTTCAACATAAGCTACTTTGTCATCAGGAACCCAACATTTCTTCTTCCCTGTGGAATTAAGGAGATCGAGGGTTGACAGCCTTGTGTCGAACAGTAACACCATACCTAGATAAGCCAGATTGCTGAGTGACTTTTTCTGCACAAGTGACACAAAACCTCTGGGACGGCAGCAGATCTGCTGTGCTGGAGAGCTGCCTGCCAAAGCGGGAAGCTTAGGGCTCCCAAATGTTGTCTGCCCTTTGAAACTACCACTTGGTTTCCTCGAGATCCTTCCAGCACAAGGTGTCAAAATATTTCACAAATGCTGGCTAAGCCTCAGCCTCCACGGGAAATCCATAGTCATTATCACCAGTGTGCAGATGGAGGCACTGAGATCTGAGCCCAAATTAAGGCATTTGCTTAAAAGTCACACAGAAAAATGACATCTGAGCAAGGAATTCAGCCCACATTATTTGCCTGCCAGCTACCAGATTTAACCTTATTCCTGCACATTCTTCTGAGGCTGGTCTTGAAAAACAGCAGTATTAGTAACTCATAATGAGCATGTGGCTTTGTCAGGTTTGGAGTAGCTGCACTTGACTTTAAGCCCATAGTTACAGCAGCTATTGTGAATAGGAAAATGCCATGGCTATTGGTGTATTTATATTTACTACTACACTGCAGGACTCATATAAATCAATTTAATGAAGAATAAATTATGGGAAACCAAAAGCTCACATCAGATTGTCATGCAGCCTGCAAATCCAACAGATGTACAGGCACAACATAACGAGCCATCTAGTCAGGCCACAGAACCTCTCTTGTTACAGGAACATCAGCGCGGGGCATTTCTCTTTCAAACAGACAAAGAAGTGATCCCCCCTCTAGCAGATCAGTACAAATAGACCTTACTTCTAAATCTAGTTGATTACTTAATTACCATAAAGTGATAAATCATTTCACTTTAGTAGTACCCAGGTGTTTTTAACAGCTTTGCAAAATAAAGAAACCAGAGCTTTGGTGAACCAGCTACCTCAAACAGCAGGGACAATGGATGCATTGCGTCCTCCTTTGCTCTGGATTGCCACAGCTGCATCTGCATATAACCCTTATCTATCCCTCCTAACCAGGCACTGGCAGCATAAAGGGCACTGCAACTTACCATCAAATGCGACAGTCTGTACCTTCATCAGCTCCTCGGCGCTCTTTCGGAGGAAGGGAGCAGCCTCCCCAAACTCAGACATATCCATCATCATCTTGGCAAGAGTTTAAGGTGGAACAGCTCAAGGAGGAAAAAAGAATGGGACCTGGCCTGCCAAATATAGGGAGCAATTTAAAAAAAAAAAAAAAAAAATTGATTTCATGGACAATCCAGAGATATATAAAACACTGTGGTAGGTGGCTAATCAAAGTGATGATCAATTTGAAATGCAAATACATACCACAGATTTGGGACTACACTGCACCCTCAGTTAAACCCTTCCCTGGTTTAGCTTATTTAAAGCCAGCCAGATCCTGTGTGGTTTAAAACCTCAGCATGGGTCACCGTTATCTCCATGGGACAATTTAATCTCTTTTTGTGGCACGAATGGTGCTTAAGAGCAGGAGATAAAATGGGACCACTTGAAGCTGTGATTTTAAAACCACTCAGCAAGTGCCTGTTCTGGCCCCTTTGAAATTTGCCTGGAGCAAGCTAATGCTCTCCTTGGGGCCACGCCATTCAGTCACTTCCAGCATCATCTTAGGAAGGTGTTTTCTGGGAATTATGGAGCAAGACTTGACTGCTGCAAACTGAGAACTGCTGCAAGGGTGTGTGTTACACCATTAGTGCAGCTCCAGGAATGCGTGCCCAGCCTCACGCTGGAGAAACCCAGCTGAAAACAGCCCTGCTACCTGCAGCATACTCCTTTGACAGCACAAATTAGCATGTTAGAAAAAAACTAGGATTCACAGGGCTTAGCAGGATCCTTTGCTGATTCAACTTCCCAAGTTGCTGGTACCCCTAAATTCACCAGCTTGGGTACCCCCTGCAGCAAGGCAGGGCAGAGGGCAAGGGTATCTGCAGCACCGGTGCAAGGGCTTCAGAGTTTTTTAGATTGATTTGAGCTTACTAGTTCAGCTTCAGCTTGTTTTCTCAAATGACAAGGCAGTGGTATTTAGGAGCCCTTTGAAAGGAAGGACAGAGGACATAGGTAAAAGTGAGACCAATTTGCTGGGTTTGTACTGCCAAGTAATTAATTTGATTGTCACATGCTCTCCAAAGTGGTTATACAGATATGGTTTTTGTTTTACTTTCTTTACACATACACATGAAAAAATACTCACACACACAAGCATATAAAGCACTCAAGGTGCTGTCCAGAAAACATCTAAAAAGTTCCAGTGCTAAAATGTGTACACATACATGCAAACACTTTCAGAATTTCAAGGTTTTTTTTTTCTGTAAACTCAAGGCACCATTTGATCTCTGTTCAAAGCTGTACAAGTGACCCTCAGATGTTACTTCTTCCCTCATCTTATTTACTGTGCAATATCTAGAGCAGCTGGACAAATTTTCAAGATCCCTACCAAGACAGACACAGCAGTCTTTCACATTTTAATTCAATTTCTTTCTAACAGCATCTTGGTAGGGATAAAAACTCTTCACCAACCAAGGCTGTTTTTTTCAACAGATTCCTCCTGGGGAACATAAAGCCCTAAGACAGCAGAGCTGCCAAACGTTACATTCAGCCCTCTGCTACTGCTGCAGTACATGCTTGAGACCTTCTGTCTTCTTGCTCTAAAGCAAAAACTTTCTTCTTCAGAAGCAGTCTTAACATTTTTCCTTTTTAAAGATCAAGGGCTATATAAGCATGATTATTGACAATGACTTTAACATCCGCCGAGCTGACCAATATTCCCAGCTGGAGGTACAACTTAAAACTAGCACAGCATGGCAAAATCTCTCTGCCATGGGGAGTGTGTCTTAGCTCTGGTGGAGCAATGGAATTACATCAGTTTGTGCATTTAGACAGAACAGTGTTAAAGAAACGTGTCATTTCACATTAGCCGTGCAAATGCCAGAGAAGTCACTCCAGTGTTAATCTCCAGGACTCAGGACAGATTCTCACAACTCCTACTATACACAAAAGTACTCTAAACCACTTCTGTGCAACCTAGCTCCATTTAGAGACCCCTTAGGGACAGTCTCTTAGCTATCACCTTCCTATCTCTTTTCTTTTTTTTTTCTCCCCCACGTGTATTCAGGGCCAGCCACTGAGGAAAACATAATGGTGTAAAGAAGCACTATGGCAGCTGGGAGAGAACTGCTTTTTCTTCAGCAGTCTCAGGTACTCAGACTTATGACAGAGAAGCCCATGTAGCGCACACCTTCTGGGTACAGAGAACTCAGTAAGACAAATCCACTGCCAGATACAAGAAGTTGGAAATGCTATTTGATTTATGGCCATAGGATTATTTTTAAAAGATACTATAGTCAGGAAAGAGCTTAAGATGTTTGCTTTCCTTTCCATCTGTTGTAGCTAACAACAAAAAGAGCTGGATTAGAACTCTGAATATGAACTCTGGAAGATCCTGAGAACACCTACCCCCTGCAGGAAGCCGATTGTGTCACACAGAGTTAAGTGGCATGCCCAGAAACCCCAACAATTTGGTGGTGTGCTCAGAGTTTGGAAAGGACAGACCTCACCTTTCTTCGCTGTGGCTATTGGAAGAGCTGACGTAACACTAATGGCTCATCCATGGTAGCAAGGAGAGCAGGCATTGCCTGTCTTTGGAAAGGGGACCCAGACATTCCTCAAGGGTTGTAACTCAGATTGGATTAAAGAATGCCTTGGACCAACGAGCTGCTTAAAATTGTACATTGCATAAGACACCACCTCTTGCAGATCACAGAGAAGACAGAAAACATGACTTGCAGGTACTGGTTAATCAGTCCACCCAGATGCACAAACTTTCCTAAGCAGTTATTCTAGCCAGCTACATGAATGTGCTGATACTAGAGAAGAGACATGTATTTGCCATTCAAGCAGCATCCTAGGATGACCAACACAAGCTCCATGTTTATTCCTACTAAAACCATAAGCCACATGAAAATCTTAGACACATCAAAACCACAGTGCAGTGTTAGAGTGCAGCTGGTTACCCACATTGAGAAGTGAGAGAGGTTGGTACTCACCCTGGAGAGCACACAGAAAGTCTCACAGCTCTGCCTGGTCCAGACTTTATATGCCCCTATCTCAAGGTCACTGGTGATAACTGTCTAAAAGCATCAGCAGTTTTGTTCCATGCCTATATTTGTCCACCGGATCCCGGGTGAGGAGACAATGCCTGAGGGGGGGACATATGTGGCTTGGACCTGGCAAAGGCAGGGGGGAGTGGGGTGGGGACAGGGGGTGGGAAGGAGCAGGAATGTCAGTGGGGAGTGGCACACCACCCCTGCCACACCATTCCTTCTCCATGACTTCATGGAAGAAGCTTTTCCTGCCTCTGTGTTTTCCCAGGGGCAACTATTGCTTTCCCGAGCGCCTCAGAACTCTGTTACTAAGAACTCAGACTTGGGGGACTGAAGTGGAAATAGAGGCTATTCAGATGTAACTCCCCTAGGAGATGAAAATCAAAGCTTCTGTCACAAGGTATAAGTGTTTAAAAAAGGAATTCTGTTATGTGAACCTAACACCTTCAAGCAGCAAAGCTAGGATGGGAGTTATCTCATCCCAGTCAGGCACTTTAAATCCCCTTCTTGGTCCCCTAAGGTTTAAAGAGCCAAGCTTATAGGCTCAGGTGTTGGATAAATAAGTGTGCCTCAGTTTATGAACAAGGCAAGAGAGTGCAGAAATTAAAACAATATATTGATTCTGCCTGGAAAATGAATCACAGGTAACGAGCAAAGTCAGCATCAATTTTAGTGAATGTTTTGCTTTAGGAAACTCATTTATGAGACTGAGTTTAGGCAGTGTCTGGTCGTAAACTTTTTATCGTAAACTCATTTTTCCTGTAAAATATGCACCATAAGTAACTCAGGTGTCGTGTCACTCCAGTCCATAAATAGCAAAAAAACCCTGACACATCCAGATTGATTTGCTTTTACCAGCATGGGATAGATACATAGGTTTCCTTTGGGTCTAGCATAAACTGAATAAAAAAGCACAAAGGAAAATAAATTTTGTGGATAATGCTTGTTGGCCACAAAAGAAGGGCTTCTGAAAACTCAATTCCAGGGAAGCAAGGGGGAGCAGGGAGAGAGTTTATCCATAGCTTCACAGAGTTCTTAGATACCCACAGGTGCAAGTGGTTTGGTTTGTGACCAGGCAAGAAGAAAAATGTTTGCATACTGACTCTGCTATTTTTAAAGCTGTTGTTCTGATGACTGGACAGTGACAGGTTGCACAGACAAAGTGGGTTTGTAAGAAACAGAGGAATTTGTGGAAGTGATAGACTCAAAGACAGGAGATTGATGTGGCGGGTCTGAGAATCTGAGTGCTTTGGTAACCTGGTATTTTTAGCATTTGGGGAATGCAACCAAGAGACACAGAATCACCGTGGCTTCACGAGATACACGGCCACCTCCAGACAGAGTTAAGTTGAGGAAAGGGCCCTCTGCTACAGCTTGGGGTCAAGTTTTAAGACCTGGTCTGGATACATCTGTGAAAGGAACCTGTGCTTCAGCTGAAAACAAGCAGCCTGTGTTACAAACAGTGCTCAACTGTCTGCCAGTCTTCTCACTCATTTTCTTAAACCAGAATTGCTTCCCACCCCTCCCAACCTGCTGCTTTAAAGGTGCTCAGTGCCCCACAGCATGGACATACGTTGGTGTTGGATCTCACTCATAATCTTCTTGCTTTATACCTGGCAAAAAAGCAAATAGAGCAATCCCAACTGCTTAGGTGAACAGTGAATGGTTGTGTAAAACTCAAGCAAACACCCTGACCACGTAATTTGAAGAAAGGCAAATTACATGCATCATCAAGATTTATGGGTGCTGTTAATCTGTGGAGAAGACTGTGATTATTTCATGCCATGAGGGTTTAACTCGCTGATACTCTCTGCCTTCTGCTCCTCTCTCACCATTACCTGTAGCTTTTATTACAAACACCACATTCCCATTACCACCTACTTTGCTTAGAAGAAAGCATCTTTTTAGAAATACACCGTTATCACTTGAATTTTTTCTGTTCTGCAAATATTCAGCTTTCACCAGTCCTGCATGAACGCTACAATCTCACTCCCACGCCTCCCTCTTCTTTTTTGGGGGCTGCAAACACCTCTTTGCAGAGCTGATGCCCATGCAATCTCAATGCTTGTGTTGCTTCAAAAGGGACACAGCCAGCACTGGTTCAAACAACATCAATTTATTTTCCTTCCAATCCTGTGAATCGATACGACATGTGTTATTCCTGCCTTTTTGAAGTTTATTTGCTTCCTTTTAATATGCACCAGAATTTTCTGCACATTTCTACTGGATTAAATTTGGAACGGTGACAACTAAAGACATTTGTCTCTCGAAGGGGCTACTTTTAGAAAGGTTAGTGCTGGCCACTGTTTCTAGGGAAACAAGGCACTTTGATAAGAAGCCCTTGTGACTACCCTATTTTTAATAACATTACATATTGGAAAGGAATGCAATAATGTTTATCAGCTCCAGACACAGATAGTGTCAATATTATCTTATATAAAAAAGCTGGCATCTGGGATCCTTAAAAGCCCAGTTATAAACCCTCCCTATTTTCTTGGGCAAAAAGATCAACCAGTTAGCAGTGTTTTGAAAAAAGCTGGCTTTAGACTACTGTCAAAAAAATGTGCAATGTAATAACCTGACACTCCTGAAGAGCAAGATCAGTGAGATAGGACACTAGTTCATGATACAGATGCTTTGAGAAAGTATCTTCTAGTCAGGATCCCCCTGGGCTGCTTCATAAGCAAGCAGAAAGACTATCCCTTCATGAGATCCATCTAAGTGACTGCATCTAAAAAGACTGTGAACCCATTATTTACCTCAGGGTTTTTTTTCGGTCACTGGTCCCTGCTGCTATTGCAGTCTCCGTTGAAAGGACAAATGGGAAAGAGCCAAAATGATCCACTTGGATGTACTCTGAAAGAGAAAGGTCATCCGTGTGGGAATAGATTCAGCAGAAGAAAAAAATGTGAACATTGTACCAAGCATCAAATCCAGACATTCTGTACCAGTGGATGTATTTTCTCTTGTGAAGAGCTATGGTTTAATTCTTCCAGCCGCTGGTGCCCCAAAGGGAAACTGGAGGGAGAGAGAAGCTAAGCTTTAAAAATAGTTGTGCTCTGCTACATCTCTAAATGATGAGAAAATTGGCACTAAAGAGTACACTTACAGTGTTTTTATGACAGCAGATTCACATCATTAGAACTGGAGATCTTGAGGTTTCTGCAAGCCTTCGTGCTCCCCCTACTGCAGTGCCCATGGCAGGCAGCAGACACAAGTCTCTGCCAGCTGAAGAGGTATTGGGAACTTTTATTCATGCACCTTTCAGAATCATCATTTAAAATGGTTTTCCCCTACCTAGTTCTCTGCTGATAGCTATGGTGTAGTAGTATAAAAGAGATCTAAATTTGTCTACGGGAAGCATTTGTTTCCATGCAAACATGCCTGAGGAGATAACTTCTAAGCCACCAAAGATGTTTTAAATACCATTTTCACCACTGAAATTCATGCTCTATTGCTATCAGTATGCAGACCCTTGAGAGAGAATGCATTTTCCCATTTTGAACAGCTTGAAGCCACCATTGACTGCAGAGAATTAATGCACAAAACCTCAAGAGGAGAGATACTGATACTACTATCTTGGTAGAGCCCAGCAGCCTCCATCCCTCAGCCACACAGCCAGCAGGCCCTCGCCTGGCATCCTGTGCCAAGCACCCATTTCTGGGCTGCATTGGCACACTCCTCCCCTAACCCAGGCTAGGATAATAAACATTTCAGAGCTGTCATTGCTGCCTCTCTCCTGTTGACGTTCAGTCATTACAGTATCTTAAGAATGTTTAAATAGGTCAGGGTTTTAATGGGAGAGCTTGGCTTCTGGAAGTGAGACTGACAGCGCTTTGAGAGCAGATTAACAGCACTGATAAATCAATCTTAAACTGATTCACAGGCCTAAGAAAAAAAAAGGAGCATGAAAACAGTGAGAATGTCTAATTTAATAAATAGTCTTAGCTTTTCTGCTCTGGAGATGTACTGGGGAAGGGAAAGGTTCTTGTTATGTGCCATCTCACTCTTTAAAAGCTGATGAGACCTATCCTCTCTAAAAAGTTTCCAGTCTCCAATAATCTTGAGCATGCCACCTTGCCAGCCCAGTCAGAGAGTATGTAATGACATGCTCTCAGAATTGCTGTGCATCCTTTTCAAGCTTTCACATATCCTAATTGTCACTGGTGAGTTTTGGGGTTTTTTCCCCTAATCTTATATTGCTCTGTATTTTCCATAACCACTGGGGGAAGGCAGGGACTTGAAAGCCCTAATAATGCATGCAAGTAGTTCAGGTTAATCTTTTCAGTATTCATTAACTAAGCATTTATTTTCATAGCACATCATCAGAATTACCATAGCCCATTCACCAACTTTATTATGCACTTCTGAAGTTATTAGTCAGAAGAACTTTAGCCTTGATCAATGCAGAAAAGAGAAGAAAAAAAAATAATCTGTAAGTGTCTCTCTAGGGTTTGCATTACACAATCTAGCTTCAAAGACAGGGTACTTCATTACCCCTACTTCAGCCTGTGACTATGATCCACTCTCTCTGCTGGAGCAGCCTGAAAAATCACATTTCCATTTCAATAGGCATCACTGCCCTAAAATACTCCTAGGCCTTCAGACACAACATATTCGAGCTCTCAGAGCAAAGCCCCTGCAGCATAACTTGCCTTTCTTTTTACGTTTCAGCTTCAGGGATTCAGAGCTTGCCTTTCAGGTATGGACAGAGGCAGGTACAATCCTTGATGATGATCACCTGTGGAGGTGATCTTTACTGCTTTGGAGGTTTATTTTTTTTCAGAAGAGGTTAGGGGGAAGGAAAGGAAAATTTTCATGCCTTTTTAGGCCCAAACACTTTAAATATTTTTGCTTCTGTAACTCTCTTGGGTTGTAATATGATTTCCTGTCAACAATAGTTTATCTTGTGTTTACCTTATGCCAACCAAACTGTGCTAAAAAATGCAGCAACAGTTTAATGGGTGAAATAATTGCCATAGGGGGTATACTTTATTAACATTGCAAGTGCCAGCAGAATAAACCCTATGCGATTGACATAACACTGAATAGCAAGAAGGCACTGCAGGAAACAGACTGCTGGAGTTTTTTTCAGCATTTACATTCTGTCAGCAAAGACACTGTTTCTTTCCAAGCATAGTGACACCAAGCTGGTCACTTTTGCCAGGAAACTCAGTCAGCAAAGCTCCTTGAAGAAATAAGGCCAGTTTCTAAAGAAAAGCTGTTTCCAGAGGTATTACTTTCTGCCACGAGCCTGTGCTTCTCACATGGTCTATTGACGTGATGCTTCTCAGCAGTTGAATTTAAACAGCTCCAAAAATGGAGGTGACATCCTTCTCTCCAACAGCAATGCTCTGGAGTGACTGACTGGTGTGTGCATCTAAGTATACACACACACACACATATATATACTTACATGTCTGTGTCTATATCTAGACATGCATACTGATTCATATATGAGTCATATATTCAACATGATTCATATATGTGAAAACAAGTTTATTTTCTAACCTCTCCCCTCCCAGTTATGGTGCTCCATGCTTACAAGCTTAATACTAGGTAAAATCAACTTTCTGCCCTTGGGCACCTGATGAACTGACCCTATCAACCAGCTTTGTGCTACCCTGGCCCCTTTCATCACACCAGGCTCCTGCTACCCAACCTCAGCAAGACCCAGGGGCTGACACTGAAGCTGAAATCCTGCCACCAGCGAAACCCCTGCAGCACTTCCGGCTCAGCCTCTTGCCTACACAGGGCACTTCTGTTTTGCTGAATGAGCACATCATGTCTAACCCTGGATTAGTTTTTGAAAAAGCATGATAGGGTGATATCCAAAAGGGGTGAGCTGCAGCACCTTGGGCTGCTGCAGATTCCCACTGCTCCAGCACTCTTTGGGGAGCGCAGGGATGGGAGGTCTGAGGTGCTCAGGCTCAGGTGAGAGAGAAAGTCAGGGATGCCACAGAGAGAGAAGCCCATGCTGGACCAGCCAGAGAAACCCACAGAGCCCTTTGGAAAAAGGCTGTGCAATGTGTCTAGCCCAAAAACCACTGCAAGAGCACTGCTGAGATCAGCCAGGCATCACCTTTATGGAGGAGGACTGCTATTGCCTCAGCAGCTGAGATTTCCAGTGGGGCTACAGGAATTACTCCCTGTAGTAATGTAGAGTGTAGTCACACTGGCTCTCCAGCAGCAGCTAAGCCTGTTGTAAAAAAAATTGATTTTAAATAACTGTTCTTGCAATTGAAATGCACATTTTCCCTTTACAGGAAAAAAAAAGAGAGAAGGAGTTAAAATAAATTAGATTATATACTTGAGCCTTATGGCACAAGGCCAAATTATTTGCCACATGCAATTTCAGACACTTCAGTCTGACACAATGGTCTAGAAGAGGGAAGAAGACAAGAACTAAGGCTCTGGTATGACAATACAAAGCTGGATGGCTCTAAAAACACTGAGCAAGAATGACAACAATGCCTTGCCTCAGTGGGGCCCTCTGAAGATACATTTCATGCTCAGTAGCATGAAAATATCAATTGACTCATTTGACAGGACCACCAGCCCAGTTGAGTAAATTGTTAATTTTTCATCAAAACTGACTCAGCAGAAAACCTCAGGTTTTCATCCATCCAGGCCATCCCACAGAAACCTTTTACCAGCAGTTCAATCAATCCAAAACTATTAACCAAAAGTGCATTTTAGAACGGTCTTGATTGAAGAGCTGTTGCTGTACTGCCCTGTGGATGCAGATGGTTATTTATCTCACCTCTCCAGATGCTGTTCTGCAGGTTTGGACCCTGTTCCTTGCCTCTGCTAGAGGAGAGAAATGGATCCTAACAATCCTAACAATAACTCCTGCAGGGCAAAAAAATAACTGTTTCAATTTATATAGGTATAGAAAGATGTATATAATTAAAAAAAAAAATCACTTGTTTTTCAGAGAATAGAAATTTACAGCAGAAGGCTTAGCTGCAAAATCTAACAGAACTTTGAGAAAAATATAGGCTATTTTGGGGTATGAAGATCTGCTATGGAAAAAAAGAAAAGGAAGATTTATTTTTTTGAAGTTGGATTATTCTGACTGTTGCCTCTCACTTGTCCTGGTGGAAACTCTGGTTCTTCTTGTTGTGCTGCAGCTGATGAACAGGGAATTTCCAGAACAGAGAAATCTCTCCACCCACCCTCGCCCAAACGTGCACCAGAACCACCGAGAAGGAACTACAGAGCTTAATCATAGAATCATAGAATCCTAGGGGTTAGAAGGGACCTCGAAAGATCATCTAGTCCAACCCCCCCTGCCAGAGCAGGGCCACCTAGAGTACATCGTGCAGGAACGTGTCCAAGCGGGTTTTGAATGTCTCCAGTGAAGGAGACTCCACGACCCCCCTGGGCAGCCTGTTCCAGGGCTCTGTCACCCTTACAGTAAAAAAGTGTAGATTATTTCCATGGTATTGCCAGCACAGTCTAGATACCTACGTTCGTCCATTACTGACACACCTTCATACCGCAAAATCTGCCATGTATCCATCCTCAAGGGGGAAATAAAAAAAGAAAACCATTATAGAGAAATTACTGACACTTCTAGGGAAGGGAAGCTGATCAAAGCAAAGGCAGGGGCTACATCCATACACAAAATGAGGCATTTCATTCTCACTCATTTCTCTGTGTGGAGTTACAAAGCTTTGCCTCAGCAAAGAAGATGGACTAAGCAGCCTGTTCATAATCACGCTTTTGGACCATGAAAAGGGCTGTAAGGATTTGACAGAACTCTGGAAATCAGAATCCCACTCTTCTCCATGGAGACACAGGCTTCTTACCAGATGGCTCATCTCTTTCACAATTACTGGGCTTAAAAAGTAGGAAGTTTACCCATGTAAAAAATAATGGCAAATCATTCTTGCCTAACCAGCTGATTCTGAATCAAGAATGAGAGGGGAAGATTTCAGATACTGAAAGTATAAGGAACAATAGCACTAAGCAGCACTATTGTTCACAACAGAACTGGTAGACACATTAAAAGATAATAGCAATACCCATTATGTTTCATGTTACATCCCAGGAAAATTTGGCTTACTCTTCATTGGACACACAGACTTGAACTTTAGCTGCCTGCAGCAACCAGAAAACTGCTCAGAATACTCTTTACAGTTTTACATTAAGACACAGGGTGTTTGTACCTGGTGTGAAAAAAAGCATTTCATGGGAGTATAAGACCAATAAGTAGATTTTATTTTAATGAGAGGAAAAAGCAGACAGCAGGTATATACATCCATTCCCCAGAAATAATAAACCAAAGAACATTTAAGATAGAGCCCAGCAGTGGCCACTGATTGCACATTCATGCAATACAGACAGGTCTTGGTGATTTATCTCAGTATACTCATTAGATTCAAATTATAAAAGCACACCCAAATATTGCCTGAAGCAGAAAAGACACAATCTTCCGGACTATAGCTCAAGATGTGTTTTAGTGAGCACTTAAAAAAACAAGTATGAATGAATGCTTTTGTACAGCTTATGGAAAGGTGGTTGAAAAAGGACTAATGAAAGAAAATCTTCCACTCTCTTCCTATTCCCCATGGCACAGCCTGTTTGTTAGCAGTAACAGCGTGTGACATGTCACATGGGGCTCTGCTGAGCTTCAGACCTCTGACACTAAATCACTGATAAAAGGATAATGGAAAAAAGGGCCGTCCAAGTCCCTTCACAGTATCCAAGCTCTGGGAGCCAGCAGTGCCTGCCTTAATCCGGCTGCTACCATTAATCACCTCCCACCACCCTTATCTGAACGAGAGGTGAAAAAGTATTAGTAAAGGAAAGATTTTTTTTTGCATAGTGCTCTTTCCCTGGATAGGGTTCAGGTCTGATTTCCACTGTCCAGCTCAGCAGCAAAGAGGGTGAGCGAGAAGGATGCTTGTGTGTGAGGGCACAACGTAAGCACCATCAACCAGCCAGGAGGGCTGTAACCAGGTGCCTTCAAAAAGCAAGTCAGATAGTTCAACCAGGCTTTCACTTTTTCACAGCATTTAGTTTTCCTTTGCATTACCTTCTGTCCTTGAGCAAGGACAAGATGATCTAGGAGCTGGCCTGTAACCTGCCTCCACACCATGCTCTTCCTGGACTTGGAGAAAGCCCAAGGCTTTGCTGGTGGCCATCGCTGGTGGCTCTGTGGTTATGAAACAAAAGACAACCATATATAGGCAAGAAAGAGTGTTCAGCAGATATTGCTTCAATATCACTCCTCCTTCATTCATGACTGTCTTGAAAGACACCCCCTTCCTCTCCCAAAATAAACCCCTCATTAAAACAACAGGATGGACACATCAGCTTGGATGTTTTTACAACCTGACAAAATCTATTAAGCACTGACATCCAATTCATCACTCTCGAGATTTCAGCACAAAACAATTTCTTTAGAGGTCTGAAATAGCAGAAAAGGAATCCAGCACTTGCTAAGAGAGCATCTTCCTAGCCACAAAGAATTAGGGCCCTTAAACAAAATAAAAGCTGAAAGAGATGAAAATTCTATGTGAACAGATGAAAGGAGCAGATGATTAGCATTGAAGATGCAAATACACACAGGATACACCATTCTCCTGCACCAAGAGTATTGTGAGATTGATAAGAAAATCCAGCCCAGTATTTATACATTCAACTTGAAGAAAAATACATACTAAGGACAGAATTACATTTAGGAATATGAAGATGCTGCTGCTGTTGGTCTCTAACCAAGCACCACTGATCCAGGAAATTAAGATATTAGATAAAAAGAAATTCAACTAAATTCAAATAAGAAATACATAATTAGGGAGTTTGAAAAGCCTTAACGTTGCTGTATAGTGAGGCATCTAATTGTTAGTATTCCTACAAGCTTTTTTAAAGCAGACTCCACCTTTCTGAAGTCACTGAATGAGTAATCACTAGCATTCATTCATTTTAGCAGCCTTTTTTCACCCCCTTTTTCTCCTCTTCAGGAAGTTCCTTCTTCAAAACAATTACATGGAGACTGGAGATGAGCACCAGCTGGAGTTCCTGCACAAGATTTGTGTCCCTCTGGAGCAGCACAGCACCAAACAGCAGAGCCCTACTTTCAGGGCAGAGCTATAGGAGAAGCATCAGTCCATCAGTGGTTGCTAGTGCTCTAATGAGCCTTGCACCTATTTGCCTTTTGCCTCACAGAACAACCCATTCCACTCACAAGTCTGGCTTTTAATTTGCAGTAGGAGAAATGTCTTAGGGCTTCTTTTATTTTTAAGGGAGAACACGCAGGAAGAAATGGTGTGAAGAACCAACTTCCCAAGCCTTGCCACCACTAAACCTCTCGTGTTTTCTGTGGTTGTTCTTCATTCCCACCAGTAGGCAAGGCTTCAGTAGTATGGGAGACATTTCAAGCAGAAACATGCAAGCCACTCAGCCATTAAGCCATTTAACCTTTAAAGACTAAAGCTAAGTGACATAGTTAATCCACCAGTGAAAGTCTATGTGTGCCCTTAAGAGTGGCATTGCAGCCACTGCACAAGAGTGATAAGAAGCTACATTATCTCTGATATCACAGTGGACTGATTTAAGAATTTTTAGCCTGGCTATACTCTATCTGTAACGTTAAATACAGCCATTGCTAATAACTTGGCTTAATTATTAGTTGCTTTATTCATATACATGTTGGCGGAAAATTTCAATTATTTTTAATTATATGGAAAGTTCCAAGTATCTGCTTTATTCCATTAAGACCATTCAGAACTCAGTAAAACCCACAAATGCTTAATTCTTTAAATGACGGTTTTTAATTAATTTGAACTCCGGCTAATTAAAAGATTTGCAGATTGCAACAGTCTATTCCATTTTTACAGCAAATATGCTCTATTTTCCATTTAGATTAAAGATTCAGCTCCTACTTGAAGTGCAAAGCCTCTTCAGTCTTAACAGTGGAATTACAACTGATAGCAGGTAATAAAAGTGCTCCATCACCTCTTGAGAATACCCTCATCCACTGCTCCTCCCTGCAGTGGGCAGTGGAGACAGGAACAATAGATTTAGTCAGAACTTTTGGTGGTAACAGCCTCTGCTTAACCAAACATTTCTCTGTTTGTGCAGCACTATATAAAGGAAGAAACCAATACCTAGCTCTGCCAGCCACCAACAGCTACCCTGCAACAAAATAAGGGAAGTGTATTTGCCACAAACCCCACGGAACCACTGCCTTCAGCGGGTAACTTCAAAAAGGAATGATAAAATATTTTACATCACATTTATGACTGAGAAAAATAAGGCTGTGGTTGTGCTATACATCTCTTCCCACCCACAGTTACTTTTGTCCTCCCTGATCAAGTCCAATGACATTTGTTAAAGGGAATGTGGCTCTGGTAAAAGTGTCTGGCTAGAAGCTGAGCTCTGAAGGTAACATTGGCAGAAGTTGTTTGTCTCATATTCTGTGCATGAGAACCTGGGTCAGTTAACACTTTCATAATTTCTAAGCCAGCATCATGACATGCTGCTTCACCCTCATGGAACAACCTCCCCAGGGACATGGTAGAGCCCCCCATCACTGGAGGGTATTAGGATGTGATGGGACAAAGTGCTAGATAGTGTCAGATAGGGTCCCTTTCCCATGAAAGGTTGGACTAGACGATCTTTTCAGGCCCCTTTCAATTTGGACTGTTCTGTGATCATTAGGGGAATAGGAGTGAGGAAACCGAGGTCACTTTTTGCATCGACCAAAACGAGGGCTCAAAGGAGAACAAAGGACCTGATCCCACAGTGCCTAAGTTTTGTTGCTTTAAACGCATGAAAGTCACTCAGTCCTTGACTGGCACAAACAAAGTTGGATTTTCAGCATGACACCTTCACACAGCTGCTGGCAATGAGCTTCCTTCATATATAAATATAGTTAATATATACAGCATTTGCTGGCTTGATTTCTCCATTTAGAGTGAGTAATGCATATAGCCATAGTAACCAGCTCCTGCCACTGAGTTTTCCTTCTCTTCTGAAGTCAATCTATTTATGAAGAAGAGGAGTTTACATTTCACCTGCTTGGAAGAGCAGGTGGGGGAGACCTGGCTCTGCAGTTCTGCAACACTCTGCAGAAATGACATGGAGTGACCTTGGTTATTGTTCTGTAAGTGGTTTTCCAGCATGTCACATGCATCTGTTACCCACTTATCGACCTGCTTTTGAGTTTATATAAACCAGCCATATTCTCTTTACCAAACAGCATTATTAAAAACATCTGCAACATTTTTGCAGTAATAGCACCAAAAAAATTTCCAAGTCCAAGTATTAATAGTTCTAAGGTGTTGGGAAAACATTTTCAATGAGTTCACAGAGCTTCACAGTAATATAGGTTTGTCACTAACATTCACATTAGCATTTTGCCTGCTTAAAGGATCTTTCATCTGAGGATTTCTAGTTTTTAACAATTTAAATATCTGAGCATATCACAGCCTTTAACAAAAGATAACAAAATTCATTTTCACTTGCCTAGATCAGCCTTTGTAAGTGTTGCTACTCTAATGCTGAACTCAAAGTCCCAGATCTGATCTAAGCTTTATCCCTTTCTAACTGGGAAAAAATAAACACATTCTTTCTTACCCTTTATGGAGACAAAAACATTGCAAAGACAGTACTGTGAAGAATTGAGCCAAGCAACAAAGATTACTCTAAAAGGAGAGCAAATACTACTTTAGTCTTTGTTGTATGTAGCTCTTTGTTGTAAATAGAAGTGTTTATATGTAAAATTAGTGATTCAGATCGTAGCTTAGACTGCAGAGCTGTGCCTGAAAGATGGGAAACATCCTGCCTCCTTGTCCAGAAAGCACTACAGAAATTAGCCCTTTGCATAAACAAAAAATACGTAGAGACTGAGAAAAAACTTAAAGCTATTGGGTAATTTTTTTTTTTTTTTACTGTTATACAGTACACACCTTATTGAACGAAAGGGAAGCTGGCCATGTGCATGAATTGTGGAAAGCAACTTATTTTAGGTAGCAGTAAAACAGGTTTGACCTAAATTGCTGAGCTTCAGAGCTTCACTTTACTTTGGGCTATGCCCAAGTGCAGAAGTTGCCAGAGTCTAGCTGGCATCAGTAAGCCCACTGAATCCCTTAGCTTATCCCCAAGTTGTGAGGCATCATTGTTACTATCTAATAAAAAAAAATTACCAGTTCATATCTGTGGTATTCCAGCCCAGCAGAGTTCTCATCCAAGTACACGACGTCCTTGTTAGATTTGCCTGGGACTGATAATATTTAATGAATCTGGGAAAAATCCAGGAAAATGTTATCACTGAATAACAGACAGAGATTAATGCCAGACTCCAGCTACCTGATTTAAAATTTTTATCACACTTTAACATTGCAGTGAATGGAAAATACTTCCCAAAGATTAGTGCCAGCCACTCTTCCTCTCTCTCCTCTAGTCACTTTCTTCTACCTTAAGGTCTGAGAAATGGATGAATTTTGGGGAGGTGATGGTGGAGGGAACGCTGCAGGTTCTGTACTGCAAACCATCCCATACTTCTCAGCTTGTGGGGCAAAAGACATGCACTTGTCCTGCCTATGCATGGCTGTAATGCAGTAGCTTTTAAAATTACACACATCACACTTGACAGCAAAATTCTTACAGAATTTAAACAGCAACATTTTAAACACTTCCCTCGTTACCTGGGGGCTTAGTGACATAAAACATCTGTTTTATCTCAACGGACTATTAGGAAAAGAAAAAGGAGTCTTAACAAGTACCACCTTCCTATCAAAGAGTGAAGTCGTTTCCTAGAGAACCTCCATACCCCAGGACTTGCATTCACTTGGGATCAGCTAAAAAGGCTTTTCAGTGGTTGTTTGCAATCCTCCTCGTGCCCAGACTTGGTAAGCTAATAACATCGAATCTGCAGTTTAGGCCCAGCTTCTATCCTTCCTTCTCACCAACTCATGAATAAACATGGCTGTTTCTCATCAGGCCTTGAGTGGTTAGATTTATAATAAACAAGGCTTGGGAGCAGGAGGAAAAGGGGGGAGGAAAAGTGTCATTTGAGTACTCCAGGCTTCAGAAATAGAACTAAAATTGGAGGCTGTGCGACCTCGCTTCAGCACCTGTGTGCGTAAGCGCCCTGCTTCCAGCAATGTGATTAGATGCTATTTTTCCCCCTGGGGGCTCTGCCTCATTCTGCATATGAGATAGGCCTGTGTGGAGAGGAAGGCAAAGTCAGGTGGTGAAGGAGACACTGCTGTCTGCGTGTTCCTTTTTCACTCTGCTGCAGAAGCTGCCTTCTGTGTGAGTCAGGAGTGGGAAAAGAAAGATGATTTTAAGATTCAAGTAATTGCTTGCTGCATTAGCATGCCAAAAGGCTTCACCACCAAGTTTCTGGGTGATGGCAAGCAAGGCATTTACACCAATCGTTAGATTGGCAACCACCACGACTGGTTTTATTTTGCTGTGCAACTGGTTTGAAGTCCCCCAGTTGGCATGGAAGTGCTCTGTGGAAGCACATGACAGCACTGCATGCCAGGGCTGCAGCCAAAGCCACCAAGAATCACTCTAAGGAGCAACAGAAAAACCAACCTGTGCACATCTTACAGACTAACAAATGCAGGCCTTCAACTTTTCACATAATGAACCCCAATTTCCACTTGACCCCCAATTAGCATCTTAATTCTCTGCTGGTAACATGAAGGTAATCATATGGAATATTCTGAGTACCTTACAAAATGAGGTGAGAAAGGAGGGCTACATGTTGGCTAACTTCATTTTGTTTAATAGCCATGTACTGACATCCAGCTACCTGCAGCCACACACGTGTGAGCACAGCCCAAGCAGCAGCAAGCAGCCGCACTCTGCTCGTGCAGGGAGAGGCAGGAGCAGCCTCTGTTCTGGCACTCCACGGTGTTGAGCAGCCTCTTACCTCTCTCTGGGGGAGAACAAGTCACCTTGGAGGGTGGTGTGCATCAGCCAGCCCAAAGATTGCACTTGTCTAAGCACACCATGCCTAAAAATACACAGCACTTCAGCCACAGACATTAAACAGGTGAAGGAGTGACAACAGCCTCATGCGGACAGAATGCTGTTCCCCAACGTGTTAACACCCCTGCACCCCCAATAAAAACAACTCTTCCCAGTGAAAGGCATAAAAGGCATTTACTCAGTCTTTGCAGAGCACAAGCAAGAACAACAGCACAATACCCCGAAGCATATTCCGAGGAGCTTTCTGGTGTTGAAGCAAACCATTAAACTGATGCTGAAATGAACACAATGGCTCTCAGATTTCCTGCTGCCTATAGAAATCCACAACAAAAGAAGTTGTATTGATTCACCTCATCCTGAACGTAAGAAAAGTGATGGCTTCTTTTAAAACTAGATTCACTGCCAATTGCTAGATACACGATAAAAATAAACCCAAGATATTTTTCTAAGCTTTATGCTCAAGAAAGAAAAAGAGAAATAATTAGGGTACTTTTTACAACACAGAAGCAAGCAGAAATGACTCCTGATGATGGCCCCCACCCTCCAACAAAGATTAAACAAAATATATTGTAACTGAGCAGCAGTGGATTTTTTTCCCTAGGGCTTATCATAAGCCTCTGGATTTTATTACAATAACCTTATATCTCCTTCAAAGGTTACAGGACATTCTGGCTGTACTGCAAAACACAACTGAAATGTGACATTTGAGTATCAATATAAACAAATAATACACCCAGACAGATTATTCTGAAGTAAAACTGAGCCAAACCAACAGCTGCTTACTCACAAAATTAGTTTTTTACTATCTTAATACAGCAAAAAACCCTAAAACACATGGATAACTCAGTTACTGCGAAGAAAAAATTAACTATTACAGTATTTTCTCTCTCAATATAAAGGCTTAGCTATCTGCAGGTAAGCGGGGGCTTCCTGCCCTGCTATGTGGGAGATTCCAGCAGTATTGGATTCTTGTTTTCCATGCAGACATAACCTTTTCAGAGACACACTTTGGCCCACAAGAACAGGATCCTGCAGAAGTTAATCAGTGTGTATTAAGTGACAACCCACAGGCTGGAGTTAGAGTAGAGAGTGTATCAAAAGCCAACCACACTAAAAGAAAACTGCTGTCAACTCGTATACTACAGTAGCTTAGTCAAGGAAACCTGGAATTTCTCCTATCAATTTCTTTAGGATCTGGAGACATAAGCCTCTCCTTTCCCTGCACTATCCTTTGCTTATCCCAGAGCATAAGCAGTGCTTGGAATTTCCCACAGAAAAAAAAAACAAACAAAAACCCAACCCATTGCACACAATGCTGTGCTCAGGACAAGGATTGTTTACTGACTGAAATTATATTTCAGATCATTGCCAAATCTGCTTCAAGGTACCTTTGCACCTTCTTCCTTTCTCCTCCAATACACTAAATGTTTCTCGTTACCTCCTCTCCTCAAGGCTGTGCAAAGGCTCAGGTACCAGCCTAATAACGTCAGGTTCAGTTTTACAAGTGTAACACCACCTATTTGATGCAGCTGTGTTGATTTCTCACTCTTGCCATTCAGATGCCTTGCCCAGTCTGTGGCCAATTTTGTCTATGCAGTTCATTTTTCAAGCTAGACTAAAGCCTGCACTGGAAGACTGAAGTTCTGTGGTACGTAAACCCAGATTTCTTACCTTCCAGCTGATGTCTTACCTCCAACAGCATCTTTTTTGTTGTTTCTCCAGTCAGCATTGAGAAGGCATAAGGAGGAAGTTGCTGCCCCACTGGCTTTGTTCCACTGTTTTCCCTTTTTGAAGGTTTCTCTAGAAATCCTTCATTTTAGATAGGAAGATTCTGGCAGAAGGAAGAATATACATCGTGCAGTAGTGCTCTTATGCATAACTTCTGGAAAGATGGTGTGTAGTGAAATGAGGCAACCAGGTGCCACTAATTGCCAGGCAGTGGGCATGAGCTTGTGTCAAGCCCACCTGTGCCTGATTAGGGCAGGCCCCCACTGCGCATGAGCAGGATTAGGGGGCCAATGAGTGGTGAGGCTTGAAGCACAGGCTCCGCTCAGTCCTGAGCAAGCCAGCAGGGAGGCCGGGCTAGTCAACTCTGAGAGCCATAGGCTTAGAGCATTGCTCGTGAGTCTCTGCTGGAACACCTGGTTGAACCTTGAAGCGCCGTTCCCTAAGAGAGGTTTGTCTTGCTACAATGGTGTGGTGGTGCAAGCACCCCAAAAGTTTTTATAGATACCGCAGCAGACTTGTGTATTTCCAATTCCAAAGACATCCTCAGTGAAAACCAAAAAACCTCCTTATGAGCAAAGAGGCAGCAGTGTTAGCTCAAAACCCAACACAGCCCAACAACAGTGCATTAGGAAGACAGACTATAAACACATCAATAGTTGCCACAGAACCTTGAAAGGCTCTCATCATTCCCCAAGTTTTCATTTGCAGGCATAAGCTAATGGCCATTAAATACCATCAACCAACCAACTAGCCAAAAAAAACCCCTCTCAAAATAAGCCTTCAAGACTCAACCATGCATTTACAGTTCAACTAGAAAGACATCCAGATGTAAAAAGAGACATAGGAAAGTTTCATTGCATACCTGACTCCAATGCAGAGGGTGAAACACATGCATTTATCCAGCTGGCCCTTCGTACTATTTGCCCTTTACAAAGTCATTCCTGGCATGCATTAAAAAAGGGCAACATGGCAGAAAGGTCACAAAGTTGTTCCATAGGAACTTAACTTATTGCAACTATGACCACCTCAGGTATAGCAGATTCAGACAGAAGCCAAAACCAAAGTGGATTGTACCACTTTGTGTGCTGAAATTGATGCCCTTTTTGAACAAGATACCAAATTTTTCCAGTAGTGACCAAAAAAAAAAAGAGACTGCCATTCAGGAGTTGGGGAAGCACCTTGTCCTGGTTGTCAGGCATGTCAGGCAGGGTCTGTAAATTACCTGAAGAGCCATCTTTGTGGCATAATTAATCCTAACTAGTTATGCCTCACTTCTATGTAATCTTAGGAAAGTGGTCAACTTGGATTGGACTGGAGTAGAGATAGAAATGTGTCACTGGGGATATAAAGCTAGCAGACTGTTCCCAATTTCACCATGCTGCAGAAGGGAAACTGGTGAGAAAGAATTGGAAAGGAAGACTACTTCAGACAGTGAACAAATCTGAAGGTTCCAAAAGTAGCCAGATGGGAATATATGGAGGAGTTTATTTATATATAAACCAATTTTGCAAGCTTGAAAGCATTTTTTATTAAACAAGTACTTGGCTAAAAATACTTGACCTTTGGTTGCTAACACTAAAGCCAGAGAAAAAGAAGTAGAGAACCTCTCCTTACCCCTTCACAAGAAGACTTACACCAAACCTATAATGCTGGGTATCACAGTTTCAGTGGAATTTATCCCAATTTTGACCTGCATTTATTCCAGAAAAGTGCACTTTTAGAATATTCCTGGAGAAATATGCACATACCTCTGAATCAAGAAAATCATAAACATAAACAAGACTTAAATCCTGGCCAGCAGTTAACACTTGGCTCTGCCAATTCTGTAGCATGTTGGTTTTAGACTTCTTTACTTAGAATTTTGTATTTTGTTTACACCATCTTAAATAAATCCTACCACGCATTATCAGTGCTAAGTACTTCCTGAAAAGTCTGTCAAAGATCAGATCAACTGTTCATTAGATTGCTTGTTTTAAACCGGCTTAATCTCCAACACTTAGATTCAGGATTACTTGCTACAGTGAAACCATTCTTTCAGTTTCTAAAGCTCAGAAATCCTACTGTTTGTGCAGGATGTTAACTTTATCCTGAAGTTAAGAAAATTCCAGCCAAAGTTTCACAGGCTTGGGAGAAAAGGGTTTCTTGCCTTGAGGTGCATGTGCTAGGACAAATGCCACATCATAGATATTTTGACTACACCCATTAAAAAAAAAAAAAAGTGTTGTCTTGTTTATAACAGGGATAAGCATAAATGGAGGAAAACAACAGCATGGGAAGTGGTTCAAAGAAAGCTTCATGGTCCACCTTCTGGGCAGGAGCTGCCCTTAATTAAAAGTTGCACTTAATTAAAAGGCCAGAGTTTGATTCCACAGTCTGCTCTATCCCAGAGGTGGGGAAGACCCCATTACTAGATCTAAGCAGAACACAAGAGCAATTACCTATTTGAATACAAGGCAATAAGACTTGGCACCAGGCAAGAGCAAGTGGTAGGCACTGTCACTTAAATCAGTGGTGAAAGAGAGAGATGCAGAAGGCAAAGTGAAAGCCTAAAATAAAAACACCAGCAGAGGAGTAGAAAAAGATCAGAGCACAGAACTGAGAGTACAGAAGGGGCATGGAAAGCTGAAGATAACATACAACAGATGAACTGAAGACCATAAACTCCAAACTGTTTACCATCTCATCCCTAAAAAACGCACACCAAAAATGAACTGCAGAGCACAGAAAACACATGCGACAGAAGAGTGCTGCTTTTACAGCAGGCCTAAAATAATTTACAAAGCTATCTAGAACCACATGCCGAATGGAAAACTTTATCCAGATTGTGTGGAATAAAAGACAGCTGCATTCAGATAAGAAGTACTAGAGTGCCTGATTTTGAGAGAGGAGGTTGCTCTCAACTAAGACAGCTCAAGAATCCCTACACTTGTAAAGCAGGCAATTGACAACCTGACGTAACACAGATAATTAAAAAATCGACTCCACTGAAGAGCTACTCGTTGTGCTGGTGCCAGCTACTCTGCACTAGATGAGGGAGCCTGTGGGGAAAGAAAAAAGCCTAATAGAATATTGAATACAGCATGCAGCAAGAATATTCAAACTGCAAGGCAAACTTATTACAGAACTATTTTCAACACTGATAATATCAAGACACCTAAAAGCAAATTCCCAGAACACAGCTATTTCTCTGCATGACTTAACTGTAAAAATCTACAGGGTTTTTTCCACAGTGAAGAGAGCTGTATTGTTTTGAACATAATTTTAAACAGATATCAATTTATTTGCTAGTTCCATTAGTCAGGATTCATTATCAATTGGAAAAGCACTGCCAGGAACAAACACACAAATGCTGTCAAAGCAGCATGATGTGTCCACATATTTATTTGCTGTGCATCCCAACTGAGTTCAGCAACATTTAGAACAGCATAGTGAAGCAGCACATTTTTCCAGGGGGTTGAGGAGAAATAAATTTAAAAAAAAAGAAAAAGAAAAAGAATCAATATTTGTACACCATGCTTATCTCTGTGGATTCTATCATGTAAACTCCAAAGGCCCATTCACCACTTTCTGGGGACATACACCTTGTTGCTGCATAACCTTACTCTGGTGAGGGGCTTGATGCTTTTTTGCCCTGCCATTCAAGCATCTGAAACCAAAGCCAGACCAGCATTTATCAATTTGATTAGTAACATGCTTGACATTTCCTACTTGAGTTTCTCTGCATGAGCAGTTTCTGGCAGAAAAGCAGCAAACACACCCACATACTTACCCTTTCCCCATGACCAAGACACTTAAACTGAAGTGAACCTGCATCTGCAAATTGACTTTGACACTCAAATTCCTTAACCCGCTAGACCAAAGTAAAAACTTATGGTTAATGGAGCTTTCTTTCCCAATTTCAGTTTGCAGAACTCTTAACAAAACACTGTGCTTCAGCAATTCTGATAAAAAAGTTACCTTCTAAAGCAATAACCACATTGTATGCAAAAAAGCAAGTGATTTTGTGCACAAAATTGGCAGTCAATCCTGTAATTCATCTCACTTAACAGAATACATGAACTACAGAAAGTAGAGCAATTTTAATTTGTTTTTTTTTATTTCCCTGGTCTTCACAGACACCAGAGCAATGTCTTTAAATCTTACCTGTGGTTATAAAAATTGTATTTCAGTAAGAGGTTAAAATAGATACAATCCATCTGATGTATAATTGCAACAGAATGAACAAGGATGCACTTAGACATGACTTGAACAGATTCAGTAAGACACCTCTATTACACAACTGAAAACCAAAGAATCTCAGGTATTTTAAAATCTAGCAATTACAAGTTATATACAAATAAAGGCAGTAATGCTACAGAAAAAGAGACATACAAGGATCACCAAGACCCTGGTAGTTCTACCAAAATACAGATACTACTGAAATAGTTCTGCCAGTTGCATAAAAACAAGCTATTCATGTCACATATAAATGAAGGACACGGAAGTGTTCTGCCCCTCAAAAACATGCATCAGTTTCTGGTACTTGTCTTTAATATGAAAGTACATTAAAAAAAAATTACCTGGAAGTTATACTATGAACAACACATGAAGTTCTGTGGGTGTCCAACAGAAACCAGTGCTGACAATAGCTAGTATGCACCAGATAGGATTCTCAAAAAAGTGCATATCTTAAAGAGTGAAAGGAAGTGTTGTAGGATTAGAAAAGTATTAAAAGAAAGTATTTAATAACTATTGGTACATTCATGTATTTCATTTTAGTTTCAATTAAGGAAAGCATGCTGCTTGCTGAAAAGTCAAATGTGGTATTCTATTTGCTGAAATTCGTATTTCCTTTTAACTAGAAACATCTCCACATATTTACTACACAAAGCAATTGCACCAATATGTTACTATAGCCTTCAATTTAACATGTTTTAATTGATATAATCCATTTTTATATTTGTACCTTACACATCAGGAAGAAACACTGCACAAATAATAATGGTATTCACAAGGGTCAAAATTAACAAGATTAAACTATAATTGTGCTTGATCTATGAAGCACGCTGCTTGACAGACAGTAGAAGAATATACAAATAAAAAAAGTTCATAGTGAGTCCTATTTTGCTTTATGTTTCCATATTTAGGAACATTAGTCACCAGCAAAAGTTGCATTCAGCTCCCAATACAGATAAGAGTTGTACCAAGACCATCAGAAGACCTATTTGCTATTCAGAAACTCTTTTTTTCAGACCAAAGCTCACACAATTCCACTTTTCCTTAATTTTTAGGGTACTTTAATTTATTTTTTTTTTAAGTCAGAGGCATGCTAGCTTCAGTTTTAAAAAATCTTTACATATATTCACACATGTGTATAAAATACTAAAATCTTAACAACAGAGCCCTATAAACTGAGGTTCACTGTTTCTGCACTTAACTTTCCACCACTTAGACTGTGAATCATTGCAATCATAGTGGAGTGTTTGTTCAGTTCTTCCTTCTGTAGTTTTACAAGTGCTTCTTTTTCTTCCAAGCGTCCTTCCAGCTGGGATTTTTGCACTTCAAGAGAAGATGCCTGCAGAAACAAACAAAATGTTAGAATTTCCTCCATTATCAACTGAAAGACACACAACACAGTGAAAGCCAAGTGGCTTGGTGGTGAATCCAAGCAGGCAATTAAAAAGCAGCTTTAAAATTACAAGCTTGTTTCTGAAGTGTTTCTCAGCTACACATTTGGTCCACATGGCTACTGCCACATTTTAAAATGTTAGATACCATGGGAAAACACCAAGCCTCATGTTATCATTGTCCCATTTAAGCAGCAGAGGCATTCACAGTTAAGCCATGCACATTTCATTTAAATCCCAAAACCAGCAAATATTTACCAAGGATGAGGAAAATATTTGCTGTATACTGGGTAAATATTGCCTACAGAGATTAGGCTTTGCTTCCAGGAAATGGAAATACAGCAAACACATTTGCCAGACTGCACACTTTATGCTTGCTGATCCATTTGCATGTAAAATGAATCTCTGCCTTGCATGTTTACAGGAAGCCTTACCTGCAGGCTGCACTGTTTTCGTCAATTTAGCTTTATTTTTAAAAAAAAATTACCCTGTTGACTTGGTATAGCCAAACTGGTGTGTTTTGAAAAGAAGACACACTTTCTTAGAGATGAAAATAAATATTTTATTAGAATTTCAAAGATCAAAAAAACCTTTATGCATTTTGCTACGCAGATGTGTAGCATAGAACCTTAAATCAGGATGTGAGAAAGAAGCGAAAGTAAGCCCATCCACCTCTTCAGTAGTTTTGACTACTGTAAAATGAGTGTTCTACATTCTCCTATTTAATACTGTACTACAGGTTTTGTGGTTTTTTTTTATTTCCAAATGATATGCATTGACACCTCATGCAGCCTCATTATACCCTGATATTGCCTTCTCTTGATTTTAAGCTCAGCTACTCAAAAAAGGTATACAATGAAGCTGAAAGTTTGTTCTTGCCCACTTCATAAACTGCTCTAGTTTATTCATCTACTTTACCACTGAAACATTAATTTACAAACTCTTTCAGTTACATAGATAAGTAAAATTTCAGTCTCTAGAATACAGGTACAAATAAGTCCTTACCTTGATACTCAGTTCTTTCCTTGCTTGCTCCGTTTTACTTAATTCCTTTCTAAGGACATCTATAGCTTGTTCCATATCAGTTTTTTCTTTCTGCTGTGCTTTCAGTTTTTCTTCCAGAACTTTTATTTTCTGTTGCAAGGCTTAAGAAAATGAACACATTAAAAGGTGGGTTGCCAAACTTAGTAGAGAGATACAGCATTGCCTGGGAAACAAGTTTTTGGTTTCTTTTTTTTCTTTAGTCAACATTCCTGCTGAATTACTGAGTAATGCCACCTACTGCTAAGTTTTAGTGGTTGCAACTGGTCATGTGCAGAAAAATTAAACCAAGCTCTTGCAATTTTCAGTTTCTACCAAAAAACTTGCCATATACATGCTGGAAAGGTATCATGAAGGGACACAGACAGGATGCTGAGCAGAGATTCAGTGAAGACCATATTGCCTGGGAAATCAAGTTCACATAGCCTTTCTGGAAAATAGTAATCTATATTTGTTTAATTCAACTTTTAAGTTGCATGTCACTTAATCACCAAATTTACACATTACTAAGATATAGCTGCTTATCCAGAGCCCATAAAATCTATTTAATCTAGTTAGTTCTCTAGATTCAGTGACCTTTAGGTAAGTGACTTACTTGCTATTTTGCCATCTCTATCCTGTAACTGTTGCTGTAATTCTTTTTTCTGATCTTGAGTTTCTGCCAACTGTGCAGCAGTCCTAAAATTGCAGAGAAAAGAAATTTTAATGATCTAAGTAAGATATGCCACCATTTATCTGTCCTAGAGAAGCTTGAATGATTTTTGTATAGTTTCCAATAGCTGTCAGGAGTTTCAAATTATCAAAGCTATGAATTTGCAGAGTGGGAGCACAGATTTTATTTCCTCTCCCCAGCCACAAGTGTCTTTTTCCTTCTCTGATTAAGGGGACACAGTAGAAGCTACTGAAAAGGTTCATACCTGGAGAAACTGTTGCTTTTGATTGGAGTCACAAAGCATTGAAAATACACAACAGAACTGAAATTGTCATTGAACCCACGCCATTAAGTGATTAAGGATACTCAGTATTTAGCTTTTAGCATGCTGCTGAACTGACAATACCATTAGTAAAACCTGTTTCAGCTGTTATTCAAACATGCACATCTGTGCATAAAGGTTTTGCAGTACCATTCTGAGCATCTTCCAGACTGTCACACAACATTCAGCAAAAATGGACATTACACAAACTATTGCTGTAGCCCATGTGTAGGTCTAGTGCAGTCCTCATTAGTTAGGCACATGCTAAGCTGCAGCCTCTAGCAAGAGAGGAGGAAGTGTTTTTCCACATACTCCATTTTATCTGTGGTAGCTCAATAGCAGCTCTGTAAGTGCTCCTTCCACCCCCCTTTACAAAGGGACAGCCTTCATAAGAATACATCCCTCATTACAGTGAGTTGCTTACTGCACCAGTGGGAGTAACTGTCCAAATTTATTTAGTAGCAAAATAATATCAGCATGTGCATTTTTTTTTCCATTTGAATCAGAACTCAAAGCAGTGATTTGGACTGCTCTGATTACTGACAAGGCAAGAGCTTGGTAGGATGAAGTGAACTGTGCAAATAAATGCAAGAAGAGCAGTTATTTCTTCAATAAACACAAGACCTACCTATAAGCATATCTTAAAGATATCTTCTGCAAAATTAAGTATTAAATAAAATTTCTTAAAAAGGAACCCTACGGTTACACTGGTGAAGGGTACATAAGACCTCTATTTTGATACACCAAAAAGGAAAAAATTGGAATTAATACTCAATGAGACATAAGGAACGAGAGTTTTATGGTCGAAGAATGATGTTTTATACCACTAACAGAACATATACCATCCCTTTCTAATATAATTTAAAAATGCATTAGTTTGGTAGGGTGTTTGGCTTTTTTTTCCTCTCTTTCCCCCCACCCCCCTTTTTTTTTCTGATCTGATAAAAGTTACAGAGAAGCCTTGTAGACGTATAGGGAACATACGTGAAAATCTAGTGGTAACAGCATTAAAGAACTCAACAATATCCAAAAAGAAACCCTCACCCTGGGCAAAATGGAACCAAGAACTGGACTGTCTTCGTTGCTCTCTTTACTTCTTACTGTCACTGAAGTCTGTGGGTATTCCTCCCTCCCTCCAACAAATACAGTAGCAAATTTACTACTACAGATTTTTATCTAACATATACATACAAAGCAATGCTGAAGCATCTTTTGCTTCCTTGACCTCCACTTCTCCGATGTTAAAGCACAGAAGAAAAATGGAAACTGATGTGATATTTAATTTACTGTTTATCTTTAATTTACTTTAAAAAGACTGATTTGAACCCACCTGTCATTCTGCTGCTTGAGTGACTCATTTAGTTTCTTCATTGTTTCCATTTGTTTATTTAGTGAATTGCACACAATCTGTAGATCTTTATGCTGTCTTTCAGTTGTTTCATACCTAAAAATGAATTAGGGTATTACAGTTGAAGAATATAAGTGCTTTCGAAGAGCTTTTACTTTAATAGTTGTCAAAAATACTTGACATCACCTTTGTAACTATTCCATGCAAGCTAAAAGCAAGGTGTTATGGGGGCAGGAGGTATTTCAGTTGAGGATTTTCTGGTAATATTTTGTTGTTTGATGAGAGCTGGCTTTTTATTTTTTGCTTTTTAAATGAACATACTTCAAGGAAGAAGCTTCAGCAAATCCTTACATATCTTTAATTACCAACAATTAGGAAGCAACCTTCCTCAAGTATAAACAACAAAACATGCAGATGACATAAATTCACATAAATTAGATATTAGCAGCAATCTTTAAAGGGACTCCTTGAGCTAGTCTATGACCTCGACTTTCCTGGTGATACCAAGAAACTGAATTCACTGAAGGTAATGCAATGTACTACAAGGTTATGAGGCAGATCTTGAACTCTAAATAGATGTTTTTCTAACAAAAGGAAAATTCTCTCCCCTGAGGTAGTTATCTGATTGTTTTTAAGAACAGTATATCTAAAGCATGCAGACTGTTTAGAAAGCAAGTTTCTGCTATACAAACATGTTGCAGGATCAGAAAGAAATTTTATTCCTACTATGAAGAATTTAAATAGTATTAGCTACCAGACTGAGACTGTTTTATTTCACATAAATTAGTCAAATATAGGTTAACAGAGTGTATGGCTGCATACAATTCAAGCAAAAAGGAGTAATTTCCACAGTGACCATACAAGATACTTATTCAAGAAATCCCACAATGAACAAGAGTTTTAAACATTTTTCTTCCATGATGACTCCCTTAATGGCAGCAATATGCTTTCAAAATTTAATATAATGTTTGCTCCTGTTATTAAGCAAGAAATTTGTTATGAACTTTATCAGCTTCTTTGCCTTGCTGACACCTAGTGACAATACCAGCTCATGTGAGTAGAAAAACCAATGCTCTTAAGTCTTTATTCTTCCAAAGCATATTCTATTTTCATAGAAATTTCTATCTTTATGTACATTTTTTTGTCTCGCATGTCCTTTTTGAGCTTAGGAACCTAAAGAAATAATGCTTGAAAACAATTTGGGACACACACTCCTTTCTCCCTAAGTAGCTCACCTTTACCTTCAGTCAAGTTTGCTATTTATAGCATGTCATCAAGACAGCATGTAAGATCAAAAGAAGAGGATAAGAGCATGGTATAATACTAGGAGAAACTAAATGGTGTTAATTCTGTTTCTTGGAGAACAATGCTCCCTTTTATACAAAGGTCATGCTTTTTGCTGAACTAAACCTTCAATGTCTACAACTTCAGTTCTCATTCATTTAATGTATAAGCTTCTTTAATGAATTAATTTAACCTCACTGACAAACAAGTAAAAGAAAAAATTAATTTTTCACTTAACAACATGAAGTAGCATATAACGTTGCCCGTACAATGTGCTTAGCCAAATAAAGATAATTCCTTGAGTATGAAGTATTTGCTTAGAGATCTTATGCACCTTACCTCTGAAGAAGGTCAACAGAGGATTTTTTCAGCATTTCATGTTCTTCAGCAACTGTTTGTAATTTTCTGTTGTGTTGAAAGAGCTGTTCAATATCAGTCTGTGCTCTTTCAGATTCCACCTGCTGAGCTTTCAGCAAATCATTTAGTTCTTCATTTTTTCGTTCTGCATCCTTCAACATTGCTGCAAGAGTTCTTGCCTTTGAGTGAAGAAACCCCCAATAAATACAAGCAGCTGTTTCACAAGTTACTTTGTAATAGGCATATTTGAGGTCACATTAACTTTTTTAATGGGCCTGAAGACATTTTATTTCTCTCATCTAATATTAACTGCATATTAATTTGTTCACTAAATTCCTATCCCTTAGCCCCCTTTATAGACAGTGGGAGGGGAGAGGGAAGAGAATAAAAGATGATACATTTGAGCTATGGATTTAGTAATCTGCAGCCCAATCTTTACTATAACTTTTAAAGAATGGAAATTATTCTGAGTCTTCAATACACAGCTCACATAGATACTCTGTGGAATTAGGCTATATTTGAAAGTTCATCTTTTACAAGTTGTTAAAAGGCTGTGTGTAGCAGCAAATTCTACATGAATGTGAGTGAACGGCTTAATGATAATAATATTGAAAATTAATAAACACTAATGATTAACAAACAATAACCAGCACACAGCAGGGTAGCTTTGTTGACTTCCTATAAGGGCAAGAACAAAGAAAACTTTTCCAAAGAACAATCCAAAGGAAAACAGGATTTTTATGATGAAAATTAAGACTGCCCTAACTGGCAAGCATAGCTTACAGCTACGTAGAACAGAGTTTCCACACAGGCAATCAGTGTTAAAGCTACCCAGACAGACTCTACTCAGCCCCACCCTGGAGACCCAGAAGGAAGTTCTGCACTTACCTCAGACTCAGCCTGGGCTCTCTGACATCGGTACTGAGCCATCAGCCTATCAGCCTGAGCCAGAGCTACTGCCTTGGCTTCCAGAAGGTCTTGCAGCCTAGTTTCTTTAGACTGTACATGAGAAGAACATTTTTTGTTAACACTCCCTGATTGTAGACAGCTATCTGTCACATACACATCAGGCTGTACTCACTGCTAATGCCGACAGCTTCTGCTCATAGACATCCATTATGTCAGATATCCGCATATCCGTGATCATCTCCTTCATCTGTGGAAATGGTTTCCAATTACTGCTACTGCAAATTCATATTTACTTCAATAGGTAACAAGCAACTAAACAGCTCCATAGTTCTGTGATCTCCACCCGTCTGCTAGCTTTTTAAGTTCTTATTTTTTATCTGAGACTGTCTGCTCAAATGCATCCACCTCAATCTTGGTGAAAGATTGTGGATAATTGAATTATTTAGGCTGAATAGGATTCATCTGCACAAGACTATCAGTCCAGCCCCATGTAAAGGTAACATAACCACTCTAAAATGGTTTTGCTCAGCCTGGTCTTTGCTGAAGAATAGGTGACCTATGAGGGGACTAGTAAAAGTAATTTGCTCTAAATATTAACAGCATGAAATGCACATGGCTGAAAATCCTTGTTCGCACTCCACGGCCTTCTCAACATTGACTACCAAAAAAAGCCCCAAAAAGTTACTCTGAAATGACACCATCCAGAGCAAAAATGTCTGTGTTAACCCATCATCTTTAGAGGAAATATATTTATCATTTATGGCACAAGAAAGTGTTTATTAAAATATATGCCCAAGTCAAGTGAGAAAGCTATTCAGTGATTTCAGGATCTTTTTTTCTTAGTGCTACTGTAACACTGATTTTGAGGTGTCCATACAATGAACACTTACTGGAAAGCTACCATCTCTGCACCATTTTGAACCATAATGGAAGAATGTATACTTTTTTCATATTAATAGTAGCTCCCACATAGTTCCAGTTCTCAGCTCATTTTCCTATTCCTGAAGGAGAAGACAGTTTCTTCTCATGCTTGCAAACTTGTCATCTCTGACCTATTAGATGTTACTACTATAAGAAAAGCTTCTCTATGTTCCTTTCACTCTCTCTGGATAGTAATACCATTGAAAATGTTTCCTCAATTATGTTTTTACACGCATTTGAGCTTCACACAGCCTACAGAATGGACGCAGATAACATACTGGATATTTTAAGTGAAGGTGTAAATTGATTTTTGGAGGAAAGTTCTACTAATTAGGAGGTCTAAGAAAAGACTCACTCAACAATTCAGCAACAACTTTCTCCCCTAAAAATCAAAGCAGCTTTACAATCTGTCACTGCTGCACTAGTGCTCTTAGGTACCTGTAGCTGCTTTGATTTGAAAAGGGTTGATGGGAGCATCCCACAGTGATACAGAGCAATAAGCAAGCCAGTGAAAACTCACTTGACCTTTTTAACAATTAGTCTAGCAGCTGAATGGAACTGGTAGCTTTCTGAGTTTAATTCTTAACAGTTAGAAAGAGAGAAGGACTGCAAAGCTAAAGCTGGACGAAATGCCACTAATACAGCTAATCAAGCCATTATCATGATTTTTCCCTTAATTTTCTCTATCTGCATACTGCTCTTTTAGGGCAAAAAAATCACTCAGTTTAAAGTAGCTGCAAAGCAGCTAACTTGCTTTGAACAGAGGAGAAAGAATATATTTGGCACCTGACAGATTGGCTTGCAAATAAGCACACTGTATGTAGTGTTAAGAGTGTCACGTTCACAATGCACGCTGCTGTAGAGGAAAGCAAAACCTTCCTTCTGAAGTAATAATACTGCCTTTTCAAGAAGGCTTTAAAAATGCTTAAGAGTCAGCTACACACATAGAAAGGAAAACATTTGTACATCTGTTCAGGCATAGAAGAGATGCACCATAATCTTACAAGCCAGCATATCATCTATATTTTATCACAGGCTACTCCTAAGGAGTGGGAGGAAGCTCCTTGTATATGTCCTGGCAAATCTGGACAGTTGCAGCTATATCTGACACCTGACTTGACATCTGAGAACTAGAAGAGTGTGGGCAACCCCACTGAAGAGGGGGATCTCAATTAGGAAGCCAGCTTCTGATGCAGCACAAAGAATAATGGTTGAATTCTGCTAAGGATGTAAAGGGAGCACATTCTAAATAGCCAGGAAAGAACTCAACTAATCCATGCGTTCTAGACTGGCATTTGGATTTTAATAGCTGTCCCCCGTAATAAAAGTGTCAAACATTTAACAATGTTATATGATTCTACTAACTTCTAGTCCAGAATGAAGTTTTTGTATTAATTCCTGAATATTTGAAGTTGTGGATCCATCACTTGAAGGACAGGATGAAGAACACCTCACCGAAGAAACGCTTGTCACAGGTGACTGCATTTGGATTCTTTTTGATGCATGGTCCATTTCTTGTTGTCTGTAAGCATTATTTGCTGCAATGCTTTCACCAAGCCTGCATACAACAAAGGCTTCTAATGAAACAACCTGATAAAAACCTCGCTTCAAGGATTGAAAAGGAGAACAGTTTCATAACATAATTAACTTCTCTTTTGTTGAAAACAGTTACATTTGCATTATCACACAGTGTTAAGGTGTAGTATCAGACACACGCCCAAACCATCCAGAGACTCAGCATGTAGAAAAAAAATGAATGCCTGTCACGGCTCGCCTTGAGAAACAAATGCAGTACCTCACATGAAAGGGCATGGTGTTCAGCTCTTATCAAACAGATCAGATCATGTCTATTATTAGCTTAAGAAAAAGGTTATTTCATGTCACTATTCAACTCAAATAGGCCGTTGTTTGTAAGTAGGAAGACTGAGAAAGTATTTAGTAAGGGGTTTTAATAGGCATAAAAATAAGACTGAATCATGAAAAGGCAGTGCTACAAATAAGCCTTAGTTTTGTCTCATCTTTGATGCTATTTAAGAATACTATAGAGTACAGCACATTTTATTTTCTAAGTTTATGCAGATAAAGAGCAATCAGTTAAAATCTCTACAGGGATGAGAACACAAAAGCTTAGACATAAATAATTACTCCACTGTCTGTATGTAACTTGTGATTGGTAATCACAAGCTTCTAATGACATGTTCCAAATCAAAGAGAATGAGAAGTCAAAAGAGCTGATTCTGAGGCTCCAGTCAAAATATCTTTTCCTTGTGATAAAATCCTTAATTACAAAGTTATCCCAACCACTTCAGTGAAGTGCTGTCTCAATTGCTTCCTAAGTGAAGAGAGGCTATTTTAAATTTCTATTTATGGACATGTTATTTGACTATTCCATTGTACAACTCAGGCATACTGCATAGTACAGAGCATTCATTCATTCTTCCAGACAGAATATTTGTTACTGACCATTATAAAAATGTTTCCTACATCCACAAAATCATGGCATCATAGAAGAGTTGAGATTGAAGGGGATTTCTAAAGATTGCCTAGTTCAACTCTCCTGGTCTAAGCAGGTTGCACAGGATTACATCCAGCTTTTTTTACTATCTCAAGGTGAAGTCTTCACAGCTTCTCTGGACAGACTTTTCCAGTGTATGGTAACTCTCACACTAAAAAGGTTTTTTTTTTTCTTATATTTAGAGATCTTGAAAAGGATGCCTGAGAAGACTCTAGCCCCATTTCTTTGTTTCATTCTGTCAGATGTTTATACATATTGATATATACAATATATCAATATACATATTGATAAGATGCCCAAAGCTAACCAAACCCCAGCTCTGTCTCACCTTGTATGACACATACTAATTCCTCAAACATCTTAATATCCCCTTCTAGTATGTCTGTGCCTCTCTTGTGTTAGTGAGCCCAGACCTGAACACACTGCTTCAGATGTGGTCTCACCAGGGCTGGGAAAAGGGAAATGATCACCACCTTCAACCTGCCAGCAAAACTCCCCCTAGTGCAGTCCAGGGTGCTACTGACAATCTTCACCATTCCTGAAGACAGAAGTCACATTTGTTTTATTCTAGCCCTTGGGAACCTCTCCCAGTCACCCCCAGGTCTGGCAGAATCCCTCCTATCATCACCTTCTCAAACCTCTGTGGTAGCATCAATGTGATCCAGAAACCTTCTGGATTGCTTATGCCCTACTCTGTTACCTCTCCAGAAGATAGCAAGGTGGTCAATGTCTTCTAAAAGGACAACAACCTGTGAATGTAAGACTTCTTCCAGTTGTCTATAAAGGCTTCATCTACTACTTCTTTCTGATCTGGCAGTCTGAAACAGACAGACACCCACTACAACATTCCTCATTTTGGTCTGCCTCCTAGCTCATGAACTCTCAGCTGGTTTATCTTTTCCAAGGCAGAAGTTCCATCCATTCCCTCCACCTTTTCATAAAAAGGGCAACTGGGCAGCCTCTTCCTCATCATCTCCAGTACTCGAAGGCTTCTGACCTCCTTCAGGTCCTTTGCTTGACACCACAGATCATCACCAACTACTCAACTCCAGCAGGCCAGAAGACCTCCTATTAACAGTCTTAGTAAGAGGTACCATTCTTAGTAAGAGGTACCAAACACTCCCCTCCAACCTCCAGAGCTGTATACCTCTTCTGAAACTATTTAGGCTGGTGCTTCAGCTTTCAAAATTTTGTACCTCTTTTGATAGTTTAACAGATATTTCTCTATTTAGATAATACCCTCTCCCTCTCTGTATTTCTCTCCTAAAGTCTACAGCTAACTAGATATCAATATACAGTACTACTTGGTAATCATAAAAATAGCACTAATGTTTTCAGGACCAACACAGTTCTGGACTCCTATTACTGTGTTCTTATCTCTGACCTACTTGCAGATTATAACAGAAAAAAAAAAAGTAGGGTGTGTGGAGTTTTTTTGTTGTTTCATTTTTATTTAATTTTTTTAATGTTCCTGTATATTGTTTGAGAAAGCTTGTGAATATAGTGCAGCCAAAAAACCACAAGGACCCAATTTATGTGATGATTAGGTGATCTTCCTTTACTTTTTACTATTACATATATGTAGTAATCGAGTCACTGTTCCAAGATAAGCTAGTTACGTTACAAATCTTTCACTTGAGAAAAGGAGCTCAAATGCCTATAAAGCATTATATCTGGAAGGCCTTTCAAACAATTCCCATTTTTATTTAAAAAGCTCTGCTAATAAATCAGGAAGAAGCTTCAGATTTGTTTTCAAGGTTGCAAAGACTATGATACAATTAAAGATATTTTTTTCCTTTTATTACATCTACAGAAATAAAGACTCCATCAAGTAGAGTTTCTTAATATTTTTCCCCATACCTAAACCACCTTAAAAACTATCTGAACTGCCATCTGCCTGTGTCTCATCCTATTATGTTCTTTTAAGTTCTTTTGTAAGAACACCATCAGCATTTGAACTATTTCCACTAGCCTCAAAGATCACTACTGTCTCTTAACTGCAGATAAAGAAATAAGACATTTTCTAAAGTTTGTTTCTGATGAACTGAGAGTAATATGCCAAGAAACACAAATATCACTAGGCCAGACTACCAGAAAAATAAACTTACACTATGGCAGGAAAATCTGGTAGGGGTGCAGCCTCAAACAGTATTCCAAGTCCCACTTGGACCTGCTCTCTATGGTCTGATGTTAAAGCAAATGTCAAAGGCATAATCAAACGTTGATCCTGAAAAAAAAACAAACAATAAAAAAAGAAACTGCTTTGATCAAAGCAAGATAAGTCAACACCAACAAAAAACCCCACCCAGACATCAAAACATCCAGGCCTATGAGAACAAAAGTGTTTATTCAGAACTTAAGCTACCTTCTTAAAGTTTACCCTCATAAGTTTGAGCCAGAAGTCAATGGCAGAGAAGAAAATTTGAAAAATAATTTACACTTCAAAGTACTTTGGAAAGGTGTCTTCACATTAAAGCCAATGCAGGAAGTAAAGAGACTATTTATTTCTCCCAAGTGTTTGATTTCCATCATCAAGGGTTACAGCTCAAGTTTTATAAGGATTTCCTCAGGACTACAAAACTCTCATTGCTATTTATTATATTACACAATTCCAGTTCTTGAAAGAAAACCCTCCAAAACAGCATTAAGTGTTTCTACATGGATTACTTTTCCACCTACAAAGTAAATTGCTAAGATACCATCTGACCAATAGTTACCAAAAGCTATTTTGACTATGGAAAGTCACAAGTTAGATGCATATTTAATAGTAACCAACCACAGAAATAATTATATGGTTATGATGTTTTTTTCTGGTTTGCTACTTCTAAACTACAGTCCTAATGCATTCTTAAAAGGAGAACTTACTAGGCAGGTGAAGGACAATTTCACATGCATTACAGAAATAAATTATTGGAGTTAAAGCAAATTGCTTTTAAAATAAAAGACTTAACAACGAAACAACCTTAAAGAATTGTGCCCAGGGGACTATATCTCTGAAATGGTAAAACTGCTAGGATAAGCATGCAAAACATTAAGAACCAAAACTACCACAGTGCAATGGCACTTCCCTTTGCAGATACACTTCATAAGACATTTTAAAATCATACCTGTAAAATTTTGTAAAAGCTGACCTCCATACCAGGCACATCCTGCTTCAGTCTGCTCATAAGATCAAGTGTTTTCAGAATAATATCTGCAGCAAGTTTGCTTTTAAGCAAACAAATAGAAAAGCAGCAAAATGGAAGGGAAAAAAACAGCAGAGCAAGATTTGTCAAATCAGTACCAATAAATAAATCCAGTTAAAGAAAAAAAAGTCAGTAGCTTCACAGAGAAATTAAATCTCCAGCAAGGCAACAATGCCAAAACCAAGAAAGATCCCACATTTCCATGGACATGCTGCTGAACTTCTCCATCATGCCAAGGACTGAAATGGTGAAGACCAAAAAAAACCACTATTAACTTGAAAGTGAGGAGTGTTTAACTGTAGGTGAAATTATATCTCACTTTTTTTTGGCCAGACAACTCTTAGTTATATCAATATTCAGATTAATGACACAGAGCTGAAAGAATGTGTATTCCATTTTCAGAGCAGTAATTCCCTCTCTCTCCCAACATTCAGTATTTTTGAATTCTGGCTGCATAAAATCCAAATGAAAAGTTAGGTACCATGACCAGCTCTAATACCTTTCAACTTGGATAAGCTTAAACAACTGCATGATGTTTAAGACCAGTGTTCACCTAAGTGGGTCTCCAGTTTATGCCAAAAACACTATCTGTAGGCTGAAGACAGGTTTTATTATTGAACTCACCAGCAATATTACTTCCTACTGCCACAAAAAAACAAATTTTGATTTAAGAATAATCTTCATTTACATCTATTTAAACACAACTTTCAACTATTTGATAGTTTTCATTGTAACAATATCACAACTGTCATACAAGTCTTGATAAATTAGGTCTTAAATAGATTTGCATGCTCACCATATTTTAGAGTCCACAACTTTTGTCCCAAAACCAGCGTCAATCCCACTGTAGGTAAACTGGTGTTCTATTAGAGATGTGCATTGGCTGGCAGTCAGTACCTTCGAGGCATGTATTTTCAGTATGTCATCGCTACACAGCAGTAGACTGAGTTAAGAATAAACTTAAGATACCTGTGCTTAGGTATTGGCACCAAAAGGCAAGATTTTCTAATGCTAAAAGTTAACATATAAAAGCACAAGAGCCTCTAAAAACGCTTTTAAAAACCAACTTCATAAACCACTTAAATAACGGTTAACTCACAAGCCAAGTAATCCTGACTTTTCAAATAACACACACACCTACATAGAAAAAAATTAGGGAAAGCACAATAAAATGTGGCATAAAGAAATATGACAGACAAAAGGAAGTGAACCATCAGTTCCTAGTACAAAAATATTTCCTCTAGCAGTGAATTAACAAAGTTATACTTCACAGAACTCTGCTTAAGTTCAAGACTGTCCTGCAGTCACCTCCTCCTTACTACAAGACATTGTGGACGCTAAGGACTCCAGATGAGTGTAAAAATGCATCATTCCACTTTATTTTTCCTTGGTTTGATGATCTAAATTTCATGTATTTACATAAACTTATATATTTGGCTGGGAGCTGCAGGTGATTTAGCTAGCTAAAAATACTACACTGATCAAGAAGATGGCTACTCAAACATCATTTGCAATTTCACCAGAAAACAGCCATCTTGATTTTTGATCTGTGAAGTGCTTCTATAATCTTGAGTAGCCACATTTTATCCTGTATCACTGTATTACACAATAAATACACAGCAATTAAAAACTACCCTAAATTTACTGAGACTGTCATGTTGAAACATCTTCAGTAGATTTCTGTCATTTAAAACTATTGAAGTTACTTATTGAAGAAACAGCCATTTCTTCTAAGATAGGAAGAATAAATTAGCCACCAACAGGCGTACAAAAAAGGATATTTGTCAGGACATTAATAGCCTTGACCATTCTTTCACACTTTTTCTTCACCAATAGCTCGTCCACAATCTGTTCTGGCATCTGAAGATGATCAAGAATAACAGGCAGCAGAAGATCTACAAAGTGTTCAGCTGAGGTGCTGTTTCCAGTATTAATAACATCCTGTAATGAACACATTTTACTTTATGTCAGTATTTAAAACTACACAAAGAAGCTAAGCTTATTCCACCTCTTCCTTCCCTGTGTTCTGGCTTTTCCAGCTTCTTAGTATTTCAGGTTTAAGACTGCTGATTAGTGTCATACTGGAGGAGGAAATTCAACAAAGAGCACAGAAACAGCAAAAACATCCTCACTTCTGCAAGTCCTAGAAAGCAATTCTTTGATGCCTTTGTCTCTACCTCACGTGAAGTGACATATCTTCAATGCAGATGTGTTTCTGAAATACAACATCTCTTAAAAATAATAGTTTGTATACTCAGTATGGAATTCTAGAACAGAAGAATTTTCTTCCACATATATTTTTACATGATTTCTTTTTTAGGAAAATGCTAATAGTTGATTAAATTAAATTAAAAATATAGCTGCTAAAAAGCTCTTTAAACTCAATTATCAGCCTTGGTACCTCAAAAATCTCTTTGAAGAGTTGCAATGCTAGAACTGAACAGTCTTCAGAGCCTTCCAATGGTTGGTTTGACAAGTGCACCAGTGCAACAGATGGTTCAAAATTCTTTGAGCGAGTCAGAAATCTGGTATTCCCAGAGACTGGCAAGCCAGATGGTTCCAGTATTGCCTGCCGCAAGGTATGACGCAGTTCTATCACAGAACAGAAGGCAAGCAGTAGTTCTAAGATCTGTATGAAGAGAATGAGAGTTGAAATGCTTTTAAATCAAGTACTTATACAGAAATTGCACCTCCCATATTACAAGTCTAAAAAGACATCTTGGTTCTAAGCAACTCCATTTAGCACCTTAAAAGTTTTCTGAGGAATAGTTTTCTTTCCTTAAAGCCAAGTCAGCAGCAGAAATACAGTTTATGAGCCTGACGAAAGCTTGTGACAGTCAGTATTCAGTATATTGATATCCCTTCATTTTTAAAAAAAGTGTGACTGCTGACTAGCAGTCTACTAAACAGTAAAAGTGTGTATACACTTAGAAAACTATGGAAGGGAAAATATTCTGAGACACAAATGGACACGTGTGTATACTTTGAGATGAAGAGGAAAGCACCATGGGTAAGCTTCTTGTCAATGTCTTTTTAAATAAAAGTAGTAACAACAAAAATCACATACATGGAAACATTAGCGTATTTACTATGATGTGAAACAATTTGTAAAAAAGCTTAAAATTAATTTCACAGATAGACTGAGCCAAATATTTTCACAACACTTTGTATATTGGCCTTTAGCAACAGATAGCCAATGTTTCATTCATGTAAGGTGGCAGTGAGACAAAGCTGAAAGCAACATTTAACTGCTTAAGCAAAAAATGCATTTATTTGTTCAACTGATATGAAATCTTCCTAATCTTCCACGTCAGCATCGTGGTTCCTTGACCATCAGTACACAGTCTGAGTAGTATTAATTGAAGTTGTAGCCAATGAAGTGGGGTTCACATTTGACTTCATTTATGCTTTCAGGCAACAGACAATCTGGCAAAAACACCAACAATTAGTTTCAACCTGACAGCCTTTTGACCAACTAGCAAATACAAACTTGGTGGATACCATAGGCCAGTTAGGAGTCCTGAAGTCAATGTATTTCATTATCATCCCTTGTACACACATACCCCCTTATGACTACAGAAGTGGAGCTAGATTAGGAGTTGCGCCCTCTTAGGCTTAAACTGAAAAAAGTATAAATACCTTAGATGATGAATCAGGATCCCTTCCATGAAGAAGATCTAATACTTGACCTAGACATGAGGTAAAGTGCTCATATCTACAGCATACAGAGGAAAAACAAAACAAAACAAACAATGAAGAAATGGAGTTTCTGCACATAGACATTTATTCTGAGCAATGAATACTAGTGCCCTGTTCTCCTTACCCCCAAACTCTTGAATTAGTGATACTTTTGATAATATAATTTATATTTAACAGAGAATAATAATTTAAGAGTGAAAGCAAATTCCTTAAAATAAGCCAAGATTCTCCAGCTACTTTTACTGCTAGATTTAGATTGCTAGCTGAATTTGCAGAACAACTGCTCAAGCCTTCCATAGAACTACTCTGTGATACACTCTAGTAAAATTATTATAGCTTCAACCATACCTTTCCACTTCAAGATAATACAGGCCTGTAAAAGCAAGGTAGGTATTCATCAAGTTGTCTGATCACTGACACTGTCTAGACAAATAATTTCTAAACACAACTATTAAATATTCCTTAAATAATAGTAACAACAAAAAAGATTTTGATTCACACTTCTTTGAGAAACTAGTAGCACAAGAATCCTTTAGCTTTGAGTACATCAGCTGTAATCAACTAGTAAGAATTAAAAAGCATCTAGGGAATTTTTTGGTGTTTGGTTCAGATTACAAATAGCAAACAGTAAGGAACTGAACAAGAGTCTAGGAATAATTACCTGCACATTTTAGGAAGTGAAGCCCTACCTGGTAAGATAAACTGCAACTTTGGGGTTCTTCAGAAGGTCCATGAGTAGATCAACAGAGTATTTTCTTGTTAAAGTACCATCTCCATTTACAACAATATTAAATATTAACTGAAATGTCTGATGGATATTTCGAGCATGAAAAAGCTGAAAGGAAGAAGAAAGGTATGTATGAGTACCTATTACCTTTGCTGGGTCACTTGCTTATTCAAAATCTGTTTTTTAACATTAGATTTTTATTTTGCCAGTGTGACTATTAGTTTTATCTGCAAATTAAGAATGGAACAGACTTCAAAGTATCACTTACCTTTTCTCCTACTTCTTCATTTAAAGTAAGGCTTGATAATAGTGAAAGTGCAAACACAACCATAGTCAAACTACTATGGGCCAGGAAACTTATTAAGGTACGATAGAAACTCTTCACATTATTCTAAAGCAAAAAAGAGAAACATAGCCATTGTAAATTTTGTTCTGTTCTATAAAAACACTGAATTTACAGGTTGTGCACAATTATAAATATGTCATACAAACCATCAATAATACTACAAAAATATATTAGGATGATAAAGCTTCTCTAGAAACCTGAGTGTTCTATTGCACAATACTAGTGTTAATTTCAATTACTAAATTCCCAAACCTGAACACAGGGAAAAAAAAAAAATGATGCATTATTATAAAGATGAGAAATTTATATTGCTAAAATATCTAACGGAAAATATCTACTGAAAGCTAATGCCCATGTCTTCTATGCCCAGTGATAAGATCTAACAATAGCTCCTTCCTCTCATCCTTTCTTCCAAAGTAAGCAGTGAAACACTGACTACCAAGTAGATGAATTTATATTTCTCAATTGAAAAGTAAGTTATATTCACTGATTTATGAAGAGATAGGAACCGAGTATCTCAGATATAGATGTCTATTTGAAGACTCAAGGGTGCAGACCTGACACCAAAAAATGCATAAGAAATACTAACATGACTCCCCAGAGACAAGTAACCCTCATTTCCCCTCAAGCCAGAGAATCATACCACAAAAACAAAACTCTTACCACAGATTTTATCTGAGTTTGAATAGATAAGTTGTGACGACAGAGATTTGCCAGGAGTCCTAAACATGGTATTGTTAACTCATCTTCAGTGGACTGACTTAAAAGAAAAATCCAGAAATTTAATCAGCTGCAAGAATATGTGAGCTAGGGGCAGGGTGCTTGGGGAACTTATTTTGTTTGGGGTTTTTAAATTTTGTTTTATAATTAAGCATCATTCCACCAAAAAAACTAAAATAAAACAAAATAATTTAAATTGCAATTCCCATATTGTGAGCAGTTTTTAAATGAGCACATCTGTAAAAAAACAGTACCAGAGATCAGTACTGTCAAAGGTCCTTTTAATACTTATTAGATCTCTTACAAGGTAATTTGCACACAATTTATATCATTGTAACATAAGTCTGTTTTTAATGACAAGCATGAATTCTCTCCTGGCCGTTCTCTTTGTTAGCTTTCTCCTGCTGGGGGCACAGGGGTGTGGGCTATTAATATTCAATCACCCAAAGTCCCACAACCACTGCATTTGACAATCTGAAACAACATAGCTTTCAAAGAAAGAAGTCTGAACTTGAGAGCAAAAATACTACAGCTCTCTCTGGGGTGTGTAATATGCTAGCAGCCTTCATAAAGTTTAGAAACATAGCTAGCTATTTCTCTTAAGAAAAGACAACTGAGTACACACTTACACATGATGCATTAGAAATGAAATTAATTCATCCATGTTGGCACCAGCACAAAAGACAGGAACATTGTAGGTCAGCCTCTGCAGCAATTGAATACTCTGAGGAAATAAAAAGCTCTTCACGTAAGTCTTTCCTATAGCGCCACACTGAAGAATGCTACAAGGTACAAAAGCTGAAACTAAAAGCATAAATAACAAGACAGCACAAATTAATTAATTGTCAGACTGTAATGTATTAAATACAATTACATAAGCTGCTGCAAACGCATTGAATAGTGTCCTACCACACTGATATACTTATTAAAAGCCCAAAGATATGAATAAAGTTTTATTTTGACAGCTATGTTTTTAGCCAACCTGATTTCCCCCTTTGCCTCGACAGCAAGTTCTTCACTGTCAGCGTGAAAGCTTTGTTCTATTGAAAGATGTAGAAGTTTTACAAAAAAACAGAAAGAGCTTTTCTCACTCTTGCAGAAAGTATGTTTATAGGAAACCAGATATTCTGCAAAGACTGACAAGAGATCTAATGCAAGTGAAGTCCTTCACACAGCATTCTTGCAGCACATAACATGAAAGAGTTAATGTAAAGTTAATATAGTTGAACATGAGAAAAAAATCACAGCATAGGACAGCAGCTGAAACACAATCTCACCATATTATTATGTAAGAATTTAAAAGTTCTTATAACTGGAGCTACCTGGTGACTACAAAACTCCTCCCACTGACTGGCAAGACCCCTGGACCCCCAAGTCTTCTGGTACTCCTACTGCTTCTCAAACAGTGAGAACAGTGTGCGTTAGCAGATGCTCGACTCATTTTCCACAGATCAAGGGCAAGAGAACAGCTAGCAAATTATTTTTGTTTTTCTTCTCCAGAACAGATGTGACCACAAGCAGACAGCAAATGCTCACTGAAAGCTCAGAGCTACATATGAGAAACCTGTGCATATTAAAAATATTTTTGCCCAACTTTATTGTTCAATGCACCCAAAAGGACAAGTTAAAATTGATGGAGTCAGTCTGATACCATGTGCTCACAAAAAAATTTAATATTAAAGCAAAAATAAATAATCAATGTCTGCTCCTGGCTCCTTAAAAGTAAGCTTCCATTAGGCACAGCCCCCTTGCATTCACTGGCAGATAGCACTGAGCAGAGGGAAGGAGGAATTCACACCCCACAAACCTTCCAGGACAACTGACAGCCACAGCTTTGCTTTCACTGATTCAATTACCCGGTTAAGGTATTGATTACACAAAATTTAGACAAAACTATCTTCAGGCTTTTGTTATGGACATTAGGAACACAAACTAAATAACTCAAGTGGAAAAGAACCTCCCAAGCTCACTAACAGTGATTACTTGCAAAAACTTTAAAATCAGGTTTTTTGTTTGGTTGTCGGGTTGTTTTTTGTTTTAATATTAGAGCAGGTAAGAAGTGCAAACAAGATGAAATAGAGAATACAAAGAAGTCCATGCAGTGTAAAAATCCTGTCAGACTAGTCTCATTCAAATACACAAAATCAAATACACAGCTAAGATCAACTTTCCCTCAACACATAATTTCAGACAGGTCTTTTAAAGAGCTATTATATGTATACAGTATAACATATAATTTTGTAACAGCAGCCAAATATTATTAAGTATTAGTTCCTGTTACCTGTAATAAGAGTGGGTCACTAAGATTAGTAGAACTTCGATGGACCACTCCTGCCAGCACACTGGTCAGATTGTAGGTATCCTGAAGAGCTTCTCTAGTCTCATTGTCTAAAGCTAGAATTTAAAAATTATAGGTATTAAAAATACCTATAAATTAAAAAATAAATTTAAAATAAATTTTAAAAATTAAAAATAACAAAGGCAACTGTTGTATTAGCTACCAACCTAAGCAAAAGCTCAAATCTTTGACCAAGTTTTCATGTGTATTTCACAAATAACTACAAATAAATCACAGCTCCTATGCACTTGCACTTCTACCTTAGTTGTGAACTTAAAGCAAAATGACACTCCAATAGTTTTCCTTAAGATGCTTGGACACTGAAGAAATGGCCTCACTCCTACCTACAAATTTTAGTTCTGTTTCAGATGTTGAAACCTACACTTAAAAGGTTTTAAAGCTTAAAATCATTGATCTCAGTTTCTTGCTTCACACTATAGTGGGCAAGTAGATTAAAACTTACACCCTGATATGGTTATTTAGCCATAGTTAAAAAAATAGCTATGCTTAGGTAGCCCTGAAAAACATGGAGCAAACAAGGATGACTGCTAAAGCAGCAGAACAGTGGGCAGAAGACCAATTCTTAAAATTTTCAACAGGATGAGAAAAAACCAAACAATAAGAACAGCAGCAAAAATTATGATTTTACAGTAACTGTTTCAAAAACCTAAAAGAAAGCTCAAAGAGGCTAAAAACAAGAAGCAGAGAAGATAAACAAAGGGCCATCATAAAGGACACAATTTTTTTTAGTAACTACTCATACATGATGAGAAATTAAGCAACAAAGGGATAATTTTTGTATATGTAATCTATAAATACATATTATAGTAAGCACAGAGCTGTCTAGACAATAGAGGCCCATTTCTGTGAAATGGAAAAAAAATTTAAACCACTAATAAGAAACAAATAAAAGGCAGTAAAACCTATTTCTTCATTGAAAAACTTGATGCTCACATTCCCAGGCCCTTGGGGAGCCTGAACTGCTCGCCAGCATTCCAGTGGGTGAGGTAAACCAAGGTGACTACAGTTGTTGATGTAACATGGCTTCTTCCTGTCTTTTCTTCATTTCATCTTTTTAAGATAGTCTTTTCCAAGCTCCAAAAACCAAGGACAAGAGAATAATGCTTTACCCTACCCAGTGACAAAGCAAATTCTAATAAGCATGATCACTGTCATGTCAGTTATGATTTCAAATCTGCTTCACATGGTGATTTAACATCTTATGCAGCCTTGTACATACAATCAGATAGCTCAGCCAAGCACCACAATTAAAAAAACTTCATTTTTCACACCTTACACTTTTTTCCAAGAACTCCAAGTCCAGGCCTGTCTTGTCTTCCCTTTCCCAGACCACAGATTAAAAAAGTTCAGCAGCTAATCTTACCTAGGTGTGATAGCAAAGTAAGCACAGATGAAGTTAGGGATGGGTTTATATTGGTGTCCTCAAGGAGTTCTACCAGGCTACTAAGACATTCACTTGGCAGAATCTGGTTTGAAGCAAATAGTCGTGTAAGTTTCAGTCCAGAGATAACCTGGAGATGAAGGCAGAAAAACAACCTTAATTACTCAACCGCAACAAACTGTTTACCACAGAAGTTAAATTAGAGTTGTATTAAATAGATTTTGCCATACTCAACAAAACAAGAATGCAAGTGCTACTCTAACAGTTGCAGACATTTGCATTCACGATTGCTGCTGCAACAAAAAACCAATTTTTTTTTAAAAAAAACCTCAACTTTTACTCTTGGAAAATGCTAAGTTTGCACTGTGATAATTTATAACATTTTGGTGCTTCTTTTGTTTGCTGACTGACAGCATTCATCCTAACAGTATTCTTTGCAACCTTATGGCTGTGGCAGAGCAATACTGCATTTCTTCACGCATTGAACAGAATTAATACCAGGTTACTCTTCCTACATATGTTTTAGCACAGATAAAAGATAGGTTTTATTTATTTTGGAAGACAACCAAACATTTTGCTCAGTGAAAACATTTAGTCACCAGTCTTCAGCTGAATCAAAACAGCCTGCTTTCTGAAGACAGGGACAGGAACCCAAAGGTACCTCTCTGCAGTAACAGGTAGTGCTGCTTAGGAATCATTGTGGTTTTGAGATGAAAAAAATGGAACCCGAGTTCAGGGAAGTCTACATAAGAAGATACTGAAAATTACACACCTGCATATCAATAGAGGCAGGAACAAGTTATAATTGCATAGCAAAACAACAGAATGATGTTTTTGCGTATCCCCTGCACACTTCTTTACAGTGGATACAGAGAAGAAAACTAAGATGAATACTAACTCGTACATTAAATGTTTTCGATATTAAATAAATCTGTATTTGAAAACGGTACCTTGCAGATTAAGCAACTGAGTCATTGTGTCAGTCAGTCCCAACACCAAGGGTGCCCCCTGTGAGTGTCCTAGTAGCAAGCACCTTTTATTACACATTGGATTAAATTGGCAAACTCCAAATACAAGACCAGTTCATCGTTAACACTTCGGTTTTCAGTTATGAAAATAAATAATCCTTGTGGGTCGGGGTTTATGGGATATGAAAAAGACCCAAGTCCTCCATAAGGCACAATAGAGGCTTAGCCTACGTGCAATCAAACATACTCCACACACCTCTATTATTTACAAGCAGCTCGACACATTACGCAGTAATAGTCCGGAGGCTGTGCTAAAAATTTAAATATTTCTTTTATCCAACAGCCTCAGCCTCCAGCTCCCCTGGCAATCGGGTCACCAGGCGAGTTTACACGTCCCCGGCCGCAGATCCACTGAGGAGGCCGCGGCGCCCCGGACGGCGCCAGCAGCCGCCAACAGCCAGCGGCGGGGCGGACCCTGCCGAAGCCTCGGCAGCTCCGGAGCCAGCGCTGCGGAGGAGAGAAGGCAGCCGAGGCCGGTCACCGAAAAGATCCACCCGTGTTCCCCCCCGCCTCAGGCGGCTCCCGCATTCCCAACCGCGTCGCCGCCCTCCCAGCGCGATCCCGTGACCCAGAACCTGCGCCCCTCTCACCTCCAGGCTGCGCTGCAGGAGCGCCGCGTTGGACTCTGTCTTGGCGGCCCGGTACTGCGCTGCTGCCAGGAGCAGCGATTTCATGGAACCCAGGGCATCCATGGCGCCTCGGCTGCTCTGCCCTCAGAGGAGCCGCAGACAAAACGCAATCGTACTTCCCGCCGCCGCCGCCATTTTGATGGCAGCAGCCACTGAGAGGGAGGCACCGCCTACCCCGCGCGGTATGACGGGAGAGCCCGCACCCACCATCTTGCTATAGGGGGGAATGGAGTGGGGAGGAGACTCGACCATGGGTGTCGGCGGGTTTAACCCCTCCTGCTTTAACCCCTGAGGGGGAGGCGAGGGAGATCCAGGCTTCAGCAGGGACTCCGGTGTTAGCGCTGAAGTGCGGCGGAGGTGGTCCAGAAAAAGGCGGGGGCGCAGACAGCGGGCTGCCCGCGAGTGGAACCAAATCCTCCTCCCCTGTCGTAGGTCCCCGCCGCGCAGTGACTCCCTACAGACCCTACACACCCTGCGCGCCACCGCTCGCACCCCCGAGCCGGGGCATCCGGACACTGCTCTCCTTCCCACCCTTCTGCTTACCCGCCACACTCCCTGCAGCCCCCGGTCCCTCGCCTCCAGTGCTCCCGCTCTGGACAGGACATGGAGCCTCACCCCAACCCCACCCGTTCCCCCGTCTCTAGCTGCCTCCAGGCAGGGCCACCGCAACCCCCTCGCCGCCTTGTCCCCGTTCCTGATTCCCTGCCTCCACCCCGGCAAACTTTACCCCTCCTTCTGCTGGGGGCCTCGGAGTGTCGCCGGAATGTCACAGCTGGCTCATGGCCACCCAGGGGAGAGCGAAGTGCAGCGTGATGAGAGCAAGGCTTTAGTGCTGGGCATGAGGCGACCTGTTGCAGTTGGGGCGCCCTGAATGTGGTCTCATGTTTGTTGCTTACGCCTTTGGATCGTTTGGGTACAACCCGGTTTAAGCCCCCCGCTGCTCAACCTCTACACGGACAGGCAGTGCACATACCCTACTCTATGTTGGAAAGTACATGTGAAGCTTTTAAATATACTTTTTTGACTCATGCACTGATTGCTTTCTTGTGTAGTAGGCCTGTGGAGAAGTGTAGGAATGCGTATATTATCCTCACTTATACTGTTAACAAATATATTCCTGTATAGATGTAATTGTAATGTAAAGTAAAACGAAATGTACGTTTCTCTTCGTTCTGGGTTCTTGCTTCCACCTTTAAATCAATGATCTTTTGCAGGCTCTGCTTTAGCTGAACACCTTGGAGGTAATGGCTGAGAAGTGACCAGAGCATAGGATGGGATGCACCCTCAGGTCTCAATGCAGCATCTGAAGCTGCAGCCACTGCAGCGTTGGAGTTCAAAGCACAGGGGACTGCAGCACAGCACTTGGACCAGAGCTAATGCCAACTAAAAAAGCACCACAGCCCAGCCCCTCGTCCTCATCTCCTATACTAGTCTGTTCAGCCATCAGGAATCATGCTGACAGGTTCGTGAGGCATGGCCGGGGATTCCCTGTCACTCAGCCTTTTCCTGTGGTTTGAACATCACTATGTCTGAGCATGTGGGAGACTGCTGAGACTCTCCAGAAAAACTGTGCTGTTCTGTTAGAGATCGGGCTACTGGAGTTAGGATGTTTCAGCTCAGCAGCTGCTCAGTCTGATACATCTGATAACCAACTATCAGGCAGGCTTCTAAATTGTGCAAATAAAGAGACACATCAGTGTATGTGGTTTTACAGAGCAAGGACTGTTTTATTTTGGTGTGGTTTTTTTTTTTTTTTCAATAGTACCGTTTTTTATGGACAACTACTTTCTTTTCAGCTCATTATTTTTGGATGCATATGTTAGTATTTTTGACAATGCCAGAGATAATCAATACTCTTTTTTTTGTGTGTCTGTTGAGCTAGAAGTACCAGTTGAGCCTGGTACCAAAAACTGTTAGCACTGGTAAATTCGTAATGCAATCCAAAGATCTGTCTTTCAACAAACAGTGGTGTGAAAGAAACATAGTAGAAAACAATGTAATTATTATTACCCATTAAAATACATAAGTAATCTGTGAAAGATCTTAAACACAACCAATATAAATGTCTTCCTTGAGATCGTAAATGAATATAGAGTTGGTACTAGCTAGCAACTGGGACAATCAGGACATGTATCTTCCAGTTTTGGCTTTTGCTGCTAGTTGCAAGCCACCTTCAGAAAAAATGTATTAAACATTTAAAATTAGAGGTGAGATTAACTTACATTTTTTAAAAAGTAACCCATACACATTATAATACAGAGACAATGGCAGCAGCAAATAAAGTATGTACTCATATGTACGGTACCTATTAAAAAAAAAGGATGTGTTCATACTGACATGCATGTAGAACTTACACTCTTTTTGTAATCTACCAGAACCACTCATTGATAACAAAAGCATTTCAAATTATTTTAATGTTGTTGATTAGTTATTTATGGGATGGACTGAACAAAGCCTTTTTGGTTTAATACAGATTATTCCAAACAACAGGATAATATTCATATTCTTTGACATAGCTGAAATACTATCCACTTATCTAACAGTAAGGTAGCATGAATCATGCACAGAACAACAGTTTAGAGGTTTAAAGATTTTTAGGCATCATATGAGGCCAACAGAATTTTTGTCATGTATGGTTTTTATCAACACATCAGTTTTGCCATAAACTACTGCTTTATGCACATTCATTTATTGTGCTTATATTGCTGCTTTCTAGCAGACTGTCCATTTAAGCAGTAGACATCTCGGAGAGCTGGCTAACTAAAAAACCAATATACATATACATTCACACAGATACCTTCCCCCCCCTATATATGTATATATGTATATGTGTCTGTTATTAAAAAAATTCTCTTATTGCTGAACAAAAATACATAGTAGCTTGGGAGAAAATGTACGCAGTCTGATTGTATGCAAAAGGAGGAGACTAATTCCAGAGGTACAGATCCACAGCAGAGGATGCCCAGCTGGCAGCTATCCCCAGCCGTGGCACAGTCTGAAACTGCAGCTTCCCAAATCCTCAGGCTGCAGATCATTCAGGTAAGACAGTAACATAATCACTGTCATCAATTTCTGTGAAGAAAGCAATAATTAAAAAAAAAAGTTATGTCATTGCATATGGTTCCTCTGAAAGCCCAAGGTAATGGCCTGTGGCCCTGTTGCTGGGCAAGTAACAACTCAGTTTGGTTTCCTGGTGTTCTCTGCACTTTTGCAGGGCAAACATTTAGGTCCCATGTCCTGTGGAATGGTTCCTCCAGGAGACCATACGAAGGCAAAGCCTGCATTGTCTTTTCTGAGCCCGCAAGCTCTGTTATCAAATGGTTGTATCCATGTGAGACTCCTTTTCCCTGATGAACAGTCAAATGTCAGAAATCATCCATTCTTAGTAAATCAGAGAATTAGCTGAGGTAGCTATGACTGTAGCATAATACATCCTTTCTTCACTAAATAAATACCCAACAGAAAAGCTCACCTACCAGCCAAGGGAGAAGAGCCAAAAAAGACCTGTTCTCTTCTAGGCCTTTTCAGTTCTACTATGCTTTTTTTGAGAAACCAGAAACTGGATGCTTAGGATTCAGTCTCCAGCAGGGAAACCTACCACCTCTTCAAGCAGCCACCCTCAGACAAGCTGTTCCTAGGCTAGATTAAAAGTGTTCAAAAATGTCCAACAACCAGTATCCTGATCCCAGTCCCTTGAAGTGTTCCACTGGAGCCCTAGCTCCTGCAGGTGCTGTAAAACCAGCTGCCAGAGCAACACCAGATAACAGGACAGAAAAGTCTGGTGCTTGCTTTAGGAAGCACTGTGGTGTTTTACATGTTGCTTATATTTCAGAGAGATGCCCATCATGACATTAACATAGGCTCCCCCTGTGAACATTTAATAATGCAGTCTGAGGGGGAGTTTTGGAATGCTGCGTAAGTGAAATTCAAAATAAAATGGAATATCAACAGTTCCAAAGTAATTTGATTATTTCTAATAGGCTCAGGTTTTATATACAAACACAAACATTTCCACAGTGAAATTAAAGGGTTTGTTTTCCTCCATGTGAGTCCAGACCAGGGCATCATGCATCTTCTAGAAAAGTTTGTGTTGCAGAATTAGGCAATAATTATTACACCTGATTTTTCTTAAAAATACATCCATGCTACTGCATCATTTTCCATCTCCCTGGGGTGGCAATGAAAAAATACTATAAGAACCTTTTTAGAGTATATGAGGCATTTCTTTCTTAGTAGGAGAAGTGATCAAGTAATCTGAAAATATCTCCTTGCTACTGTTTTGGCCAGAATTCTGTTGCTTCACTGACTCCTAAAAATGCAGACCAGTGTATGGTGGTGGGAGCTCACTCCTCCCTATGCTGTCTGCCTGATACAGGGAGCACCACAGCTGTTGTGCAGTTGTTTGCAAAAGAAACCCCAGTATCTGTCCTACTGATAGGAGGTGTGACAGCAGCAGAGAGGCTGGTCCACACAACCACATTTTAGCTAACATTAGCCCTGAGATAGAAATACCACAGAAGACTGGATGTCTCAAAAAAGTTTTTTCTTTTCTCTACTTAATGAAAGGATTTCCCTTGCTCATGTGTTCTCTCAGTGTGAGTCTTGTAACACTTAGGCAAAGGACCTAGAAGAGTTTCAAGGCTATTCTGTGACCTGATGGATGCTACAGCTGAGCATCATACAGCAATAATAGGAAGAATGGCTTTCAAAAGTGTGTGTGGGCTGCTGACAAGATACCAATGGTATCTTTATTCATCCTCCCTATACCAAGGACATAAAAATGACATGGGAGTGTAAAACATGATTTAGTACTTTGCAGAGACCTCCATCTTTATTGTATCCATTTGTGTAATATTTCTGCCAGGTAGAAATATTCTCTGTTGTAAACTGGCAGCTTGGCAGAACCACATATGTAAAACTGGTTCTCAGTCTTTCCTTAGCCTACAAGCATCAACACCCATGAAGCAGTGAGCTGTAAGCAACATCATGCTTTGCATTCTGTATCTCTTGCAATTTTAAGTTGTTAATTTGTAGTGGATATGGGTATGTATCCCGTAAGCTGGGAATAACCATTTTCCAATGAACATAAGAGGAAATATGTTGAACTTCTGTCTTTGTGAGCTGGTCTCAGAGGTCACATAGCAACACTTCCCCACAAACCTGTTAATGCAATCATCTTAAAAAACCCCACAAAGGCAGAGATAAATTTCTCACCATCATAAATGTCATCCTTCTCTGACTTGAACCTCTGGCTTCTTTTTGAGGCCTTCTGCTTGTTTACTGGGTAGAGGAGGTTTGTTATTAGTCCTTGATTTGGCTTTTCATAGTTGTATATTAGGTCCTTTAATGTTTTGAATACCTTCTTTGGAACATGTTCAGAAGTCTGCAAGAAAAATACAGGTTTTTTGTAGCTGTCCTTCACAAAGAGTCCCCTCAATGAAAGGAGCAATAGGTTCTTTCTTGTTTACCAAGAAGCTGCTTTGTAAACAGCTTGATGACAGAATATTGTACTATCCTTAAAACAGTAGGGACACCTGTTTTGTGGCATGGTCATGGCACTAAGAGTAACCTTCTTCACCTTCACACCTTTTTTTTTGAAGAATCTAGTTTTAAAATACTGTCTCCAATGTGTGCTGCAGCAATCCACAACAGCAGTGTCAAAGGGTGGCAGCATTACAGGCTTACCTCTGGTCGTAGAGTACAAGTTTAGGGAAACATAATTAGTTCTAATTTAATAGGTTTAATTTAAACACAGATGTGACAAACAGAAGCCAAACATTTTACAAAACATCAGCACTGTCTGGAAAGGGACATGTGCAGAGGCAGTGGACATGTCTGAGGATCCATATGAAATTCCCTGGCACCAGCTTTCAGTTTTAGGCAGCAGTTTACTATTTATCCAGCATTGTGACCTGCACTGGAGTGTCCTGAGGCTGAACACAGAGGATGACTCTCCTCCTGAGTGGAGGAACAGCATTTTCACAAACTGCTTTTTACTGTGTCGCTTCACAGAGCTGGACTGCACTGTTTCCATGGCACAGCCTCCCTTCATCTGTACAGAGACTTTGCAGCTTTGGGACAGTGACAGACAGTAAGCATATTAATCAGCTTTCATCACAGTGAGGGTCCCACTTCTTGTCATTAAAAGCAAATGGGGCTTTAGTGTCTCTTCATTTGCTACCTAACAAAGAAATGTGTCTCTTGTGTGTTTTCTGCATTCTTTATCTACCCTTCAGCCCTGTATGGAACAGGGTGCCATTGCCTCTATGTACTGGGTCTGGCTGGGATGAAGTTAACTTTCTTTGTAGCAGCCTGTACAGGCCTGTGTTTTGAATCTGAGGTTGTCTCTTTTTCACCCTCTTCTCCTCCAGGGAGCAGGCTGAAGGTGTACAAGATGCTGGGAGGGGGACGGGGACAGAGCAGGACAGTGGACTTGAGCTGACCAAAAGGCTACCCCATCCCATATGACACTGTGCTCAGCAATGAAAACTCAGGGAAAGTGGGGACATTTGTGGTTATGGCCATTTGTCTTCTCAAGCAGCCATTACACACTCCAAGGCCTGCTTTCCAGGAGGTGGCTAGACATCTGCCTCCTGGTAGAAATTAGTGACTAAAACTCCTTCTTTGCTATGCTTGCAAGACAACTTTGCTTCACCTCTTAAACTGTCTTTTATCTTGATGCAGGAGTTTCCTGACTGCTCCTCTTTGTGTTGTTTTCTCCTCCCTGGGGGAGAGCAACTGTGTGGGTGCTTAGCTGCTGGTTAGGGTCAACCTATCACACTTTAGAAAGTTCATGGCTGAATCTGACCCTTAAATCCAAATAAGCTCTACTCCATCACCAATGTGTTATTTCAATCTATTATTTTTAGTAATCCCACACAATGTGACTTCAAAACTTGAAGAACAGGACTCTTCTTTCACATTCTTGGCAAAAACTTGTAAGGAAAGGTTGAGTTAAAAAACCAAAAGTGTTTGAGCTAATATCTGTTAATAGGCATGACAGCTAACCCCAGTAGAGTGGCTATGTCCAAAATAGACTATTTTTTGTCAACAAACCATTCTTCTTTGTGGGAAATTGTGTCTGTCATACTCAGTCCAAGGCACTAATAAGCAAGAAATTACCATTATATGATAGTGTGATGTATCCTTTGTGGAGTGAATTATACATTCCACTTAAATGCCACTTAATTGTTTGGAGTTCTGTTGGTTGTTCTACTACAAGCAGAGGAGTGAGCCAGCTTTCTTGTGTCCTCTCACCTTGCCTAGGGGTTTGATTGATGCAGTCTGCTCTTAAGCTTATTCAAGGAATGAGCAATATAACCCTGGGGTTATCACTTCAAGTGCCTCAGAATTGCACAGAATTATAGATAGGTCTCTTTAAATCAAAAAAGTCATCGCAATATTCCTAATCCCTACAAGATGCTGGTGCAATCGCAGAGCTTTCAAGTAGGAAAAGCTAATAAGAAACAGGAGCAAGTAACAAAATTGATAGATTTTTCTATGCTATCAAAAAGAAACGGTCAAATCAGAAAGAAGCTGTTGCACAAATAACACATCGACTTAGGTTATAAGGGAATTCTACTAAAATAATAGTGTGTATGTAATAACAAGTACAACATTAAAAAGTCAAAAATTGATTAAAGAAGAAAGCAAGCTTGGAAATATTTGCAAAGTTAATGTGTTTATGTGTGCTTATACATATATATCTCAAGACAATGATCTTTAGTGCAAGCTTTACAGATGAAATTAGTTACTCACCTGTATCCTAAAATTTCCTTCGTGTTCCCTGAAGATACGGTAAGTGTAGATGAAGTTTTCAAAGCTGTGAAAAGCACCATTGCATACATTATGCTTTTTATCTGACCACTGCAATCTGCTTAGAATGCTACAGCTTGTCTTCACAGCCAGCTTTTGTTTTTTTGTTTTTTTGTTTTTTTTTTTGGTTTTTCTTGTATCTTAAAGTAAACTGCAACACAATGAAAGACTAAAAACAAAGAAACAAGTCTAACTGGATGCCTGATGCTACATAGCAGCAATTATAGATATATTTGCATTCACTTTTCCATTTGATTCATGTATCAGAGCTTTCAAAATAATTGAGATTCTCTAAGTAATTTAATTGTCTGTTAGCATGATCAGTCATGCATGTTGTTTTCTTAACCTTCAGAAACCCAAGTATTACTTTATCATGTCTTGCCAGTTCATATCTAACCCCTGTACATATCTATGTAGATTTTATTTTGGACCTAATTTATGGCACTCTTTTTTGCCCTACAGAGTGAGGCCACGCATGGTAAATATAGCTAGGAGTTCTGTGTTCAATCTGCAGTCACTGTACCTCATGTAGCATAGACCTTGATAAAAGTATGTCCAGCTAGCTCACCTCCGCATCACCTGCCTGAGCTTTCTTCCAGCTGCTTGGGTACATATTCTATGCTGAATCTTTTACTACTACAGCTCCAATAAAATAGATTTGATAAGTCAAAACAGTGAAAAAGCATCAAGTTTATACATTCAGAAAGGGCTAGATGTCCCTGGGAATTTTTTATCACTTGCTCTGAGGCAGTAAACCACAAAATAGATGCTGGAATTCCACTGCAGGTGCCATGTAAGAGAAGAGTCCTTGCTTCCATAGGGTGCCCAAGGCTTTGTTCACCACAGACAGAATTGCCTAGGGGCACTAAAAAACACTTTGTACAAATGTCATCATGGGAATAAACTGCAAGCAAAGGGCTGGCACATATGCCATCAAGAACTGCAGTATCTCCATCAGCAGTGAGAAGGGGAGCTGCGGCCTGGTTGACTCAGCCTTTACAGCAAGTTGGACTAATTATCAGACAACCTTTTCACAATGGAAGGACAGTGCTATAACATACCTCTTCTTCAAAAATGGAGTTAAAGGAAGGCCTAGATAGCTACAAAGGCAAAAGTGAGGTGCCTTCTTGTAGCAAGACATGTAGAAAGATGAATCTTTCTTCAGGGATCATTGCCTCAAGGTCTGACTTGGTGTCGTGATACAGACTTCTGAGCCATGCTCTAAGTCTATTGCCCACGAAGTGGAACTAGCAAGATTGGTCTGCCACTCAGTGAGCTACCAGCACACTCTCTTGACTAGCTCGGGAGTGAGCTAGTCTGTGGCTGTGAGTTTCACCTTTTATTGGCCCCCTGGTCTTGCACATGCTCAATAGGGGGCCTGCCCTAATTGGGCACAGGTGGATTTCATACCGGCTCACACCCACTTTTGGTAATCAGAGGTGTCTGATTGCTTTGTTCCACTACACCTTCTTTCCATGAAGTCATACTCATCTATGGCTGAGAATAAGGATGAGAGATTGACCTGGAACACAAGACTGCAGTGCTGTATAGAAACAAGCACAGTGGCATGGAGGGATGCTCTGAAAGATTGTTTTCTTTGTGAATGTCTTCTATCATATTGATGGTCAGGATGTGGGAAGAGAAATAGAAAGAAAACCATATTAGTCTAAGTAGTGGAAAAGAACACATCTGTAGAAATTCTGCATCTGCAGTTCACCTTTCACATGAGATCTACTGTTCCTCCTCTGAGGAAGAGAAGAGGTGAGGGGTTTGCCATGGAATACACAAGAGTGCAAAACTGCAGAATGTTTTTCGTGTAATCTGCTTTCCTTGCAGGAGCCCTCAAGTAATTGCAGCACCAAAAAATTTATGCTGTTATTCTTCCCACAATGCCCCCCCAAGGTGACCCCTTGAGCTGTCTATACCATCATGTTTTCCAGATGTGATCATGTACCAGACAGCTTCTATCTAGAATATGTTTGATTTTACCAGAGTACAGCTAGAAGTGTATATGATTCTGTCCATATCCTCAAGAGCATGTATCATCTTAGGCAGTTAGCAGTAGACTGAGTTACTGACCCCAACAACTAAAAGCAGACTCTGTGGTGGAAGGAGGAGACACCATATTTTCTACAAAGTGTGAGACTGGAAATATCTGGAAATAGCAGGTGGTGCTGAAGACATAAGTTGTGCGGGAAAAGTGAATGGAACAAGGATGGAAAAAGCAGAACAGAAGGGAGCGTAGAGTTGACAGAATGAGAGAACATTTCACATCTTGAAATTTAAGATTACTCTGGCTAAGAGTTTCAAAGAACTGATGAACTAAATCTAACACAGTCCTTTATATAAGAGTACTGATTCCTCAGGCATCCCATCCTCTCATCTACTTATCCTCCTCACAGGAGATACCTCCTTAAATGTAATTTTGCAGCTGTATCACAAGAAGGCTGTTGAATTCTTGGTGTGACCTTAGCACCAAGAAAATGACTACACAGGTCCTACTTCTAAGAAAATCTGTCCCCCCTCTTGCCATTTCTCTTCTCCTTACCCACCAGACCCATTGCACTACGTTCCAGTTTCCCTTTTTGTCCCTTTCCCTCTAGTTTGTTTCAAAAGAAATGTGGTTTTGATTATTGATAAAAATTTCTTATGTGTATGATTTTTTTAATTAATTAGATGCAGTGTTACAAAAAATTAATGTCACCCTCAAACACATTCTCAAAGACAGTGTAAAACCTCACAGGGTCAAAGACAGACCCAGAGTTACTGATTTATGAATTTTGAGTGCATTAGGAACAGATCAATTACATATGAAAAGTGTAAAACAGGCTTCTTGAAAGGGGAATGAAAATGCTATTCACTACAGGATAAGCTAATAATAACATTGTAATAATAAAAGCTAAGGACTAGAAGTAGCAAGTTCCTGAGTTTCTGTGCCCATCTTGTTCATGGACTTGCCATAAACTCTTATAAGGACATTATAGCTTTCTGTTTCAGCCTATTCTCTCAAATCAGATAAAATTCCTTTGAAGTATCAGGATAAGCTTTCATCAGATAGAAAGCCTACAAAGAAGGAACTATTTCATAACCGACCTCAGGACTGATCAGTGTCTCAAAAGTGCTAAAGTGTTACTTAATCATTGCAGAGTAAGATTCTTACCATACTTTGGCACAGTAAGCTATTTTCTCTGTTCTTCCCTTATTGTCTGCAAGCAGAGGCCAGCATCAGCAGATGGCAGCCCATCTATCCTCTGTTGTATAAAGGTTTTTTTGCAAATACCATCCTCCCACCACTCTCTTTAAAGGGTGCTTAAAGCAACTGGCATTACCTGAATACTTACACACCCCCTTGGAGTCTATCAGTCTTAGGGAAGAACTATTAATGTTAGAGAAGATAAATGCTTGCCTCTGGATCAGTTTGAAAACTCATTAAAAAATTACTATTACAGTACTTACAAAACACAGAGACACAAGGCTCCTTCCATGCTTTCACTCTCTCGTATTAAATAGCTACCATTCTTTCTCTTCTTGCTGAGTATTTCTTCACAGGTTCTTCTTGTTATTTTTCCATGAAAAAACGGCAGCTCCATGGATGAAAGAAAACAAGCCATCTCGCCTTTCAAACCTATTCCCAAAAAACCCAGAAGCCTGGCACTGAAATAAGACTTATTCCAAACACAGCTGTCTGCAGACAACTGAAACTGGAGGTGCTAAGCTTATACATGAGTTCATCTGTGTTGTTGTCATGGGTTTGTCCACAGTGAATTAAACCAGCAGCCTATGGTTCATGAGTCCACTTAGAGCAGGAAATGGTGGCTGCTACACTGGCCACAGTCCACATCAGAAGGGAAGTGCATTTTGTCACGTTAGATCGCCAGACATTTGAGCTGTGTATCACAATTCTAAGCTATGCACTGGCTAAGCTGACACCCAAGTAGGTATATAATTACTTTAACTTTTATGTTTGAGGTTGCTCAACACCCTGCAGATATTGTTCCTGCTCCTAGTTTTGAAAGATGCTCCTTGTTTTGTTTCATTTCCTAGCTAGATTTGCTTTTTAACACAGCTGTTTTGTTTTTACTGATTTTCCAAGTTTTTCAGCAGTGTTTGAGAATGAGATTTTTCAAAACAGACTATTCTTACCCCCACTCTCTTATTTTTAAAGTATACCTATTTTATCAAAAAAGTTCTGCTACCTCTGTGCCATTTAGGAAACACAGCAGGAAGGAGAAGGGGATCAGACATTGCCTTTCCCGCCCCTGGAAAGCTGCTGTCAGTTCAACAAGGACAGGATACATCTATGTGTAGAAATGCTGCTCCATGATAAAGGAAATGTTTCCCAGCTCCATGGGAGATGCTCTTGAACATTTTATACTTTTCCTGCTGTAAGCCAAGAGCCAGGGGGGCACCACAGAGACCTGGACAAGCAGATGATAACCAGACTGGGTGGTGTATCTGAGGGAGAGGAGACTGAGGGAGGACCTAAAGTTATGGTGGAAGCAGTAATTCAGATGGTGAGAATGGCAAGAGACAGAAAGTCCTCAAAGAAGGGGAGAAGGATCTAAGACCCTTGCAATACAGCCTGCCCTTGAGATGAAAACGTTCAGGTACCTGAGTGCTGGGAAAGGTCTTCCTGATTTGAAAATATGCTGTTTGCATGTTCACTTCCCAGCTCTGACACCTAGGGCCAACTCCTTCTGAACTAGGAAGCCCTTGTGATGGGTCATGATTTCCCTGTTTCCAAGCCATGTCGATGATCCCCTCACATCAAGGCAATGACACCCTGCAATTTCCAGTCAAGATGGTACCATCCAGAGCCACTACTGCCACTTACTCCATTAGTACTGGTGATACTACTCCATTACTACTGGTGACATTGGGCATTTCCAGATGGCATCTTAGCAAAGCAAAAAGGTACAGCATTGTGTCAAAGGAATTTAGAGCATTAGAAAAAGATTCCCCTAAGAGAGAAACCTAGATACAGCAAGTCCAAGGAGAAGCTATTGTTTTGTAGTACAGAGCTAAGGTCTGTACTACAATGACGGCAGACTACAAATAAATCAAGTCCCCATCCCTAAGGGGATAATGTGTGTGGAAATAAATCCTCTTGCCCTCCAAGTGTCCCTAAGAACATACAGAAAAGGTTCTTCTTGCTATCAAATACACCAGCATTTTCCTATGGGCTAAAATGGTTTTGGACTTTTCTCTACACATCTTATAAATAAAAGATTTCCATGAGTATTGGGAGGTGAATGGCTCTTTCAGAAGCCCAGCTCTGCTAAGCAAAAGCATCAGCTGCTCAGAGCTGCCCTGCTTCAGGAAGGGTCTTTCACTGCTGTGTTGAAAAGAAAGCAGATACGAAACTCCTATAAATTCCTCTTTCAGGATGGTAACAAATGCTTGTACTTCACAATTTTTCATGAGAACTTGATGTGCAGAAACAGAAAACAGTAACTTCTTAGATCTTGCAGATCTGAATCTGGAAGTTACTTAAAGTGAAATGGCAGCCATATGTTACCCACAAACCACTTAGTAGAGTGCTTCTCTGACAACAGAAGTATGAGAAAGTGCTTGAGGAGAACTGGTGGCTGCTCAGCAACAGTTACTAACCACAGCCCTCACCACCTTCTTCCTCAGACAACATCAGGAACAGCAGGCTTGTTCTTGCCTCGCCTTTTCCTTTTCCTGCCAATGGCAGGTGCAGCATTGGTGCCAATCCTGAATTCAGCACCTGTCTGCTTCATAGACACTCTTCAGAAGCTTTGAAGAGAATCTCAAGAAGAGATGGTGAGGCTTGAGATGACATTGAGGCCCAGGTAAAGGGCATCAGGCAGCTGGAAACAGAGAACAGGGTTTGGATGAAGAAAATGTGCCAGTGGTGGAAAGACAAGGGGTGGGAAGGGACATGGAGCAGCAACTGGGGGCACTGGGAGGAACGGAACACAGAGCAAGACAGTGGAGTGATAGAGTGTATACAAAAAACTTTGTGCAATGCACTCCATTTTTTCACAAGCAAGGCCTTATATCAAATATATTTTTGTTGGCAAAGAGGGTTTGATGTGGGAAGATTAGAGGTTTGCTCTGGTTAATCTAAGATAATTATTTTTATAAATCTCTCTCCTTGGAAAACATCACAAGATGAAGAGGGAGAAGTTGCACAATGATGTATTTTTAGTTCTTTTTAAGGTTTCCTGTACTTTATTCAACGAAGTTATGTTCTCAGACAGAAGTTCTAACTGTAAAACATGAACTTGAGACAGAAAAAAGAATCACAGAATTATCAAAGTTGGAAGGGACCTCTAGAGATCATCTAGGTCAACTCTCCCAGGAGCTCTAGGATCACCTAGGGCACATCACACAGGACTGCATGCAGGCAGGTTTTCTATATCTCCAGAGAAGGAGTGTCTGCAACCTCCCTGGACAGCCTGTTCCAGTGCCTTGTCACTCTCACAGTAAGACGTTCTTTTTTGTGTTTAGTTGGAACTTCTTATGTTCCAGCTTGTGCCCATTGCCCCTCGTCCTATCACTGGGAACTACTGAGCAGAGTTTGGCTCCATCTTCCTTGCACCCACCCTTTAGATACTTGTAGGCATTGATAAGGTTTCCCCTCAGCCTTCTCCAGGCTAAAGAGTCCCAGCTCTCTCAGCCCTTCCCCATAAGAGAGACGCGCCAATCCCCCAAACAACTTTGTTGTCCCCTGCTGAACTCTTGCTGAAGACTGAAGAAGTCATTCAATAACTCTGTCTTCCCTGCATCTGCAACCACGAGGCCACCCATTTCAATCATCAGCAGGCCTACATTTGCCCTATTCTTCCTTTCTTTCTGATGTACTGGAAGAAACCCTTATCTTTGATACTCCTCACCAGATTCAGTTCTAGGTGTGCCTTAGCATTCCTCCTTGCATCCCTGCATTCTACTGTGTTTCTATATTTTTTCCAAGTAGCCAGTCCTGTTTTCCACATTCTGTAAATTTTCTTCTTCCCTTTAATTTTTTTCCAAAAGACCCTTACGCATCCACACAGGTCTCCTACCTCCTCTGCTTGATTTCTTGCTCATAGGGATGCAGTCTTGATCTTGGAGTAAGTAGTGTTTGAAAATTACCCATCTCTCATGGGTCTCTGTAGTGGAACAAAGCAATCAGACGCCTCTGATTACCAAGAAGTGGGTGTGAGCCGGTATCAAATCCACCTGTGCCCAATCAGGGCAGGCCCCCTATTGAGCATGTGCAAGACCAGGGGGCCAATAAAAGGTGAGGCTCACAGCCACCAAGGAGCTCACTCTTGGGCTAGCCACAAGAGAGGCTGGTAGCTCATTGAGCCACGGTCTGATTTTGCTAGTTCCACTATGTGAGTGATAGACTGAGAGCACAACTCTCAAGTCTATACTGCTACACCTACTCAGACCTTGAGGCACCGATCCCTGAAGAAGGATTCGTCTTGCTACAGGTCTCCATACCTTTCAGAGACCTGATCCATGGAATTCCATTGCATAGATCTTTGAAGAGGCTCAATCTTGCATACCTGAGGTCCAGGGTTGTAATCTTACTAATTTCTCTACTTCTTCCACACAAAATACTGAATTCCACCATTTCATGGTCACAACAGCCTAGGTTGCTCCCACCTTTCACATTCCCAACAAGACCCTCTTTGTTTTTAATACCAGATCCAGCAGCGTACCTTCTCTCATGAGTTCCTCAACTACCTGCATCAGCAAGTTGCCATCAGTGCTCTGTAGGAACCTCCTGGACTGCACATGCTTGGATGCATTGCCTTCTCAGCAAATATCTGGGAAATTGAAATCTCTCATAAGAACCAGGGCCTGTGATTGTGAGGCTAGTTTCAGCTACCTGTAAAAGGCCTCATTAGCCTCCTCATCCTAATCAGGTGGCCTGTAGTAAACACCCCCAACAATGCCCTCATGTTGGCCTGCCCCATCATTCTCAACCAGGAGCACTCAACACATTCTTCCTTCTCTCCTAGGCAGAGCTTGGCACATTCCAGGTGCTCTTTCATGAAAAGAGCCACTCCACCACCCCACTTTTATAACCTATCTTTCCTAAACAGTACAGAGCCATCCATGACAGCATTCCAATACACCTGAGCTATCCCACCATACCTCAGGAGTTGCAATATGATCACGGCCCCCTGACTGCACACAGATTTCTGGGTCATGATGATGTTTGTTCCCCATACTGCACCCATTGGTAGGAATGCACTGCAGCTGGGCTAATGGTCCTGCCACCTTTTTGAAGGGACAAGCCCTAACTCCCACCATGTAGCTCTCAGATTCCTCCATAGCTGCCAGCCTGTTATCCCTCATGTCCACTGAGACAGCCAACAGTAGGACCTTACTACTGCACTGTCCCAATAGTTCTAGTGTGCCACTTCCAGGCTCCTCTCTGCTAAGCCCACTTTAGCCCCCATCCCTCTCTGAGTCTAGTTTAAAGATCTATCTATGGGTACTCTTAGCTCCTGACCCAGGATCCTTTTACCTCTTTGAGATAAGTGTACCTCATCTCTTGCCAGTAGCCCTGATGTCTTGTAAATCAACCCATGCAGGTAGAACACTTAGGTCCTGCCAATGACACTAGTCATGTAGCCAAGCAATAATCTCTAGGGTCCTCCTGTTTATCCCCTCATGAATTAAATCTATGTGTATTTCTCCTTATGGGCTTGGGGTATGCAAGAGAAGCCAAGAGAAGTCCCTTCCTGGAAGCTGCTGTACCCACACCTGGTGTCAACCACAGCAGGTGAGCCTGGGCTCATTTCTCACCTACACCTGGTTCTCATGTTGGCTGTGCTCAGAGCAGGGACAGTTTGAAGCCACTCTAATTCATACTGCAGACAGTTTCTGACAAGAGGGGCTTTTTGCTTCAGAGCTAAAAAAAGACTGAGAATGCCTCCAAGTTCTGTTTAGTTTGTGATGAGAAACCTGGGAAAGTAAAATGGCATTGATGCCCCATAGCAGTGGGGCTTGAGTGGCTTAGGTAGTCGCATCAAGCTGAGCCTCTGAGCATTGTCACTCAAACCTTACCTACACCAACCAAGCTGTGTGGCTGTTGTGATTCTGTTCTGAAACTAGTTTTCTCCACTCCAAAACAGGATTAGTTTTTTTGTTTTAACCTTCTTTTTTTCTTTTGTTTTCCAACTCATCCTCTGAAGGAGAATTCAAATTTCCTAGGGTAGCCTCCTGCAGTGACTAACTAGCCTTTGAGATGCTATAGAAGGGGGAAAAAAGTAAAAATCTTCTTCCTGAGAGACTGCATCTTGCTCTGAATCTACACAGTAAAAATTAGCTAGATTATCCCTTCCTAATGATTTTGGTTAGTGCAGCATGGTTTTTGTAGCACAGAATCACTCTGGTGCCTCCTGAGAGAAGCTGCTGGAAGCTCTGCTGGCTCCAGTTCGGTCCTTGCCTCTGGCCCAGGCTGAGCAGATGTGGGATGTTGGATGCACCACTGTGAGTAACATATTCCAGAAGGGGAAAATGAAGCTGCAAAAAGACCCACAGAGCAGAGGAGAGGGGGAGGTGAGAACCATGCTAGAGCAGAAATACCAAGGTCAGCGAGAAAGGAGGGGGAGGAGGTGTCTGATCAAAGATTTGTCTGAAGCCTGTGGTGAGATGGCCGCTGACCCCTGCAGGCACTACATGAGCCGTGTGAACGACCATGTCCGTGTCACGGACTACAGTCTGTGAATGACCATGGTGGGGAAGAGGTGGATCTGCAGCCATGGAGGACCCTATGCTAAGGGAGGTGATTGCTCCTGCAGGAGCCGAGACTGTGTGCAGCCCAGGCGGGAGCAGTCTGTGCCTGAGGGACTGCACCTGTGGGAGGGACTCGTGTCCCAGGGGTTCCTGAAGGACTCTGCCATGAGAGGGACCCCGCGTTGGAGCAGGGGAAGAACGTGAGGAGTCCTCCCCCTGAGGAGGAAGGAGCGGCAGAAACAGCGTGTGGGGAACTGACCCTAAACCCCCCCTGCCCTGTGCCCTGAGGGGGAGGCAGCAGGGAAGGGATCCGGGACCGGGGAGAAGGGAGGGGTGGGGGGAGAAGCTATTCTGAACTGATCATGTTTCCTCTATTCTCCGGTTCTGATAAATCAAACTGGGAGGTGGGGGGTGTGATTGAGCAGATGACTGGTTATTACCTTCTGGGCAGAAACCACGATGCCTACAAATAAATAAAGAACACTTACATCCTTTAGCTGTGTTTTATGCAATCACGACCAATTCCTTCAGTCTTCCAGAAGTCACATTTTCTTGCGATTGTTCTCTTTGCTTTTCTCTAGCACCAGTTTGGCTAGGACTTCTATAAATTTGATGCCTATGTGTGAAGAAATCTTTCGATGAGAAAAGCAGGATAGCTAGCTACTCATCCTTACCCAGAAATGCCATTACAGAAATAAGACTTGCAACGTATTTTGCACCCATATTTCCGCCTTTATCCATTTTCAGTTTTTCCTGTTATTTTAATACTCTCTGGGGCCTCTTCATAGACATCTTCCATTACTGAGCACATTTGGAACTCCAGTTCTACCATCTCTCCTGGCTGCAGCTCTAACAGAGCCAAGCTCTTGATAGCATCTGGTGTAAGAATAGGAGACCTGAGGAATGGCTAAGTTGGTTGTTTGATAACATTGAGTGTTAAGTGTTTAGTGAGTAATTGGAGAGGGTGTGGGAGATGAGGGTCAAGGGAGATGAGCTAAGGTCAAAAGCAGCTAAAAGCAAAACCAGCGTGCTCGATGCGTGAATGAGACAGGAAGCTGAGGCGTCATCTGTTGCTTGATCAGATAGCAAATACCACAAGATTAAAAAGAGAAAGAAAGCTGAGTCCTAGCTAAGTCTCCTGAAAATTTGAGTTCTCATTGAGCTATGTCACTAGGCAGTCATAAGATTGTGGCTTACTGTAAAAATGGAACCAATAAAGATATATGAAGAGTAAGAAATACTCTTCTTTGTACAAGGATGTTTTTGTACAAGAGAAGATAAAAACTGTGGAAGGACAGCTAGGCTAAGAATCTTACCTGTGAAGATGATTAGGAAAGGATATGCCCTGGGTTTGATAGACAGAATCTGCAAAATTCAGATGCAGACTGAATATGGGACCTAAAGATCCCCCACTGAGGATTATATTCAACTTTGTGCCTATCTTGTTGTGCTCCATGGTGGAGAAGATAAGGGGAGAAATGTTTGTAAGCAGGGCTGGCTTGGTAGCCAGATATTCCAGAGAATGGGTCAGTTAACTTAGACAGAGGAATGTAGCAGTGAGGGTCTGTCAGCAAGTTGTGAACTTGTGGATGCACGTGTGACTGCAGCAGAAAGCATCAACAGAAAGACCTCAGTCAGAATCTGATGGGATTCCTCAAAGAAAATCCAGAAAGAAAGGGAATTCCTTGAGGAGAGCACAAACCATAACAGACCAAATCATAGGATAGATGGGACAGAGACAAAAGGGGCACAGAATGAGGAAGTATAAGTGAGATCCTGGGAGAAGTCTTTAAAGTGGGGGTATGCAAAAGCCGTAGGAAGAGTGACAAATTCCTCAGTTACAGTCAGTGGACCAGGTGAGCCACAGGTGAAGGGAAAGGTGGAGGCGAGCCACTAGAGGAGGGAAAGGAGGGGGGTGAAGGAGACAAAATCCAATTTTCCTTACAAACAATCAAAGGCTGAAGAAAACATAGAAGGGAAATATCTAAAGACCACTTAACCTTATTTTGTTTAGAGATGTGAACATTGATCAAACAACAAGTGATCCGGTTGAGCAGTATTCAGTGTTGGAACTATGACTTTCATGTAAACATAACCTATGAACTGCACTGCAATATCATTTTCCTCCAGTGTTTCAGCTTCTCTGATCCAAGCCACATGACTACTTTCCATCTTCTCCAGCACTTGCATTTGAGCAGGGCAACTTTTCTCTTTCCCAAGGACAGTTTGTGAAAGTGACATGAGTGGAGGATTCCCACCTCTTTTGTGGATTTCAGAGCCCAAGAACATAATGTTGGCAGCTTACTATTTACCTGCAAAGGCACCTCCCTGTCTCAATGAGGAATATTCTCCCTAATCCCTAATTTATCTTCTTCTAGTTTTCATTACTTTGCGAAGAATTAGATTAAGATTTAGGAAACTAAATTAGAGTTTGGTTCTTCTGCCAAAATAAGATCTCTTAGATACCCAGGCTAGTTAGTAAGCCTTTGGGATTTTTTTTTTTTGACACAAATTAGTAGAGGCCAACACTTATCAAGGGCTTTACTTTTTTACAGAATGCTTGGATTTGAACTGCTGAGCCAGACAGGAACACTATTTCTGTCACTTGATTAAGTGAGGAGAAAGAAAGGACACTGAACTATGGCAGCACAGCTATAATTCACTGACTCTTGCTGATGGAGCTCTCAGTTCTTTTTCATCTTGACTCCCTTTGGCAGATAAAGCTTCCTGCTGCTACTGTTGCTGCTATCAAATTCATATTCAAGCCCAAATGCTCCATCTCACAGCATGAAGGCTCTGTGAACTCATTCTCTGACTTGGAGTCTCTGAAAATAGCTCCATTGCTCTAGTTAAATTAATCATGAAGAAGGAAGTGGGAATGAAAATTAGCAGCATGAACACTTACATTTTTCTCTGAAAATCTGGGAGTTTATCAACAAAGTTCACTTAGCTCCTGTAGAGGAAAGGATAAGAACATGTGATTACATAAAGACTGTTATAATCTATGTCTATAGATGTGCTCCATTAAAAAGCAGCAAAATAAACCTTGCTGTGCAGTTTTCCCAGTGTCTCAGCTCTTGACTCTGCAAGCTGACGTGCTGGCTCTAAAACCTGGCAAGTGCTCACTGTTTGGTTTTGGGTCTGTCTTACTCAGTCTCACATATGTGACCTAGAGAAGATGTGTGTTGGGATGTGTATTCATAAGGACCTTATTCTCAACTGCAAAGTAAAAGCTTCTTCCAGGACACCACTTAAAAACATGGAAAAAACCCCTGAATGTTCTGTCACCATAATCAGGGCAAAGAGAAAGCAAATGCAATGCAGAAACTTTCAGTGACAAACTTCAAAGGCCAAGAGCCAATGGCTGCTGGGGGTCCTGGGTGCTCCCAGGGGTGTGTGACCTGTCCCTAGGAGATGCTTTCCTGCCCAGAAGGAAGCCCTGGTCTCAGCAGGACCTGACTGGTCTCAGCTGTAGGTCCCAGCCCATCCTTGTCACCATGGACAAAGTTCTGAACATGATGGTAAAACTGTACAAGCAGAACATATGGGCTTACAGCAAAACCAGGCTTTACCCACAAGCTTCCTTGCAAATTCGAGGACCATTAATCTCAAACTAAAAAGTTATTTTTAACAGAAAACTACCAAGTAGATTTGGTGCCCTGTGTATCCTCTGAGTCCCATTAAACTCTCCTGCTTTGCAGCCCTTGATCTTTACTACATGCTGAGCATTTTGTTTTAGCTTGGAGTAATTTCTCCACTGCTGAAAAATCCAGGTCTGTCATGCTGATTTGTCACATTGAAGTGATTCAGTAAATTGACCTGTCAAACTGAAAGGAACTCGGTAGGTTTCCTCAACAACTTCTGTAAAAAACCATCTCATTTGGCTTGCTACAGAAAAATATACAATGGTTATATTTAAATTGGGCAAAGAGCAGGTAATCTTTGGCTGTAGGCTTTAGAAAGGAACTCAACTGTTAAATTTTAGGCTCCCAAAACATGAAAGAATTTCCTTTCATAGAGGGAAAGAAAACAGATTTTTTTGTAATATTACAGAATTTTTACAGTTCTTTGTTTTAAACTATAATTAAATTATGCATAGAAACTGAAAAGAAACCAATAAGGTAACTGGTAGCAAACAACAAAACTGTATTATAATTTGAAGATAGACAGAAGGGATTTCTTTGCCATTTTAAGTCTGGTCCTGACTGGTTATGTCAGAACAAGATCTGTAAATTAGACTGAGCTCAAGAGACTTCCTCACAGGTTCCATGCCTAAATATTTTTTACTGTGGCATGCTGACATTTCCTGAATTACACAAACTGACTGACAATATTCTAACTGAATTACACAAACTATGACCACAGAAGATTTAGAGAGCACTGTTGCCAACTCCTGACACTGATTCTTCACCCTGGGGTCACCTGAGTCCCAAACTTTCCATCACAGCTGCAGATAACATTCAGGGGCAGATTTCAATTTACACTTCAGGTCTCAAGAAAATTCACACTGGCTCTTTGTCATTACAGGACACCAATTAAATCTCTTAGGTTTAATTAAAAAACTGAAAATGTGTTGTATCTCTCCAGCACTCATTCCACTTTGTTTACCTCAGTCCTCCTAGGAAGTGGCTTCTGCCAAGTGTATGTTCCCCGTGCATTATGGGCTGGAGCAGAACTAAGACTCCCTGGACACTCACTCCGCTGTGCCTGCAGCATTCCCTTCTTCCCGACAGCTTTGGAGCCCTGTGCTTCAGAACAGATGTTAGCCAGCACCCAGGCCTCCCAAGACAACCCTGGGAAGCAAAGGAAAGCAGGTGCCACCTGCATTGGCTTTCTGGATTACCTTGTGGGTGTGTTATGGTTTAACCCCAGCTGGCAACTAAGCCCCACACAGCCTCTTGCCCACCCCTACCAGGTGGGATGAGGGAGAGAATCATAAGGGCAAAAGTCAGAAAACTCACAGGTTGAGATAAAGAGATAGCTTAATAAATAGAGCAAAATATGTGCACGCAGAAAAAGCAAAAGAAGGAATTAATCTGGTACTTCCCATGGCAGGCAGGTGTTCAGCTACCTCCAGGAGTGCAGGGCTCCATCACTCGTAACAGTGACTAGGGAAGGAAAACACTATTCTTCTCCCAGCTTTGTATTGCTGAATATGATGTCTTAGGTTATGGAATATCCTTTTGGTCAGCTGGGGTGAGCTGTCACAGTTCTGTCCCCTCCCAGACCTTTGTGCACCTCTGGCCTTCTTGCTGGTGGGGTGGTGTGAGGAGCAGAAAAGGCTTTGATGCTGTGTGAGCACCCCTTAGAAGTAACAAAACCATCTCTGTGTTATCAACACTGTTTCCAGCACAAATCCAAAACAGAGCCCCATGCCAGCTACCACAAAGAAAATCAACTCTGTTCCACCCAAAACCAGCACTGAGTGCATAGTGCCTTCTGGTGTGTCTTTACACAGCTGCAGTTCAGGTTGCAAATACTTCAGGGGTTGACTTTGACTGTCAGGTTTAAGCCTGCTTTCCACCAGTCCCCAGCCTTCTTTGCACTTTCATATTTAAGATCAGGTTTCAAAAAAACCCCACGAAGGCAAGTGATAGGCCCACGTTCAAAACTGAACATTAATAACAACAAAGCAAGCCATTGTTTTCAGCGAAAAGCACTGTTCTCAACAAGTAACGTGTTGAACCTCAGCAGGCTAACAAAGACTCCCCTGTTCCTCTAAAATCAGACCTGAAAGATGTTCAAAACCTGTATGCGGTCTCCAGGTGGCACTGTGACTCTATATAACGATTAATCTAAACTGAACAACCCTATTAAGAAAGCGTTTGCATTGCCAATTGGGTAAGAATTGACAGCTGCCAAGTGACTAGCTTCCAGTTCTTTTTATATCAGATGTGTAATAATAGCTGTATTTATAGTGCTTAATTACTTCTTGGGTCACAACACAAGCTTGTGCTTTGCAAGATGTTCTCTTTACTTTGTTCGCAGTTAATGCTGCAAACACAGCCAGCTGGGGTCTGTTATAGGTTCTTTCCTAAGTAAAGTGATTTAGCTAATTAGGGACTCACTTGATTACCATTCAGTCCCTTAGTCTGAGGATACAGTATCTATAGCCAGGTTGTTATGCCTGATTAAAACCACTTAACTGAAGGGTTAGTTGGCTGTTCACAATCTGAGTATGGGTGTGATCAGTCAGTGTTTGTGAATTCACAGCTAGCCATCATTTTGCTAAAGGCATGGGGAGTTATATTATCCAAGATCTTAAATCAGTAGAGATGTATTATCCAATGTCTTAAATCAATAGAGATAATATTTTTTCTGACACCAGAGTGGAAGTGAACATCTTTTTAAAGTGTTAAAATATAAATCAACTTTTCAACTTATGTTATTATTCAGGATTGCTACTTGCAGGAACAGTAGTGTAGGTGGTAGGTGATGAACCAAAAAGCAGGTTCAAGATCACAAGGATTAGCTATATTATCAGACAGACTATTATTTAGTCACCTCCTGATTTATATTGATAAAAGCCTCTAACATTATTTACTTAATGGAAAGTGATGTGATAACTGTCATTATAAAAGATTAGGTTTAGCATTTTGGGTAATTATTCAGTGTATCTGGGCTGCAGTCTGATATCACTAAGAATGTTACAGAATTAGGAAGAGAGAAGAACAGTTTTCATCACAGAATCTTAATCTGTTCCAACCTATTTAGAAGACAGTGCATTATACAGTTCTCTCTCATTTTAAATAGTGCTATATATTACCATTAGGTGAACACATTATGTTTCAACAGGAGATAGAGACAGATGTTATAATGGGAACACAACAGTGGGAATAAAGTTATCAAGCAAAAATAAGAAAATTCTTTCTGGTCAAGTACCAAAGAGTCTTAAGGTGTTCTGCTACTCACCGCTGAGCTGCGAAGTTTTGTATCTTCAAGTAAAATGTTCTGATGTGCACAAAGATGATTTCACTGCCACAAAACCAAGGAGAAGCCTGAATCAAGCCTATGGTGCTATACCTGAGGCAGTCAGTTGATTTCTCTCATCCAAAGAATGGATGCAGACTGTGCTCAGCCTTGTTGACTGTGATTTTTTAGCACACTAATTGGCCAAGATGGTAAGAGGACTGGGAGAAATAGTGATCACAACTGAATTCCATTAAAATCTGAGCATAATCTCTCCATGTAGCTAATTTTCTTTACAATACCCAAGAGGGACCAGTGACCCTAATATTCTAAGGACAGTCCATATTAACATTGTAAATAGATACTGCTGACTCATAATTTTATGTTTCAGATTTTGGTGGGAAAATGTGGCACATCAACTGTAAGATACAACTAGTAAATTCTTGAATAGATTAAGAAATCTTAAAAAGGTTAAAACAACATAATCAGCAACAACATTTTTAAAAGCAAGTCCCTTGACCTTAGCTGACTGTCAGATGACACTGTGATATTTGCATACATACACACCTCCCCCCTCCTCCCTCCCTCAACAGTGATTGATCAGCCCAGCAAAGTCATAATTCTTCTGATATCCCTTGAAAATCTTCCAAGGCTAATCTCCTATTTTAGGTTCCTATAATGACAGTTATAAAAGCAGCAAGGAGCTTTAGCAGATGTCTCCACATGGACAAAACCCAATCAGTGCAGCATTGTCACAAGTGGGTTTAAACATTCCCTGATGCAAACTGGTGTTGCAAATAACTGGTGCCAGTGCAAAGCAGGAGAGGGGAGATGGCCATCAGGTTCTTTCTTTACTTCCACTATGATATTTTCAATTTCACCAGTGTTCTGGTCTTTGACCTGAATGATTGCTGCAGGCTGGGATTGTTTGGGTTGGGCAGCAGCTTTACCTGGTGGTCTTCCTCTTCGTTTCTTACTGGTCTCCTCTTCGTCCCACACTGCCAGATGAAAATGATGCTGGTACAGGGTGCACTTCTGACTGGCTTGGGCTTCAGCCCCAGACAGCCTAGGGAGGAATGTTTTAGATCAACAAGGGTATTTTGCTGTCCTTGCATAAAGCTGCTGCAATACAAGCAGTAGTATGATGGAATTACTGATTACAACCACTGAGTTTTGAAGATCAAAAATCCTCTCCTGTAACTGTGCGTTAAGCTGTATGACTTATGGAAACAGATAGACCAAGATATGCATGGAGTTACAGCAATAAATCAGTTTGTACTTGGTGCTTGCCTCAGTGTTGATGAGAGAGTGTTCTGACCCATGCCTCTCTAGAAATCAGAATTAAATGAGAAGAAAATCAAAAGTAATCTAGTTAATATTTTGCAAAATTAATACCACATTTCCACTGTCCCTATCCGTAGATAAGCAAAAGGGAAAGATCTTTTTTTTTTTTTTTTTTTAAAATAACAGTGGCAGGTCCCAGCTCCCCCTCCCCTTGCTCACTTCATCATTCAAAGAAACTGATGGTGCACATACAAACTAAAAAATGGCATTTTAGTAATTTTGCCTCTCATTTGTGGACTTACACTGTGCTTCTCAGAAGCTGGAAGATTCGTTTTGTATAATGAGCTACGTCATACCAAAAAGCTACAACTTGCTGAGAAGTTCTACCTGCTTCTTGTCTTTGCAAATTTGATTTTAGTGTTATGCCTGAATTTTACCACTCCTGATTCCAGAACAAAAAAATCAGAGTTGGCTTTTTTATACATTACAGAAAATAAAGCCCAAGCCAAGATAGAAAGTACATTTTATATGGGGAAGAGAAATAGAAGAGAATTCAAAGACAATTCACAAACCAGGCTTTCATCTCAGTGGAAAATGTAAAAAGTCATTACGAAGGATGAGTTGTATTGGGAAAGATCTGAGGCAAAAATGACTTCTTTCTAATATGTATCATGAAAGTCAGATTTTGATACAAACCCACTTATATAAAAGGCTTCAGGTTTTGTTTCACCTTGATGATTGTGCTTGAAAAAAATAAACCAAAATAAACCACTTTGTCTCACTTTGAAGATATCAAAGGATTGTTTTGTTTCAAGATTAGCAATTTGAATATATCAGAGCTTTGCTTTGAGATGCAATAGTTTTTTAACCATTGCCCTGCTTCACATTAAAATGTATGGAAAGGCTTTTAGCCTTTTCCTTCTGGAAACTCCATTTTGCAAATGTCCTGGCTTGTACTGGAATTTTCTTCCATTTTCTTCAAAGTTTGCTGGAAATTGTTACTATGTAATTGTTGAAAAACATGATGATAGCACAAAAACTCCATCCTAAGCAGAGGCCTCAGTCTGTATGCTGTATCTTTCCTGGGGAAATAAGTGCAGGAATAATTACAAAATCTGGGGAGGAGTTTAATGGGAACTTGTACTGCAGAAAAGTTACACCAAGTTTTTGAGCTTACACTGGCTACTGCCAGCTTTTTTTTCAGGGTTCTCAAGATTAATTCTGGTTTATCTATGGTCCTTTGTGCTAACTGGCAATGGTAAGCACGCTGCTAAGTAAAGCTGCTTCTCGATGTCCCAGCTGCACCAACTGGGGTGCTGTGGTCCTCAGTGATCCACAACAAATAACCTCAACAGCCCAATGAAGTGGTGAGCAGCTGAACATACATTTTCTATGTATGTTTTTTGGCAGACATCATGGGGATTAGGTATTTTGGCACTCTGTTTCCTTAGCACCTGCCCCATCACACACCTTAGGCACAGAGATGAGCCTATGATGAGTCGAGATGAGTTGAGTTGAGAGATGAGAGATGAGTTGAATGCATATTTTGTGAAGTTTCTTCTTTTCTTCAGTTTATTTTCCTGATATTATAAATCATGCCTATTTGCACTTTGACTGTCCTGGAGAACTGATATTAGCTTTCTACTGTAGGGGTTTATACAGAGAGTATCCCTTCTCTACCAGTTATTGTCATTTAGATAGCAGTACAGTAATCTCCCCTAGCTGGCAGTGGAGAATTGGTAATGCTTGTCCCAGCCATCTAACTCCCACATTTCTGAACATGGGGTCAGAATATTTCAGATTCAAGTAATTCAGATTCAGGTTACTGAGATTTGTTACAACTGCAGATTTTTTAGAAATTATTTCAATTTTTTTTTTCCTAAGGGAAAAAGCTGCATTTTATTCCTTTTTTTTTTTTTTGAGGACACTCTTCACGAGCCCAGGCTTTGCTGGAGCTGTGTAAAACTTCTTAAAATCAACTCATTATAAGCTTTCAGCATTTTAACTCAGAAATTTCCCTGGGGCTTTCCCTGGCTTTCATTTGAATTTCATTTTTTTGCTTATGATGTGATGGGCTTAGTTAAGTGCACATAGTTACTGAAAGAGAACATTTTCTGGGAGTCCAGCCTATATACTATGCCCTAAGAGTTCTTGGTTCTTTTTCTGTCCATATGTCCCCTTGTTCATCTGTAAGAGGTACTATACTACTACAAATTTACGGCCTATTTTTTTTAATGAGTGTTATTTAATCACTAATGTCTTTTGCTGAAACTCCTTTAGCAGCTGTTTCATCTTGATGTTCTTGATGTGTTTCTAATGCATTTTGTACTCATTTTATTGTAATTTTTTTGTCTCTTTTGCAGGCGTTCATGGAAGAAGTAGGATTTGGCTTTGTTTACTTTCTTAATAGAGCTTTTAGATTTATTAAACTGAAAAAAAATCAAACCAAACCACCCAAACTATTAGCATAGCAGTGTTTCCCAATCACAGCATAAAAGCAGATCAGAATCTGCTTGTAAGGAAACAGAGCTTCAAAACTGGAGCTCTGCTTTCTATCACAATACTTTCAATGGCACTAATGTCTCTCCTATTAGCTGGCTGCTGTTTGCTGTCTTGGTGCTGTCTGGCACTTTGTTCCTTAAACATACTTTTTCATCTTTCTGTACAGCAAATATGGTTACATTTGATGCCAGCTCCCTTGCACTTCAGTCCTACAAGCATGAAGCTCAGTCTGCTGAAGACCACATCCTGATCATGTGTGGTTTACCAAAACTCTTCCTTCCTGTACTGAATATGCACATTCCTGACTGGTTGCTCCTGACACAGGCTAACATTAGCAGATGCATTAATTACATCCCAACAGTAGCCCCCTGGTAGGATGCAGGAATAATCCTTTCACCTTTAAGAGGGATTAGACTTCAGGGACTGTACTTACACGGGATCTCAGTAATCAATTTCCCAAGCAAGAAGTCTGTTATATTAGATGACATCTCTCCCACTGAGTGATTAAAGCTTGTAAGAAGCCTTCCTTGCAGTACTGTCTTCCTGTGGCTCACGAAAATCTGGCTTTCATTATTTCTGTCTCTAAAAAGTAATTTAAAAAAATAATTATAATCCTCATTGCACAGCTGGATGCACACACAAGTTCCCATCAGAAGAACTAACTGTAAGGTGTACAATGTAGTATAGATTCATAGAATCATAGAATTGGCTGGGTTGGAAGGGACCTCTGAGATCATCAAGTCCAACCCTTGATCCACTACCGCTGCAGTTACCAGACCATGGCACTGAGTGCCACATCCAGTCTCTTTTTAAATATCTCCAGGGACGGAGAATCCACTACTTCCCTGGGCAGCCCATTCCAATGCCTGATCACCTTCTCTGTAAAGAATTTCTTTCTAATATCCAACCTAAACTTCCCCTGGCACAACTTGAGACCGTGCCCTCTTGCCTTGCTGAGAGTTGCCTGGGAAAAGAGCCCAACCCCCCCCCCTGGCTACACCCTCCTTTCAGGGAGTTGTAGAGAGTGATGAGGTCTCCCCTGAGCCTCCTCTTCTCCAGGCTGAACAGCCCCAGCTCCCTCAGCCCTTCCTTACAGGACTTGTGCTGGATCCCTTCACAGCCTGGTTGCTCTTCTCTGGACCTGCTCCAGGACCTCAATCTCCCTCCTGAACTGAGGGGCCCAGAACTGGACACAGTACTCGAGGTGTGGCCTCACCAGCTCTGAGTACAGGGGCAGAATCCCTTCCCTGGACCTGCTGGCCACGCTGTTCCTGATACAGGCCAGGATGCCATTGGCCTTCTTGGCTACCTGGGCACGCTGTTGGCTCATGTTCAGCTTCCTGTCAATCCAGACTCCCAGGTCCCTCTCTGCCTGGCTGCTCTCAGCCACTCTGTGCACTACCTGCCCCCCAAAAGAGAAATAATATTCCACTCCAGACAGACAGCAACACCTATGCCACTTCCCTGCATATCTGTACTTGATGTCTCTGTAGGTTGTTTCAGCCTTGGTGGTTCAGGGGTGATCTACAGCAGCAAGACCACAGCTGGGGCCCTCTGTGGGGCAGGCAGGGGAGGAGAACTTGGCTCCCAGCCCAGGACAAAACCTTGTACCTCTGTGCCCTGGGCATGCTGTGCAGGACTGGCAGCACTGGAGGCTTGAGGAGCAGGGTGACAGGGATGGGATGAATCAACTGGGCATCTGTGTGTTAGTGGGAGGACAGCCCAGTGCAGAGTCCCAAGTCACCAAGAGCCTGCAATCAACATCAAAGGAGGAACGCTCTCCTACTGAGGGAGCAATGACAAAAGTTGTCCCCAGCTTACCTTGGGAAGTGGAGAGAAGTGATGGGCAAACAACACTTTGGTGTCCCACTGGAAGTCAGGAAGCCAGGGGTTGCTCCTAGAGAAGGGAAAGGCTGGGAGGAAGCACAATGCTCCCATGGCTGGGGTGGTGGGGTCAGCCTAAGAGGGTTGCAGAACAAAAGCTGTGCTTTCTCATCCCCAAAGGCAGGCTGGCTTCTGAGATACTGCTCTGGGATGAGGAAAGCATGACTGAAAAATCAAGGAGACTTACAGCTGTCATGCAGTCTCCCATCTGCAAGAAACACTGTTCAGCCTGGAGAAGAGAAAACTCCTTGGGCCTTTATAGCAGCCTTCCAGTACCTGAAGGGTGCCTACAGGAAAGCTGGGGTGAGATTTTTCACAAGAGCATGAAACAATAGGATGAGTGGCTTTAAATTGCAAGAGGGTAGGCTTAGATTAGATATTAGGAAGAAATTCTGTGTGGGTGGTGAGGCACTGGAACAGGTTGCACAGGGAAGTTGTGAGTGCCCCATCCCTGGCAGAGTTCAAGGCCAGACTGGATGCAGCTTGGAGCAGTCTGGTCTAATGGAATGTGTCCCTGCCTGTGCAGGAGGCTTGAACTAGGTGGTGCCTTCCAACCCAAACCATTCTGTGATTCTATGCATGCTTCCTGCCTGTTTGCTACTCCTTCCCTTCTCCCCTCTTCCCAGACCCAGTCACTTTCTGGGTAGGCAGGAGGGCCACAGTACCTAAAAAGTCATGTCCTGGGAAGTATTTGGATAGTAGTTTGGTTCTCTATCGTAGAGACTGTGAAGTAAGTCCTATCGGGCAATTCTGCATTGCCAAATTAGATCCTGAAAATAGGCAATTGCCACACTTGCTTTCCTGTGTAGTTTTGGAATTCATATCACATCTAACCATTACTTTCTTCATAGAGATTTTACCACCCTCAAGCTGGACATTTAAGGTTTCTGTAATAGAGGGATGGGATGCTGCCTGCCTGCAGGCAATCGTCATTTTAATTTTAATTTTCTGCTATGGCTGACCTGTCATTTGCATCTAAGATTTTTCTATCTGTTTTCAAAGTTTAGCTGAGAGCCACTATTTTGCACCCCGGTGTATAAGTTGAAAGACATCGTGAAACACAGCTAGTACCCACTTCTAAATACCTGATTTTCTCCCTCTTGAAAGGGCTTTTATCAGTTCCTGGCCTTTACTTCAAGACTTCCAAGATTTGCAGAAACACAGGGGAATCCTGTCTGATCAAACATCATATCGTGCTCTTAAAGACATAACAATCAGAAAAAGTTTCTTCTGTGTGCTGCTTTGTGAGACAGCCAAACAAGCAGCCAGGTACTGCTTGCTTTCTGTCCTATTGCTTCAGTCACTTGTAGAGGAAATATCAGCTTCAGCTGTTATCAATAAAGACAGGAAAGTTCTTGTAATTGCCAAATTTGGCAACCTGTAATTTAGGTATTAGAACTCTGCCAACAAAGACATCCAGTCATAATGGTAGTCACTACTAAATGGAGAGGGGGATTAATTTTTTTCTTTTATTCCACTGCAAATCACCAGGTGATCTCTGGGATTAAAATAATGGTACAAAAATGGCATAAGTGACTCAGGCTCCAAAACATTTGATCTTGGTAATTTTTCTGAAATAACAAGATAATTATTATTTTACATTTAACATCTTTCATACCTTTAAGCCTGAAATAGACAGCTACAATTGAGTGCCACATATATGGTAGTTAATCCCATACCTTATGTAGTACTTAAGTGTAAGTCTTTATTTCTACAGAATATTTACTGTGGAATCAAATTATAGAAAGTGGAAAACAATATTGTTTCTAATTGCACTGAGAACAAAAATCAAAGGTTCTGCTTAAATGGGACGTTCATTTGGCAGCGTATCTGCATGTGTTATTTAGGGAATTCGGGGACAAACCCAAAAGTTCTTTGTGTTCGGAGAGAACTTCAGTCTGAAGTGCCAAATCAAGCTCTGTTTTGTAAGAAGTAGCAAGAAATCACAGCATATCCTTAGAGAAGTGAAAACTTATGCATCAAACTGAGGATGCTGGAGTCTTAGTTTTAAAACACTTTGAGCAAAATATTTAACCCTCATTTTGTTTTGCAAGCACAAGATTCAAGAGCACAAGGTTGCAAAACAGGGTCTCTTCCCCAGTTTCCCAAGCTAAGCACTATTTCAAATTTTAAGGTGACTTTGTGACATGGTCAATGGGTCTTTTCATAATGTCTTTTACCTCTATGTCCCTATCCAGTCTTTCAGGTATCTTCTTTATACTTAGAGATGCATTACCATACATAACTTTGCTAATGTCACCAAGGTCAAAATAACTCCTGGTGTCAGTCTTGAATACTATTATTTTAACACTATCATCTGCTTTGAGACACAGCAAAAGCTCTCAGCCAGCCCTGCTGGTTAATAAATTCATCCCTTGCAGGTGTTACACAAGGGCCATCTTGCCATCCATGCAAAACAATGACTGGAAAAGCAGGCACAGACACTTCATGGAAATTTCTCCAGCACGCTTGAGGCATGAAGCCAGCTCTTTTCAAAGGAATTTTTTTTTGTATCAATGTTTAAACGTGACATTTTCCCAGCAATCCTTTTCTGCCAACTTCAAAAATATGTTCCCAGTTGGTGTTCTAACCTTTCCACACTTGCCCAGAATGACTTCATAGGCTGACTGTGATTATGTGCTCCAGACCAGTAAAGAAGAACTGGTGCTATGAGGTCTGATACACATCGTTTACTCTTCATATAGCTTACCAGGCTGCCCATTACAGATAAGCATTTATCCCAAAAAGAAAGTCCAGTTCAGATGGAGCAAAGCAGAGGAATATGGCAGAAAATAATTTGTACAAACACACAATACTAAAGGGTTCTCAGGATCTTAACTTATCCTTGCTTTTCAATAAACTATGGTCAATTATATTACAAAAAACAATGCAGACCCTTGATGGAGCATGTGCTGAAGAGGACAGTCAAGTGTAACTGCAAGCATGGCTTGAAATGATCACATATTTCTGTTTTTAGAATAGAAGTCCTGAACCTCTGTGTTTCTGGGACCATTCAGGAGCAGATCTAAACTTTTAGGTATACTTCATATCGGTTAAAGACAGAGCTTGGTGATACAGAAGGTAGCGAGTAGTAGTAGAAAGAGTTCCCTGACAATTTAACACTTCATTGTACTACATCTTGCTCCTCAGGCACACAGATACCACTGAAGCACCAGAGTAAGTGGGGTTGTTTAATCTGAAGAAAAGGAGGTTGACGGGAAACTTTATTGCTGTCTACAACTACCTGAAAGGAGGTTGTAGCAAGGCGGGGGTTGGCCTTTTCTCCCTATTAACAAGCAATAGGAGAAGAGGAAATCATCTCAAGTTGTACCAAAGGAGGTTTAAATAAGATATTAGATGAAACTTCTTAACTGAAAGGGTAATTAAATACTGGAATAGGCTGCATAGACAGATGGTTGAATCACCATTCCTGTAGGTGTTTAAAAGATGTGTAGATGTGGTGTTTAGGAACATGGTTTAGGCACTGGACTTGGTAGAGTTAGGTTAATGGTTGGTAGAGTATGGTTAATGGCTGGACTAGGTGATCTTAGAGATCTTTTCTGATCAGAACAATTCTGTGGTTCTGTACTTTCTTTTGCTCAACAAGAAAATACCCTCAATAGGACAGGACCATTTGTATTTTATTCTCTGGTTTAAGAGTCACTGTGCCAACTATTACAATTATTGCCAAAATATAGAGGATTTAACCCTGAAAGAGTCTCAGACAGCTGAGAGCTGGGCTACAGAAGTAAACCATCTCTCAACACTGCTTATGAGGAAAACTTTTTACAACTCAGAATATAGAACTATTTTCCAAGGAGGAACAAGAAGTCCAAAAGAGGCAGCAAATAGCATTAATGAAATTGGAGATGTTATCTCTTACCTTTGGTGAGTGCATCACTTCTTGTTACCACTGTAATTTCAAACATTTCAGTTTTCAGGGGGAACTGCTTCCAACAAATAAGCAATGTCTGAGATTAATGAGGGTTAGATGATTTGCACTTAGAGGTCTTTTCTTCTTAACTTGTATTGGCTGCAAGAAGCTGTGTGTGATCCACTGATTAACACACTTGTACAGTGTGTTAATCTCTCCCTCAGCACTTTCTTTCAGACCAGGCACTATTCTTACTGCAGCCGTGATGACACTCCCATTGCAAGGGTGTTGCTTACAGGTGACTCTTCTGGAGTGCTCTGGGAACAAATGGGAGAATCTCTGTTGGCTGAGCCCTTGGATTAAAAAAAAAAACAAAACCACAACACAAGAAAACACTCAGAATATGGTATTTGGTGACATAGTACCCCATGCAATCTTATTTCAACAGAAAGGACAGAATTGCTAAGCGAGTTGTAGTGAAATCAGAGAAGATTATAAACACCTCAAACCACAATCATTATAACGTTCATGCATTTCCTTATCCCTTGAGGCATCAAATAGAGCTAACTGAAGTTTATCACCCCAGTGCAAATATTTTAAAGCCACAAATGTTGACAGGTAATTTTCATTGCCTGCAGTCTTTAATGGAGTTCCACTTCTGACAGGAATAAATGGTAACCCCTGAGACATGGATTTGCTGATGAACCTAGCTCATTCTGTGTCTAAATGAAACACAGTCTCCCTAAGACTAAAGGTTGTTTTAAAATTATTTAGTTGCAGACTAATGATATCCATGGGCTTATTGCATTGGTCTGAAACTTCGAGTACTTTCTGCAATAGCAACAGAGCTGAGGAAAAAAAGTTTCACTCTGTATTTGTATGAGAGGTGACACTTGTCTAGCTTGGCAGCCACAGTAAAGCAAGGTATTATCACACTGTCTTTGTGTTGTTTTATATTTTTTTAATTAAAACTTATTGGAAAAGATTATGTGTCCATTGTGAAGGTATAGTTCTGATGTGTGTGTTACATTCTTTTAGTGGTTGACACTAAGTGTTACTAGTAGTCTTTTTGTATTACTAATGGTAGGGGACAAATGTAACTTGCATTCTTTTCTTCTTTAAGAATATTTGTGTATTCACTTCAAGTGCAAGGAGAGATTTTCAGGATTCTTATATCACAGGTTTATTTATTAATAGGAGTCATTAGGCTAGTTGAGTGGTCCTGTTCAGTATGGTATATTTAAACTTTTAGAACACTAGACTGACTAAAAAAACCTTGATTTTTCATGGGATCTATTAAATATAAGTAATATCAAAGCTTAAAGCATTTAAAAAAACCCAAAGCTTGATACAGTAGTTGAATAAAAAGACTAAAAGACTTGCTAATATCTTTTTTGCAAAATATTTCGCTTCCACATTTTGAGGAAGAGAAAAATTTTGGAACAAAGAAAAGATTTTGCTGTGAATTGCATGCAGTTCAAGAAGGAAGGATGTCTTTAAGAGAGATGTAGTGATTAGTAATGACATGCTAACAGAATAATATCTATTAAGACTTATTCAGGGCAAGGAGGTGGTGGTGATATCTTCATTTAGGTAACAGTAATCTCTTAACTCAGCCCTTCAGAAACTGGTCCAAATCTGATAATACATATGTATTCATTTAGAATAAGTCTCTGTTCTAAACACTAGGTGGATTTCAATACATAGACGTCTTTCTGTTGAAATAAATCTTTACCATAGCAACATTCAAAACTGAGACTTTAAGTAGTTGCTTGCGTGGCACTGTTCTGTACATACACACTTCCCTGTCTGTTAAGTACATATTTATAGCTTGGGAGGAATACTCATAACTGAACTGTTGTTGTATCTATGTAGCTGCTCTGGTGGTTTCTGAAGAGTAAAACATTGTTTTCCAGGGAGACATGAGTGTTTGTCTTGCAAAATCTGCTCCAGTATTTGCAGTAAACAGGATTTTGACAGGAGATTTGCTCTGACTCTAATCCTGCAGAGGGCTCAAATGCCTCCTTACCTTTAGTTATGCAAATACCTCTGCTGACTTCAATATATGCATGGAAGACAAAATATATGCTAAAAAGTGCTTTGCTGAATACTAAGCAGAATGCACAAAACCTGAAGGGTTTCATCACTCAGGGCTTATTTTCATTGTCCTTAATATTTTTACTGATATTTACACTTCTAGGGCTGTTGCAGACTGTAAAGTATGACAATTTAGTCCAAGAAATCAAGCAATACAAAATTCCATCAGACTATATATAGCATGTTTTTTCATAAAGAAACATGTATCCAGTACCTTTTAGAACAAAGACTCTTACCGAGGACTAAAAATGCAGCTAGATAATGTTCTTTACAACTTAACTTTTGGGGTTTTTTTGTGATTTCATAGTCAGAGATCTTCTTTTACTTGACAAAACAAATTATTACCATTTATTTGATAAAAACACCTACTAGAGATTTGATACAGTTACATAACCATGACAAATTTCTGCCAACCTAACAGGCAAAATTAATTTCACTTTTAATTAAAATATGGTATCCTCTTTCCCCTTTTTTCTTCTGGCTCTCAGCTTTGAAACCACAAAGAATGTCATAGTGGACAGGAATCTGTCCAGCCTGCTTTAGACTCTTACAGTGCAGTAGAGGATGAAATGGTCAGTGACTCAGAGAGAAGGGTTTTAGGCTTCTGCCACATGGAAGACAAAGGGCTTAAAGCAAGACCTTGAGGTGGCCAGGCTAATGCATCAGCATCTTTGCACCTGGAGATAGCACATTCCCCACAAGCAGCTTGTCAAATCAACCCCCACTTCTACAGTCTAGGATAGGTCTCAATTGTAAGTACTTCCATGGCTTAACTTGGAAAGAAATGAGTTTTCACACCAGCAGCTGTTTGCAGAGCCATTTCTATTGGCACAAACACTGCCTGTGGTCTTCTGTGTTTCAGTGGGAGCCAGGATATGCTTTGTATTCAGCTGTAGCACAGTAGTAGTCTTCAGAGATTCTGCAGTTAGTCTAGTAAATGGGAGAGGTTTGTTTGGTCTAGACTGTCCCTTAGTTTTCCAGCACCTTTGCCATCTCTACCCATGCTCTGAGAGTCTCTACTGCTTCTACACCACCTTTTCCTGTTCCCTTCTGGGATTTTGCAGGACAGCAGAATGGAAACATCCACTGAGGAGGGAGGGAAGAGGCTGAGCAAGATTTCATGCTGGAAAGAGGAGGGATAAATCCTACTCTTCCTCCCTACAGCTTTTGCAGAGAACAGCTTCAAATTCCCACACAGCCCAAACATATCCTGTCTTTAAAATTTCTTCCAACCAGAGGTAGATTTACTGAATCATGTCATTAATGTGGAAGTTTGGCTCCACTCAGTGATTCCCATGCTGAGGTGGCCATCACGAGTCCTGGCTGGAGAAGCACATACATTCATTCCAGACTTGGGAGTTTGGATTGACAGGAAGCTGAACATGAGCCAGCAGTGTGCCCAGGTGGCCAAGAAGGCCAATGGCATCCTGGCATGTATCAGGAACAGCGTCGCCAGCAGGTCCAGGGAAGTGATTCTGCAACTGTACTCAGCCCTGGTGAGGCCACACCTCGAGTACTGTGTCCAGTTCTGGGCCCCTCAGCTCAGGAAGGAGATTGAGGTGCTGGAGCAGGTCTAGAGAAGAGCAAGGAGGCTGTGAAGGGATCCAGCACAAGTCCTGTGAGGAAGGGCTGAGGGAGCTGGGGGTGTTCAGCCTGGAGAAGAGGAGGCTCAGGGGAGACCTCATCACTCTCTACAACTCCCTGAAAGGAGGTTGGAGCTAGGGGGCGGTCGGTCTCTTCTCCCAGGCAGCCATCAGCAAGACAAGAGGGCACGGTCTCAAGTTGTGCCAGGGGAAGTTTAGGTTGGACATTAGAATTTCTTTATGGAGAGGGTGATCAGAAATTGGAATGGGCTGCCCAGGGAAGCAGTGGATTCTCTGTCCCTGGAGAGATTTAAAAAGAGACTGGATGTGGCACTCAGTGCCATGGTCTGGTAACTACAGCGGTAGTGGATCAAGGGTTGGACTTGATAATCTCAGAGATCCCCTCCAACCCAGCTGATTCTATGACTGCTGAAAAAGCTCTGAAAGTCTTCTGGTGTCTCAGCAAGACAACCTGGAAAAAGATGACCTTAGCAAAAGAACACTTAATATCTCCATCCACCAGTACCTTATATCTCCTGTTCTTCCCTTTTCCCTTCTTTCCTCAGTTAAGGGTGGTCTCTCTTTTGCAAGAGAGAACTGAAACTGATGAATGAGCTCAACTTACGATGGAAACGCTCAAACTTTTCTTCTGCTCATTTACTGAAGTGTGATTACGGTTTCAGTGAAGTAATTTGTCATGCTTTTGCAATGACTTGTCTCCTCAGCTAACAGTTTTCTCTCTCATATTTTCCTGGGCATGAGAATGGTCTACTTGTGAGAAGAAGAAAAACAGAAAGGAAAAAGTTGAAGGTATTTGGTGAAGCAGGCTGAAGTACCTTGGGGCTGCAGAGGAGAGACAGGAATAAAGATATAAGGAAGCACTGAGATGCAACAGAGTGCACACTGCTTGGTTCTGGGCATGCTTTCTTTCAGCCAAGAAGTGCGTGCTAGCCAAGAAATGAACATTTTAAAATCCTGCTGCTTCTAGGAGGTAATCTACAAGATGATACCTTAAAGCACTGATACTAGTTAACTTCCTTACTAACTAAAAAATTTTTACTCTGTAGAGAAGAGGATTTCGCACCACCTAGTTTAGACAGTTTCCTCTCTAAGGATGGAAAGAACTAAATAGGTATGTATTTATTTCCTTTCACTACTCTATATTGATGAACAGTCCAGCACAAGCTGTAGCATATAAAGAATCTTCAGTGCTGACCACTGAATTTTGTGTACAACATGCTTACCAAGGATGGAATAACCATGTTGTTTAGGAGTTACTCAAATGGAATCACCAGTGTTTCCTTCTAATTTCCTATGCTGACATTAGCTCAAGCAACAGACCACTAAACAGACAAGAGGCTGAAGGAATCATGCATTTAATCTCAGGAACTGATAACAATACTGATAAAAGAGATGCTGGCCATTTGCTTTGCTTTGCTGGATTTGGGGTGAATGTCAGAGTTGAAGTGAGAAACCAGATGACTTGAATCAAATGGCCCCCTTCTTCCATAACTCTAACAAGTCTCCAAAGAGGAAGGGAGATAAGCTAAAGAGCCAAGACATGTATTTACCAAACTTGGAGGCTGTCCAATTGAAAGAAATCTCTTCTTTAGGAAGCCAGAGAGGTCTGTCCCAGATTTCTGCAGTTCACTCTACAGCTTTACCTTAAAGTCCATTTTGAAGGCTGTGGCTCTCAAACCTCCCTTACAGAGGACACTACTGAGGAAGTTATCACGCTCCACGGGGATGACTGCTGGCAGGACACACCTACTGCATCAAATCCTCAGAGGACATGAAAACACACTATATATAATGTCTGTCATTAGATGAAGGAATTAAGTTTTGTTAATGCTCTAATCCAAGTTTGCAGTCCTCAAAATATAACCTCATAGCACACTGAACCTATTAAGATCTGAAATTTCAGTTTCTATCTATAAAACAGAGATGCTGGCTCTTCTCTCTATAAAGAATATCATATCTACACATGCACTTTAAAACCTGTATACTGGAATTAAAACAGACCAAACATAGTCCTTGGTATGTGTGAAACCATAGGACTTGGGAGATAACCTGCTTCATTGTATGGACTGCAATCTGTCCTTTTTTGCCCAGTGTGAATGGCCACTCCTGACATGGCTCTGAATCATCTCTCTCAGGTTTCAGGGACGGTTTCAGGGTCTCTTTCAGGTTTCTAGTCATTTATTCAGACTTGCAGATCAGTTCATATTAAAGTACCACATGCAAAACATGAAACACACAAGGCTTCTGCTGAGCAGCCTATCTGCTGTAGGCAAGCAATGCTCAAAGTCCATACCAGCTTGCTCCTTTTTCTCCTTCATTTAGTGAAATGTGGGATGAATTACTCTTCTACTGAATATGTTTCACTTGCTCCTACCTGCCCCCTTCCTCCTGAATTGTCTGATCAGTTAATATGCACACAAAATAACACCAAATTGATCTCATCTGAATTTTAAATAAGCTTTGCACTAGCCTTTCTTGCTTAAAAGTATTAGTTTTCAGTAACACCTTTTATGACCTCAAGCTTAGTTTGAGACTGCATTTCAGCCTTCAGGGAATCTTCACATTTTTCCTATTATATATACTACTAGGATCCTGTGCTTCCTCTGTTTCCAGACCTCAGATAAAAATTTTTAAAAGAATGTTTTTGTTTCTAATAGGAAAGCCTGACATTTCTTTAGAAGAACAACTGAAATATTGATACATTTTACCTTCTGAGGATGAGATGCACTTGAACTTCCAGAATTCTTCGTGGTCACCTGCATTCACCCCAGTTTTATGCAAAAAGCTCATGTTCTTCTCCAGACATTCAATTTTCTAAGAGAAATCTGAAATTTAATAAATCTTCCATAATTTCACATGTCAAAACAAGCCTTCTTATTGCCTTTGGAGTCTATTTAATTACAATCAGCTTGGCTTTTGGATTGTCTGCCTCTGGAGCAGAACAGATACATATTAAAATTGATTTGTGCATGAGTGCCTCCTTCAGGTCACTGCTTGGGGCTTGTAGTTCTTATAGTGAACTTCCAGTTATTTCAGAAAACCTGAATGACTTCCAAGAGTTTTGATCATTTTCATACACATTTTGCAGAGTGCTGAACAGGTACCCCTTCCCACCTACTTTTTCATGTTCCTTTACTCTTTTCATGTTTTTTACTGTTCCATGTAGGATTACTTGTACAATACAGAAAGCCAAGCACCCAAAATAATCAAAGTAAGAGGTTTACAGATTGCCAGTGGGATGCAGATTCTTTTGCATCATCTAGGAAAATAAATGGTGGGAATTTTGGTTTTGCAGGCTGTTTGCAACACCAGAGAAAACCTACAGTTTTATGAGTCACAGGAAATCTTTAATAGCCCTTTGAAAATCAAATATGGGCTCTCTTCAGACATAACATGTCAGTAATTAAAACTTCATTTAGCAGTTCAGAAGGAAATGTGGCATCACAAGCAACTTCTGCTGTATAACTGCATAGTAAATCCCTGCTCCTATGCCAAGCCAAGCCTTTCCTGGGGAGCCATTTTAGAGTTGGGGCAAAAGAAGGCAGTTTACCTCAATGTGAATTTTTGTCCCACATATTTTAAAAAATTCCATTCACATCTTTTGGTGAAGTTTTTTCTTTGTTTGATTTCTTCCTAATAATGAAAATAAAACATCTGATGAAAATAAAAAATCTGATTTTACAAAAAAAAAAAAAATCCAGGAGCTGGGTAGGATTCCTGAGCTAGATTTGATGTCCCTATGCTTCAGGCCATTCCCTGACAGCAAGAGAATTTCTATTAACCTCAATTACTCACACCAAGTATACTGTTTCTAGAGCATCATTTCAGATCTATCATGATAGCTAAAATTGAAGTTTCAAACTATATTCCAAATTTCATGTGTGTGAACTTTTAATTTATGCTAAATGCTTGACTCCTTTTCATCAGCTTGTTTTTCAGAAAAAAAAAAAATGGAAGCAGAACCTTCTGCAACATTCCTCACTCATCCACAAAGTAATTTGCCCGACATCCATAATATGGGAGCATGGAAACCAAAACCAATTAAGTGAAAAATAATTGAAAAACCATTAAAGTGAACTGCAGAACCTTGTAAATAAAAGGCAATTAAAAAAATGGAAACATAACATTTGTAATTAAATATTATATGATAAAATTTCACATTTATTATTCTATAAAGCTTTCAGATTAATTATTTTGACAAAATTTTGGAGAAGTACACTCATTAAAAAAGAGAAGATGAAATAAATCTTCCTCTTAGGAAATAATTGTTGATTAAAAAAGCAAGACTTTACTTTTAAACCTCAGTTCTCAGCAGAGACAGCAGAAATGCTCCATCTTTACTCCACCTACTTCTTTTTGTGTGCCTGTTGCACAAGAATGTAGTGATTGTTCTTCCTATGAACGTTAAAAGGGAGATTTGAGTTATACCTCTTCTGCAAAAGCATTAACATGCCCTTAGATCTCTTCCAGATACAGCCAGCTGCTGTGGACCTAACCTAAGAATCACCTTACCCTCACTGCAGTGACACTTACAGATAAACTTGCAAAAAGAGTTATTGCAGCTGTGTGTTCTCCCAAGATCCATGCGTTAGTCACCTCTCAGTTCTGTAGGCTCTCAACTTTTGGTGAAGAAATATTCAGCTACTTTTCACTTGAAAATATGCAGAAAAGGCACAGTTTTCTTGAAGCAAGAAACTAATGCAGAAAAGGACGTTTTCTGGCTATAACACTTGAACAGCTGAAGCTGAATTTATCATTTTCAGAAATACTTCAGAGCCCTAGGAACACAAAGATGTGCTGAATTTTGGGAGTATTTTGCCGCTGTGAAGTGCTTCACAATTCATACAGCACCAGAACTCTTAGTACTTAGGCATACACTTTGCAGTTCCACATTAAACTAAGCACACCTTGAACTTACTTTGAAATAATCCTCTACAACATCCCGATGTAGCAGGAGGAGCCATTCTCGCTCCTGAGGCTCAACGACCTGCTGGTCTCTTCCAGGACTCCAGCCACCACACAGTGCTTCCAGGGTAGAAGTGTAGCGGGAAGAGCCTTTCTTGCTCCAGAGGCTCGACGAGCTGCTGGCCTCTCCATGCCTCGCACCAGAATGAGCTGAGGTGCCTTCTGTGGGTGTGTGTCCCACCTTTATTGGCCCCCTGGTCTTGCTCATGCCCAATAGGGGCCTGTCCTAATCAGGCACAGGTGGACTCACACCCACTCTTTGGCAACTCAAGGCACCTGGTTTATCTTGTCTCTCTACATCCCTAAGCCCTTGAAAAGCTTGCTAAAATGTAATCCTTCTCTCACCCTCTAAAGACACCAAAAGCCACTCACTGGCTTGCCCACAGAGATGTTCACTCAGTATCCTCCAGTCCTTTGACATTAACCAAACTTTAGCAACTATTCATAATTTTATTATCTCAGTGTGATGTTGCCATGCCTAAAATCCCTCTGAGGTGACAACACAGAGCAGGTACCTGCTGCTTTGGCTACAGTGGTCAGTGCTAGGAGAGGTGCTCCAAATGACAAGGAGCACTGCTGTGCTTGGCTCCATAAAAAGGCAGAGTACACAAACTTTCTGCAGTGGATCACCTATAGAAAAGGACTTTCAAGTACCTCGCTCTGGTGCTTCATTAATTCTCATTTAAGACCTTTTTTATCTGTGAGAGGCTTCATTTATGGAGGTTCCCTTAAAAAAAACCCTCTCTTTTTACAAAACAAATAATCTGTGTGAATTACAAACTGAAAAGGATTCTTCCAGCCACCTCCATAAGAAACAGTGATGTTAGACTAGCTGTAGGACAAGAGTTGGGTAACTCCTGAGCCTTTTCCCACTCCAAGGCTGTATAGCGGACTAATGACACACAACACTAAGGCTGCTTCCACAGTCCTAACATATTTTAGGCTTACAATAGAGGCCATTATTAAGACATTGTACAGTAAGGCTAGTAAGTGATTACACCAGGAGATTAACTATTCTTTAATCTACCCTGAAAATTTAGAATTAATTTGAAAGAGTAACTGAAGAGTTAGAAAAGGAGCAGACAAACAAACGTGAAACTTATAAGTGATCTGTGTCCTTTGTATTTCTACACACTGTATGTCAGAAAAGCAATTTCCCAGCACAGAATATGTTAAACATGGTACATCACCACTACTGGCTTGTACATTTGATTGGAAGTCTCTACCTGAGTCTGAATACCAAGTCTACTCAAAAAAAGTTGTCCTCTAGTCATGAGCTTACAGCAGGTGGAAACCCTGTGTCTGCTAGATATTTGGCACTGGCAAAGTGGTGAACAAATCACGTATTTCACATACCAGTTCACTGAAAGTGACTTCTCTCTCATCAAGGTAGAAGAAATTTACAGCTTGAAATCCAAGTAATTTATTCTCTCCCACACTTATGCCATGCAATCAGCAAAGAATTGCATGCATACAGCTATTGGCTTAAAGCTTGCAAAGATGTTAAGAGCTGAAGTTTTTTCACTACTATAAAACTTTAACAAGGTGCTCTGAAATAAAAAGGACTTCTAAAGAAAAGGCATGTGTGCTTGCTATTTATAGACATGGATTTTTTTTTTTTTTATAATATTCCTAATGCAGGTGTGCATTTTAACCTCTTCTCCAGTCTGTGGGTCTGATGTGGCTCTATGAAACTTTTTCACCCTTCCTCCTTTATCCTCTCCACTTCCTGAATTTGGACCCTGCCTGTAGCTGGAAACATACTTTAACCTAATTTTAGGTAAGTGTACAGAAAATTTCCTGCACTGTAACCCAGTTTTAAGGTTTGCTACTTTCTGTTAGGAGTAGAAGACACATCACAAGCCTCTTCTAAGTCACCAGATGGTAAGTTTGTCATCTGAATTATGATTGTCCTAACTTGTGCAGCTGTCACAGTTACAGCTGTATTAGTTCCTGCATGGGTACGTGCTTTGCTATAAAGTCATATATGTCCTAAGTAACAGAGCAATATTTTATTGGAAACGAGATTCTGTTCACATTGAATTATCTCCTTACATGAATGGGGTAGAGAGGTGGGAAAAGTCCCAAACATCCTCATCCAAGGTCTCAATTCACCTTAAAAAAAAGACACTCTATCAAGAATTTTTTTAAGCACCTCTTTTTATCCATATGCTAGGGTGCAATTAAGAAGTAGATCTTCACTCTTATCTAACTATTCACAAGTTCAGTTAGGCTACAAATTAACTTTATTTTGGAAGATGTGTGTTAATACAGGTGTGATTTACAAGTGTAGGCTCACATATTTGTCATTAGATACCTAGGAAACTTTCTTAGAGTTTGCACCTGAGAAGAACTCTGTATGGCCTCAACAGGCTTCCCTTTGTTAGAGAGTGACTGACCGTACTTTGCTGGAGAAGGTGGGGAGAGCAACAATATGTTAGACATAGAAAACAGGGTCTGAGATGTAAACTGCTTTTCTACACTAACACTGGCTCCTTGAGTGCATTTCATTTATCTCTACTCTGCCTTAGTTTCCTCTGTGAAATAAGAGGCAAAAATGACAGCAAGTACTCTGAATTTCATTAAGAGAGGTAGATTAAAAAAGAAAAAAACACAACATCCCCCCAGCAATTACTAGGTAACAGCAGCACCTCATCACCTCCTTGTTCTTGACTAGTAAATTGTAGGACACACCAAAGAACAGAGGTATGCACCAAGATGATAATAACACTGGAAAACATATTCACATTGCAGAAGCCAGATAAAGACTTTCCTTCATTTAGAAAAAAAGAAACATCATCAAAATGGTCAAAGAAAGCAGAAATTCATGAGGGTATTAATGCAAGATGCCAGATCAAAATGTCTCCATTGGATTTAATACCATTGGGAAGAACTTCCCAAGTCTAAACTGGACACATTTGAATGACAGCCATTAGGAAGAAGACTAGAGGCTGTATACTCCCAGCTTTTCACACTCCCAGTGTCTTATATCCATCTCAAATATTCTTGCTCATACTTTCAGGCAGTTCAAAGGCATTTATTTTGCATCTGTTATTGTGTTAGCTGCTTATAGCTGGTGCTATCTAATAGGATTAGGGAGATGCAGAAGGTGGGAATTCACAGCTCCTGTAACACTTTGGGAGTTTAAAAGTTTTCTCTGTAACTTTTTAAAGTATTATATTTTGCACCAATTCATAATGGAATGATTTCTCCATTTCCTTCCTTCCCCACATCCTCCTGTGTTTGAAGAGCAGTGTGTCACCTTGAAAAGCAGCATGTGGGACCTAGATGAGAGAGACAGGATAGAAAAGCTTTCAGGAGAAGATTTGTGATCACTGTGGGAATCAAAAGCGTAAATCTGAAAAGCACAGGATTAAGTATAATTTCAGATTTCAATGGGAGAAGTAATGAAACTGCATGCTCTTCTACATTCTTAAAAGTAAAAACTGGTTTTCGCTTTAGACAGTGCCAAAAACATCAGGTGAGATTTATCATTTTATCTCAGAAGCAATTCAAAAGGAGCCTGATTTATTTGCAAGCATTCTGCCATTTGTGTAGCTACTTCCCTTTACTGTAAGGATAAATAGTTTCCAAAATGTTAAATAGTGAGATATTAAGAGACTGCCTTACTGTTAATTAACCACACCAGCATAGGAGCCTGTAGATCCATCTGCACAACCCTCTGGAGAAATTAAGATATATTGCCTAGTAACCCTGTTACAGCCTTGCTGACATCCCTAAATCTGAGTGCAATCTACATAAGACACTGTTGTAGGAAAGGACATACAGCTGTAATAGATACCTCTGAAAGCCTCCATTCCTTCCCTGAGCAGAGCATTTGAAGAAAAAGGTGGAGAAGGGAGTGGGATATTTAAAGAGACAGAAAGGCTAGGGCAGGTGTGCTTCAGAGGAGGCACTGCTTGGTTTAATTCGGTCTCAGCTGCTTTCAGATAGAAAGCAGAGTGAGTTTACTTAGGCAGGTGGGCAGGCTTCACTTGGCTTTTACACTGATTAGCAACTATTCTCAGCCTGCTGTGTGCATGAGTCTTTCCCTATCCTACCTAAGTACTCACACATCACACAAGCCAGTGTTATTGGGAAGCAGCACTATCCCCATGCTGCAGAGAAATGCCAAGAGCTCTTAAAGAAGTAAAATTAAACCTCAACTGTGTGGTCAAAGGAGTTCCAGCTCCACCTTGTTGTCCAGAAGGCTTAACTCTTTACTCTCTAAGTCACAAAATCTGTTAATACACATATGGATTACTACAAAAGAAAAATAACATTTTCAGTTACATGGGTTGGTTCTTCTCCAGTTTTGCCTTTCTTTCCAAATGTGCCTTCTGCTGGGCTTTAACTTCTTGCTTTCTTAGTTATGCTTTTGACCTACATGTAAGGAAATCTAGTGCTGAAGAATGACAACTAGTGAAATGCAAAGCTGACAGGTAAGAAACCTGCCTTTTAGCTATTTACTTCAAGACTCCCTCAGTAGATAGCTCAGTTTGCTGTTGATAGGAAGATGCTCAGCAGATTATAAAGTAGAGATTCCCATCCATTCTCCACTAATCTTCAGGAGCATTTGGCTTGAAAGAGGTCATAAGAAACTCAATTCATCTTGCTCAGCCTCTCTATTATGCCATTTTATTACCAACTGTTATGTGACTGAAGCACTCATGGTTTCATTCCTATCCTGTAGGAACAGCCAGCTACAGGCATCATTGATAAATGAAGCTCCAAGTTCTACGTGAAATATTATTACATAATACATCAGTTTTATGTCAGAGCTGCTGATGTTTTTATGGCCTCTCTGTTCAGAGTAATGGGGTGTACTCGCAGGGGTTACATAATTTGGAAGAGGAAGCACCTATTAGATTGACAATGTAATTTATAAAACTTGCATCATGAATCAATGCTAGTTATGTAAATGAAGATTTTCTTGAAGTGAGAATTTCTGTTGCTTTCTGTTGATGAATAGGTTCTCTGGAGAAATTTCTAATACCTAACAGTATGCTGAAAATAGGTTTATGCTAATGAAGGCCATTTTTTTGACTTGTAATCACACCCTCTTTAATTTGGACAAGGGCTTTTTGCATATGGGCATATGTATCTCAAATTATTGAACAGTTCCTTCCTCATGCCATAACCCACCTAAGCTGCTACAAGTTCTGAGGCACAGCATCTGCAACATCTGTTCTAAGTCATTACAACATGCAGGTTCCATACTTAGGCCCCAAATAGGGTGAAAAACAAATTTTGAGATAAAGCAAAGTCTTAAACAAAGTATTTCTGAACCCTCTCAGCAGACCTGAACAATACTTGGTTTAGCTAAGGAAAACCAGACAAATATTGCTAAGAAGCAGCTGCATTATTTATTTACTTATTTATATATTGCCTAAAATATACTATTAAGTGTCTCTTCTATGCATCATCCAGGTCTAACTTAAGGAGAATTTAATTAAATGCATGGAGGTGACCAGTTGCAAGCAATGCCAGATTTAATGAATTAATTCAAACTCTGTATGGCTGCAGTTCTTGCTACAGGTCCCTTCTTTTCTTCTAAATTTGTCACTTTTTCTTCCCTTTGCTTTCCCAAATTCCAATAATCTGGGCAAAGAGGCACCACAAAGAGGTCCATGCTGGAAATCATCCTGTGCTCTCTATTGCTGTCCTCGCTACATAAATGCAAATTATGCTACATAATTAAAGCTGTGACTTAAAATTTCAGTGTGAAAGAGACTTTTTTTGCAGTGTTGTTCTAATCCAGGAACCAGGGAAACTGGAATAAAGTTCAGGGAGTTTATCACTATAAACCACTTAACCCTCAGCTGTTGCAGGATACATTGTCTTAAGCCTACCAACAACTCCACTTTCTCTTGCTAACCTTCCTGTTCTTACTTTACACCAAAATGTGAAATACTATTTTAAGACAGCTTTAGGAAAATGGCTGGAAAGTTCTGAGACCATCTTAAATTCTGTAATACTCAGGTGGCAATGTTTCCTGTTGACTGCTGATGGTGAAAATCAGGGAACAGGTTCCCTTTCCATGTGAGAGTACCCAGAATGGGTCCGAATCACCCTTTCCTTCCTATCACTGAAGCAAGAAAGGTCTCACTGGCAAAAACTCAACTCTGCATTCTCCCTTGTGAGTCTGTTCCAATCTCTGATTTATTAACAGGAGGCAGGAACTTCCCATAATTAAAGCTTTCACTGTGTTCACAAAAAATTATATGTTTTGATCTCTTTTTATATTTGAAAGGAAGAAAGATGAGGTTTCAAAATACTTAGAGCTTTTTCATTATCAGAAGATATCATCTATGAAAAGCAGCTGTAAGATTTAAATAACTTCAAGTGGCCATTTAGATATCTGGAAAGCACTTAGTCTTTCATGTTATTTAACTATTCATTCACTATTGAACTAATTCAATAGCCAGGAGAGTGCAGAAGATGTATTTTAAATCAATGAGAAAGTTATTAAGAAAAATCTAGTAGGTTGGTGGAGATAACCTACTTATACTCTCTTCATTTCAGAGTTTCATACTGAGCTAATTAGCACTTTCTAATGCAACACTTTAATAACATTTGCATTCTAAGTGCTGGAGAGGGAATGTCACCTTAGATGAACAGGTCTGGACATCAGTATATTAAAACTTTAGGAAATATTTTAATGTGGAGGGAAGGGGGGAAAGAACCATCTATAGGATAGACAGCTGTGCTGCTGAAGAAGAAAAGGTAATTAAAAGATCTTTCAGTTTAATACTTTCCCAAAAGAAGATCTCTTGAAAACAGTTTAGTAGATATTGCTTATGATGTCCTAGAGTTCAAAACTTTTACTTAGCAGGGGGACAGAAACCACAGAGGACTTAGCTATTATCAGTTCATTTTTAGCTCTACTTACTGTGTGTCTGACACTTTGTGACCACAGATATACACAGTCCCTCCTTCAGGGTGCTTTCTGCCCTAAGAGAAAGACTGTTCAGCAGAAAAAACTCCAATAAACTAACAATGACAAGATTTTAGATAAATATTACAGTAGTTGTGCTTGTAGACACCTGAGTTACTCTGGAAGCCTGGCACTGAGAACTGGAATGTAAAGAAATGCATATCTCTATATACACACGTTTGTATACATATACATGCTATATATGCAAATGTATATTAGTCCAGAACACTTTAAATGCAAAATAGCCACGTGAGTAGACTGTGAAATATTTCAAATTAAAGTTATGTCCTTTGTTCCCATTTTTATGCTTTTTTGCAGTAGTATTTGGCATGCTGATGGTCAACTATACACAGTATCTAGTTTTTGAACCAGCACTCTTCTCTCTGGCATGCCAGGAACTTCAACAAATGTAATAACTTAGTTACAAGAAAATCTAAGTCTTTAAAATGCACCTTTACCATTGCAAACACAATATAATGCATTAAATAATTTATGTTTCCAGCTTCAAAGAAAATCTCCATTGACTAGATCATATGCACAGCTATCAGGAGATTCCTTGATATATGTGGACACGAACATCAGAAGACTGAATACCAAGAGTGAAAAATGAACGACCTTAATCTAAAAAAATAATTGTGTTCTATTCTTCACCACTGAAGTTAGACGTTGTGCATTTTATATTGAAAAGCATACAAATTTAGCACTGCATACCAGTAGCATAAACCTTGGTTTTCTTTTCTTGAGAGCCTTAGAGTTAGTTTAATTTTGTATAGGAACTTGCAAGCCAGGCTCAGAGCCAACAGGGTACTTCAGTTTCCTGGAATAAAGGTGATGCCAAGTCTTATGGGTATAAAGGGACTATTTTATTTCAAATGTTGACTTCCTTAGAAGTATTTTGTAGATTTCAGGGTTATTTCTGTTCTTTGGCCTCAAAAAAAAAAGTTGCCTTTTCTTTTCAGTGCTCTAATGCTAATTATCTTAACAAGCCATCAAGAGTTCTTTTCACTCAAAATAATGAATTCCCAAGCTGTACTCCTCAAGCAGTAAGGGTGCAAATAATTTTTTTTCCATGCTGCACTGGCCACCCAGCTGGTTCAGTAGGCACTTCTCACAGCAGTGTATTTAGACCTACCATTCAGGTCAAGTACTAGCTGGATGTTTGTTTTCAGTATGACTCTGTTCATTAACAACTTTTGATTAGGTGTTATTGTAGCGGAAGGAGCCCTTCTTGCTCCTAGGGCTGCTCCTGAGGCCTCAGGGTTTAGCCCATTCCTGGACGATGTCCTAGGGCTGTTCCTGAAGCCTCGGGATCTACCCCTTCTTGCCTGCTCCTGGGGCTCCTCGAGCTGTGGGCTTCTCCATCCTCATTGAAGAGTGAGAGCCCCCTCCGTGGGTGTCAGCTGCTCTCTTATTGGCCCCCTGCTCCTGCACATGCTCAGGAGGGAGGCCAGACACAGGTGAACCCACACCCACTCATCAATAACTCAGGGCACCTGGTCCTGTCTCACTACATGTTATGTTATCCATTTAACTTCAAACAACCTGTAGTACCTCTATGAAGGTATTGCTGCTCTTAGAGACAGATAAACACCCAAGTGAAATACTCAGAGATGAAGAATCAACCTCATCTCTCCTCACAGCATAACCCAGTAACATGCAATACTCACTGAACATAGTGAACAACTTCTTTTAATTTCCCCTCCTGTTAAAATAACATGCTGTTATCCACTAGCACCAGAAATAACTACCAGCTCCTACTACAGATTCCTGTTAGTTTCGTATTAGCCTTTCGTATTAGCCATTTGTAAAAGTAGCCCAAGAATTTCCATACTCACCCTGACTTGATGGAGCTACTCTGCATATCCCATGCCTCAGACTCTTCTCCATTCTATGGTCTCCCAGGCAGGTTTGCTCCTGGATGTCACACAGCAATGCCTGTTTCTCACTTGACAGGGAGCCATGGCAGGCTAGAAAACTTGCAAATCATCTAGCATGATAATAGCTGATAGAGCAACAGACAGTCAGCTTTTATGGATCTGCTTTATTTCTATCCCTATAATGAAACGGGATTTATGTCTCCCTCATATGTGGAAGGATTTTAATTTAACTGGTACAACAATCCACTGTTGCTATCACGAGCAACCTACTCTAGGTTTCTCTCTAAGTTCCTACTCTAGGAATAGATAGCTCTCTGTGGAGCTATCTTTTTTACTGCATTTTATTACACTCTGTAAAAAATATTTATATAGGATTGGAAAACTTTCAGAAAGCTCAGGGTGAAATAAAATCTAAGCAAATAAGAGGAAAATGTCAGTCCAAAAAAGCTTCCCCAAAGCATTAGTAACTTTAACTTCTGGTCTAAGGTAGCAAAAACTTTTAAATGAAGTTGTTTTGTACCAATACTTAAAACATAAGCAAGAAAACCAAGACAGGATTTTTTTCATGAAACTTTTCAAAGCTAAATAACCATCAAACCCAGATGTTTCTCACAGTCTTTTTCAGCACAGTGCCATTCTTAAATTTGCAGAGGTTTTGCCTGAAGAAAAATAAAACCTCACCAAACTCTAAGCCACAAACACACCACATTGTAAGCTAATTTCTGTTTGCAAGCTAGGTTTGAAGCTACTTCTGTAAGCTCGTTCTGCGTTTAAGTAGTTTCCAGTAGCTATGCATTCAAACCACATATGGATACAAGCATGTTGAGACTCCATTCAGATCTTCAATAATTCAAGAAGACACAGGAAGAAACCAGCTATGTTACCTACTTAAACTTCCAGTTACAAGGCAGATATGTCTTGGGAAGCAGAAAGGGAGCAGATGAGGTAAACAAGCCATATCCTTTAACCAGAGAATTTTTAAACTTTGCCACTGCTTAGGTAGCAGATTTATACAAGATCCAGAACTTATATAACACTCTCATCTTAACATTAGATTTTAGTATTCATGTGATTTGTAAACATCCCACCTCCTCACCCCAAGCCTGCCTCTTTTTTCCATGTGTGTTTAGGCTTTCTGCAAACTCTACAAGTAAACCCAAGCATTCTCCAAATGCAACTCCTTTTAAAGATCACTTGATGATAAAAGCAAGAGTTTGCTCTTCAAGCTCCCTCTTACATCAGCACATTAATGAAGCAAATGCTGGACCTAAGAAGAGCAGAGCTGGAAATGTAGCTACAGAACTGTTTAAAGAAGAGCTGGGCCCTGGGTTTCCTGCACTGACAAAATGATGAGAGCTCTTAATGGCTGCGTTCAATTGAAATTATAAAACTTGCCCTAACACATGGTATTTTAGAGGATCACATCCCATTGTTTCTGGGTTCAAAAGAGCTCACTGAAGTAGACATTAATTTCCCCTGCTATGTACTGCTCAAGCCATCCAGGCAGACGTCATCAGTCCTTCCTGGGGCTGCTCTGCTCACCCCAAGTTAGTTTACTTCTTCATTACAAACTGCCATTCAGAATGAAAATGTGGATGAAGGACAAAACAGCAGTCACATATTGTTCTCACAACCCCCAGGAGTGAAGAAGCTGTGGATTGGGTCCCTTTTTAAACCTAGAATTGCCATGGTAACTCTTCTTTGTATGGGTCTTGCTGGTATCTCCTCCAGCAGTCAGTTTATGCGCCCACAAAGCAACCTCCTAAATCTTTTGTGCAGGTCCTGGTTAATGAGTCTGTGCTTGCTTTCCTTGGAGCCCTTACAGTTGCTTTCCTTCTAACCCTCAAAAGTGAGCTGATTTCTCACTCTTTTCCCTGACCTAAATTACTCTTTGGAATTAAAAGAAGAAAGGCCAAGGGGAAAGATGCTGGCTGAGAGGTGTTAATATGGGCCCTGTCCCCATAGAAACCATACTGCCAAGGCTCTCATGAGGAAATTAATTTCCTAAGGACATCAGATCTCCAGCCACACACCACTTTTGCTGTCAAAAGGACTGCTCAGCTACAAGGAATCTGCACTGTATGGTTAGTCAGCCTTTAGTTTGTGCAGGAAAGTTAAATATAAGCCTCACTTATTTCCAACAGAGCTGAAATAGGGGGTGGGAGCACAGGACTGAATTAAATTTTGAAGAAGGTGTGGTGAATTGTATTGGCTTGAGTTAAAAGGGTTTAAATGGGCTTATCAGCCAGTCAGGCAACCAAGATGAATAAACTGCATTATATGCTATGCAGCAGCACTGCTAACAGGGACTGGATATCATGAAAGGTCTGTGTCCTCTTCTTATACATTTAGTATTTATCTTCTAAAACCATTATCTAATTACTCTACATTGCCTAGCTTTGGTTTAAGGTGTTGCACAGAATCTGTCCTTACAAATCCAAGACACGGTTCTTGTCCACTGAGAGTCTGACCCGGCTTAGCAGTGTGGGCAGACCAAAAACCAAGGGCAGAATTATTCCCTATTAACCCCCTCACAAATGGAATAAAGACTAGAGACTTGAAGTTGGAAATTAAAAAAAAGAATTGTAAGCAGACTTACTAGCAGAGGGGAAAGGCAGCAACATAAGGGTTAGAGAACAAAAATACGGATTTATACAAATATACATCCAACCTGGTCTTGATGCTGGCAGCAAAGGTGCCTGAGGTCCCCCTGTGGCAGGGCTGACTCAGGAGAGGGCTCCACGGCTCTTCCCAGCACCCTCTGGATGCGGATCTGAAGAGGAGGAGGGGAGCTGGGGGTAAAGGAGCACAGGGGAAGAGCAGCGGAGAAAGGAGTGGGAGAAAGAGAGGAGGGGTTGGGGTCTGCCTGAGCTGCCTGAGTATGGGCAGGGAGTGGAGGGGAATAAACCCCTCTGTGTTTTGCCCTTCTCAAAGTCTGAAATTTAGTTCCTCATACTATGACATTGTCCCAGAGCTGCTCTCTGGAAGCTGACTGCTAGGCACATTACCAAATTCCCCAATGCAACTGTGTCCCACTGGGGTGTTCTCAGGCTTCTTGAAAAGTGTCACCAGGCAGAGGCAGTGAAGAGGCAGCTGACACTCGTTCACTGAAGTCTTCACCAGGTCACTTAATATCTCATCAGGGGCTACCCAGCCCCACTACACGCAAGCTGCTTGCTACATGTAAGGAGAGGAGATGTTCCAGCCCCTGGAGAGCTTGCCCAAGCCTGCCTAAAGCACCAATAGATTTCCCTTCACTTCTTCCACTCAGCTTCCTTTCCTACACAATTCACCACACTTCCTCTACATCTCCTTACCTCATTTCAACAGTGATCCAAGCTCTCCTTTCCCTTTACTTTTGGGTCCTCTTTCTTTTTTATAGAAATGTTCTCTTTCATCCAGGTAGCTTCAGCACAACTCATTGTTTGGGCATACATCTTTTGCTTGCCTTTGCCACATATTTACCTCTCCTTGCCACATATTTTTCCATTTCCCTTACGTTTATGTATAATTTTAATTTCATAACCTCCTACCTCTTCAGTCCTTTTTCCATTTCGTGTTCTCATTTTCCCCTGTAGATTCACTCCAAGGAATAAATAGTTGTTTTTATAATAAACTCTGAAGAGCATTTGACTTTCTTTCTTCCCAAGTCCTTTTGCAAAAACCAAATTATACATTTATTGCAGTAGCAGCCAGAGGGTGCCACTGAAATGAGGGATTCTATTGTGCTAAGCACTGTAAAGGCACATTAGTCTGACTAGTTGTAGTCACAAGACACTTTGTCCTTTGAAGAAGTTCAGGGTTTCTAAAAGCGTCAACCCTAAAGGGAACAAAAAGTAAACATTTTAAAATGAGGTTCTGAGAAGTAAGTAGTATTTACCCACAATTACTAAGGGAAGAAATACATTGTGAAATGGTGCTGAAACAGGGGAGCTTTCAACAAAGATTTGCTCAAGCTATTCCAAAAAGAAACATCAAAACAATTTTAAATTAAAACTTTAGTTCTTATTTGAAGTGACCTTTTGGTGGAAAACTCTTGCTGTAAATGTTGTTACCACTGCTGCCTGTGAGCTTTCTGAGGAAGTTATTCAAACAGAAAAAGGTGCATATTGCCTTTCGTATAGTCAATGGGTAAACACAAAATTGGCAAACATAAACTCTGTCATCACAAAAGAATGGCTTTCTCTGTGTTACAGACATCAATAAAGGGCATTTGTGCTGGACATGGGTTGCAAACAGCTCAGCTCTGGCTCTGCCAGCCAGGAAATGAGCTTTTTGCAGCCCCTGTGTTTCATCAAAGGAGCTCAGGTCTCCATGGGAAGGTCAAACTGTCCCCATCAGGGATACCTGGAGCAGAGATCACGGATGTGTCAGAGCAGTGGTACAGAAATAGCTGGCAGTTTTATGCCCACTGCACTGTATAGGCTAAGTAAGGAATCAGTGCTGATGCAAAACATGGACAGGCACTGGGGTCCTGCCTCCCCCACGATGCTATTGATCAGCTGCTGACTTCAGATGCAGAGATTTCACCTCTGCTTTGTCTGCCAGGGCCCCTGCTGACCCCCTTCCCACCTTTGTGCATGCATAGGCAGCACAGACATCCAACAGAAGAATCAGTCTTACATAAACTTCATGTGTTTGCAGTAACTAAGAACTGTTTGAAACACAGATCGTTTTATCTAGATAGACTTTTTGGCCTTTAATACAAAGGAAAATATCCATAAAACTATTAGACTTACCATGATACAAACAAGGAACAGCAAAACCAAGGTGACACATGACGTCTTACTATCCTACGTGTTCCCAAAGCTTTCCAGGCCTAGAATTAAAATACAACAAAGGTATTTTTTAGAGAAAACTCAATTTTCAAGACAAAATTTTAAATCTTGCAGACCCATTGGCATGGAGCAAATGACAAATACACAGCTAGAACACTTGTATTTTGAGTAGCCTTACTTTGTTATGGTAACTTCCTTGTAGTTCAAGACCAAACCTCCAAATTTTATTGGAATAAAAGTGACATGAAGGAGACTGTTTCACATTGCTGTGCCTGAAGTATAATTTCTGCTGCAAGACCTGCCTGAGCTTCACACCCTATGAAAGAGACACAAGATTAAAACACCAAGGAAAACCTCCCAAACAAGCAAGGTTTTGTTTGTTTTGGTTTTTTTTTCTTAACCTGCCCACTATTTTTAGGATAATGAAGCAGCTCTTTTAATTAAAGTATACACCATTATGTATAAAAGTATTTTCTAATTAGCATCTCTGGAACATTTCAGCACTGAGTGGTGCTGGTGTACAACAAAAGTGTCAGCCTTATGCTTCTGCAAAATAGGAAGCAAGGAATAGTAAGCAAATAGGAATAGCAAGCAATAGGAAGCAAATGTTCCTTTTTCATATATCATCAGGCAGTAATAGGACAGAGATATTACAATCTGTGAGACCCAGGAATCTGTGAAGGTCTCATTGTTCCTGTCAGGGTTCATGTAAGGCAAACTTTTCAATCAGATAGACTAAGGAAGCTTTTAACATTTTTAAACACAAACTTTTTTTAGATCAAGGGTGATGTACTCACCCTTCTTGCCAAAACCGTCTATTCAGATAAGTGCTTTAAAATAAAAAATTAGGGATTCTGAACGATTCAACTTCATGCCCGTTGTGACACTGGAATAAAAAGTCCTGCTGATGGAAGAGCTGTCAGTGATGAGGACACAAGACTGAGAATACAGATATTCCTCTAGAGCAGAGGGGCACAAGTCAGGCTGACCGAGATCCAGAGAGGTGATGAGTACTCTAGAAACACTTCTCTCATTTTAAGACAATGCCAGAATTCCAAGGTGAACACAGTGCAGCCTGCCTAGGGAACTGACAGCAAGATGACCCTCATCACCCACTCCCACGCACACCAGACTACACTGATAGGAAGTCTCTGAAGTTTCCAGCATGGAGCACATAAAGCTGTTGGGTGAGGTTGTCACAAATCACTCAGCTCTCAGCCAGAAAGCTGAGGGGAGCTGGCACTGAAAAGAGACCATGACAGGCTGTGGAAGCTCCACATGCTTTTCTAAGCTGATACTGAAAGAAACTGCCATGAGAGTAAGGAATAGAAAGGCAGCTGATATATTCAGGAGGGATATCATTGCATATTAAAGGTGCTAAATAGGCCCCTACTTTGCTGGGATTGCTGAGGGACAGAGCAGATCCATGTGTGGATAAAACACACCATTTTCTCTATCAGCACCATTAGCAAGGGGAGTCAGTAGTTAAAGCATCTTGCTGCTGACAGCTTCCAGATTGAAGCCTGCGTTCAGAAAGCCACCAACATCTTAACTAAGAAAAATAAATAAAAAATCCCCACCTTTGTGTACAAATGGTACATTTTCTCCTGCATCAGTAGATGGTGCTCTTTATATTCTATCACAGGTTATTTCTGAGAAATAGTGCTTGTATGCCCAAGGGTGAAATCTTTTTCCACACACCCCTCTTCAGATCCTTAAAATCACAGACCTTCTTACCTCTAAAGTGGCTGGACAATAAACATATTAGCACTTGATGGGTTCAGCAGGAACTTTAGATTAATCTGTCATGGTATATAAAACCCAAGGAGTCAGAGAACATGTAGGATTTCTCAGCCTCTCTGGAAGACTACCACTTAGTAAATACTAATGTGATCCTCACATAGTAAGTCCACTGGAGGTGACTCTACATGTTTCTGTCCGTGGCTGTCCTGGCAGAAATGGGCTGAGGAGCACAATGACACTAAACTGACAAGGTCCAAACACACCAGACACAAAGTCCACAAACCATTGCTTGTGCATGCACAGTGTTTAGAGCCACTATATAAGTCTGATACGTCAGAGCCACATCAAAACCACCCTGCATGCTTCTGCAAAAGCATTTACACCTTTTTTAGGATACCAGAATCCCAAACACCCCAAATGTTCCCATTCAGATAAAATTTCCAAGTGCAGAATGAGGGAGGACACATCTCTGGAAACCCACACACAATTACTAATCCCTTTTCTTATCCTCAGAACAGCAGCATCTGTGGTCCAGCCAGTAGCAGAACCAGCTGTCCTCATCTCTGCAGCCAGGCACAGATGTCCTTGTCCTCTGGAAATGGAGCATCTGGCCATTTGTTCCAGTGTACTCATTGTGACTCAGGCAGGTACTAGAATGTCATGCTATCTTTAAATAGCCTCAGAGGCATGACAAAAGAGAATCAATTCCTGGGATAATAGGTGGAAAATAACTCCAAATATATACACCCATAAATCAAGCAAGTTGGCACACTTACATAAAAGTGCTACAAAAGATGCAGCACTGTGCAGGATTCTTTGTCCTTTCCTAGTTGCCTTTTAAGTCTATAGCCTTCATAACTGGCCTTCAGTTTCATGGCTTCCTACTGAATTCCATCTGGTGCTAGGCTGTGTTTTATGAAGTGACCTGGATTTATTAAAAAGGAATTAACCTATAACACAAAAGGCATCCAGCCATTGACAATAAGAGTGAGACCACAAACCACAAACAGTGGCACTGACACCACTGAGGTAGCAATATACAGTCCTTGTCAATCAGCTATCCCACCAGAGGAAAAAAAAGTAACAAACCAAACCCAAGCATTGTAGGAAAGCCCAAGGAGGTATCTGTTATATTTCCTACCACCTTTATTCCACAGCAAACTTGGTCAGAGTGTTACTCTTTAGAGGCCTGAGAACGAGCCTTTTTATCTCTGGCAGTGAAGGTAACCCACAATGAGCTATGTGGAAAGAGAATTAGCTCCTTCTCCTTTTTTAAACCTAGAAAAACTCCTCTGTTTTTTTGTTGGTTGCTGTGTACAGAGCTCTGTTCCCTTGGAAGGAAGTAGAATATTTCTCCAGGTCAAATAAGAGTGAGAAGCAAGTAGCTGGAACATGAGTCTCTCTGTCAAGCAGCAAGATTCAACAGCTTCACAGATTTTTCCACATAAATGGACATGGTTTAGATGCCCATTATCCCCTTGCAACCCTTCCCCTGCCAGCAACAGTCTGAATTTCCACAATTTTATTTGGAGCTCCAATATTTACTTTGTGAAAGCACTGAATATAGTATGAAGATAAATACAGCTTTGGCACTCAGTGCTTTTTTGTTTGTCATTCTAATGAAGCAAAACAAACCCCAGTAATTTTCTCCCAACAGAAGCCAGGTATCTTATAGCCTGGAAAATTCCTTACTGTACCTTAAACACCTGTTTCAGAAATGCACCCTGCTGTGGTAAACCGAATTATGTACCTCAACCTGATATTTACCATACCCGTATATTTTTTTCTTTTCATTCCATACTCTGCTCTTTCAGGATAAGCCACCTGAACAGAGATGGGGGGAGGAAATGGAAATGAAGGAGGATGAATTCACAGGCACTGGGGCAAGACTAACTCCTGCTGAAGGCATGGGGGCGGTTCTATGGTTGAAAGCAGAGAGATGAGAACAGAACACAACAGAGCTGGCCTGAAGGGAAAGAGATTGAAGAGCTCTCCAAATTAACACAGGTGTTTACTGGAAGGATCTGAAGTTCTGGCTGCTCAGTTTATCATCATAAAAAAGTCTTTACACAGGACAGATTGCTGTATTGACCATTTTTAAATCCTCTAATTAAGTCATAGTTTGGGTTAAGACAGCAGAGAAGTCCTTATACTTGCCAGAAATCACAGACATAGGAAGTTAAGCAGCAGAGTTATTGATCCCACTCCAGGACACCAAACGTCTTCATCTCTGAGCTGCAGCAAGGCAGCTGCCAATTAATTGTCAGTGTGCTGGTGGAGGGAGAGAGGGATACTGCTGGTCTGCACAAAATAACACTCCAGTACAACAATATAGGATCTGACTACTGAAGAAACTACCTTTTTCTAAGAAGTATTAATTGCATAGGTGATAGCTCACTACTTGGCCAACATTTTTTAAATTTTCAAGATTTGCCTGCCCTCCCCTCCACCTCCTATGGCTAGTCATCAGTGGCATCCTGCTAAAGGACCATTCATGCAGACAAGAGTCTGTTCTTTTTCCTGTTAGTGCTGTCAAGTCTCTCATTTGGGTAAGACAACCTTTCCCAGTGGTGTTCCATCACATGCTTCACTGTCATTAGAGCTTTACCTTGTGAGTCAGTGCAGGAGAGGTGCTCCAGCCCTGCAATACAGGTAGGGATGTAGGTCATGTTCAGGCTCAAAATGGAGCCTGACCACAGCACACTACAAGCTGTGCAGCCCAGGGCAGAAGCCCCTTGCCCATCTCAGGATGGGAATGGCCAAAGTGGCAGCTGTCACATCAAGAGAGCAGGGGCATACGAGGATGATACTGTAAGTACAGCTTGCCACACTTTAGTGAAATTCCTTATAATATAGCTCTGCTCCCTCCCTTTGTTTCTCCAGACCTAAAATTTAACCATCTAAATCATCAATATGACATCTTTAAAAACACTGGCATCAAAGTGAAAAATGCAGGTAGTGTTTCATATTTCCTCTATCAGGCTCTCTACAATCATAGGGAAATATTACTGAGCTGATGTATGTCATGTTACAAAACACAAATCTGCCAGGCATAGTAGAAACTTACTTGCTCCTGGAATTTTATAAGTCCTAGTAAAATGCCCTTCCTGAAAACCTGGACACACTTAGCTTTATATGTGTTAAATCTGCGGATTTCTCCTGTGCCTAAATGAGATGTGAAATAGGGCTCTCTGCAAGTCGCTGGAGATCTGAACTTGCAAATATAGTTAATACTGAGGGGAAATTCAGAGCCAAGTCTCTGGACACTTACCATCAATCTGTTTGCACAGAGAGAAAGTACCCCTGTCTATGGAGGAAATTGTGTGTTCCTGCCTCTACTCAGGAGAAGCCAACCTGCATTCCTCATTTGGTTGCATATTTCCATCATGGCTTTCCACAATCTCATAGAGCTGCTGTTGGGTAAGAGGCAGCTTCTGCATCAGAACTGACCGTAAATCATGCTGTGTAGGATATATGGCATTTATTGATTTCACTTTATAAAGTGTTTTGATATGTTTCAAGGACAGACAGACCTGTAAGAAGTCTTTTATAGCAAGCCTTAAAAAACATTTCAATACAGATTCATTTCTATGTAGCTTCTCTGTGTATTTCAGCATTGCCTAAGCTGAGCAGATGGGCATATTAACTTACAGAATTCCAGTATATAAAAGAGGGGATAAAAAGCATCAAGTGGCAGCATTAACATATGAGTCATGGACAATTATACATGTTTAACCTGTGAAACAGAAACCTTTGTCAGCTACAAATGTTCTCAGTCAGGGGCCTTTTTTGTCAAATAAAAATGCTATCAACAGTTTTTTAATAAAACCTCCTTAGCTTCCAGCTATGGAGACAGAAACTCTGAGTTTTTCAAGTCAGTCAAATGTTGCATGCTCATTCAAAAGTATTTTCAGTGCAAATTTTTGCTGTATATTGGACTTTAATAATGTTTAAGTCTTATAGAGAAGACTCCAGCTTTTCTTCACACTGTGCAGTTTTGTTTCTAAGTTGTAGTACAAGTCCAGGAAAACTGGTACCAGACAAGTCAGAACCTGCCATCTCTGTGATTAAAAGACCCTCTGTGAACTCGTCATATGATGCAAAGTCATGACGTGTATGTGTCACACACAGAATAAAAGTATTAAGTAGAAGAAAGCCACAAACCAGAATGGTCAGTCTTTACTGCAACTTTTCTTTTTTCTCTTCAAGTAGCTGCAGACCCCAGGTTGTGACTGTTCAGTTTAACAGAGAATTGCTTCCAAGAACGACAGAAAATAATTTACACTCTTCAGGTTATCATGGTACTATAACTCCTAAAATAAAGTTTCACTTCAAGTAAAGGGTAGAGTGAGGTATAAAACCTATTGTGCACAATAGTAACATTATCACTTTTCTCTTGCATGCCTCACTTAATTTTTAAGCTCCAGGAGTGCTGGTATTTCTCCCCACACCCTCCACAGAGGTTTGGCTACAGCATACAATCCACCTCCCTATACCCCTCGACCCCCCCTGTACTACTTATTATCACATGTATATGATAATACATATAGCTATATGTTTTAGGAAGGTGAAGATAAGGTTGGAATATGGCTCCGTATTACAAAGGTGAAGATAAGGTTGGGGTATGGCTTGCTCTGCCTGCCTCCTCTGCTTGAAGGGACTGCTATCAGGTCTCTCAATATTTCTGCATCCCTGGACAGTGCTGCAGTTAGCAGCATAGCAAGGATCCATTGGCACCAATAATAGCATGTAGAATAACTCTTTCCTAAATATCAGCTATGGAAATGGGAACTGCACTCACACAAAAAAGACAAAAAACCCCACTCCTAAGTAGCACATTTTTGTAAATGAGAAAAGCCCCTTAAGTAGTCAAATAGACTTGAAACAAGACACATGAATAGAAGGAACATAGTGCTTTAGATCAGAAAGAGGAATAACTGGAAGTAATGGGATTATTCTGATAGTTAATAAATTTGAAGTAGCAACAACAGTTTTCTTAGAGTCAAGCAGTTTTCCCATACTTCTGGCCATACTTCTAGTCATAATTCTGACATAACACAAACTTGCTAACCAGGAAGCTTAGTGAGCTGTGTCATGACAGTTCTGTGGGGAAAACATCCTCCCACTGAGGATGCAGCATTTGTGTGTCACAGACTAAGACTGCCCACAACTCTTAACAGGGTCAATGAATGCATTTTTCAGCTATGACATAGAGAGGTCAGTCTATGTTCTGCATTCTTTAAGCAGAAACTTTAACCCAAGACTTCTGTGTCCAACAAAAACACCTCAAACAAGCACAGTATTTATTCTGTCCTCTGAGAAATGCCAACATGTGTACGTCAATGTAGAACACTCACTTTATAACCTTTCAACATTTCTGTGGGACAAGACAGCCATTTTCCATGCACCTGTGCTCTTATTTTTTTGCAAATGCCAACGAGTCACTGACAGTTTATAGTACAAGGAAACCAGCACACACTTTGCCATGCCCAAATATGCTGCTAAACAGGAAGTAGTAAGAAAACAATGTTCTACTGGCTGTGAATGTGGTGAGACGAGCACTTTTATCTGCCTACCAGATAGGTCTTTAAATGGAGACACAAGCATAACACTTTTAAGGAGAAAGGTTCAGTAGTCGAGTGATTCTGTTCATATTCACTACTCCAGTGCATCATGAGCCACTTTTCAAGAGTTTGCTTCACAGTCATTGTGTCAAATCTTCATCTCAACCTATATGCACATGAATTAGATCTAATGGGTCATTGAGCTGCTCTGCAGAGACACCTTGTCTTAGTGTTAAATACATCCAGTCACAAAGTTTTAAGTTGAGGCAGAGTCATGCATTTTTTCATTTCCTTGTCACTGTTTGCAACCTTGCAGATGTGGGCATCCCTTGAATCCCAGTGGTGTGGTTCTCCTGCTGCCCTCTGACAGCTATGTCATGTTATATGTACAGAGTCCCACTGGAATTAATTGCAGGAAGGATTTTGGGGGAGAAAACAACTGCAGCTTTTAAAAAGTTCAGAACTTCTGTTGTGCCCAGAAGAGGGATAGGCCAAAGTCCAGTTAAGACCCAACATGAATCATGCTGTGATAAGCACAGGCTTCAAAAAGTGATGAAGGAACCTTATGGAGAGACAGCAGCCTGAGTTACCACAATTCATTTCTGCAATGCTAATCGTTCACTAGAGGGCAAATCAAGGGTTTTCATTCACAATTGTATCTGAGAATACGCCACTCAAAGGAAAGCAGATATAACTCATTGCAACAGAGACGACAACAACACTTAAGCCAGAAGCAGTGGGTGAAAAAGTCTACTATGAAAGCTAAGCCAGTTAAAGGATGAACTGCAGAACTATAATCAGCTTAATCACTTGAGCAATGAGCATAGCTGAGGAGTCAGGGTCATTAACTCAGCCTTAGCACAACAGGAAGGGACTTGGACTGTTTGAGGAGATTCTCCACCAGGTTCCAAGCCACATACACACAAGTTCAAGTTGTCTGCACTAATTTAAACAGAGTCACATGGACATGCCTGCAGTAGTTCCAAGCACCTTTTGAAAGCACATGCTCAGTATGTTAGGTACACTGTATATTGCTCTCTAATTCCTGCAGTTTGTTTAAGGATGGTAAGAGTAGCAGGCTTGCTACCAAGCACAGAGTAGTGGGGCTCACTGGCTTTACTGGGGTTTCTCTCACACTAGGATGATTAAGTTGCCAGATCAGGTCTTTGGCTGCTCAAGGGAAAATACTTGCCCACACTCTGTGAGTGTATCAAAGGGGAACTACAAAAATCCTAAACCCAAGCAAATGGAGTATAGCAACTTAAATAGGAAATTCATTCTTCTTGTGGCTATTGAAAGAAATAACTCTAGAGATCACCTCTCTCACAGCATGCAACTTCTGTCTGGACAGAAAATAAAATCCTCTGAAGTCAATGAAAAGGCCACACTTCAGCTTTGGGATGGAGTGGCACATACCTGAGTCTGCTCAGGTATCTCACAGCATGCAACCCAAGAAACCCCACCCAAAGCTGCACAAGTGTGCTGTGTTAGCTTTCAATGGAAATTTTGACAGTGCAGAACAGCCAAGACAAGAAGTTTTCTCTTTACACTCCTTGGTAATAAGGGTTTATAGCATTCAGAAAAAAACTTTGTGGTTTCCCCACAGGAAACACATAATACTGCTTGTAATAGGAGCCATAATTTCAGGGGCAGCTGATGGGATTGCACTTAAATCTGGTTTAAGTAAAACTGTGACATTCAGGACTTCATCTACAAATGATGATAATTTTTTTTTTTAAATTTTATGATTAAGCACAAAATTCACTGTAGGAGTCAGATGAGCTCTCTGCAGGTTTTGAGGCTGGCTTGAGAGGCCTCGCTCTTTTTTTGGCACCAGTTTTACTCCAACCTCAGTAATGTAGCATTGTTGCTCAGTTACGTTCACTTTACGAGGAGCAACAGGTCTGCACCTGCAATCTAAGCCATGTTAACCTTAAAAGAACACTTCTATTTCTCTGATTAGTGAGATTAGAACCAGAGCAGACTCCCCTTCAGCATAAGCCCTCCTCAAAGCATTTCTGCTGTAGTTGCTTTACCCAGCAAATCCTAGAAGATTCATTATTAAAAATGCATTCCTGCTTCCACTGGAAACGTCATTTACATCTTGCAGGAATACCAAGACTTTTCAGTACTTTTACTACAAACAGTCTCTCTTTCATTCTTTGCAAGGGTGTTTCCATGACACCACTTTACACTGAAAATGACATAATTTATCAAAGAAAGGTTGTAATTTGAGGAGTGATAGAGAAAGTAAGCATCCGAGGCCTGATTCTGTTGTCAGCTGTATGCCCTCCCCACCCATATCCATAATGTTGGTTTTTTTTTTTTTTTCACTAATATTAAGTTTAGGAAGACTCAGATAAGCCCGAAGAAAGATCCACTCTCTGCTTTTCTTAGTGTGGCTCCCCTTCCCCACATAGAGTTATCTTTCATGACTACTTTAGGACGCTTATGCTTGTCTTTCCCTTAAACAACTAATAAAATACTGCTTTATCAGCTTTTTTAAACTTTGTCATGTGATCGCTCAGTCAGCTTCACTCAGTCATCTAAGTTGTCTGCTAAACAGCGTTGTTTTCTTGACTTCATATGAGCACAGATTTACTCCTTCATATACATAATATGAATATTATGTATATTCAATATTTAATAGTACACAATCAATATTTAATAGTATTGAGCACATCAATATTTAATAGTATTCCATTTACCTTCTCCAAGAACTTAAATAGTAAGAGCTATTCCCAGACAAGCCAGATGTCCACTTGACATGGATTCTTATCTTGGAGACATCATCCACGCGTGTTTACCAAAGATCACATAAGTAGCTGAACAGTCAGAGATACCTTCCCAGAATATGCACCTAGTAATTTTTAGCTTGGGGACTGTCAAAAGAAGGGGAAATGTCTTTGTATACTGTAGACGTGGACAGGGTAGCATTACCCTATGTCCTGTCTTTCTAAAATTAGGCACAATTTGTCCTCCATTATCCCCAATAACAGTTCTTTAAGTAGACTACTGGCTCACCAAGCTTTGTACCCAAGAATCCATCTAAAGGACAAGAAAGAAAAGTAAGAAATCTTGTATATTCATGATGGATTTTCCAAGCCTGAAGGGAATAATTTCTTGCTATGTATAAGAGCTTTCAGTCTGTTGTAGGCTGCTCAAAATACCATACCAAGCTTATGTCCAACCCAACAGACATTGCTTCTGCAGTCATTCAAAGATGATACAAAAAAAGATGATTTGCTCCTGGAGAGCAGATTAATTAACACACCAGTGTGGCTACAGACCCACAAATCCCCCGCTGCATTCTCAGTATTCACCTTTCTGTTATGCCCCTAATTATCTCTAAAGGAGTTTATTCTTCGTAAGCTTCTTGTTCAGGCTGATAAGCATTTCATACTGAAACTCTGCAGATCTCAGATTTACTCCTTCTGCTTAGCTGAGAAACTGAGCAACTGCCTCCCAGTTTTACCTTGCACTTCTCCCACTCTCTCCAGCTTCTCCCAGTCCAGCATACTTCTTGCTCTTAACAAGAAGAGGCTTCCTCTAGAGGTGCATACTCACATCAGATGGCTCCAGGACTCTTGGATCCTACAACACAGAACTGCAAAATCCAGTTATTATGACTGGTTGAATTCTTCTGCTTCCCTAGGATCACGACAAGCTCTTTACTTTCAAGCATATGTATTGCAGTCTTCAGTGCACAAAACTGGATTTCTTCCCTGCTTAAAGCCACAGTTTACAATACAGAAGACATCAGTCACTGAAAGTAAGCTCTACATCCTGTTTTTCAGTAAAATATGTGATGGACCTGTGCCTTTTGGTGTAACAATGAGAAGTTTTGATTCTACTCATATTTATGAACGGGGTTTCCAAATTCCATTGCTGGCAAATACCAAAGCTATGTCCCCTGTAAAACAATGCCATTTTCAAGGTGATTTTTCATCATTATTATTACAACGTCAAAACCCATATAAAGTGTAAGACTTCCTGCCATTTTTAGTATTTTTATACTCATTTCTCTCATCAACTCACTTCATAATGATAAAGGTCTGAGTAGTTAAGAGTCTGTATCACCTTTGGACACAAATGGTGTTTATTATGTTAAAATTATTATATTAATACAATAATCTATAATATGTAATTACTGCATATTACTCAATGTAAAGAATTATTAGGTATAATATATATAATTATTTATTTTATACAAGATATGTAATATAAAATAATTATATAGTGTATTAATTATATTTTTATGTTAATCAAGACTAACCTGCTCCTTCCTGCCCACATAGTCATGTGATTAACTTTTTCTCTTAAAAAACATTTCCCATTTCTACATTATTTATAACTGGAAAGAAAACCATTTGCTCTGAGAAAAACCTAAAAATCTAAACCCTGAGAAGTTAACAGAAAGTTTCTTTGATGGTGCTCAGTGTGCAAGCTTCCTCTGGAAGAAGCTGCTCTGATTCTGAGAAGAAAATGGCTTCTTTACCCAAACACAGGCAGGTTTCATTAAATTTTAAAGATTATACACAGTGAGCCACATGCTGATTTACCATCTCTTTCCACAACTGTTCTGGATTGTGGTACCCAGATTAATAGACTTTAAAGAAAGAAGGAAGGATATTATGATACCCTAACCCAACCTTTCAGAGCTGGCAATGGTATAAATTCTGCATTGTGCCTCTGAATCCTTCAGCTAAACTGTAGGCTCTCAGCAATGGACTTCCAAACTTCATTTAGAAACCTCAGGAGATAATGAGTCAAATAACAGTTCTAGGTAAAACAGTTCTGTAATGCAATTTAAAAGCTATCTAGACACATTTGATGAATTCAACATAAAACTACAAGAAGGAAGACTTGGAACCATGGCTTTCATATGAGCATTACAAAATAAGGTCTGTATCCCCTAAAATGGAACTAATAATCCTGTAGATGCTCTTGGGTGGCAAGACAGATGGATAAAAATGCACACATAAATACTGCATTTCCCCTCTTGGATGCAAACAGTACAGTAGACTGTCAGTTTGTTCATGAGGTTGTAAAAGCCTGAACCACATTTCCTGTTAGTAAGAAAGCAGGTGAAAAAAAGATTTGAGACCTTTAAGACAGCAGCTCTGGAGATCGATTCATGCTGCCAGGTCCAAAAGAAAAGAGCATCCAAGGTCTGCCAATGTAACTTGATTTCCCACTGGGCAAAGGGCCAGGGAGTATTCCCAGAAACAATAAAAAGAGGTAAGCTTTATCTTTTCAGTATTACAAAGTTGTAAACAAAGGAGCAGTAAAAACACACTGTGGTAGATTACCAGTCTTCTGAGAAGGTTGCTCAAAATTCTGAAGTCAAATTATTAATAATAACAACAACAATAAGGATGATGACTTGTCACAGCTTAAACTTTTATTAATTAAGATTTGTTAATGAAGACTAAGCATTGGTGTTAGCTTTGTGCTTAAACCTACTTAATGTGCTGAGGGCTTACTACTTTATAACGTGCTGCTTCCATTCTGAAGTATAAAGTTGATATCTTGCAAAGCAATTAGTTGTGTGCTAATTAATTGCAGCTTAAGGAATCCTTTTTGGAGAATTAATCCTGCCTTAAAAGCTCACACAGGTGGACGCATCTTTAATTTTAATCTAACATGCATCAGTCTCTCCATGGGTTTCTTTTTCTAAGAGTCATTAGTACAGAATACTCTTTATCACACCATTTAATTGGAGGTGGGAGGGGCAGGGGGAATCTAGCTCTGTCTCATATTAGAAAAATGTCCAGACAGAAAAAAAGAGGAAACAAACCATTTTGTGCTCTAAACCATCATTTTAAGTATGGTAGTGACTGAATAAGTAATTTCCTTCTGCGAATGATGTGTTGATACCATAGATGGCACGTCCAATTCTTGCTAGACAAGTATCAATATTCCTCACCTTGTGCTCCTTTTCAGTAGGAAAAATTGGTAGGAGTTCCTGTTATTCTTTGAGATGGATTCTCTAAACAAAATACACTAGGAACAAAAGAAGAAACAAAACTTAGTACTTCTGCTACATACTCTTACGCTGTTAGGAGAATAAACATCTATTTCTAGCCCCCAGTTGTTAAATCTGACTCCTTTCCCCAAAGGTAAGAGCATGATTAAGTGCACTTCTTTGATTTGCAATAATAATGAATTGCAGAAATCCACCCAGGAAAGTTTATAATGTTTTGGGGGATTTTGTTTGTTTGAGGCTTTTTTTGCTAGCTTCTTCCCTCCTCCCCCTCCAGTTATGGTGTAATCAACTCTGCAAAGAGAAAACCAAAGAACAAATGACAAAAAGTCTACTTATTACCATGTCTTGTCTGTGTTGATGGAGAAGGTTGCCAATAGATCTATAACAGAGAAAAAACACAATTAACCAAGCCTTTAGAAAGTCCTTTGTTTGCCTGCGTTTTTTTGTGTGAAACCTTTTGCATAAAGCAGTGTTAAACATAATAAGAGGAGGCAACTAACCCCAACCCTAAAGTCAGAAAAGTAAAAACTTCCTCCGAATTGAATAAATTACCAGGGGCAGGTGTTCTACTTGGATAAACTCCAAGTTTGACCCTGTTTTCAAAGAGATATGAAAGAAGAGCTGGATAGGAATGTATCATTAATACTAGAGAGATTCTTGTATTAGATATCCAAAATACTTTATAATGATTAAATATAGGGCTTCTCCCACTCACATCCCATTTTCTTCTAAAAATAAAACGAGAATTGTTGTTATCATGAATCCTTTTGCTATAGGATTAACTCTTTTCTTTCACAGAGGAGCACATTACTTTAAGAAAAGCTTCAATATCATTTCTTATGAACTATCACTCTTACATTTTTCCTAAATAGACTACTGCAGAAAGCCCTGATGGAATTTGAGCTTATCCTATTGGAATCATACTGGGCTATTTCCAGGGACCTTATTTTTCATTAGGACTGTTTTATTCAGAGATATGAAAAAACTTATTAAAATATTCACTTTGACAGCAAATGATTGTGAATGCCCCAGATCACACTGCTACACGTTCTTTGGAATTTATATGTAATATGTAAAAATGTATGCCTTTGTATAGAGGTATTTGAGATGTGACCCATCTGAAGCAACCTTGCAGGGCTTCTGTCTATCCGTACACACACCTTTCTGTTGACCTGTTTTAACAAAGCATATTTTATCTACCTGAGAGCAGACTATTTGAATGAGAATTAAAATTAGGGACTGTTTCAGAACCGACAAATAGATATAGCCAAATAATATACACATATATATATAGCCAAATAGACATCTCTTTCTGTTGACTCCTCACTCTCCATCCAGTCACCGCAGCTTCTTTTGTCTCTAGCACAACCAGTTAACTGCCAGAGGTTGCATCTGCTATTGTACATACAGGGAGAGCAGCAGCATTTCTGCAAAGACAAATTGCTCTTCACACAGGTATTCAGCTTTCCTTACACTGCTGCTGTTATAAACTTAGCAAATATTTAAATAATGCAGTTATTAATGCAGAGAGGTAGTATATTGACAGCAAATATAAGGGTAGTATAAGGATATCTGGGAAAGGGCTGGGAATTGTCTATCTGTAAAGCTGAGACATCAAACTAAAATCTCTCACATTTTTTTTCTTGGACAGTAAAATTAACTTGAAACTGACGTTAGAAAAACAGTTCAGAGAAGCACCTTTATGTCTCCCATCAAAGCCTCTACTATGGTTTTATAGGGTAAACAAAAACTGATGCTATTTCTGAAACATAAATAGTACTGTCTGAAAATAGCTCATATTACAAAGAACAAAAAGGATTAAAAAATAAGATACTGAAGTCACACGTGTGTTTGTTTTCATTCAACTAAAATACAAGCAGATGTGTAAGTCAGAGTTGAGGTAAATAAATTATAAAACAAACTAAATACTGTTCAGGTAGAAATAAAGTTAAATGTTGTTTTCCTTATCCCCTCACGTCCACTTCGTTTTCTAAACCATGTTTAAGAACAAGTTATAGATTATGAGGTTTAAAACATCAGTTTCATTAGAAATCTCAATTTCATGGCTTTTATTTTGCTAGAATATTTTTCAAGTCCTCGAGTAGTGGGAAACTGAAAAGAAACAACATTTTTCCCCATTTTTTACTATTTTCCAGGCAATATTTCCAATTTAAATCAGAAGCTGAAACATCAAAAAAAAAAAAACTTGACGTCGAAAACGTTGTTACCTCCTCCACTTTGCTTAAGAGCTGAGAATACTTAGTTTGAAACTGAGTTTCTCTCTTATTCTGGAAACAATAGGGAAAAATACTGTCTGTGTATGTATATATATAGAGAGAAAATATATATAATCCTGTAACAGAAAGATAAATGACAGCATCCAGTATAAAAAAAAAAAAAGTCCAAACTTAAGTTTCAACTGTACCTCAGGTTATCTACTCCCTGGTTTTTCTTCTAATGAATCACAGGGCTGTAGCTTCTATCACAGTTATGTATTCTTCCCTTCTCTGAGGCCACAACAGTGCTTTTGTTCCCTTAAAAAAAAACAAACACAATATAAAAAACCAATTTTTTTTGTAGGAAGAAATATGAAATTAAAATAAGAAAAATGGAAAAACATCACTTCAGTAAAAATAAAGGATAGGAGAGGGAAGAATGGCCATTGTAATTCAGGCACTACACTGATACTAAGAAGTTCTTGACTTTGACATAGAATTCGTGTAGTTTTGGACATGTGATGTAGGATGCAAATTTTGTTGAGTGACCAGGTTCCAAACACTGGTGGTTCTTGGCGTAGCCTGATAACAGCTTCTCAAGCTGAGATCTCCCTTTCTTTTAATTCCTTCTCTTAAAAATAGGAATAAAACATAGCTACTTCACGGGGGTTTTGTGTCTCTTCATGAGTGCCTGTATCTCGTTGCAAAAAAAATGCAAGAAAATATTGCAGTGATGGGGAACCCTCAAACACCTTCAGGACAACCCTAGTAGGAGAAAAGAAAGCAATGGAAATTGGATGCTCTGTTTAAAAGGAAGGGTTAAAGGTCAGTGGAAATACCATGTACAAAAACCAGTTACAAGTCTGCCAAAAAATTACATCTTACTTGCTCTGTTTCATTGTTTTTAAAAGAGTTCTGATCAGGAAGGAAACTTGCATCAGAGCAGCCCGTGTGATTTGTGACTTTTTTACTATCAAGGATTATCTTATCTTGTTTCATCATCATAAAAACATCTGTGGCTTGGAGTGAAACAAAACCAAGAGCTTTGCAACACCAGCATAATTAGGGGACAAAACTTGTAAGGGGCAGTGCCTAAGGTGAGCTGGAGCTGATGAGCCCAGGACCAAAGCTCTGTCTTCTCTGCAGGAGCAAATTCATTGCCCCTTGCCACCCCTGGCTGGCAGCATGGGAATGTGTATGCCTGTATTCCTCTTCCTCAGCCTTATTTTCAGAAGCAAACAGGATGTCAGCCTCCCAAATGAATCCATCTACCTCAAAACCAAATAAATGTACTAAGGACCTGCTCAAATCGCACTCTGACGGTATCGTCTCATCTCTCCCCTCGACTGCTCTGCCCCAGCTAGATTTCTCTGGGTGATATTTGTGGGTTTCTTTAGTTTTTGTGGCAATGCTTTACTTCAAATTCTCCAAATCTAGAAGAACATCAAACATGCCTTGGAAGAAAGTAAAAAAAAAAAAAAAAAAAAGTCTAGCTTCGACATCCTTTGACTCATGTGTTTGGCTCACCATTTTGTCTATTAAGGAAGGGATTTGCAGGCCATTTGCAGCAACACTGATAATCTTGACCACTTGAGCATCACAAATAGGCTCCTTATTTTTCAGCATGGCTTGTGATGGAAATTTTATGAGCCAGGATAATTGAAGAATTAATCAAATGACAAAATACATTTGGTTCAGGGGGGGTTCCTTCCTGTATTTCTAACAGGACTCCAGGAGAGGCAAGTTCAGTGCAAAAAGAGGCTTCGTTCACTGAAGTTGACTGACCTTTTACCAAGTGATTCTTCAGGAGATGATTGGGTTTTTCTCTGTAGTAGTTTTGGGGGTTCATTGGTTCCCAGCTACTGCTTTTCCTTTGCTGTACCTCCTCTACTTTCTCAGGAAGAAGAGATAGGATTTTATCAGGAGATTGAAGAAAACACATAACACCAGCCTTTGGAATTCCTTGCAGTGGTTGTTAAAACCTGGTGGGTTTAGCTATTACTCAGAGACATTTCTAGTGAAGTGAATTGTTTTCACTGAATTCATCTCCAGAACTACCTTCATGAACTCTAGCAATTAGCCAAGAAATTTACTGCAAATAGTAAACTAAAGACAATTACAAAAATTACTTCGAGGCTATTCACGAAGATGACTTTTTACTTGTTATTTCTGACTTTTATTGCATCTCACAGGCAAACCAGTCCAGGCTTGGGCTGAACTCCTATGAAACAGTAGCTCTGCAACAGCTTACTGGTGTTGCTTTCTTATTATTTAGCATCCAGTTTGGATATTAATTATGTAGCTTGTATAGCAATTACTGTCACAGAGCAAACAACAAAATAGCAGCTTCAGTTGCAGAAAGCAAAAAATCAACCAACCACAAAGAATACAGTAAAGCAGTTAGACAATACAAACAAGAAAAATCCTTTATTTCTGTTACAGAAATGGACTGTCATTTTTCTGTCTGGGGAGTCTTGGCCTTTCTGAGTTTGGCTCTGGTGGTTTCATTGACACTGAACATTTCACACTATATGAAAAAGAAGCAAGGTAGGTCATGTCTGTCTGTAAGGAATGGAATTTGAGTGTTTTTCTCTGTGGAGAAAGCCATCATTGCTGGTAGGTTTCAAGCTAACAAACAGATTCTATTGAAACTTTAAGTTTCAAGAGTTATTCTAGTAGAGAGGATGTAACTTCTAAAAATTTTTAGGAGACTCACATATGACTGCAGAATGATTGCTAGCTGCCCAATCTGCTGCTAAAAACAGATATCCAAATCCAGTCTCTGAATACAAACCAGCAGAACATGTACAAAGTGAAGAATATGCTTCTGGCTATCAAAGTAGATTCTTAATATCTGTAATCTCCTTTTCTTAAGTGTACATCTAATGTAGAGTGGCTACTATTTGTATTTTAATTTAAAAAAATATTTTAAGTAGCTGAACTGAAAGAAAAGACATTTGAGAAAATTTTATCCTCCCCAAATAACTTAACATTATTTGAATTTCAGATTTTATACACACTATATGCCGAATTAGCTTAATTTGCTTTTCATCACGGGATCCTAATGTAGCTCTTACACCCAATGAGTTATTCACAGTAAGGAACTAGTGTGTTCAGCTTATGTTGAAGAGTGACTGCAGTTGTACTCCTGTTTTGGTTAAAATTAACTATGGCTTTTTTTAACAGAATCAATTATGCCAATGCAACCTCTCTTACCCATGCAATTCCACGGTTATAAATTTGCACAGCCCACACCACTCCCATTCAGGGAAAAGCTGTCTTTACAACACAGGGAAAACTGCACCTGTGGGTGGGCAGGTAAACACTGGTGGATTCAATCATGTTAAACACATGTACATACAATTTTGACATAAGCAGAAAGCCTTTGCTTAAAAATTGACTCACCAAGTATAAGGGAATTAGATTATTAATCATTGATTATTAATTATTGAGCTGCGGGAGTGTTGTGGGATGAGGAGGGTAGGAGATGCTTTTACAGTTTGTCTTTTAGTGCCACCAGGCATTATTTCTATGATGAAAAATCACATTAATTTACAAAACTAAACTTGAGCAAGGTTTTGGTCAGATTGGGTGATGCTGCATTGCTCATGGAATCGGAACTTACTGTGGTAAATTCTGGTGTCTTGGAGCAGAGGATGGATAGACAGTCAGACATTCCTGAGTTATTAATCATGCTCTACCAGTAAGACTTTTTGTAGCCATTGCCTCTTTGCTGCAGTTTCCTTACCTTTTTGGGTCACAGGTTAGCTCTCTTTCAGAGATTCAAACAACAGAACTGGTAAAAGAAATAAAAACTTCAGCTTGTAATATGAACATGTGATGGATGCACTTTTCTATGCAGAGGAAAGGATGAGGCAGTAGTAGTAGTTGTAGGAAACAGGGAATCAGCTGCACATTACAATAAATTTCTGAGTTACTGGAAACTAATGTAGACTTTGCATCTACAAGCACAGTGTCATAAGACAAACATTTCTTGTATTAGTCAAAAGTATCTGAGAAAAGTAGGGGAACAGCTGAAGGTCCTGAGAGCCAAGAGCTTTTGACTGTATTCCCTACAGTGAAACCAAATCATGACAGTTGAGTCAATTACCCGAAGTCTTTTAAACCAGCATGTTTTGTTTTCTCCTTACTATTTTTTCAAATAAATTTTCCAGCTAAATTGCAGAAAGACCATGAAGACTACAGTCCAAGGTAAGTTGGATTAAAAAAAAATTTCTGGTAAGCGTAAAATAACCAATAAATGAGAGATGGCTTTGAAAGGCTAGCATAGAGGAAAATCCAGTATCTCATGCAGCCTGCCTGAAAATATCAGGGAGCAGGATGGTGGTGGAATAAAAGTAATGCAGTAGAGATGTCCTCCAGTCATTTTATCAACAATGAAATAATTGCATGCTAATATAATAATTCTGTATACTGAAGAAGTGGAGGTATTGAGCTAAAACACTATTTACTATCACTCGAACTAAAGATATTTGTAAGAAATTAAAAGGACCCTCAGAGAATGAAAAATTACATTCCTATACTTAATACTTGTGGAATAATAATTTACATGTATTTATGATTCATACCCTTCTTTTACATATGACATTCAGGGCCAATAAAACAAGAGTCTGCTTACAGATGCTGGATGCATCAGGATCTGTTACAAGCCTGTATCTCTTATTCACCATAAAAAAAATCCCAAACGATAGAAAACAGTGATGGAAAGACTCTCATCTCAACTCAAATGTAAAAGGCCCTTGAACCAAAAATACAAGAGCTTTCACCTGTTACTCAAAACCAATCCTCAATTACAAATTTATTTGAAGTTGGGAAGTCTGTCTATTACAGCCTGTTCAGTTGAAAAATACCACTGGAAATGTGGCATCAGATTGCATTATTTCATTCCTTTGACAAGACACAGAAGAGGGATGAAAAACAAACAAGGTTACACAGTGCAACTAACAACTCCCATCTTGCAAGCATGCTTGGATACGTGTTCAAGCAACACCAGATAATGAAACACAAAGTACCATTCGAAATCCAAAGCTGAACTTGGCTTTGGTCTTCTCTAGTTGTGTCAACACACATATTGTGTGTTTCTTTCAGTAGCCATTAATATTTCTAGAACTACATCAAACAGTAGCTTAGCAGTCTTGGGATTAGCTTTCCACTTAACTAAGTTACAGGAAAGAAGAGGCCAGTTCTTGGCTAGATAACAAAAATGTCTCTTCAGGACACAGACATAGCCATTTTTGAAGTTCCCTTCCTCCAATCCCTTGCCCCCCTGATATTTTTGTTCTTGTTTCTTTGGATCACATCCAATCTGCTATTGCTATATGTATATAAAATGTTTACAGTAGAACCATGGGATCCTAAATAAAGCATATTTTCTGTCAATTAAAAGTATTTTTCCATTCTCCCTCTAGCTGTGATGACTATTACACAGAAGATGACCCAGTTTATGGCAATCTTAGGCAAAATATTTTAGGTAAGTTTCACTTGAAGAACATGCATCTGTTCAGAGGCTATAATGAATGTATGGTTAAAAGCTGACTGACCAACACTTTGTATTACTCAAAAGCAAACTTGAGAACATACCCCGTTCCAGTTGCTGTATTAATACATACTTGGCATAGAACTGCAAAACATCCTACTGCACTACTATTTGAAAGAACAGATGTCATACTAAATTTAATTTTTTTCAATGCAAATGATGCTGTTCAGCCAAATGTCTAAAAACCAAGAGCTTTTCTACATGTATAGCTGCACTGGTTGAAAAAATAGCCTGATCCATGCACCTGTGTTGTATGAAAGGAGAGAAGGTTAGCACTCCCCTTGATAAGGATGGAAGAGGCCCCAGTGGCCTGTACAACACACATACGGTTAAGGCACTGCCACCTACTTTGTGGCATTTAACCAATGTTTTTGTGGTTGGAGAGCAGCCAGACAGAGAGGGACCTGGGAGTTTGGATTGACAGGAAGCTGAACATGAGCCAGCAGTGTGCCCAGGTAGCCAAGAAGGCCAATGGCATCCTGGCCTGTATCAGGAACAGTGTGGCCAGCAGGTCCAGGGAAGGGATTCTGCCCCTGTACTCAGTGCTGGTGAGGCCACACCTTGAGTCCTGTGTCCAGTCCTGGGCCCCTCAGTTCAGGAAGGAGATTGAGATGCTGGAGCAGGTCCAGAGAAGAGCAAGGAGGCTGTGAAGGGATCCAGCACAAGTCCTGTGAGGAAGGGCTGAGGGAGCTGGGGGTGTTCAGCCTGGAGAAGAGGAGGCTCAGGGGAGACCTCATCGCTCTATACACCTCCCTGAAAGGAGGGGGTAGCCGGGGGGGGTTGGGCTCTTTTCCCAGGCAACTCTCAGCAAGACAAGAGGGCACGGTCTCAAGTTGTACCGGGGGAGGTTTAGGTTAGATATTAGAAAGAATTTCTTTACAGAGAGGGTGGTCAGACATTGGAATGGGCTGCCCAGGGAAGTAGTGGATTCTCCGTCCCTGGAGATATTTAAAAAGAGACTGGATGTGGCACTCAGTGCCATGGTCTGGTAACTGCAGCAGTAGTGGATCAAGGGTTGGACTTGATGATCTCTGAGGTCCCTTCCAACCCAGCCAATTCTAGGATTCTTTGATTCAACAGAATCTAAGGCACACTAACCAAAGTCATCGCTTTCAGAGAAGCTAACAGAGAGGAGCACACACCAGTGATCTGATGTGGCCGCCCCCATATCATCAGGGACAGTGACAGATATGGTGAAACAAGCCCAGTGGCTGAATGGTGGGCAGGGACAGCTTTTTTCTGGTTTACTGAGATGAACTTAATAATCCTTTGCAGAGAGATACCATATTAAGGGCAATAAATTCCTATAACTACAGCTAGAGTTAGATATAATGAGGGTATGTCTCCTGAAGACCTTATGGTGTTGAAGCAGTATTTAAGTAACATGAACACAACTTCTTCTTTGCTGGCTTTCGTTAAGGCTAAGCAAAACTAAGCTAAAGTACTTCAGCTGTGGGGGGAAAAAAATAAACAAAACAAACCCAACTTGTTCATACATGGTTTGCATAAATTTAAATACATTGACACTACAAACATCTGAAAACTCCATGGAAGGAACCTGTGTTACTGATGGCTAAAATGAGATATGACATGAGAAAATAACTTGCATGAGATTTACAGAAAACTGAAAGCAGAGTCAGAAACAGAATTTAAATCACCAGCTGCTGCAGCTCACAGCTTTTCTCAGCCACAGAAAAGATGGCCTGTGCTGAAAAATGCTGTTCCCCTTATTGCAAGGTGTCCTCCTAGCACTCTAAAATGATGCCCACTCAGTGTATGACAAACTTGCCATCCATATGAACAGGAAATTATTTTCACTGTGTGTCTGAATTTCCTAGTTGTTTGCCACTCTATAAATAGAAGAGCAGATCTCTGTGTGATTTGAAAACAAAACAAACTTCTACCAAAGTAAACTGGGGGGAGAGAGTTCTGTAACAGGGAGAATCTTTTCTTAGGAGTCAGTAGAGTGTCTTAATAATTAAACCATTTTTCTACTTTGATAAATTGTAGAGGAATGTTGTTACGAGCAGATGAAGTCCCAGCCTCAAAGTCCAGTTAACCAGCTACAGGTATCTTTAATTTTAATTCTGGATTTCTGTATTAGGGTAATGTGGTCTGTCTCAGACTTCTTGTGTTTATCCCACAGCAATAACAAAAATCCTTACACTGCTTATCATAAAAATTACCATAAATTAGTATCTCAGTTCATCAGGGAATTTAGGGATAGCCTTGACCTTTTGTTGAATCTGCGTCATTAAAGAGGGAGCAGGAGAATTATGGACAGCTCATTTCCATCCATATGATACGATAAAGCTCAGTCACAAGCATATAGATCAGGCTGAATTAAGCCTGCAACTACTGCCATGGCTTAGGTAAAGAATTAATTTTATTTATTTTGAACATCAACCAAGTGAAAACAAGCTCAGTCACACAACAATCATGAATTTGACTATCTCCTGTCTAAGAGAACACCTGTATACTTTAACAAATGAAAGAAAACTACTTTTATATTAATTTGTATTTTGTTGACATACCTGGATTTCTAAAAGCATCCAGGTTTCAAATGAAATTGGTTTTTAATTGAAGTACTCCTAGCATCAATTTTATGAGTTGATTTCCAGGTATTTCACAAGGACCAGTTTCCAGCCTTTTTCTCAGGATACTACCAGGGGGGCACTTTTTAAATCTAGATATTCATTTTAATTAACTTCACAGGAACAGAATAATCTATGAAAATTCCCATGTCAAAAGTGCTTGATAACTTGGCTTGAAAAACAGAGAAACAGAGGAATGACAGAGAAAACATTCAGTTTGCACTGGAAATGAAATCATATATGCAGACAAACATCACTCATCTTTGGTATTCTGCACAGACAAAGCCTGTGAAAAATGTTATTGCTAATAACTGAATTCCAATTTAAAACAAACATACAAACAAAATGGAAGAAACAGATGAAACAGTCTTGCATCCCAAAGAATCCCAATCACTTTGGGATCCCAAAGAACTCCCAATCACTTGGAGTGATTATGTAAGCTACTTTCATTCCCATAAAGAATCTTTCTCATAATACCTTGATGAGTTTTTCCTTCCTGTCACTATCCTATGAATCTGAGTAACTTACCATTAGGTTATGTTGGTTTATTGACTGTGCTGCCCCATCTTAAGAATTTGTAAGATTAACAAATTCATTTACAGCTAGTTTGGGTAAACTTCAGCCACAGTTATGAATACAGTGTGGGCGTAATTAAAGTCAGAGCCATAATGTTAAAGCAAGCATAACTAGTGAATGTTAAATATAAAGTGAATTTCCTTCTAGGTGGAGCTGGACGGTCAGATGTGTTATGCCTCACTTGATCACAGTGTCAAGAGAAAACACAGAAAACCAAGGAGGAATAAAGACCCTTCATTAGAGGAGGCTAAAGCAGAAAGATCATCTAATTCTGGTGTGATGTCTTCTAAAGTTACCATTTACCTCAATAGTGAGCAGCTGGCTGCAGAAGACACAGGAAGTGTAGAAGCTGTTCATGATGATCCCATCAGATTAATGGGTTTGATTCACACTACAAAAGGAGAGAACATCTGAGGTGGCTTCACAAACCAAACATGTAATCATAAAGTGATATCTGCATATTCATCATGGAGGAAGAGTGAAAGATTAGAGATAATATCCTGGCAGACTGACATGCAGGCAATGATACCACGTTGGTGAGTGTTCCAAAACGTCCTCCGAGCAGATCTACAGACTAAGCAAGAAAACAAGTATAGATCCAGACTGCCACTTTGATGGACCTGCCCTTCTGAAGGCATTTTGAAAGGGAGTTTTAGAAGCTGGTATCTCAGCATTCACATGGCATTGATTCCAGTAAAAACGTATCCTTTGCTTAAAACAATGGTCAACTTTCAAACAGTCCCGAAAGACCCACTCTGTTGTCAGTAGTGCTGTAGCAGAACATAACTGTTCTTACGTAAGGATTTTAACAATACTTTTGGAAGGAAATAATGCTCCATACTTGCACACTTAGTGATTTAGTTCTTTTCCAATTAAAAACTGAGCTGCTGTTCAACATTGTGTACTTTCCCACTGTGACTGATCTATGGTAATAACACAATATATATATATATATAAAGCTAATTGGATGATAGTTTAACAGCTTGTTTAAAGCAGTAATTGTACATCTTGCAAGATTTAACAATATTCTCATACATCTTACGTTTCCTCTGTGAGCAATATCAGAATACATCTCAACTCTCTACTCCTCTACTAACAATGTTTTATCCAGAAAAATTTAAAAGTTCAAAAGGATATTAGCAAATGATCTGTAACAATAAAGTTTCAAGGCAGGATTTTTTTCTTCTAATATTCCATATGATGGCTAAATTACTACTACGTTTTACATTGCCATTATTACCAACTATTTTATAGATGTAGAAAGAACTTTTTATTTCCCCAAATAACACATATTGTGTGAAGATTCATCTTAAGACTTTAAACTCATAATTTTTTATACACCGGGGACTTTTTTTAATCTGGAAGTCATTAAGTAGTAGTAGAAGGAAGTAGGAAGGTAAGTTGATATAGTATGCTTACCTCTAGGTGCCAAACAGTTCTGTCTTCTCAAAAAGAGGTTATTAGTGCCTTTAAACTCCATGCAGAGCACAGCGTGATAAAGCTTGAAGCTCTGAAGCACATGCAGGAGCCCTTCAAGTGTTTCAGGTCCTGAAGGTGACAGCCCTGGAAGCAGTAGCAAGAAACAAAACAAATGAAAAGCCATAGTCCAGAGACTCAACACCTCTTCTCAAGTCAGAAGTGGATGCATAAGTCCAGAGCTAGGACAAATTCATAAAGAAAAAAAAAAAAACAATATAAAATAAAGTTCTTTGACAGCATGGTTCAAGTCTGGTTTAAATCCTAGTTAATGGAGCCTCTCTAAGATGCCTTAACTTTTATGTTAGAAAAAAAGGAAGGGGACAAGGCCTGCAGACAAAGCTGCCCAGTGCCACTGCCTGTCTTGTTCTAGCACTTGCTCTTTCGTGCAGAAATCTGTATATGGTTGCCACTTAGACCATGGAAACAAGGTAGACTTGGCATTAGAGTGACTGTGTCATCATGAGAGAGGAGAGGCTGAGGGAGCTGGGGGTGTTCAGCCTAAAGAACAGGCAGCTCAGGGGAGACCTCATCGCTCTCTACAACTCCCTGAAAGGAGGGGGTAGCCAGGTGGGGGTTGGTCTCTTCTCCCAGGCAGCTCTTAGCAAGACAAGAGGGCACGGTCTCAAGTTGTGCCAGGGGAAGTTTAGGTTGGACATTAGAATTTCTTTACTGAGAGGGTGATCAGAAATTGGAATGGGCTGCCCAGGGAAGTAGTGGATTCTCCATCCCTGGAGATATTTAAAAAGAGACTGGATGTGGCACTCAGTGCCATGGTCTGGTAACTGCAGCGGTAGTGGATCAAGGGTTGGACTTGATGATTTCTGAAGTCCCTTCCAACCCAGCCAATTCTATGATTCTATGATCATGGCCTTAGACCAACAGCCACTGGACAAACAAAAATAAATACTTTTAAAGAACCAGTAAAACACTTTACTGGAGAACCATATTAAATTACAACCCTGACTAAGATCCTAAGGAGGGAAAGGAGAAAGGCAAAGCCAGAGCCAAAGACCAAAAGTTAAACACCAAGCTATTAGTTCATGAAGTGCTGACTTAGTTCAATTAAGACTGGTAGGAACTTGGTTAGATTGGAAGGAATTCTACTTTGTTCAACAGCAGGAACAAAATAACTAATAAACCAGATATCAACATACTCTTGCTTAGACTCACATATCAAAATTGTTCGAATTGCATGAATATGTAATATTTGTAGAAAATATTTAAATATAGCTGGCACCAGACACAACTCAGCCCTCTAACAAGATTGAGAAAAAGCTTTCTTAAATAACCTCTTCAGCAAATAAACACAGGCCCTTGAGTCTACTTGTTTCTATTTTCCAACATACATATGAAAAAAAGAGATGCTGGGGTTTTGCATAATACAATTTTTGTACAAAGGGGACACAAGTTGCTATCTCTGTTTTCTCACAGCATTTATATTCTTAACTATATCTTTCCTCTATGAGTTATCTAAATTCAGCCTGTCATTTCAGCCTCACCATTAATCAAATGGAAATGAAGCACACACTTTTCTCACTGAGTGTCCATGAAACAGTAAATGCATTTCATGGGATGAACCAGTTTCCTCTGTTTTCTTAGCCTTCATTGTTTAGTCCAGATAGTTATTTGTATCAGTTTTCAGCATTTGCTTTCCCTTGCAGAACAGCTTGCTAAAAAAGCAGGGCCCTTTTGTAAGTATTCTCCTTTAAGACACATTTAATTACTGCTTCCATTAAATTATTCACTCCTGTCACAGACTGCCCTTCAGGATCATCTTCAGTGGCCTATCCACTGTTTCCATGGCACCTCTAATTCTGCTACAGACCAGATTTAGCTTTATTCCTCCAGCTCTTTACCCTCTGTCTGCTTAAATAAGCACCCAAATGCCCTTCTTTCTTTAAAAAAACAAAACAACTTTTTGATACAGTTTTCAAATGACTCCTGAATTCCTACATAAAAGAGCATGTTCAGTATTTCTTCATCTTCAAGCCATTGCAGAAAGACTTATATAAACTATGATATTTTAGCTAAATTCTTTATGTATAAGGAAAGTTTCAACTAATTACAACAGAATAACCAAAAGTTTATACTCTCTCAGTAACCTAGCCTATTTTTCTGGTGTTCTTCACAAAAATTTTGAAGCAGAGGGAAGCACTGTGAAGCTGCTCCTATTAGCAGTAAACCCAGCATTTAAGTATCAGCTCAATGGAATAGTGAAGAAGAGTAAAAAAGAGAGGAAATAAGCTGGAAGAAGCACAACTGGAAGGGAAGAACAGAGGTCAAAACAGCAGAGATCAAGGAGCATCAAATCCTTGCAACTCAAGAACAGTCATACTTCAGTAGCTGTTACAGCATCTGACAATCTCTGCAGCTGCATCTGTTTAAACATTATTGGTAGAAAAATCAACACAGACTTTTGATTGTGTCATCCATTCAATACACTGCTGGCTCAAGTGGATATTGGAAGATCAAACTCTTAAATTACTTGTGTAACTTTCTCCCATTTTTCTTGCTATTGCTATCACCAAAGAAGTGGTATGAGCTTATCTTCCAATATCAAGGCTTTTTCAAGAGTTACCTCTTAAAATTCTTTTTAAGTAATTTTCATGGAGACAATGAACTATGGCTATGTTGTTTAAATAAAATCTGGATCAACCACATTCAGGTTGCTGAGTAGAAATCATCCATACCCCAGAACACATCCATACCCCAATTCCAATATACCTTTAAGTTAATTTAGAACAGTTTAGGAGATTAATGGAGTTATGTAATCTCTTAGCACTGGTGTATCAAGAAATAATAGGAAATAATTACCTCATTAAGCCCAAGGGGAAGGTAGTTCATAAATCATATTCTCTACACCCCCTCTATGTCTGGAACAGGAAGAAAAATAAGCTACAAATACAGTTCTAAAAGACAAAATTTGGTTACTGTTTTTGACGGAAACGTAAGATACAGCTGATGAGGGATAGAATGCACCTGTGTATACTGCACAAGTTCTTATTGATAAGGTAACAATATCTTAGATACCTTGTTATCTGTAAAGATAAGAAGAACTTGGTTTAATAGCTAAAGTAACATGAAGAAATACCCAGAAATTATATAAAGCCAAAGTAAAATATTTTTCCTTTTCTGGAGCTCAGAAAGATGGCAAGGGGCAGTGCCTATGAAGAGTGTACCTGACCTCCCATCACCAGAACAATCTCTTTGCCCCAGCAATGAAAACCTGTGGGACCCTGCCACATCATTCTTGTGCGTTTGCTGTAGGCTTTCAAATTCCTCCAGAGAAACAACATATAAAATAAAATAAAATGCTGAAAGCAGGTTTTTACTTAGAACAGTTTTTTTTATTGAGATCATATATCAAGAAGGATTGTCAGAACATACCCTCTAAAACTTACAAAATTTTATTAAAACACCAACTTTGCATAGAAAATTTGACATTAAAATTCCATAACAGGCTTATTACAAACCTTACGATACAATACTGTGTTTGGATCATCCATCCCATCTTATATTTTTTCAGTCATTTGATACAAATATAGCTATAAAGCGTGATTAGGGAGGAGTTCACCAGAAAGAGCTTTCTTGCCTTATTACTAATATGTTAAGAATCAAAGCTTATTAACAGACAAAAAGGTTATACAGATAATATTCTGCTATAATGAACACTACTAAATACAAACTTTTAATCATAGCCATAGAAAGGAACCCTTGCTCTTTGAAATACCTGCTTTTAGCCAAAAGAGTAAAAGGTACCTTTTCAGAAGGGCTTAACCTTTTTGTATTCCTAAATTTGTGTATAAAAGGGAAGCATAAATCAGCAGTATATATAACTGTATATTTTGTACATAGAACCATTCTTCATTCTTGGAAGAAACAAAAAAAGAACAATCAAACTTCATACAACATTGTTGTCTTTGTAGCAGTCCATGAATGCTTCTTAATTAGTTTTACCAGGACATCATCCAAGAGAATGTCAGAATTTGTCTTTCCCATCAGTGTAGCTTAGTTTTCTGAATACTCTGTAAGAAAGAATTATTTAGATGACAAAACAAATCAGACAAAAACACTATGCTTGCTGAAATTTGTGAACAGATGAACAGAATAAAAATGAAACAAAACATATAGCAAGATATCTGAACATTTTGACTGTAAATAAACTCTTTGTCTGCATTACTATGTGCTTTTAGCTGAAGAGGAAAGTTCTCATCTGAGGTAATTTTAATGTCTCAGTAATGCTACTATATTAATCATATAAACACCTATTAAACTTAGAGTTGTGATCTTTGAATGTATTCACAAATAGCTAAAACCAAAAAGATACAAATGAGAATACAATTATTTCCTTACGTATTGCTTAAGAAATGGCATCTTTTTTTTAACATCTATTTTAAATTATTTTGGTTTGCATCTGGCAATAAGTACAGAAGTAAAAGCTGTGGGACAGCACTCACAAGAAGCCGAAGGAAAGTTTATCAGCTATGTACATTTCCTTTCCATAATAACCCTCTAGATAAAGGCAATCAAGTTCCAGAAAGGAAGACAATGTTCCCTTTCTTTCCACAGCCATTCATGACAACATACAGCATTTTTCCACATGGCTTAGACCTAAAACATCTGAGGGCTCAGAAGGCATTAAAGAAGAGCTGCACTCCTGGGAAACATAGATGTCCCAGAATATCCCACCACAGGCCTAAGGAAGCTTGTCAGCTGCCAGTCTGTTTTGGTTACAAACCAGCAAGCACGCATGTGAAATCATGAAACAAAGAAATTGATTTTATTCCAGATGGCTTGGTAAGAAAGCACTCAGTGAAATACTGATTTCAATTACTCATCTCATAGTATAGAATCACAGATTTGCTTTGGTAGGGAAAGAGCTTTAATATGACCAAATCCAGCCATTAATCTCACATACTGCTCAGTCCACCACTAAACTATGTCCTAAGCAGCATCTACATGTCTTTTAAAAACCTCCAGGGATGGGTACTCCACCACTTCTCTGGGCAGGCTGGTCCAGTGCCTGACAACCCTTTCAGTAAATAGTTTTTTCCTAGTATCCAATCTAAACGTCCTCTGGCACAATTTGAAGTACTTTCTTCTTGTTCTACTGCTTGTTACGTGGGAAAAGACTGATCCCTACAGCCTCCTTTCAGAGAGTTGTAGAGAGTGATTAAGTCTCCCCTCAGCCTCCTTCCCTCCAGACTAAACAACCCCAGGTCCCTCAGAGACTCCTCCTAAAATTTTCTCCAGACCTCTCACCAGCTTTGCTGCCTTTCTCTGGACATGCTCCAGCAGCTCAGTGTCTTCTTGCAGTGAGGGGCCCAGAACTGAAAACTGAATTTGAGGTGCAGCCTCACCAGAGCCAAGTCCAGGGAGGGATATGATCACTTCCCCAGCCCTGCTGGCCACATTATTTCTGATACAAGCCAGGATGCTACGGGCCTTCTTGACCACCACAGGTACACTGCTGGCTCACATTCAAGGCACTGAGAGGACAGGTTACCTTTGGCAACGCTTCTGTTCACTTCTGAGACGAGTGTCATTCTTCATGGCCTTAGGCCAAGCAGAGGGGACATCTGGAATCCCAGATTCTGGTGATGAGAAACAGTAGTATGAAAAGGTTAAGAGCAGTGCTGACTAGAATGGACAGTCGGTATGTTGTTAAAACTATTAGACGTTAGTGGCATACTTCACTGAGCACATTTGCATATGAAAATATTCTGAGGCCAAAGTTTCTGGAAAAACTACATATAAGCTAGGTTTCTTAAAAATGCTTATAAATTGTTGCCTTTAGAAAAAGGTAGAAGGAAATGTTCATACCAGAAAAAAAATGTAACACAAAGTATGAGTTAAAATTTGAGGAAGGAAAAACAGATGGGATAAGGCCACCTCAAATAATAAATTTATTACAATTAATCAGTAATAAAAATGCAGCAAGGCAAGAACATGCACACAAATGCATTTTTTTTTCTGCCAGTTTCTTCTTTGTATACCAGTTGACAGTATTTCAAGTCTCCTCTGGTATTTTCCTTTACCCGTTTGTCATTTTTTATCTTGGTGACAAGGTTCATAAAAATAAAAAAATCAAAAATAAACATGGGTGATTTAACTTAGTAGGAACAAGTTATGTTATAAACATGTCTCAATCAAAACCAGACTTCAAAAAGGAAATTTAAAAATTAGCATCTAAAATCTTAAACTAATGGTTTGTTTGGTTATGCTTTTTAGTTGGGTTTGTTTTTATTAATAATATTCTACTGTCCTGAATTAGCAGAATTCTTTTTATCCAGATTAATCATCTAATGCATCTAAGCAAGTGACTGTAGCCATGCAACAATTCAGTCACAAGTTTTTGGAGGCTAAGGAATCTAAACAAAAGCATTCAAGTATAGGATTAATAAACTATGCATTTCCTACTGAACATTTATATACAGAAAGTAAAAGCAACAGCAAACTTTAACTAAAACCAAATAAAAAAGAAAGAGGGAAAAAACCTAGTAGATAATAAGCAACACTTTAGTATGAATAATCCTAGTTAAACCAAAGAAAAGCTTCTTACATAGCTGTTGAGATGCAATTTAGGAAACCCTTTTCTATATATATTCCTTACTTAAAGGAATGCTTAAACAGAAATAGTTACTACTGAGAAAGAAGAGCTGTCACTTAGGCAGTGATCAATTGAGATCTGTAGATTTACACTTCAAGGAGGTGCTTTAGATTACTAAAGTATTATCTGAAACTAACCTTGCAGGGAGGTACCAGGAGCACATAGAAAAGTTTTATCTGAGGAAGCATGAAACCCAGAGTCCTGAAAATAAAGCATCAGCAGATTACTTCAGTGGAAAGCCTCACATATTATTTCACAGCTTGCCTCAGAAAAAAATACTGGGAACTTGGAAATAAGAGCCTGATTTAATATTTAAGTCAAAAAGTCTAATAATTCCAGTGGAATCCAGTAAACCTTAATTTGTTTGCCATGCCCATCTATAAAATAAGTAAAACATCATTGTTTCAGGACAGCACCTTAATTAACAGGGTCACTGAGCTTTATTTTAATCAGTGGCACAATTTATTTAAAATGAAACAACCTTTTTTTTTGAGCATTTTATAACCATAAATATTGTGAGCTTCCTCAAATGATCCAGGAGGCCTGATACAAGTATTTTTGCAAAAGTCTCCAAAATGCTGAACATATAAAATGACCATATTGATCAACTAGCATCAGAATTATGCCATCACTAGTTTAAACAGCTTCCAGCCCAAACCCATTTTTTAAGGCCTTCTCCACACAATCATTTTTTTTAAACAAGGTCCTTACATACCTGACTCTGACAGCTGTGACTATCAAAAAAGTTGGGATTACTTTTATTGCATGTACTCAAAAATTGCACACCAGCTGTGTGAGGATGAACATTTTTTCTTTGAGGAATCTGTTGACATTTTGTGGAGAGAAAATAGCGTTCTGGTATATTCTTCAGTCGCTTTACTGGTGAGCTAAAAACATCATTTTGAAAATTTCCTTGTCTTTTAACTCTGGAAATTGCAGAAGTTCGAACAGGTGAGTTAACAAGAGCATTTACAGTTTCAGACATCTGTATTCCCTCATATTTCCTTAAATTAAAAGCTCTCTGAAACCCAGGAAGTTTTGGAACAGCCTCAGCACACACATGCTCATAGATCTGGTCAAATTCTCTAGCACACTGCACAGGAAACCTCACAGAACCACTTAAATTACTCCTCAGGCATCTTCCTTCCACTTCAAGGTTTTGTAAAATTGGAAGAGGTTTTGCCAATTGCAAGGGCCTTTGGCTTTCTTTGGAACAGAGTTTGTAGTAGAGTTTTTCAAATGTATCTTCGTATTTCTGGGGCATCTTTGAAGGACTCAGAGTCACAGACAATGAGGAAAATGGATATTTGCCCTGGAAAGAAATTCGGTATTCAGCACTTTGTTTCTCAGAAACGGAAAGAGAAGGATTTGGTGCTTTTGCAGGAGAATAGTTTGTGACATGTGTAGAAATGCTACTACTGCCATAGGAACTGCAAGGAAAGGAACACAATTCTAATGTATCACCATTCCGAAAGTCAGTATTTTGAGCTTCATTTTCTTTTATCAGATAAAGTGCTGTTGAGTCTGGACTGGCAACAGATGATTTAGAATGGCATTCTGAGGAACATTTGTAAGCCAATTTTTTTGATTCTTTGCATTTTGAACTCTCCCATGAGACAGGAATCTGCAACTCATCTTCAACTAGAAATGTCTCTCCCATTCTAGGCATAACATCTGGAAAAACAGTCTGTTTGGAGACATTTTGGGCTTTTCCAGATAACAGATGATGTTCTAAACTTAAGTCAGAGAAGTCCATGTTGTTTTCACTTTCATCAGCAAAAGAATAAGGTAGCAGATCAGGTAAATCAGTAATGGAACACCTAGCAGCACAAAATTCTGTGTGCTCATTTCCAGAAGCTTGACTGTGGGTGTCTTTACTTCCACTGCTTATGCTGAGTAATGTTCGCTTCAGTTTAGGAGGTCTGAATCCTCTTATTTTGTATACAGAGATATTGAGCTTTCTACAACGTGATCTTCTGTGCTTAAGGTGTGCTAAAAAAGACTCTTTTTTCTTAAACTCTTTCCTTTGAGGTTGCCGTGTCATGAGCACTGTAAATATATTTAGCATTGCTGGATACAAGTCTGCAAGAGTTATATTGCTCCAGGAGCATTCCTCGTCTGCAGACTGGTATTCTTGAAAGATACTATCATAGCAAGTTTTGTTCAGTTCTGGAGAAGGCTGAGGCCTGGGTAGGGTTATTGGACATGGTGAAATGGGAAGACTGTAAAGCTGAAACTGAGGAGGTCTGGATAAAGAGCATTCATTTGACAACTGTTTCATTCTGCAAGCAGGGTCTTGGTGGCCTATGCAAAAAAAAACAAAACAAAACAAACCAAAAACAAACCAAAAAAACCAAACCACAAACCATGAAATTAAACCAGAGAAGAAAAAAAAAAAAAAAAAAAAAAATGCATTAGGACATTTCCAGTAATGTACTACACGACTTATAAACACTTGCATTAGGCAAAGCTTGTTAATGTACTGGCATATTCCATGAAGCTTTTTTGCCAGGCTAAATGGATGACCAACATACAAGAGAACATGGAAAAACTTGAAGGTTTTTCCTAACCGTGTTGAATTAACAGACTATAGAATACAAATTACATTTTTTAGAAAGAATAATTTAAAATAGTTTTATATAAATATATAAAATATGTTCATTGTAGAGGTAGAATGCTTTGCTATTTGTGATTTCTCACCAAAAGGAGTAGCGTTATGCTACAGGTTTTATTACTGTACTTCCATATTACTTGAAAGCTTTGTGTTTGGTCTTTTTTTTTGCAGCTGTTCTTGCCATAAAGCATGATTAAGATAATGCTTTTTGTAGCTGCTAGGTTTGCATTAAGAAGGTATCAACTGATGAAAATTTACAAGCAAAGTAACACTCAACACCAGTTGCAAGCAGACCCAAAGACATTCACTACATTACTTTAATTTAAAATAAGCAGAACCAAGAAATCATGCTTTCAGTTAACTGAGCATAATGCTGCTCAGTTTTGTAACTATGCACTTCATTTGAGGAGCTATTTAAGAAAAGATGGTTTTATGTATACAAGTTACTTATTTTCTACTGTTGAAATAAATTTTACAATAAGCAAAATCACGTCTATCCAACAGAAAAGATTAGTGGGCTGGAAAATTAATTAGTGACTGTGTGCTTTCTATAAAGTAAATTTTTATTTCTAATAAATTTTAACAAGCCCACTTTTTGTAGCAAACATGTTTGGCCAAAATGTAAAAGCTTTAGTTGTACCTGTCAGTCCTCTCACAGGTGAAGTTAAATGAAGACCTGTCAATGGAGCTGGAGGTGCGATCTGAAAAACAAGAAAATAAAGCAAACAAACACAATCTAATATGCTGAATATTTTGCATATTTAAGGTAACATCAAAACTTTATTTTGGACTCCTCCTACCCTCTCTCTTAGCCTACCAGGCCCTGTGCATAGTTATGGTTCTAAGGGGCTTAGTAAATTTCAGATGAGTCTAGTCTAAGATTTCAGTAAAAATTTTTAAGAGTTACCAGTTTAATTTTCAGAAACTATTAATCATCTTTGCAACTTCTACATTGTGTCACATTTTAATCCCTTTCCAAAATATGAAAATTTATACACAGAGACAGAAAATCTACAGCTCTCTGGCAGCTCTAGTAGGAAACAGAAGCAGTATCATGTAACACAACCACATGATCCTTCTCCACCAATCTCTCACCCCCAAATGAAAATAAATCTGAAAATCAGAAAATCAAGTGGAGCCTTTTGCACATCCAGGTTCAAAGAACAAAGCAAAAAAAAAAAATTGGGTAATGGCTGCTCTGTTTCTTACAAATCATTGCTCTCAGAAACCTGAGATACTGGGATATTTAAGTAGACAGCAGGAGAGGAAGAATGATGGAAAAGCAGAGAAAACGGAATTAGAATTAATTTTGCTTCACAGTCAGATAGTTATCTTATTCTAATTAGCTAACAGTTTATAACAGAACAGGAGAAATGCATCACCTTAATCCACGGAGAAATATTTCTAGTAGGATCTTGTACTATTGGATCCACTTGAATTTTTATGGTCTTTTGAGTGCTTCCATCACCTACATATTGATTCTTAAAGGAGGTGGAAAAAAGTAATAAATTAATAATAAACAGAATTCTTTGACAAATCTTTGAAAAAAATATTTAGACTTGCATTATTCAGATTAGGATATCCAACTAAAACTTATTTTTAATTTATAGATTTTATGTCAAAAAAGCTTCTTCCCCATCCTCTCCAAGAACAAAGGGCATGGTGAAGTCATAAAAAGAGACAACTAGCTAGTCTACTGATGCAGGGAAGAAGTGCACTCTGTCTCAGAAGACTCACTGATAAAAAAAAAAGTTCTAGTGTTAGGGCTGCACATCTTCACATGTATTGTTAGCACCCCATGAATACATATCCAAATTAAGGTATACTCTGGAAAATATAAAAGCTTTTGGTGATAAATGGCAAATGTTTCCCATTACTGAAGCTCTTGCTTTCTGAAGAAGCTTATTCTGTATTAGCTGTTGGCAGAGACATGGCAACAAATTTTTGGTAATTGTATTCAACAAGCAGAACACAGGTTCCACGAACTCGTGTTGCAATTTTTTTTATTTTTTGTTCATGTTACCTGTTTATGCTAGATTCTCAGGTGAGTGATCACATTTGACCATATTTTTACAAGTCTTTTCATTCAGTGATTCAGCTGGGTATTCTTTTTTCCATACCTATAATTTTTTCCATACCTATAAGAGACTTTCTCAGGGTTGATGTTCTATGCAATGCATTATACAGCTTTCTTTAGTGTACTCATAATACCAAGATATAATATTATTTCATACTTCATGACAGTATTTATTGAAACTTCATGACACTATTTATTGAACCTCTCATGTGCTATACTTTCTTAATACGTGCATTAAGACACAGACTACATAGAATCTCCCACTGACAGGAGATCAACTATTCAGGCACATGTAAGCTATTCAATAGTTCTGACATTTCTATTAAACACACAGTTACATTACCATTAGACATCAGAAATTTTTACCTGAAAGTGAATGTCCTCAAATTTTCTCCTCACTGAAAGTATATCAGCATCACTTTCTTCACCTAGAATTAGAGGAAAAATACTAAATAAAATTCAGTTGAACTCAAAACCAAAATGGAAACGTTTTGAAAAACAAACTGTATAACTAATTTCCTAAAACATGCCTCCTTTTAGAAGCCTGTTTTCTATACTAAAACTTTTAATCCATATTACATTTCCATTTCAAGTCCAATTGAAAAGCATGATTTATAGGGAAGAACGAGTGAAGATAACTTGTTTGTAACAAGTTTGAGTTTTATGCTAATCATTTCATAGAGAAAAATATTCTCAAAGTGCTGCTCTGCAAGATTCACTTTTGATTAATTTATCAATCCTGCTTCTTTCCCACTACATTTTCAAATGTCAACACACACACTAAGGACCTTCTACCATGCTTAGTTATTGTTAAGTCTGCCTTAGAACTGCCAAAGTAAGAAATAAGAGAGAAATTAGAATATTGAAAAGCAACTCCAAATCTTTCAGCTCAATTTGTATGTATTTTTGTGAATAAAATGCAAAAAAAACCTTTTTTTTTTTTTCGAGATTCATCATTATCTAAAGCCTCAGTCTTTCATCATTTTAAAGCATGTGACTGCATTGTAAGCCCTGGTTTCTGAATATCCCTGGATGTTACATTTTTGTCCTATGATCGTATTCACCACAGGGAAGGAAAGGGAAGAGAAGCATAACTCTAAAAAGTAGAAAAAAAAAAAAGTGGGAAAAAAATCTTCATTAGCTAGTCACCATACCAATGCTTCTTCATACTACTCTTAAATTACAGATAACAGAATTAAAATCTTTTGCAGATAATCCCAGCTTCCTTTTTTATTCCCTGTCAGTGCAATCATCACCTAAAGCTCTGTAGGCAGTTGCTGCCATAGAGCTAGGATAAAAATTTTTATAAAACAAATGCTATCATTGTGGGAGACACCACCATTTCACATTTTCTTGTGAAAACATTGAGCAGTCAGAGGGTTGGCTTTGACAGTCTACCTAAATCAGTAGAATTATTTTATTAGAACTAAAACACCTGTCAGATTATGACTTCCTTGCAACTAATAGGAGACAAGGTTGTGGTCATTTTATCCAGAGAAAAGCAGTTGCTTAAGTACTAGTAGTGAAGGAAACAGTAAGAGTGTTAATGTTTTAATCTGGAAAAGTTTCAGACTCCAGTTACAGTTCTAACAGCTGATATTTGCTGTCTGCCATACAACTTTCTTTTTCTTTCATACAGCTTTCTTCAGGCACAAAACTGGCATACTAGTCCCTAAATGTTCAATGAGATGAGCAGACTATATTGCTACAAAATGGAGATTTTTGAGATAAAGATAACAACTATTCCAGTGCCCAGGAATTTTCACCCCCGTCATGTAAATTCCTAGAAAATTTCTTGTGTCACAGAATGATTTGGTCTGTATACAAGTTGAATACTCCTTTAAGTGTGAAACCGCACAGAAGCGTAATTTTAGTATGTTTGCAAGGTGCTGTCAATCATATGTCAAAGCACTGGAACATTTTTTATTAGCAGGTGACCATGGCACAGCAAAGGAAGGAAGAAAGTGAAATGTCTTCTCCAGGGTACTTTGGCATGTTTTGAAGTGCCAAAAGGGAAATTCAGAAACACCTTTGTTCTCAAGTGCAAAAGAGAGGAAAAATGAGGACTCCCACCCTTCTCTCTGGAAAACATGACCTATAATACAATTTATTTATTGAGATGGACTCAATGCACTATAATTACCTAAGTATACCTTATTTAAAAGATTAACATATTAGTGAAGGCACTACTGTAAATTTTAAGTGTTGATTTTGAGACAGTCTTCTAAACTTAAATACACTTTGATAAATATACAGTTCAGATTGAACCCTTTGCTTTCTCTCCAAGTATTTTTTTTGCTGTAACACTATCCTAACAGACAAAATATTCTCCAGGTATCACTCTACTTTGCTATGCTACTTCATGTGAAACCAAGGAAGGAAGACCTGAAAATTTTCCTCATTAAGAATAGATTAATACTTGCCAGTACATGTGAGAACTGTTTCACTTTATTTCTCCCTGCTGTTGATAGGCTTTGCATACTTTTAGAAAAAAAATGCCAGGTAATATCTGGAAGAAACACTGCCTTCACTGGGAAGTGGGAGGCATTATGAGTAACAAAGATGGAAAAATCTTTCCAAAGCTGAAGTTTCAGCTAAAGGAACTAAAAAAGAGACATCTTTTCTTAAACACTTAGCATATCCTATTCCTAACTTTTTATGTATTTTAAAAAGTAAATAAAAATACGTAGGTGAATTCCATTTTTAGTGAGGAATCAATTCCACCTCTCTGTGAAGCTAATTTCTAGGTCTTACTGTATTTAGAAACACCTGGAACTCAGAGGCTACAATAAATCCTTTTAAGTCTTTTCATCCAACATTCACAAGGAGGGGATAAACATATTATTGTATGGTGATATGAAGATACCATACTGTGAACTTCATCAGTCATTTATCCCATTAGAACAAAAGATACAAAGGACACTTACAAAAGTTTAGCTACAGATGCCTCTGAAATGAGTTTCCTACATTTCATTGCACAGGTTAAAAAAAAAAAAGCCATATTTTGTAAGTTTGTAGAGCCTACTTTGTAATTTAAAGAGATATTTGAAATTATCTATTCAAACAGAATTATCCTTCAAACAGGAGGACAAATTTCAGATTGTTATTTTCTATATTCCCTCAGCTAGGAAGGAATCATCTGCCTTGAAGACAGCAATGTATATGAAGCATCTAATTTATACCAGAGTATTTCAACACCAGCTAACCATATTTTGCTGCACCTGCTCTTTTAACCATTAAATGCTGGTTATGATCTTATTGTAGTTTAATTTATGCAAAATATAAAGTTTTTACATGTACCAGAATCAAAAGATCTTTAGTACCACAGGTTTTAAATATTTAAAAAACAGGTAAAGATTGTTACCACTAATGAACACAATCAAATAATTATTTAGGAATACAAGGTCAAAACCACCCAAAACTTACCAGGCAGGCTGCAAGACTGATGCTGAAACTGTTACACTACTGAAGACTAACTTTCAGTTGAATGCAATATCCATATTTACCAGACCATTAGAAATTAGCATATATATCATATTTATTAATAAAACTTTGATTGCTGGTTATGACAAAATTTTGATTTCAGTATTCCTTCCTCTATTAAAAAAAAGGCTACTGAATATATTCCACAGTGACTTTCCAAGATATTAGGGATTCAGAACTGATATTTCAAAGAGTAATGTGGATATCAATTTCATAGGATTAGCAGTACCTCAATCTCTTGCTATTCCTATTTATTTTCTAAGAGGATTTAGAACACGTATTACAGCTATTTTTACTATATTATAAAGGATGAAAAAGCTCTTTGAAATAATTTTCATAACATGAAAAAGAAGGTAGCTGAGAAGTAAATAAGAAAACCTACCTGCATCAGAGGTATCCATACAAGAATTCTCAGGAGATTCCTTAGAAGAGTAATAAAAAGGAATTTTAAGACTTGGTAGCATATACTATATAAACCAGTCTGTAGATTTTTCTGCTTTCACTACTTGCTCTATTGTTTTGGTTTGTTTTTCTTTTTGGTTTTGTTTATTTTTTTTAGAAGGGGATGACAAGAGAGTGGTAATGGTGGTAAAAACCAAAAAAAGTTATATTCCACAAACTATGTCCAAATAAAACCATCTTTATTAATAAACTTATACACAAATTTATCATGATTCACATCTCATTACTCAATGGAAATAATTATTTTCTTCCCATCCCTTCTATATTCTGACAAATAATGCAAGGAGAGCTATCACACTAATGATCAACATTAACCAGGACATAAACATTTTAATTTTACACAAGCATGCACTTGGTATGTAAGGACATATCTTTCCTAAAATAATGCAACTAGATACAGGGAAGTACAAATGTAAATATAAAGCAATTATTTAATAAGGTATCTAAAGTTTAAAGAACTGTAGCCAATACTTTGAAGTCCTCAATTTTTTTTCAGAAGTACTTATTTAAATACAATAAAGTGATATAATTCAGAACTTAGTAGGTCTTTAACATTATAGCTGTGGTACAGAAGCACTTGCTTATGATTAATTTCATAGCTTTTGACTACATAAATACATTTTTCCAAAGAGGCTTTATAAAAAGTAGATGCAACATGGTGTCCATACCTCATGTACAGTTGAATGTCCATCTCCAAAATCATTGGTCTGTTGCTTTGGTATTTCTTAGCATGCAGTGGAGGAAAAAAAATAACTCTATTTCAGTTTGATACATCACAGATCAATATTGTGCCTGAACCTATTAATTCTTCATCTGTATATACGCTTTACTTATTTTGAAATATACTTAACACAAACATGTAACAAATAGAGAACAGACACAGGGTAAAACAAAGAATAGTCAAGTAGCAGAACAATATTCTAGTCACATACTAATTCTGACCTATTTCTGATCAGATGTACATCTACCTTATCACGTTTTCTTCTTAACCCATGAAGCATGACAGAAAATACAGTTTACCCCTTTATCATATGGTACAATTTGTAGAAAAGGGAGACAGCTGCAAACTTCTTGTGGATTTTTTCTGGTGTATGCTGAAGAGACTACAAAAACTACTACCTACTCCTGAAGCCCGAGGGTAGAGCTGCAGACCTCTTTTCCATCTTTTAAATGTGTTTTGTCAATGGGGGCCTCCCCAAACTGCTGTGCCTGTCTTCCAGCATAGGAAGACCCAACCACAATCTTTGTGGGTTATTCCCCCTCAACCCACTTTATTTCATAAGACACAGAAGAAATATAGTGTAAGAGCTGCCTTGATTTAACAGACATCTCCCGTTTTTACATTTCAATCCAAATTTTGATCTTCAGTAGCTATCACAACTCAACAGATTTAAATAAAATACAGAACATATTAGACCACAGAGAAGTAGATACCTTCAAATACAAGCGACTTCCACATAAGCTTATTTCACCATTAGCCTTTAAGTCAGATATTATAAGAATTTAATCTTTCCCAAAAGGCAAGACATGTATCTCCAAACCTACAACTCTGCTGATACAAAAGCTGTAGTGGGATTTCTCATGACTGGATGCAAGCAGTATATTTAAATAATAAGAACAATACATACAACCAATTTTCTTCTTTTTCTGACTCACTCCAGCCACTATCAAATACAAACTAAGCACTTCAACACAAGTTTTATCAGTGTTGAACAGTGCATAAAAACTTTTGTACGTTTTACATATTAGGCACACGTGCTTATCTTCTAGCACAGTGCACTTTGAACCTCTCTGTGTGAAGAAATTCACTTTAAGTTTTATCCCCAGTTTGTCAGACCATCTTTCACAGTGGTTAATCCTACTCGGTGACATCTATGAGGAAATTAAAGATAACCTCTCTTCTGATATTTACTTAAAGAAAGTATAAAATGATAAATTTCTCAGGACCAGTCTAGGAAAAAAAAATTCCTCACGTTTCCCCTCAATCTGGACACAGACAGGTAACTCTTCTAAGCACAGTTTTACAACCAGTAGTAAAGTGATTATAAAACTACTCTCTCATGAAACTTAACGAAGTATAAAAGTAAAAGGCTCTGGGGCTTCAGCTTCTAACCTTCTCAGGAAATTTATGTTCACTATTTTGCAACAAACTACAGTAATGCTTCCTTAAAATATAGTAGCAATGCATTTTTTTTAAAAAGTGAAGCATTTTCCAATCATTTTTGCATTGGAAAATAAGAGTAACATGATAATGTCCTACTAAAATCCCTTACTGATCAAGACCTGTGAAACATAACAGAGAGGGTTTTGTTTAAAAAAAAAAATCTCTAGGAAAGAAAAAATTTTAAGTAGCTAAAATATGATGGAATTAACGCTCTTATTGAAGATATTACATACTTGGTTGTCTCTTACTCAGAACTGCCATACATTAAAAAACACCAACAAAATAGTCAAGATTGCTATTTTACTCAGTAAACTTCATGAGGGTACTGGATATTCTATTTAAACAATAAAAATAGATTCTAGCAAAATTCAGAATTGTGAGTTGGTAAAAATTACAAGTTAGAGTCCAAGGGAAGGGCTTAGTTAAGAAGTATTTGGTCTTTAAAGATATTTTTAAGTGTTTAACTTTGTGTACCCTAACTGAAAGCATGTATCAGGCTCACCTAAGAGTACAGAAGACAGATGGGACTTCAGCGCAGCCCTCTGAAGTGTCAGCCAACCCCCTCAGATTTGTATCACCAGCAAACTTGCTGAGGATACACTCTATGCCCTTGTCCAGGTCACTGATGAAGATGTTAAACAAAGCTGGGCAGAGTACTGAGCCCTGGGGGACACCACTGGTTATAGACCTCCACCTTGACCACCCTGAGTTTTAAGTATTAAGTCAAGATTCTTTGGATAAGGTAATTTAAATGTACTTTACCTGCATTTTTTTGCCTTCCTCTAGTACGCTGCTGTTAAAAACAGGAAAGAAAAATATGTCAGAAAACTATTAGAATACTAAAATTACAACCAGTGCCTTTATTTACTTTGGTATATCTTGCAACTAGGCACTTCCTAAATAATCATTCCTTTTCTTTCAGGTTTCTCATGGCCTGACCAGAAAACCCACAAAATACATGGTAGAAGTTATTAGATCACTCACTTTTGACCTACTGTTGCTGTTAAAATCACTCCAAGAACAGAGGCTATAGCTTCCTTGGTCCACATAAGTGGTTAAGACAAAGAATGCCTCCTACAGTCCTCAACTGCATTAAGTGTATTCTCTAAAGTTGCACAGCAATGCTGAGTAAATGATACACAAACTATTACCAGGAGTGGAAAAAGAAATACAGCCCCTTTTCTGTCTCCATTAAATCCACTTTATTCCCAAGCCTGAACTTCACACCTCATTCCCTTATTCCCTGGAGTTCTAAATAATTTCTGCATTAACTACCAAAGCACACTACAGAACGTAGCTTTTTAGACAGATATTAGTAATGTGGTATAGAGGTGACTTCTGAAAATTATGTGAGAAACTCTGGGGCTTTAACAAAATTTGCTGTTTTGTTCTTACAGGGGAGTTTTGGAAATAGAAAAAGCAGCAATTGCTTGTTTAATGTAAATTTTTAAAATAAAGAAAATACAGATGATATGCTCACAATAGTAATGGCTTTAGCCTAACAGACAAGTGCTGAGATTACAAAGAACCTTTAGTCTCTCTAGCACTATTTTAGACCAAAAAAAAAATCTAAAGATGAAAACAGTATACCCTTTGGATTTGAAAAGTTGATTACCTGAAACAAGATAAATGGATTTGATGCAAGTTAACTTCAATGACAATATTCTGATGATATCTAAAAACATGTGTGCCCACCAGACAGCATTTTTAAAAAGAAGCTAGTTTTGTTGTGGTTTTTTGTTTTTTTTCAGGGTTTAAAAATGGTGGTAACCATTGGTAAACTGTCATCTATTTTAGTCTCTCTCACTTGACAGTCTTACTCAATCTATTTTAAAACCCTGTTTTAAAGGAAATGTTGACTTTGTTGATTAATACCTCTTGCAAACATTATATACCACAGAGAGATTAAAATATATTCCATACACCTATTATTTCTAAAGAAATACTACTAGATTTTGACTGCATAGTAGAATTATATATTATTATATTAGATACCTTAAATAAACTCTTCTTCAGTTTTCTAATGTCCTTGCCTTTAACGTCCTCCCATGATTTTTGTCCTAGAAATAATGAGATGTCAATATAAACATAGAAGAAAAGCCATCTCTATTGAGTGTCAGTCTAACAAACAAACTACTAGCAATAACTTACATGGTAACAAAACATCATCAAATCTGAACAGCCTCCAATACATTTACTGAAACAAAAACTTGGGAAAACAAACCAAGAGAATATTGTAATTTCGAGTTAATTTAGAAGTAAAAATTAAAATAAAAAAAACTTCTAACAAGACATTCAAACATTTATCATCGTTATCTTGAACTTTACTAGTAGCTCTTCTCTGTTGCCTAAAACAGAGCACACAGTGGACTACAATGGTGCATGGAAATAAATTCTCCAGGTATTACATGCATGCTTCAAAGTTTATATATGAAATGCCATAGCTAACAGGATAAAATTCATTACCTGTTGCAAATAAATATTATATAACTGACAACAGCTGCATATTTTACTAAGTCTAAATATAGAGATGTAAATATTGAAGCTTTAAGAGGTTCTTACCCTCAGGTGTATCATAAGTGAGAGTTTCCATGGAAACAAGGTAATCATCTTCAAAAGGAAAATTATACTAACAAAACAAACAAAAAAAGCAACCATTAAATATTAGAATAATTAAAACAATGTCTAACATGCAACGTAAAGTATTGCTATTATACATTTCTGCTTTGACTAAAACATGAAATTAGCAGTAGGCTATGTTATTGGTTGTAGCAACTGAATGCAGCCACTTAACATAGACCCTACAGCTCATGACATACATCCAACCTAACACTAGATGAGCAAAAAATGTTCTAGAACTGGACTTGGCCTTATTCTAGTACCTAGACATTAGCACAAAACATTTCCCAGAGCAGCAAAGTTGACAACCCTGAATAAATACACCAATCTTTGGTTGGAGGTGTTTGGTCCCCGCATCTTTACCACAAAATGGCTCTAAAGTAAGAGTTCACAGATGGAGTTGCCCACTTTTTTTCTGTAGTTTCCTTGAAAGTACCTCAACAGAAGCTAGCTAGTTTGTGTTAAAGACAATTCAAGACAATTGAATTGTTAAAGACAATAAAGACAATTCAGATATAACTACAGAACTCATTTAATACTGGTAACCCCAGATACAAGCTTTGTGCCCCTCATATTAAAGGGGCTAGCTCTTAACTAGTTTATTCGAGGAGGAAAACAGCCTCTGCTCCTTAGTGGACTGTGATAGGACCAGAGGGAATGGATGGAAGCTGCACCAGGGGAGGTTTAGGCTGGATGTTAGGAAACATTTATATATTGAGGGGGTTTTCAGGCACTGGAATGGCCTGAGCAGGGCAGTGGTGGAGTCACTATCCCTGAAGGTATTTAAAAGGCGTCTGGATCTGGTTCTCAAGGAGATAGTTTAGTGGTTAGATTATGGTGTTGGTCAAAGGAGGTTGGACTGGATGACCTTGGGGTCTCTTCCAACCTAAGATGTGATTCTGAGATTGGCGCCAAGGCGCAGGAGCGGATGTCTCCGCGCACACCGTAACGCCGCCACCTGGGGCCCGGGGTGACAGCTGCTTATGTGGCAGCCGGGAAAAAACAGGGGCTTGTGACACACACTCCGAGTAATGAACTGACGGAGGGGATTCAACCCCAGTTACTGCAAATTAGCGCAGAGCGGGAAAAGGGCACTGTCATTACTGACACACCCGGGCTCCAGAGGCGGTGAGGAAGGAGGGGAGTAGGGGCGAGGTGGCGGGAGGGTCGCGCTGCCCAGCACCCGTCAGAGGCCGCACAAGGGCAGCCGGGCCCCTCCAAGCGATGCGGGCGCCACACGCCAGCTCAGCAAGAAAACTCACAAGCGCTCCTAAGGCAGGCCAGGTCCCCACGGGGCAGGGCTGAGCCCGGTGACGAAGCTTCCCCTTAAGCCCCCGCCTCAGGACGGCGACCAGAGCCTCTGCCCACGGACAGAGGCGGCGGCGCGACAGCGCGGCCCTTACCTGCTCCACGATGCGGGTAATGGAGCGCAAGAAGCGGTCATTGCTTTGCTGCAGCCGCTCTTCCAGGTCGAAGGCCATGGCGCTCGGGCTGCTCGCCTCCGCGGCGCCGGACGGCACCCCGGCGGGGGCCGCTCCCTGGGGTGTCCGGGCGTCCGGTCACCGCGCAAATTCAAACTGCGCACCTCTTTCTGGCCCTCCCCCTGCGTCGCCATCTCTCCTCCCCTCCCGCTTGATTGGTCATGTCTCACGTCAATCCAGGCTCTGCAGCCTATTAGAGTGCGGAGTGGGTCGCCTGTCTCACTCTGATTGGCTTCTGGTTCTGCCTAGCGCCCACCCCCTCCCCCTCCTCGCTGCTTCAAGAGTTCTCCCGCTGGATAGGAGGATCGCAGCGGGTCGGGAGTTCGAGGCGGGGGAGGTTCCTGTTCTACCTAGCAACAGCGGCAGACCCTGAATTCCTATTGGCTGCGGGATCGGCTCGGTTCAGCCCGCCAAGCTCGGTGCTGGGCCCAGCTTGCCGGGCCCAGCGTCCTCCTGACATGGAGTTCCGGCCCGCGTTGGTGTTGGGCTCTGAGGACTCCCTCAGCGGGAGTGCGGCGATCCTAAACTGGAAGTGCTATCAAGTACTTCATATCAAGTTTAGTTATAATAAATGGTATTATTTTAAATAATATTTATAAATATATAAAAAAATTATAAGTAAATAAATGGCAGAACTAAAGAAAAACGCACAGTGTCTTCAGTTTTTAAGTGTTACTACTGTTCGGAGACTCCGAAGTCTCCACAGCCAGCAAGGTCCTCATCAAGGCATCACACAGTGTCACATTGTAATTTTTCTGCCACTGCTGCATGAAGCTATAAATCACGTATGATTTAACAAGGTGTGGTGATAAAGCAGTGACAAAAACAGTGAAGTCTTGCTTGCTTTTAGCAGGAAGAGAAAGAATAAGCATAGAAGTTTGAAGCTGATGAACTCGATCCCACTCCTATATTTATAATTCTCCCCCTACTGGGATGATTGCAGGACAAATCGTATAAAAAAGAGATTTTTCGTGGTGATGACCTGACTGCATATTCTTTATAGCCACCTGCGAGCGCACTTGCAGAAGATCTCAGCATTTTCTCTTGCTATTCACTTCGATGAAATCTATGTTTTGAATATATAAAAGCTTACATAAACATATTGATTTTTTTAAAAAAAAAGTGTAAATACCCAAAATAAATCAGATTCCATGTGTCTCGGACTCAGCTGACAAAATTGGTGGATTCTCAGTACTTCAAACCAACTCCTTATAATCTTTCCTTTGCCACAGGTAGAAGCAATAATGCCACTACTTTTACTTCTCTATCTAGCAGAAAATATAAAATCTGTGCTACTTCCAACATGGTCAAATATTGGAATAGCTCAGAGTGTTACTAGGAAGCATAGCAATAGGAAGTTTATTAATAGACAAGCCTGTGTATGTTCATAACAAGCTTATAGATGATGTAAAATTAAAAAAGGCCTGAAGCCCCACACTTAAAGAAGGTGGAAAGTAAGTAGTAGATGACTAGGCAGTTTCTTTCAACAAAGTGCTATTCCCATGGCAAAAAAAACCCAACATCATAAAGTCACCTGTGGAAAAAACCATCATAAAGTTTGATTTTTCACTCTAGGCTTTAGGGTCATCGTGGCCTTCATTGTGGGGTTTTGTGATCCCCTTGCAGAACTTTGATAATGGAAGACTGGAATACAGTGCACCTACTCATGGAGAATGGGAGGTTCACCCACCACAAACAGTAAAATGACTCGAGTCAGACAGAAAACACAAAAAATGTGGTACAAAGGTTTCAAAATTGGCTGCCAGCCCACAGAGAAGGGACTGTGGCTGGGCATGAGTGCTGTGCCAGTCTTTGCTGCAGCCAAACAAAATGAAGAGACATTGGCTTTGTATTATGGAAGTAAGGGATACCATAGGATGAAACTGTTTTGCTCTGACATTCCCTAGCTTAAGGGCCACTCACTTTACAACCTTAGTATCTTCTCGAGTCCTGACATCTTATTTTGTGCTAGAAGTAATACAACTAGGCCCCAGACTTACCTTATACTTGAGGTAATCACTAACCTAAGAAAATAAGGGTATGTTCCTATTATTTCAGTCTTACTGATAAAAGATGAGTTTTCCTCCCATCTATCTTCTAACTAGCAATCCTGGTTGCTCTGTCTCTTTTGAATTTGTGCTGTGCTTCACTAGAGTGACAGGACCACTAAATTGCAAAGGATTTATTCAACCTCTCCTGGGAGAAAATGGTGGGAATGGCATTCAGTGTGCATGAAAACTATCCTGTAGCAGTAGTAACTGGTATATTTGATAAGGTAAATCAGAAATTTCAAGCTCCATAACCTTAGGAATCAAGAAGTTAACAAATGTTGGCTAATGGTGTGCCCAGAGGGTGCATTGATGAAGACAGCAGAGCAAGGTAGTCCATGTAATGGTAAACAAAAGAAAGGAAGCAAGGTAAAAACTATGATGTTGAAACCTTGGTGTTAAGGTCCCTACAGGAAGCAGCAGCTGTCACTTGAGCAACCAGAGAATGACCTTCTTTTTGTTAGTGGTCCTCTGTATGTCTCTTCTTGCCTGGTGCTTGCAGTCTCTTACTTAATTACTAAGATTGTAAATTATCAGAGACTACCCATTTGTCATGTGTTTATGCAGCACGTAGCAAAACAAAGTCCTTGTCTTAGGTTCTACTGCAATAAAGATACTTAATAAATCAATAAAACTACTTATGAAGTCACAAATAAGTTGAAGAAGTGGTTTGCAGTCCTCCTGTGAGGGGGGGTGGCTGGGCTGTAGAGATATAATTGTTCTGTGTGCCATGAGAAAACATGGGTCATGGACAGTACCAGTGGAGAGATGAGTATGTCCTGGTCCTAAGGGCTGTACACAGCCAGATTTCCGAGGCTTTGACCTTGGGAAAGTTCTCAGTTTTGCACTGCCACTGGGAAAGGGCAATACTGATGTCAGCAGGAAACTTCCTGTGCTATGGTGACAGCCAGCATATTTTAAATCTTACTAAGTAAACAATGAAGATTGTGCCATTTTCTTGCAGAAACATGGATGTCCTAAGAAGAAAACTTTAGTTCCTGTGAAGCTAGTCTGTTGTGTCCAAGCTCTGAATCTTCTGCAATTTGGTTAAGGAGGTCTATGCAGAAATGTTTGGTAGAGGATTTAATCTCTGCTTAGTTTGGCTTATAGAAGGATGATTTCTAGGACTGGGTTGCGTGTGGTGTTGCTTATCCTGTGGTACACTGCCATATGTAATTATTTTACTCATGGGTCTTTTTCATGTTTGGAGAGGGCTGTGTCCTCTCTAGCTCATCAGTTAGTCAACCCTCAAGCTGCATTTTATCCCTTTAATGTTTTAAACACTTTTTTATAAACAAAAGTGTCTGCACTAAGTGATCATTTTTACTATTCTCCTTTGGACTCTTTCCAGTCAGTTGACATCTATGAGTATGTAGGCCTCTGGAGCAGTAAATCATTTTCTAAAAGCAACCTCTGAAGAACCACATAAAAAGCAATATACACATCTATTTTCTGTAAATGTTGATCTTCAGATAGAGCCAAAACATCACATGGACTATTGAAAAATGACAAACTCATCTCTCTTCAGTATATTTCTTCTGAATTCCATGCTGCTCTCACTCTTTCAACAAGGGAGTATGATAGCATAAAGTGTCTGCTTGCTTCCAGAAGCTCTTGCACAGCTCAGCTTGTGTCAACACAGTGACTATAATCAGAGATTCAGAGGCTGTGAAAAACCACTGGGAAGTGTGGAGGGAATAGTTGTAATCATGTAGAAGAGATGGCTGCTTGTGAGCATGAGCATTCCAGGGAAATAGTGAATTAGTCACCTCAGACCAAGTGCTGCTGCATCACTGTGTACAATCACCTCTGCGAGGCTCCCTGCCTTCTCTGCCCTCCTAGGGGTAGGACAGAAAGTGCTGTTTCACTCCTCATTACTCACAGCTCTGTCCAAAGTCACAAATTCATTCATTTCCATAAGGCAGTCCCTGTGTGAGTTTCTGTTCAGCAGACAACTGCTCTCAAACCTTATCGTAATTAAACACACCCAACCCCTCTGTAACTCCACTTATATAAAACATAAAAACAAAGCAAAAAAAAAACCAAACCCCAACCCAACAAAACCAACCACAGTTGGCCATCAGGAAGCCATCAAAAATCTTGCCTGTTAAGCTAAATATTTTGCCTAGCTCTCAGACACAGTCCTAGGCTGTGTAACATTATTTATCTCCCTACTTCCAAACATTTTGTCCCAGCCTGCTGGGAATCAGAACAGGCTCTAAGACTGCCCTTGCTGGATCACTGTTTCTCTGAAGGTTGTTTAATGCCCTCAGTTGTTTAAAGGCATATTTAATTTTGTAGGGAAATAATTTAATCAGTTCCAGACTAATCAGTCCTCAGCCCAAATGGGACTTGGTTGCTTTAATTTCTTTCCTGGTGTACTGGGTCTGGCCAGGACAGAGCTAACTTGCTTCATAGCAGCCCTGTGGTGCTGTTTTCTGGGTTTGTAACTAAACAGTTTTCCCGAGACATTAATTATTTGGCTATTGCTGAGCATGGCTCGCAAGCACAAGGTTTTCTCTTCCCCCCTCCACCACTTCAGTGACTACAAGCAGGCTGGGGCTGTGCAAGAAGTTGGGAGGAAACACAACAGGACCCCTGACCCAAATTGACCCATGGGATGCTCCATACCATAAAGTGTCAGGCTCAGCAATAAAAGCTGGGGTAGAGAAAGAAGAATCATATGATGGTTTAGGATGGAAGAGACCTTAAAGATCACGCAGTTCCAACTCCCCTGCCATGGGCAGGGACACCTCCCACCAGACCAGGTTGCTCCAAGCCCCATCCAGCCTGGCCTTGAACACTACCAGGGAGGGGGCAGCCACAATTCCCTGGGAAACCTATGCCACTGTCTTAACACCCTCATTAGGAGCTTCTTCCTAATATCTAATCCTAATCTATTCTCTCCCAGTTTAAAGTCATTCACCCTTGTCCTATCACTACACACCCTCCTAAAAAGTCCATCTCCAGCTTTCCTGTAGGCGCTGTTTAGCTACTGGAAGGCAGCCATAAGGTCTCTCCGGAGCCTTCTCTTCTCCAGGCTGAATAATCCCAACTGTCTCAGCCTGTTTTCATAGGAGAGGTGCTTCAGCCTTTGGATCATCTTTGTGGCCCTTGTCTGGGCTCACTCCAACATCCCCATGTCCTTTTTATGCTGGGGACTCCAGAACTGGACACAGCACTCCAGGTGGGGCCTCACAAGAGAAGAACAGAGGGGGAGAGTGGTTTATGAGTTTTCGCTCATTTGCTCTTCCTATTCTCTCCTTAGTCCCCCTTGGGAGCATGTGGGGGCTGGACTGCTGATGGGGTTCATCTCACAAAACCTGGTTACATCTGAAGATTTCTATTCACTGAAATATGTCCAACTGCAAGCTCATTTAGAGAGGTAGGTCCAAAGTTCAATCACCATGTCTATGAATAGAGGAACAAGAAATTGCCAGGATAGATATTACCTTGAAATGGCCAGTCTTCTTTTTTATCACATATGGAACTGAAGAAGTGAGAAAAAAATTCACTTTTTTGTCATTGAGGACTGAGGGCAGAAAGCCCAGCAATCAGAGCTAGTAAGACTGTACTACCATTGAAACAAAGAATGAGAACCTCCTTGAAAGGAACTTGCAGGTCTTGCTCCTTTCACTAATTACCACTTTTCCCAATTTCTCAGCATCAGCTGTAGCTGTCTGGAATGTTTTTGCTCCAAACCTTTCACTCTTTGACATTTTGTAGTAGCTCCTGCCTGGACTGGCAAAGAACTGAGTGTCACCCAAGTGCTGAACAAAGTGCCACTACTCAACAGTAACATCACACTTCTCTTGCATAGAACTCAAACTGTTCCACAAAATATGGTAAGAATTATTAACCTTGCTTGAGAGAATGCCCAAGGCACAGAGCTAAGTGATTTGCCCAAGGTTATAAACATGCCATTGGCAGATTGGTGAATAGGCTGTAGGCACATCCTAAATTCTAATCTAACATGCCTTGACAATATTAATATCTAAATAATCATATCCACTTGCCCTGAGTGCTGTCACACGCAGCAAGATGGAAGGCTCAGGGTCTATCCCCATTATGCCAGTCCTGAGGAATGCATGACTGCCTGTCAAGTCCCTCTAGATCTTCCTTTGAAAGAAAGAAGTCAACCATTCTGTGTGACCCTATCCATTCCTGCCAGCTTGCAGAAATGAATTATTGCAGTCAGATACATTGGAGGTAATATCAAAGCATATTCATCTGTAACAGGCCACTAAAAGATGTGCTGTAATCAGCAGAGCTACCTAGCCTCTGTCCTGCATGAGCAAATTAAATTGTTTTAGAATGTTTGAACACAGAGCTCGTTGAGATCAATGTCATTCCGTTGATCAGATCAGTGGAAGTGAAAAATAAAACCACATTTACTCAACAACAAATATTGGCAGTGCTTCTGAAACAGGCCAAGGGCTTATTGAAGAGAATATTGATTGAGCCAAGAAAGCATCAAGCAGTTATAAAAGTTTAATCATATTCGCATTCAAGCCTGCCTTCAGTGCCAGGAATTAAAATGCTCCCATCTCCTGAAGACTGAAGATACATTTCCATAATGTTCTGCAACTCCCAACACCATGCATCTGTGCTGACTGGTAGAATTATTCATTGTAAACTATTTAGCTGAGATGCATGTCTCTTCCTACTGTTAATGCACAAATTATGCGTAAACAAGCTGTGATTTTTTGACTGTTTCTCATTTGCAGTTGTTTGACAAAGAGCTGGGCAAGCCAGAGTTAGCCCACGAGGTATTTTTGAAGTGGTCAAAATAACTACTTGGTCCGCATGGTTCAACAACATATGCCTGGTTGCTTGAACCAGATGAAATTATAGTGGTTCCTCAGCTAGAAAATATGAGTTTTGTTAGAAGGATGTACCCAGGTCATTATTAGAAAACTGCTCATAAGTAAACACTTGCAGTTGCTGAGAGGACTGCTGCATGCAGAGAAAAAGGTGCTGTATGCAGGGAAAGGTGGTTTTCAGAGTGGCATATTTGGGCAAGAGTGTTGTGGCAGTGTCTGCTTATAGAAGCTGTATGTGGTTTAAGAACACAGAAGTTAGTGCTTGCTGGGAGAAAACAGGAAATGTTTTTTTTCTGGCCTGCAGTTGTGATGATTTGCACCTTTCTAAGCTCAACTTGCTGCTGGGGAGAATAAAAAGAAAATAGAGCTATGCCCTTGCTATTATTTCCCCATTTCTGCTTCTCTTACCTCTGAGGCAAGCTGTATGGAAGTCCAGTGTGGCTGGGTCCTCCTGCAAGGGAAGATGTGAACATAGCAGGGTCAGCAGTATATCAGCTGGTTCCCAAATAGCTGTGCCTGTAGCATTAGCAAGAGTGGCAGGGTTCTGCAGGGCATGGATTCCCCCTCTACACACCTGGGAGCCCTGAAACTTGCTGCTTTGATCTCAAGGATTTTTGTATAGCGGGTACCTGGCTACATCAGTTACATGAGATGTACACCTGTGTGCTGTATGCTTAGATCCTACTCAAAATGAGGTGTGCTTGGCATCCTCCCCTCATTAAAAGTCTCATAATTATTCCTGGCTGTGAATGGGCTCAGTAGGCAGCACAGCTATACAGAGGGCCTTGCTTGTCCCTGTCCTCTGACTTCTGACTGTGAACCTCACAAAGTGAGGAGTTTAGCCTATTTGGAAATGTAGGCTTCAATTTTCTTCAGGTGGCTTGTTGCTTCCGAGGTACAAAGGGAAGCTGCCTTAGTGGTTGGAGTTATGAATTTCTCATCTTCCTCTTTCATGCCCCCTACTCTTCTTCTCTGGACTCTTCAAGGAAGTCAGAAAATAAATGTGAAGAAGGCATGAAAATTAAAATGGGGTCTGTGTGAAGCTGACTGAAAGATTGAGTTGAAAAAGAGAAATCAAAGGGGATGGAGAAAGACTTGGTAGCAAAGTGTTGGGTAGAAAATTAAAAAATTAGGATTTATCTATGGGAGCAGCTTGTATGGAGATGGATACAATTAGGAGCAGGGGTAAGAGGAACTTTCTTTAACAATCAATAAAAGCAGACTGTGCACATGCTTGCAGGACCTTTTCTCAGGACAACAAGGAGAAACTACATCAACTCCCATGAAAGAAAAAAATACAACTGGGAGATTTGGACCAATTCCTTTCTCAATTTATCTGGGAAGGAAATAGTCCAAGGGACAAGTGCAGAGCACAGTGCTCTGCAGAGCTCTTGTGTCCCGAGGTACCTGTGGCACCTGAGGCACCATGGGTCCTGTCTGGCATCTAACACTCAAGGGTTTGTAGTAGAGTACCCATAGCTACAGCAACAGCTGCTACACAAGCCCTGACAATGCTTCCAAATGGCATCTATACATAAAAATAATCCATTCAAAGACATGTTTCCAGTCTACAGTGCTATACTCTGGTCCTTCACACATTGTCCAGCACCCCTAGCTACCTCTACCCCCTAGATTGCTTTGACAAGTTGGATGCTGTGCTCCCCATCACTTAACCTAATATTTAGAGTATCACTTATCATTATGCTTGGTTATACTGAAAGTTTAGGTCTGCCTTTTGGCAAAATACACCCAAATAATTTATATAAAAAAGGAGGTTTTGTTTTGCACAAATTTCTGTGTTACTCTTATGATGCACAAGGTTAATGTTTAGTTGGTTAGACATTTCTCTGCATTTAGAGAAGGTTTAGTAAGGTGGATATAGATTTACAGGTCTTACAGACTTACCCCTTATAAGTAGGGGGCAAGATCATCCTGGCAAGGAAATGGGTGCTGGGAGGGAGCAAAGAAGCTGTTGGTCCAGGGTATCTCTTTTTCCTCTTGTCTTCGAAGTGATACCATACATGTGGGGGAAAAAAATGATTATCAGGAATAATTGACAGTTATAGATTAGGATTCTTTTAGAGCTGATATAGCTCACTAAGTCTAGTCACCATACTACTGGAGAGGTTATACTGAAAATGATTCTCAACAAAACCTTCCTTAAGAAAAAACTGTGTTTATTCAGGCTTCTCGTCTCTGCACTTTTTTTTTTTTTTTTTGGTAACTCAGAAACACGTGGAGATAGATCTGTAGCCAAATACTAATCCCATAAACTCCACAAACACTAACTAACACCATCTGTGACAATTTTTACTGCAGATTACCACAATATGTGAAATGCTTCTCTCAGCCTGATAAGCAGGGCCTTGTCATGGGAACAGTGTCGCAAGGCCTCCTTGAGCCATGGCTCTCATTTCCAGATGTCTCTGGTTTAGATACACAGGAAAAAATGCTTTATTATATCTTTCCAGTACACAGGAAAGTTCATCTTTTCAGTGTACCTTGAATGTCAATGTAAAACAGAACTGGAAGAAATCAAAATCAGCAGAATAACACATGTGTGAGTAAACAGTTTTCTCTAGCACAAAGCTACTCCCCAGATGCTGGAAAACCATTTTTATCTGGCCTCTCCTGCTTTTTCTCAGGGTCTGACTCCCTCTCCCTCAAGGTTCCACTAGTACTTTGGAGCAGTAGAAGAAAGCAGAAAGAATTTGAAGGGGAAAAACCCCTCCCAAATACCAACAACCTCAGCCACAAGCAGGCCAAAAGAGGGACAAACAACTCACAATCCTGCTTTCATACCTGATCTGCTTGCTCATCACATAAAACATTGCTTAACTCCCACAGCACATTGCCTTGCCACAAACATACTTAGTGATCACCACTTCTGGGAGAAACCTGGGGATGTGGAGGGGGAGAAGAGGAGGAGTGGAAGGTGAGCTGGATGGATTTTGCTTTGAGGATTTATCTTCCATATGAAATGGTATAGTTTATTTGTTGAACCATTAAAACCTAATTTTTGTATCTGCAGGAGAGTAGTTTTTTACATGTCCACCCTGGCTTTGGGCTGTCTCCAGGTCATCGGTCAGCACTTCACCTAAGTCCTGGGAATAGCTGCTTGCCTGTTGTGACATCTGCCTTCTCCTCAGAGACCTGGCAGCACTTGGCACTTTTCTGAGCAGGAGGCAGAGAAGCTGAGAGCAAAACACATCCTGTAGCTGAGTGGGCACAAATGTGCTCTCCACAAGAAATGCATGAAGAAGTACTAAGTTAAGATTTTGAACTGTGTTCTCCAGAGTTATTTACTAAGCCTGGCATGGGGAACACAGCATTTTTGGAGCTTCCCTTTTGTGGGGAGAAGCACTCTGCCTTTATTTTGCCATATTATTCACATAGAAAGTGGTTCTCATGTTCCAACCTACCACTCCAAGAGCTTCCTCTTTCCACTGACTGTCTGATGAAAGTCAGCTCCTAAACTTGGGTGCTTGGGAATCTCACTGGCTTAGATACTTAGAAGAAAACTATCTGGTAAATAAAAAGCTTGGATTTTTTGTGTGATTTTTGTTTTCGTGTGCACTTTGACATTCTAGGGAAGCTCTTCTAGGGAAGAGCTCAGATGTTCCTGGAAAACTGAAAAATATCCTGTTTGGAGGTAGTTCTAGTCATAAATTGCAGTTTGTGTTTTGCATACTGTTTGATGCTCACTATGGACTGTTATTGGAAGTCATTGCATCACTTAGAAGATGACAATTATTATGATCTTCACCAGAAGTTGATTGTTAGATGACACTGCTGTTAGAAGCTGAGATAGTGTACAGGATATTAAAGGGAAGAACAACCTAATTAAGAAATAAATGAAGGTTAGGGAGTTAGGATCCTGTTTTGATATAAGCACCTGAAGTATAATAAAAGAACAATAAAAACCTGTTTAATTGCAAATGTTCAACTTTTCCTCTCAACGTTAATAGCTCTTTAAAAGTGAGCTGTGTTTTGAAATTCTCAAGATAGAAGCGCTTTGTCAAATATTTGTAATTTAAATGAAAAAAGAAGAAAAGGTGCAAATTCTTCCCACATTGTCTAGAACCATTAAGGCCATGTGCCAGAGGTATGCTGCTAGTAATACCCATAATTTTTATTGCTTTGGGGACAGGAATGGAAGGAACATGTAAAAGGATCCTAAGAATAAAAATCTGTGCCTGAAGCCTTATGGGAGTTTAGTTTCTTTTTGACACACTCAAAACTGTGTCAATCCTTTCCATTAATATTTAATTAATTTTTAAAAGGAAAACGATTGTGGTGATAATATATTACTTTTTTCTTTTTTTTAAGTACTTTCCCAACACTTATTTAATTCATTGCCTACACCCTTCTGCAGTAGCCCACAGGAATACTGTGCAGCATGAAAGTTGAAGATTCCTGATGAATCAATAATTTGATATGTTCTTCAAATATATTGATATATTCTTCAGATGTTACTGTTGGGTTGCAGTCAGTGGGATCACTCACTTACTAGGGACCACAAACAGCCTGTAAGACCACATTGATTTGTCATGCCTTGAGCTTTCTAAGAAAGGTGGAGTTTAATAATTACTGTGTATATGCAAAAAGCCAGAAAACTGTGGTTCATGGGATAGGAGAATGGAATACTAACCTTTTTATCTTCAGATCAGTTGCTCAGACTCAGTCGTGAAAAACAGTCCTTGAGTATTATTGCTATTCAGAGGATCTTCAGTGACCTGTGAGGGAAGAAATTACTGTTTCCTAAGTAACCAGTTTTCCACAGCATGCAAAATTCTGCATGGCAGCACACCTATTGGCACCTTACTAACCTGAACAGCTAATGACCACAATAAAGAGATGAACAACAAGAGGTTGTCTTGCTGGGCTGTTGAACAATCTCTGTGAAGAAGCAGGAGACATCTTGAGTGGTTCGTTCCCTTGGTATTTGAGCAATAAACTCCTTGCCCTTGTCTTGACCCACAAGGTTCTGGGTGGATTTCCTCCTCACCATCCCCTGATGGGGGAGGGAGCAGCTGCATGGTCCTTTTGTTGTTGCCCAGCTCAACAACAGGACAGTTACAACATGAGCATGCTTCTTCCCTAACCTTAGCCTCCTCTTTTCTTCTTTTCCATACTTTGATATTTAGCTTTTCCTCTAGAGCATGTCCCTTAGGACCATAAATTGTCACACTATAGATTCCCTTTGTCTTTTCTTTTTTTCTCCCATGGTCTTTTTGGCTCACTCCTGTCCTCCCTGCCACTCTCTGCACAGGACACAGATTATTCAACTCTTTTTGTAAGCAGTGCAATTTTAAATGAGATGAGAAGTTCAGGCCTTCTAAAAGTAACTAGGCACTGAAACTGCAGCCAGTAGTTTTTGATAGTTTAGAAACTCAAAAGCTTGTGCTTCATTACAGTGCTGTTTGTAAGCATCGTAACAACTCTGTAGTGAGCTGCCTTAAATTCTCTTTCAGTTCTACAGCAGGGAAGGTGGAAAGAAAAATTACGTATTTGTAGAAAAAACTTAGAACAATGTTCTTTGTCAGCTAGGTTACCTTTGATGTCTGAATCTTCTCTCACATGGCTGCTGGAAGGCAAAAATCAGTGCAGGCCTAAGCATAAGATACCACTTCAAGTTGATCCATATATGTTCATTCAAAGCTGGAGTTTTGTCTTTCTCTCCGTGTTCCACTTGGGCTGTAGAAGGGAAAAGTTTCCTACCTGCTATGTGCATCACCAGAAGCAGTGGCTCCTTTCCTAGATCAGAAGTTATCAGGTTACTGGAAAATAAAGTCAGGGTTCACCAGAGCCTGGTTGTTGATGTAGGAACATTGATGATGCAGAAAGGTTGGGCAGGGACTGGAAAGAAGAGCCAGTTCCAGCCACAGATGTGTCACTATGCTTGTTACTTGGGACAGTGCTCTTAAAAGCTGAAGTCAGATAGATTTTGCCATGTTAAAACCACACAGTTAAGCTGTTTTCTCCTTCAGCTTTCTAATAAGGGCAGGTCAAAAAGTACAGTATAAAGCTACATGCATTTCCTATTTTTCAAACATTCTACTGTATTTAGTAGTGGTTTTTAAAACGGTGTTAAAGAATCCCTCCCTGGTATCTTCAGCCATTTCTGTAATCCTGCATGACTTCTAGAAATCATTCCATGTGAAAAATGTTGAGCCAGTATCAAGTAAATAGATGTAGGTCCATGCACAGAGGAAACCCAAACTTTGAATATTTAGTTGAATATTTAGCTGTTATGGTCTGTATAGTACAAATAATCTTATGTAAGGTAAAAAATTAAGTGAGATCTTTTCCACTCCACAGCAAGATATCCTCCTACTTTGTTAGGGATACGTAACTATGGCATGTAAGGTTTAATCATGCCTGTAAATGCTTAAGCAATTTCATATCTATAAGAAAAGGCAATTTGCTTGCAACTTTGGATACTTTCTGAGAAGAAAAAATACCTATTTATTTTCCTAGCATGTTGAGTGAACAGCAAAGAAAAGGAGGGAATTTTAAGGCAATTGAATTGTATGAGAACTGTTACACTGTTTGAATGCAATAAGAAGTATATAAAGTCATAAGAATTTCTTACCAGTAAAAGAGCTTCTATTACCCCACTGATTAGCAAAGCTCACCCAGCTGCACAGAGTGAATTCGAAACGTGTTTCTTTCCAAGGTGACTGTGGTGACAAAATCATTATCCATTCTCAGTACAAATCTATCTTAATTAATACCTACCCCCCTGTGATGATGATATAGGCAGCTCAGCTTCTCCAGACAGTCACAGGTGGCACCTGCATCAATCTTGTTGACAAAGACACTGCTTGAGAGCATGTGCTATATTTTTTCTCTCCCATGTGGGGCTTTGAAGCAAAAGCATTACTGTAGGTTCTGGCAGTCCTCAGGATCAGCAGCTCAGCATCACACCTGAACCACGGTGGGTTTGATAAGGGGTATGGTATAGCATAAGCTATACCATATATATATATATATATATATATATATATTAGCCACCCTTTTTCCTTCTCTTCTGCCTATTAAACTATCAATAAGCTTTTTGATAGTCAGATCAACTTACAATGTACCTTCATGACTACAAAGCACCTCCACCATAACAACTTCACGTTGGGTTAGACCAAGACTTTGGGGAGTCAAACTCAAGTTTTTCCCTGTGCCCCTTGATGTTACTGATAAAAGACCAGCTGACAAATTTAGAATAATGAGACGGATAGAAAATTCTGTCCATAATACATTTATCTCAAGCAGCTGTGTGTCAAGTGATGCTTTAGTAGTTAAAGGAAATTTATGTTAATCAGTGTGTAAAAACCAGTTAGGATCTTATGGCTAATCCCAAACACATGTGGAGTTACTGTAGGTAAATATCTCTGGAAATTATGTCCCAGAGTGTCTACATTAAATAGCAAAGATACTTGCTTCTTAATTACAGAGGTTTCTGTTCAAATAAAGTGTGGAAAATGAATATGTCAGCCACTCCTTGAAAATTTAGCTTAACAAAAAAGGGTTAAGAATTTACCTTACATACATAATTTGTTTAATGCAACACAACACTTTTCCTGAATTGGTAATTCAGTGCATATAATTACCATTAAACAGGCAAGGCTAAATGGAAATACTCTCTTTGAAACCCCTTTATAAAAAAAAAAGCCTGTGTACATAGATAGCAGTAATTTTTTAAAGTCCATAACTTCATTAGTTTAAAAGCAAAAATCCAAAACATAGCTGTTCCCATGCTTAGATTGGACCATTTTATTTTAAGTATTTTACAGCCAGTTCTGAAGGACACCACCTTCACAGGATCTCAATGCAAGTGTTAGATTAAGGGATTTTTTTGAAGTCTGAATGTGAGAAAACTGATACTGACAATGACATATGAATGTGTCAATGATGAATAAATACATGAACTTAAAACCACCACCAATCTCATACATCACTCTTTTTTTTTTTTTTCTTTTTTTTTTTTTTTTTTTTTTTGGAAAGGATATAAAGGATTCAAATGTCAGAACTATAATGTCAGAACAGTTTATAATGTCAAACGATGCATGCTGCATACTTTTAGTATAGTGCACTGATCAAAACAGTACCTGGGATAAAAATTGCAGAAGATGTAGCACATTTCTTGTGCAAATGGACGTAGATTTGAAATAAATTTGGAAGAAAAATATTTTTATATTGAAGTCTTAATAACAGTTTCATTCAACCTGCACTGATCTTTGCACAAATTATTTTACATAAAGCTGATGCTTCTAACAGTAACTAATATTTGTGTGATGCCTGCAGGGCACTGTCAGCCAAGGAGAACTTATGATATAATGTAGTAATTTGCTAAAACTTGTTGCAGACTTGAGAGAGAATCAATCCCAACAGAGTCAGAGACAACTATAATTTTCCCTTTGCAGACAGTTCATGCAGTTCCACTTCAGCTCACAGAATTAATCTTGTTATTTATAAAGTAAGGTTGAGTTGTTGCTAGCCTGGTTTCCTTAAAAAAAATGAGGCATATGTGATCATGCCATTGGTGAATGCCCTCCCTGCACTCCTGACATCTACAACATTCAGAGACAACTGCAGCCCAGTTTAAAAGACTGCAGAAGTCGCAAGGAGATTAAATTAACAAAAGTTTTCATTCAGGTATCTGGGCAGGCCAAAGATACCTAAATTATGACTCCCTGTCAGGAAAAGTCCGGAGGACTTCAGCTGTTAAACAGTGTGTTTGGCAGAAGCCAGCAGTCCCATCAGCCAGGGACAAGTCACAATACCTCTTACCTTTTGTCTAATGGAGCTGTGGCAAAGAGCTCAGTGAAAACAAATTGTTTCCCAAAAGGAGAACATACAAGTCAAAGGACACGAATCTCTGGGAAAACAGACTGCTTACAAAATTATTTGGTTTTAGCTATTTTTTGAACTTCGATTTTTACTCCACAGTGATAATAAAATTTCAGTCCAGCACTCCTATAAAAGGTTAATTTGAAAGAATAGTAGCTGAACCCTGCCAAAACCATCAAAACATCACATCATCTTAATTTACAGATATAATAAAACCAAGAATGGTAGACAGCCTGTCAAAAAGGATGCACATCTCAGGAATATTAAATTTACTGAGGTGTTTCTGAGAGAACCTATTGCAATTTTGAGTGCCTATTAGAGCAAGTGTTAAGTTAATGCAAACCAGTCTTCGTTCTTAATTGATCCAGGTGGAATCCAGTCCACAAGTTTATGTCCACATTTTAGATAGCAGGTTGAAGAGCCCATATTTAAAGGAAGAAATTTATTAATAAACTCTGTGTCTTCTAGAAAGGTTGCATTCTTTAGTATTTTCATTGTTTTATTGATTACTCTGAACAGCGTTCGTAGAGAAGAAAGTTATTTTTACTGCATCAAGTAGCTTTTCTGTCATGTGGACAAAGGTTTGTGTTCTGTGGCTGCCACAGTTATTAACAGGAGAAAGGATAAAGAAAACCAGGTACGGAGTCAACGTTGGAAATTGTCACTCCTGAAGCAGCAGGCTGCTCAGTATTGCCTGGGCAGGCTTTGATGACATCAAGCTCTCTGAATGTGTTCAATATTATCTTCCTTGAAACGACGACACAAATGACACATCCATTGCTTCAAACGCTGTGCCTCCTGCCGTTCTGTATCACTTTGAGCACGTTGGAAAGGTCAAAACTTTGTGTAATCAATTCCATTAGGTAGTCATCACTTTCCACACCATTCATAAATTCTTCTAAAGTCAGTTCCCCTGAAAGGAAATCAGATACTCCTTAGGAACCAGGGAAACCAGCAATCGCTCTCAGCCCAATGCAAGACCATTCATGCCAGGTTGAACCCTTCAGGAAGGTTCATCTCTGCTGATGGACAAATAAAGGCAGAATATTTTCTAATGTTTTCCCTCTTAGCATCGGATTCTAGAACTCAGACTTGCTTTTTTCTCTTAAAAGAGATCAAGCACACCTTTCACAGCAGTCTAAAACAACTGTAAGTTTTCATGTCTGTGGTGACGGAAATATATAAGAAAGGGCACTGATGAAACCTGTATCAAGGCTAAATTCAGATGTGAGAACCACTTTTCACTGAGCTGACTGGAATTTATCTTACAGCTGGTTTTAACAGAGATTAAGGTATAGTTTGCTGAGGATTACCAGGCATACTTCCTTTGTTGACTACTAGCATCATTTTGAGTCATGATAAGATGTAGTAAAAAAAAAAAATCAGTTAAGTAGTTCAACTAGAAAAATTCTTCCGAGGAATAGAAATGGTCATTTAGAGCATGATTTTTTGGGGCTTACATCAAAGTCAGGTAAAACCTTGCAAGTTGTGAGACAGTTAATTTATTTATTTTTTTTTTCGGAGGAGCAATAGTATTCTTCCTCTTTTCCTCCTCTCTTCCCTATCAGCAAAAGCAAAGGCCAGTCCCAGACACATGTCTGCTTGCATGGTACAGAGGAGGGTACACAATTCTCTGGTTACAAGTTATTCCAGTTATACTGTTTTTCTCTGGAAGGGAAAACAGAACTTATTCTAATAGGAATAGCTTGATTGTTTCCTCTGATAGTGAAGTTTCTTGTTAAAATCACAACAACGAAAGATTTCTCACTGAAATAAGAAATGACAAGAAGCCTTGCAAAGAAGAAGATAGTTGGATGACTGGATGCCTCAGGTTGCAGGGGAGCAGCAATTCAAGTTTTGTGCACTTCTGGTGAATGCTTAGCTATACAACGCTGGCTATTTTTGTACTTAAGTGCTCCCTGGAGGTTTTTTGTGTTTTGTTTTTTCTTTGTGGCAACCTTGGAAACCCCCTCTGATGTGAAAAAGGAAAATAATCATCACATGAAAGATGCAAAACCCACTTTCTACCTATAGGCAGTAAAGGCTGCTTCCTCTTTAGTCATATGGCTCCTCACTGCACTGGTGAACAGGCTCATATACAGACTATGCAAAGATGCTATTTGGCAGAAGCTTAGGCTTCAGTGAGAGGAGTAAGACCCACTCCAGGAGCTGGTGTGCAGTGCCCTGAGGATGTTTGTGTCTCCTCTTTCAACCCCAGGGACATTTATAAAATCATCCAGGGAGCAGAGACAGAGCAAGCTGACTTTGTATGCTGGTCTGTGTCCTCTCACTTCCTCCAATCTCTCCTTCTATCCCAGCCACTCTTCTTATTTTCCATCTCCTTCCCTTTGTATTGCCTTAGCCTTGGTTGGATGATGTTCCTGGACTTGTCAGATGGACACGCTGCATCATTTTCCTGTTTTTACCATGTCAGCTGGTCTTTTTCTCCTCTTGATCCCAGCCTGTATATTTCAAAGCTACCAATATCAGGTTGGAAGCATACAAACCCCACTGCAGTTACCAGTGAGATGTGATATGCCCAGACTTGCTGCGACTGTGATGGGTCTCAGATTTCTTTGAGCTAATGAGAATAAATTGCAAAGCCATCAGGAGATTTGGTTTAAGAATTGCTCCTTATAATCACAGGATTGTTTCTTGTATTTTAATGTGAAGAAGGACATTGCAACTTATTTGCCTATTTGCTCTTCCATTTAATTAGAAGCTACAGGGATAGTTTAAGGTAAACTTGGTGAAATTTGACCTGTCCCTGATGTGAAGCTAGTCCTGCTTCTTTGAAGCTATTTTCAAAAAAACTAGCTATGGAAAGGAGTTGAAATGGTTATTTTATGAAGATAATTCTGAATAATTAATGTTCTGGCATTTCACTGCTAAAACATAAGAGACAAAAGTAATTTTTTCAGCTGATAATCTAGCTGAGATGCTAGACTGCATATGGTCATGGCCAATATGGTCAAAGCAGGGATCAAAGTACAAATAATCATAAAATTTTGATTTGATTCTAGAATGTTACTATATGTTATTTGGAATCCTTTGGTAATTTTCCTTCACCCAAAAGATGGGCCAAGCAAGTGGGGGAAAAATTGTCTACAAGTTATTCACATGCATCAGAAGATTATTGCTTATACTCTGATTATATATCAAAATCAGCTATTTTTAAAAAGTAACCTTGATACTGCTAGTAAGAACAAAAAAAATGAACAAAAAAAAAAAAAAAAAAAAAGAGATCTGTCTCTGTCCAAGATCTGATTTTGCTTGCAATGCTTTCCTAATATTCCTCATTTACCAAAGATTGGAGTAATTGATTTAAAAGGTAATCCCCAGTGGAAGGAGGATCTTTATGATTAGAAGTATGAGGGAAGACATTCATATGTGGCAAGTTTTCCATTAGAAACAACTCTGAATCAATGAATTAAAGTTTTTGTTTCCAAATTCAAGCCCAATTAGCTTAATCCACATATCCTGAGAATAAACAGTAGCATGTTTCTTATCATGTTTTCCTTCGTGACTCCTTGTTGAGGACGATCTCCATAGGCACACCAGGCTTGATGATGGCCATCTTCATCGACTCGCTGCTCACGTCCACCGACATCACCACCACGGGCTCGGAGGCGGGCAGGCGGCAGGCAAGCAGCAGGCAGGCCATGGCCCAACAGGGCCCCATGGTCCGGCAGGGCCTCATCGCCCAGCAGGGCCTCGGCACCATCCTGGGCCTGTCCTGGCTGGAGGGCCGGGCCCAGAGAGTGGTGCTGAATGGGGCTGCATCCAGTTGGCAGCCGGTCACTAGTGGTGTCCCCCAGGGATCAGTGTTGGGCCCAGTTCTGTTCAATATCTTCATTGATGATCTAGATGAGGGGATTGAGTCCATCATCAGCAAATTTGCAGATGACACTAAGCTGGGGGGGAGTGTGGATCAGCTGGAAGGCAGGAGGGCTCTGCAGAGGGACCTGGACAGACTGGAGAGTTGGGCTGATTCCAACGGGATGAGGTTCAACATGGCCAAGTGCCAGGTCCTGCACTTTGGCCACAACAACCCCATGGGGAGCTCCAGGCTGGGCTGAGAGCAGCCAGGCAGAAAGGGACCTGGGAGTCTGGATTGACAGGAAGCTGAACATGAGCCAGCAGTGTGCCCAGGTGGCCAAGAAGACCAATGGCATCCTGGCCTGTATCAGGAACAGCGTCGCCAGCAGGTCCAGGGAAGGGATTCTGCCCCTGTACTCAGCCCTGGTGAGGCCACACCTCGAGTACTGTGTCCAGTTCTGGGCCTCTCAGTTCAGGAAGGAGATTGAGGTCCTGGAGCGGGTCCAAAGGAGGGCAACCAGGCTGGTGAAGGGACTTAAGCACAGACCCTATGAGGAGAGGCTGAGGGAGCTGGGGGTGTTCAGCCTGGAGAAGAGAAGGCCCAGGGGAGACCTAATCACTCTCTACAACTCCCTGAAAGGAGGGTGTAGCCAGGGGGGGGGGGTTGGTCTCTTTTCCCAGGCAACTCTCAGCAAGACAAGAGAACATGGTCTTAAGTTGTGCCAGGGGAAGTTTAGGTTGGACATTAGAAAGAATTTCTTTACTGAGAGGGTGATCAGGCATTGGAATGGGCTGCCCAGGGAAGTAGTGGATTCTCCATCCCTGGAGATATTTAAAAAGAGACTGGATGTGGCACTCAGTGCCATAGTCTAGCAACCACAACAGTGGTTCAAGGGTTGGACTTGATCTCTGAGGTCCCTTCCAACCCAGCCAATTCTATGATTCTATGTGTTAACAATCAGCCTTTGAGGGACGCCCAATATGCTGTCCAATCTTTAGAACATTCCAGAGCATGTGCAACCATGTGTCTTAGCTGGTTTTCTTATCCATTTTAGGTGGATTAAGCCAACCCCTCTCTATTTCGCTTTCCTTTTGTTGTGCAACCTTTTTTTTTTGGATGAACAGTGCAAGACCTCTAGGTTTTAGTCCCTGCTGTAATTCTTATGTCAGCTTAACAGAATCAGTTGATTTCACTGTAAAAATGGAGTAACTTGGGTAAAGAAGAACAGATTCAGGATTCCAGTTAATCTAAACCAGTCAGATCTTCAGTAGTGTGCTCAGCTCCCATCTTGATCCCACACTTCCTTATGGAGGAAAATCCCTGCCAGTGCCAAAAACCCCCTGGATTCTTACCGTCATTGTTCACATCTATCTTCTGAAATATAATGTTTGTGAACTCTTCAGCACTCATGCTGGAGTAGCCATTTATAGCCTGGATAGCCTGGAGATAGAAATATAGAAAGTTCTTTCAGACTTTTTTCCATCAAGTTGTGAAAACAGTACACTGGCAACTGCAGCAGTTGCAAGGCAGCCCTTAGGTTCACAAGCCCTTTAAAAACTGCTAAATAAATAGCTACTTCAAGTAAATCTTCAGTAATGAGGACTGGAAATTTAATTAACATAACACAGCTTGAAGATTACAGACTAATTTCCATATCTCTGAAGGTCTTCTGAAACCTTGTGGCACCTCTGCTCTGCAATACTCTTCAGATTTCACATCAGCATTTTTATCTGGCCCTTGAGAGCTCTGTGTCTTCCAAGAGTGCCCTATAGTCTGTGTGCTTTAAATATAGTATTGTTTTTCACAGCTGAAAGCACATGAGGAGAATTCCTAAATAACTGTTCTACTAGAACATGTTTAACTTAGTAATAACAAATAAAGTCAGACCAGCAGTTGGCAGAATTTGCTTGTCCTCCATGGAAAACCAGAAGTCTTCCTTTTACTTTTTCCTGTGGAAAAGGGACCTAATATCTGGAGTAAAGGTATAAGTTAATATTTTTTGCAAAATGGTATTGCATCCACTGAGATAGTAACTTTTGCATTATGGTGATCCTTCAGGATCAATATAAGCCTATATGTCAACAGCCAGTGGTTCAGAAGTAACAAGCATATATTTACAGAGTTGAATTCAAGCTCAAAATCCCAGTTAGTGACTGAGATGGGTGCATATCTATTTGTAAATGCATATGAATATATGTTCCACAATGGGTATAGCATAGAATTTGTTTTTATGCACCTTGAAATGAACAATATTGTATAAGATAATTCACCATACTTGCCAGCTGTTTCTTTGAGTATTCCTGATATAATATTAGAACTCATTGTATTTTAATACAGTGTAAGTTAAGCCTATTCAGCACTGATGTGGAATTCTTGATGATCACTGACTTCATTTTACTTTGTACAAACTAGCTGCAAAAAGCAGACAGAATATTACAAAAATAGGTACATAAACTTGTTTGCATTACTAATTCATACTTTAGATACTTTTGGTTGTTTATATGTCTGACCCTGATGCAATCTTCAGAAGACACTTATAGCTCTACTGCAGTTAGATTTGTTGTGGTAAGACTAAAGTAATCAGCCCTGAAGTACGTGAATCACTGACTGCTACAAAATCACCTTAAATAATAACAATAACTGGACTGTCAAAAGCCATTGAGATGGTTGTCTGGAAGCAATTTTGATGGGTGATAATAATCTGCTGGTCCAAAGTTTGCATAGCTGTGGGGACAGATGAAGTTTTAATAGGACTTCTGTGGTTTAAAAGTTTCAGATATGAAACATTTACTTATTTACTAGTAAATACTTTTATTTATTAGTAAAACATTTCTTATTTACTAGTGCTTTGTGTAAGAAGGGCCCATAGTGAGCCTATATTTTTCTTTTTGTTGAGAGCCTACTGATTTTAATCTAGACTAGGTCAAATGACTTAAGCAGGCTTAAATTAGAGTTCTTGTACTTTGTAAGAGAAGAAAGCACACAGAGGTTTAAACTGGTTTTAAAACCAGGTAAGATGAAAAGGAATTCTTCTTTACATTAGAAGGATTTTAATTCACTTTTCAGTTAAAGCCCAAGTACAAACACAGTCATCTCATGGCCTCTGGGTGAAAAATTATGGAGAATATCTGCAAAAGAAAGATGTCTTCAGTCTTAATTGAGGAGAAATCTACAAGATGCAGCCTCTTCTACCTTTAGCAAGCTGCTCTTTAGAAGGTGATATATCAACTTTAGTTGTCTGACCCTGTGGCTCCATCTGGCTCCAATTCCTTTTAATTTGGGCAGCAGCTCTTCAAGGTTTCTTACAGCTACTAATCAGCAGTAATACAGAATCCAGGTAAAATCCATTCCTTGTTTATTATGACATTAAATACCTATTTAGATTTTATGCTCCCTGCAGCAAAACCTTGCTCTGTAATGAGTCTCACACATTTAGGGGAGCAGTTGAAGTCATTCATATTTTCAAGGAACCCTCTAATACCTTTTAGATGAGAGCAGCTGCTGAAGTGCAAAATATGTTACTAGAGCAATTTGAAAAATACAGAAATAATTTTAAAGAATGAATTGCACTGCTTTGGTTTTATGGGTTTGAAATATACCCATTTTCTGCAAAAGTCTGTGAAATATTTCTATCCAAATGTTACTGCATGGTTTAATGGCAAATTTCCCCAACTTAATTTTAAAATAGGGACAATGGCATTTGTAGTAAACAAATAAAAAAGCATTAAAAAAATTAAAATACTGGAATATTTTGTTGACATCTGTATTGTTCACCTTGAGAAGCCAGTTTTCCATAATGGACTGGCACAGACACATGTAATCCAGCTCTTTTGTTCATTATGCTGCTTCAGTGACACCCTCCCTTATAGTCTAGTTTATCACAGTAATGTTTCTACTGTTTCTCCAGGTTTTCATTTTCAGTAAAGCATTATATCTGTAGAATAATGCTTTAAAGAAAAACACTACTTTACTTCAACGGGCAAGAAACTAACAGCAGGAATGTCACTAGCAAAAACAGTTCTAGTTTTACAATTGTAAGACATCGGGTAAAATACAGATTATTCATTTACAACACATGATACACCACTGTTTCAGGGGCAGTGCACTATATCAGATGCTATAGATATTGGTCATAACTTGCTTACCGAGAATATGCTTAATAGTTCTTTTTTGTCGATACATCCATTTCCATCAGCATCATATAGCTTAAAATACCATTTCAATTTTTGGTCAATTTTCCCTCGTATAACCAAGTTTATTGCAGCTATGAACTCTAAGAAGTCTATAAATCCATCCTAAGAGAGAGAAAAAGAGAAAAAATGAAAAAAAACCAACAACCTTTTTAACAACATTGCTTTTCTGTTCATTCTAGCAATTTCACAGCTATGGCTCATCAAATTCACTATGATGCACACTGATTTGTCAAGAACATTAACAGAAATCTTCTGTGGTGTTTAAAAAGGATGCACTCAGCTGGTAGCACTGTAGAAAAGGAGGTTAGCACAGGCAGGTTTTTTTCTCCCCTAAAAGCTGGGGGCAGGGAATAAACAATTTTTTTTGGTAGACTTCCACATGTGAAAAAGGTAAGTCTGGGAGATCTGAATTGGTATTAAAGAGATGTTCTACAGCAGAGTTGCTTATATTCCTATGGGTACTGCAGAACTATGGATGACTTCCAGTGCAACAGAGCTGCTCCAGGTGTTACTCATCTGATAGATCATGTAGTAAGTGTTACACATGGTAACCAATAACCTGGCATGAACCCCAGGTACTGTGGTTTACCTACATAAACATCCTGTCTCTCTGATGAATGCATTTGCATAAGAAAGAAAGTCTTCAAGTCATAAACTAGTTTCTAAATAGAGACGTTTGTGATGATATTCATAGGGAAAGGCCCTTTCAGGTCAATTTAATTCGATATTTTTTGCTTCTTTCTCTGAAGCTGATGATGGAAACCTGTCAGGGACAGACCTCCATGGTCAGGTGGTCCAAGCCTGTGATGCTGTAAAACTGTGGTGAGGATGGAAGAAACAGTTGCTGAATTTAGAGAATACTTGCTCCAGCTGTTTCTCATGTGCATATAAAAAGAGTTAACATCTGGTAAATTAAATGTCATGGTCTTTACTTTGGTCAGAATCCAGTTGCTTATAAAACCTTGGAAATACTGCCATCAGCTTCAGATGGCCTGTGATTGAGAGGGCTGGATGAATATCTAGTAGGTTTAGTATGTTACTTATTTTTACTGTCATGTATCAAGAAAAGTCTTGTCTGTTGAGGTTTTGCAATCAACTGGAACTGATATGTCCTTGAGGCTGGACTAGCCTAAAGGAAAGGATGTCTTATAAAGGTGCAGGTTGGCTCATTGCTGTACTTTTGGTTCTTGTTTTGATTTCTGTGCAAGGATGTTTGGCAGAGTGGCACCTAAGAGATGAATCCAATCTTTCAGACACACTGGATTCAATGTACACAGAGAAATGATGGGTGCATAAATTGTGGAGACTGGACACTGCTTCACAGGTGTTCCGTGCAGGTTCTGTGTGGTTGCTGGATTTACCCTGCAATGACAGCAAATGCAGCAGTAGCAAAGAGACCATTCAGCCACTGGGCTGAAATGAAATTTGGCAGTAACTGCATGTAGTTTTCAAACAAGGTTAGGCCCAGTATTAATAGCAGATGCTTTACCAAAAAATGACACATCACATATCACAAACTTAATGCTTCTTTTTGGCACAGCAGCTGGAATTTCAGTTTTGAAAGTATTATTTCAAGAAGCATCTCAACAAGTATTTTCCTGGAGGGCAAGGTTTATCTTTCCGATTATGTTCCTACCATCTGATTTGATAGATCTATTAAGAATGTGGTCAGATGCATTTCACATTGCGTTTTTATTGCATTTCATACTAGTTATTGAAACTACAAATTTTAGGCCTGCTGGGTGGCCATGATCAGATTTTCTTCTTTCTCCCTTACATTTCACTTTAGATTTTGGAAAACAGTATTTTTTTTACTTTCTACCTGTATCTTGGTGTTGCTGTTGTTGCCCTGATGAGATGCCAGAAATCTGGACAATGTAATCATCAGCTCAATGTGTTTGGGTATGTCATTCTGATCGTTTGGTCTGTCCCAACCAGGAATGGATCCAAGGCCACAGTCAAAGAAGTCCCACCTCAGAAATCACCTGAGAGAAGTTGGAGTTGGCAGGAAGACCCCAGCCACATTCTGAAGCCATGCAAAGCCCACAAGGGGACACGTTCAGCTCAGCAGCTGGTGCACCAGGAAGAGAAATACTGAAAAGGCTGACATGTTTATCTACATGATGTGGAACCAGAAGCATTTCATAAAAATCACTGATGAGAATTGTACTGTTTTTCCTTTCTGTACCAAGAACATACATCATAGGTAGAAAATAAAACATTTATGAGATACAGAAGGCTATAGTGATCTTGTTAAGCATACACAGACCTTTCTCAGACAAAGAAAAATACTGTGCTTTTTACAGTAGCATCCAAGAGCCTCAGAATAGTACATTAAATAATGACAGAAATAGTAACAGTAACCTATGAAGATCATCCTGTGTTTCTATGAGTACAACAAATAATACAATAAACGTGTTATGGTGTTACTAAAAAGTATTGCTGTGCTAATTTAACCTTCTGCTGCTTATAACCATTCATGGTACAAGTATCTAGGTAGGTCCTAACACATCTCTGGGCTCTGTAAAACTTCAATCTATAGAGCATACTCAGAAAAGTGTCTGGAAGCAAGTTAGGAAGTCAGTATCTGGAAGCTTGTTAGGAAGTCAGTAATTCACAAAAAAGGGTTTCTGTACAAATAATAAAACCTATAAAAATATTTAAAAACACCAAACAATGTAATAAGCAGAGCTGGTATTGTGAAAACATGAATAAGTTACTTCTGGTGCTTTACTCTGTTATTCCAAAGGGCAAATTTCGGATATTTTTATTGAGTTAACGTTGGTGAAACCTGCTTATTTGGCAGCGTAGGATAAGGGACAAATCTGTGTGATGGATGCATTTCTTGTGTGTGAAGGCTTATTTTCCTGTGTTTTGATGACACTGCCTTCCTTGGCTGCAGCACTGGGATCCCATGGGTTCCTGGAATTGGGGTGAAGCCCTGCTCCCCTCCCTGCCTATATGTGAAGAGCCATCTGGGATGAGCCCTGGGCATGGACTGACACAGTGGGACAGAAAACTCCTGGGCTGGAGAGACACCAAAAAAAATGAGTTCAAAACTTCTTTTACACGTCCCAAAGTTTTCTGGACCTTCTGCTTCACATAGTAAACTTAATACAAATATAAACTGCTTTTTTTTTTTTAATCTCCCATCAGGTTGACTACATAAATTAGATGCTTGAGGACACATTACATCTGTGCGTTTGTGCCCTTTGCTGCTGTTTTTTTTGTAACTTGTGTAGTTTTCACTGATGAGTGATTTTTTAAGCGTCTTGGCACACTTAGATTCACAAAAGAAAGGGAAAGGGAGGCTCCAGAACTGTAAGGAGAATTTGCTGATGATAGAAAACTGATCCTCAGGGTCCTGAAGACACAACCAGCCCTGACTGCCTCTGCCCAGGGCCCATTTAGTTTGTTCATTAGCTGCTGCATCTCCTGAAGAGAAAGCAATTCAATTTTCTCTTTTTATAAGAGACTTTTCTTTTTTGCTACAGAATGTCAGCCTATGTGCAGTTGCTGGAGGCTGCTCACTTTTGTTTGGTAAGGCCAGGGATGAGGGCAAAGCCTGGCACTGTGGGAGCCCAGAGTTACACAAGAGCAAATAATACCCCAGCCCTGACTCTGTAGGAGGCCATTACCCTTTGGTCCCAGAATAGTTCTAAGGACCCTACTAATAGAGTCTCTACACAATAAGCAGTGTCTTTGTTTTCAGATTTGCTCCTGAAAAATCTCTGAACTCAACCTGACACCAGGAGAGTAGCTCAACAGGCTTTATCAGGATTAACAAACGTGCAAATATAGATGGTCAAGGTATTTCAAACCTAGGGCTTAGGACATTAAAGCCACCTTCTCAACCTTGTCTTTCACAACACTACTTAAACCTCATAAGGCAGAGGGAGGAGGAGGCAAAACTCAAAATAACTCTAAAATTTATAGCTAATCCTGTGTGCTTCTGTTTCTCTCTAGCCCCCTTTTCAAGTATAGCACTGCCTTCTCCATCCTCAGAAACCTAAAGGAGGATTCATTTAGTTCTGTTTGATCTTCCTCCATTTCCTTGCCTGCTTTCTATTTCTGAAGACTTTTAACTGTTCCTCAAGGACTGCATACACATTACTGAGGAACTACAGAGCTACTGTGACTCTATTTGACATATCCCAAAGGTCTGATAGTGGAGTTTGGGGCCTGGAGAGAGCTCTGGACCTTAGATGGGCTGTGGCTAGAATCACCAATTTTTTAAGCAAACAAAGTTGTCATTTTTCATTAGGGAGAATATCTTGGCAGGAGACAGCTGTTACCTGATAAGGATGAAATGAAGCAGTAGATTGGGAGCTGCAGAATGTTAAGTGGTTTTGTTAAGAGTTGCATACTCACATGTGGAGATAAAGTTACATTGACCAGACTGTCACACAAGGTTCTGCTTTGACCAGATATCAAGGACCTGTGAGATCTGAGGACTTAGAAAATACTAAGACCTTTGTGCTAGAGGAGTAGGAAATGCAGAGCCAGCTCTGTGTCCAGGCACTTAGTCTTGTAGAGTACCCTGGTAAAACCAGGTGAAGTCCAAAATGTTAAGATGACAATTTTATTTCTTTAAAATTAATAACTACACCCCCCACCACCACCCTGCTCACTCATCGTTTTCTGTTACTATTCCTGGAGAAGCAGTAAGACGAAAATGACCAAGGCATCAGGCTGATGCCTGTACTCAGGAGGCACCAAAGACAAAAGTGGTGAAGTACTGAAGAAAAAGCGTGTGCTCAAGGTAAAGGACCTCAGTACCCCACATTCTTTACCTAGAAAGAATTTTTCATTTCTGTTAAAAATGGAAGATTACAGGTTATACTGATATGTTGTCATTGCATGAGTTTTCAGCCAAGTTAGTTAAAACAGATCATCCAATTTCTGCTGTGCAGTGTGGTTCACCAACAACATTGTCACCACTCTTAGTTTCACCAGCATCATTCACACCAACAAATGTGTTGAATCATGGTTGCACAGTTTCAGATGTTTCAAAACAACGCTTAAAATTCAAAGGGGAAAATAAGAAAATGTAGACCTGGAGTAGCTTTTAGCTGCTCTATTCATAATTATTAAGGAACTAAATAGACAGACAGTTGCACTTTTGAAATATATTTAAAATTTCTTTAAGTAAAAGAAACAAATTCCTCAGCTTCTCATGAAAATTACTTTCCCATTTATCTGCATCATAGTTTAACAAGTAATATTTAAAATTAATTATGATTAAATGTACAAGTTAATCTTCATTGTGTATTCATGTAATGTGATACATTACATGATACGTTACAGCTGGTAATAGTAGTAGCATGCTACAAGAACTTTTTAAACTCAGTGAAAGCTGCAGAGTAGAACCTGATTTGCTTACAGGTAAATGAAATCTTAAAAAAAACCCTACACATGTTGTTGGAGAGTTTAACCCTTTCAGTTTAATGTGTAATATTGGTCACCGAGTATCTGCAGAGGAAATGGTTCTACAGCTCTTTTTCTCTAATGCAATCAGGGACTGTAGGAACTCAAGGGGACACTGTGTAGATGGTTGACATTTTAAAATAAAACTGAACCTCATCACTCTTTATATTCCTGCCTTCCTATACTGACCTTCTGCCTAAGTGCAGCAAGTCTCTATTGCAAAAGCAGTGAGCCTGGACACGATGTGCACAGATAGCAAGGAAAGGGCTATGTAGTGAGCTGGGGACACACCGTGGTGTGCACTGAGAACACTGCTCCTCCATCCATCACATAGCTTAATCCCAGCCAATCGTCAAGATTATGTTGCAAAGAAAATTCAAGTGGAATACTAGCAGCACTTGCCTGAGTTAATATTTTGAAATTATTGAAAGAAAATTTCTTAGAAATTTGTATCATTCTTTTTGAAATGCAAAAAACCCCTTCCAATGAATACTACAGTGTTGTAATAAAAATTTGAGAAAGATCTCACTGTAATATCCCATGTAAAGAACCAGCCTTCTGCACTTGATGGTGCTGTGCCACTACAGGGGAATTACCTCAGCTCTAAAACTTTTAGATCATAAATTGTGCATCAATTCCTACAGTCAAGAATTCAGCTTTACTTTTAAGCAAGTGATGATTTAAATGAGGTTAACCTAGGCTTTCAGCTGGGAATGACACATTATTATAACATAAACTAACACTATCACAGTAGTAAGTCCTGTACCAACCCACTGGAAAACAAGATTGTGAAATTGCACCAATGACTGTAGGAATTCCTTACAAAGTAATAGATTTCTTTTTGGAATCAATATATAAAACTGGCTGTAAAAAAAAACCTGGAGGCACTTAAGAAATAGAACAATGGAATTCTTTAAGATGGTCTATAAATAGTGTATCATGGAACCACTGAAATATTCATAGAACATAGTTTCTATTCCATGGATTTTTTTTTTATAAGATTACAGTATCTTTCAAAAGCACTTAAGCATGCTGACAAGAATGATAAAACTACACTGCCTTGAATACAGCAAAGCATAATTTAACCTCCTCCTTATTTATAGTAATCAGACTAGTTACGTTACATCTGGGATAATTTTATGCAAGAAAACTACCACAAATTAAGGAGAAGCAAATGGTCTGGGTTTGTTGGTTTGGTTTTATTGTTTGTTTGGTTTTTTTTTTGTGGATGGAGAGGTTGTTGGATTTTGTTTGCAACTAATGGGAAAAAGATCTGTACATGTATATGTTAACTCCAAAAAGCAGAGTATTTCAGAAGGTAAGAGCTGTAGGTTATTGTTACTTCTGACAGGAGGATTCTCTCTGGCCATGAGTTATCTTGATTCGTATTTTCTTCTAGCCCTTGGTTTAGAAGCTGATGAATTTTTCGACACACAGCCTTTTACTGCTGACTCTACAATGTGATGGTTACACTAGAAAACTTTCTTTTCATGATATTCATATCTTGTGGAGACACATTAAAGGCCTTTGTGAAAGTGAAAAAGATTTCAAAAGCAGAAAACATGGGAGTTAGATTCCTTTGGGCAAAGTGGAGGTGCTATCCATATGTGCTGGGCCAATGCAAGAGCCACAAAAAAGAAATAACATCACATGTAGCACACCTTGCCACAAACACAATACCAGATTCTACGTCTCTTTGCCTCATAGTGTGTGTAATGCAGGTTATGCTGCTGCAACCTCACTCCTTGGTTAAAATTGCTGCTTAGAGCAAGCTAAAGGTGTACTTGTCCAGAGTCATTTCAGCCTGAGAGAGCCCTAAAATTCCGCATTCAGCTGAACTTATGCTTGCACAAATATTTGAAGACTTAGAATACAAAAGAGGAAAGATGTTCAGGATGTTTGAGAAAATATTTCTATAATAAAATTCCTCTCTCTCCCTGTTCTGAGTAACTACTAACTATTGCACTTAAGCGCCACCTTTGGTAATGACTGAATATTTAAGGATGCAACAGTCCAGATAGTTCCTTAGGCATCCTGATCATTCATATCACAGCAGCTATTCCTGGTCCTCAGGACATATGAGAACAAAGCTATCTGAAAAAGAAACCTAACTGAAGATCAAATTTTCCAGCAAAGGAGGCTTGGTGAAGATGCCTTAAGGTATCTTCATTTTATCCCACAGGAGATGGAAACACTTAATATTTAGGCTCTAGGTGGTCTTTGAAGTATTCCTCACTAGCAGTAATTTTCTTTAATCTTGTAAGGGCTCTTCATACCTTCAATAAGAATGTGTCACACAGGGATAGGTAATTGTTATCTAGCAGGGTCATGTCAATCCTTATCAAAATTATGTCTTTTATAGAATCTCTAGCAACTAATTGCCTTGTATCAATGGAAATAATATTCTTCTGTCTTTTACAATTCTTAAGAAGGGGGTTAAAAGTGGAAAGAGAAAACAACTGAAAGTCAAATGAATAATGAGTTAGATTAATTGTCAAAACACCTCTGAAAAATATTACATCTTTCTGTGAACATTTCATAGAATCATCATAGAATGGTTTGGGTTGGAAGGAACCTTAAACATCATTTAGTTCCAACCCCCCTGCATAGGCAGTGACACCTCCCACCAGACCAGGTTGCTCAAGGCCCCATCCAACCTGGCCTTGAACACTGCCAGGGAGGGGGCAGCCACAGCTTCCTTAGGCAACTTTGCATGCTTATTTTTGAATACTAGGTGCAATTACTGGATATGACTAAATGATTTGCATTTCCTTCTACTACAATACCTGAGAAGGCAGATACACTCCCATTCCTGTCCCTATAACTGGAGAGGATAACTTCTATTTATAGCCAAAACACAGAATCAGATGGTGAAAATTCTACCTGTAAATTAGAACTATAAAGACATAGCAGGGCAGCAAGGAAAGAGCTAGGATGAGGAAAAAGGGAACGGTGATCTGCCTTCCAACATCTGTAAGTAATGCATTCTACATCAAAGAGCCCATTTTAACTTTCTCCTTTAGATTTTAAAATGGAATCCTTTTAAAATCTTTTCTATAGTACTAATATGCATAATGATGAACTCTAGCTCATTACTGAACTACTTCAATTTTAAATGAAAGCATGCAAACTACAAAGATCGTTAAAGATTTACATCTGTTGGTGGTTCCTTACATAAAGATTTCTTGAGCTCTGTTGTGGAGTGTTCATTTTTCTGCATCCACCAGCTTATCTCTGCATATTAAGTGCAGCAGAAAATATTTCTCTCTGTCAAGGACTGTACGATGCTTTATAAATATTAGCAGAAAATACTTGAACTTGCATAATTTTCCTTCTGTCTGACATACCTATTAATCTTCTTTCTTTACTTTTCACAGTATATCCTGCCTCTTACAATCCAATTTTCTTACCAGCGCAAGAGATACTGTAGCTAGCTTCAATTAATACCAAATTAAGCAGGAAGAGAACTACAATAGCAGCATCTCATTTTCAATACACTGCTTCTCATGAGAGATAGCTTAGATAGACAGGTCATAACTGCACAATCAATCAGTTCTTAGAGGGTTCAATTTATATTTTTAGGTGTGGCAAAAACTATCTGCAAGCCAGTGGAAGTATACAACCCCATGCAGCGCTACAGGCTGGGCACAGAGTGGCTGGAGAGCAGCCAGGCAGAAAGGGACCTGGGAGTCTGCATCGACAAGAAACTGAACATGAGCCAGCAGTGTGCCCAGGTGGCCAAGAAAGCCAATGGCATCCTGGCCTGTATCAGGAACACCGTCACCAGCAGGTCCAGGGAGGTGATTCTTCCCCTGTACTCAGCGCTGGTGAGGCCACACCTCGAGTACTGTGTCCAGTTCTGGGCCCCTCAGTTTAAGAAGGATGTAGAGGTCCTGGAACAGGTCCAAAGGAGGGCAACCAGGCTGGTGAAGGGACTCGAGCACAGGCCCTATGAGGAGAGGCTGAGAGAGCTGGGGCTGTTCAGCCTGAAGAAGAGGAGGCTCAGGGGAGACCTCATTGCTGTCTACAACTACCTGAAAGGAGGCTGTAGCGAGGTGGGAACTGGACTCTTTTCACAGACGACCTTCAACAAGACAAGAGGACACAGTCTTAAGTTGTGCCAGGGGAGGTTTAGGTTAGATATTAGAAAGAATTTCTTCACGGAGAGGGTGATTAGGCTATGGAATGGACTGCCCGGAGAGGTGGTAGATTCTCCGTCCCTGGAGACATTTAAAAAAAGACTGGACGTGGCACTCAGTGCCATGGTCTAGCAACTGCTCCGGTGGGTCAAGGGTTGGACTAGATGATCTCTGAGGTCCCTTCCAACCCGGCTAATTCTATGATTCTATGATTCTATGATCTAAGTTTCTGATTTAAAGGAAGAAGATTTTTTAGAATAAGTGTTAGATGATAGCAGTGCTAATTATAGAATGTTTTCTTAATTCTGTAGAAGTTATAGGTACACCAGACATTTTTCTAGGTACGCTCTCCAATAAATGGCATAACCTCGTTTTGAAGGATATAACCTCTCTGAAATGTGCTGTATCCTCACAGAGAACCAAATATTCATCAATATTGTTCGAAACTACTGAAGTATTTTAGATAAATAACTGTTTCCTCACTAAAAACTGTCAGTAGACTGCACAAACTAGGACCGCGTAACAGTTGTGCTTGGACTGAAGTGCAGAAGGAATGAAAAAGCAGACATTCAGCTTCCTTGTATGTGGTTACAGCTTTTGGATTTTTTTATTACAAACAGCTTAAGGGTGAAGAATACTGAGATATTTCTGCCTAAAATGATCTAATAAAGAGAATCCTTTAAAAAATGAACTCTGTTGCACCTGTAGTTTAATGAAAATATTATTTTTGAAAATTTTCATTGGAAAGCTGTGGCAAAAGATAAGTCTGCTACTTCATATACTGCCAATGCCATTGTATAAATAAAGCTTACAAGAATTAATGTATGAGTCATGAATAAAATGTTTGCTTCAATGCTACCTCCTGCATTCCTTGTGATAATCTGAAGGAAAGTTGACTTTGCAAGTACAGTTCTGAACTTTCAGCATTTTTATTTTTCACTGGAACTAAGAACGATGAAAAAAAACCTTTCAGACTTCACTAGCAGTTATATATATTTGTTTGTTTATTTAATTATTAGCAAATCAGCCCACAGAGGTCAAGGAAGGAATTAAAAGTCTTGATGCAGAACCCTTGTTTTTAAGAAGTGGGCAAGAATTAAAGACATCAGCATGCTTGGTGTATGAGGTACTTTCATTATGAAACGGCTGGTGGTCTCCACAGGAGACAGATCAGAAATGGTTAATATTTATTTAGTATGTTCCTGAGAAAAAAAGCTTTTAGGCCATGTTATCTGTTACTAATCTCCAACTCTGACTGGAAACATCTGGTACATATTGAACAGGTGTATTCTGTCGAGCCATGGGTATGGGTACCTGTAATGGTACCATGCTCTGTCACATATAAACATGCAAGATATATACACGCCATACAGCCACAGAGGATGTATATGTTCACGTTATGTTAATGCATACTAATTATACATAATTAATAAAAAATAAAGTAAGCACTGTTAATGCAATACTCTAAGTTCACATGGTCTGCCCACAGCCAAGACCAGAGGTAACCTCAGTCTCTAAGTGACACTGAGTTGTGCTGTCACCACGTACCCCCACCCTGTTATACATCCACTGACCACAGTCATTGCCACGAGTGAGGAGCTGAACTACTTTTTATCTCCAGCCTAAAGAAATCTGTAGAATGATAAGGTCTGGCTTGCTACTGAAATCCCATTGGTATTTGTACAGGTGACTTGAGTGAATCAGGTTTTATCTAGATCTTCCATCTATAGGTCCCTTTTAACTGTTTCAAGTTTACTAACAAGTTGTTGCTTTTTGGGGTTTTCTGTTTGTTTGCTTTTTTTTAAATGAAGATCCTAAGTAGGAGAAGGATGTCTCTAAGAGACTTAATCTGGAAGCAGCAAGACTAACAGGGAGGTAAAATGCAATTCACAGCTACAATTACTGGCACTGACCCCCAGCCCTCCAAGTGCCCATGGAGGTTTATAAGCTACACCTGACCTGCTAGAGATTTTAAATTAGGCATACTTGAAAGACAGAGGAAAAAGTCTATGAACCTTTCAAGAGTGTTTTATCATCTTATTCTATGATAATAAATGCAGGCAGGGATGGCCCCAATTTAACACAAGGAGCATTGGACTGCTGTAATTGGAATTTCAGATTAATCTCAGGCCTAGCACTTTAGCACAGCTAAATCTGATCAGATTCCTATTTGTGAGGAAGCAGAAGCCCACATGAGAACAACAGATTTTATTCTAAGAGTAGAAGATATTAAATGACTTATGGTCCAAATAAGTTTCTTTAGATTTACATCAACTGTAAACCATTCCCCAAACTATATGCATTCATGTGTAAGCTTCAGCAATAGAAGCCATACATTTGTAAGCTCTAAAATTGCTGCTATTGAACAATGGTATTTTCTGGCCACAAAGGTCAGATGGTTAGGAAAAAATCTGGACATATATCTATAAAAGTCAGTTGGCAGAAACATGGAAAAAGGTTCAAGTTGATAGCTGTATGGCTGAACAGCACTTCTATATAAAGGGTACTATTAAGAGAAATTATTTGTATCAAGAAGTTTTGTATACTTCACTACTTACTGGGATAATGGCCCCTGTATTAGAAAGCAACAAAACAAAAACACAATAGCAAAGGAAAGGAAATTTTTATATACAAATCATGAGAAGTTATTATGGTATTGAAGGAAACTGAGTGCAAGCAAAAACAAATGTCGAAATTTTTTCTGAATTTGTGCCTTATGCTTGCAGCCACTTGTATCCATTAACTTCTGTGGCTTGGTGGTGAAAGATTATCATATGTTTGATATTGCACAGTGCCTAAAGATTCTATAATGTCGTGGAAGGTTAATGACCCCTTATTTGTGCAATCATAGCTGCCACTTCAGAGCACACAGTGTGATACTGCCAGTCAGCCATCCACTCACTGCTTTTCACACATCTGTTCTTAACTACAAGCACTTTTCAGGATTAAAGCCTATATTGCTGTTAAAAAAAACGTGGGGAGGAGAAAAAGCTGTAGAAATTATATAGGACAAGAAGTGAGTGTGTGGAATAAGGAGATCCACTTATTTTACTTACTTAATAACAGTGTTCCTTTATCCTGCCCTGAGAGGCTGGTTTGTTGCCACTTTATTCCCAGTTAAAGCACATAAAAAGGGTTATTGCCATGTACTTGAAAACTGATTGATGCTTGTTATTTCTAAAAGCATACCTTAAAAAAAGTGGTCATTATTCTTGGTAATAAAGGAAAAAAAAATAAATAACCTTATGAAAACAAAGTGCTGTTAACAATGCTAGAAAGAGAAACAAAAGCTGTGTGGTAACAGAAATGCAATCCTTATACTGAATAGAGATTAAAATATGACGAATCTGTAATGCTCTGTAAAAAGTTGTTGTGGGGTCAGAATACAAATCTGACGTCTTAAATTCTCCCTTTCCATATTCCTTCTGAATAATAATCACTGCTGAACTCAAATGTGTCAGATTTAGTTTTTCTTGCCTGACATCCTTCTCTAGCTAGGCTGATCCTCTCAATGCCTAACATACCTTCACAGTTGCTCTCAGGCTAGTGATCAGCATGGATTTCTGAGCTTTCTGAACTCTGACTTGAGTCCCAGGTGCTGTATTGTTTAGTACCCATTTCTATAGTTTATTTTTTTCTTTGTTTGGGGCTTTTTTTCATCTTTTTTCTTCTTACTTGGAAGCTAAATTTAAGATTGGGATCTCCTTGCTATATAATCGCAGCTCAACTTCACAAACATAAAACAGATCTGAAATTTTCAAAGCTAGATATGAAACACCTGAAAAGAAAGGGCTATCTGCTAGAATTAGAAGAGGCACTGTGCTAAGACCTTCTAGGAGGTGCTGAGGGCTCACAGTCTCTGTCAGTGTCAATGTATGTGATAGTTTGGAAATGCCCTCAGCTGTGAAGGCTGGCAAATGCATAGATTTGTTGTACTTGAGTAGCCCAGTCTGTGTTAGGCACAGGATGTGCCGATGCTGGAAACACATGATCCTCTCTGGTGGAGGGACTGCTGTCCCCAACCCTCCAGTTTGCTGTCAGCAGGTAGGCCATCCCTCACTGGTCTGGTATGTGACCCCAAGCGTTACAAAACAGAGACGTGGGAGAAGACAGCAGGGGAAATGATTTCCCTTGGCTACACAGCCATACCCCAAAGGCATGTTCCTGAAAGGTGTGATGCTTAGCAACGATGGGTGATGAAACATTTTCTCAGTGAGATTTAATTTCTAATCATTCCTCTGTTTATCCTGGTTCATCTGAGGAAGATGAGGATGAAGACGAAAAGGAAAGGTTCAGAAAGATGCAGCAAGAAAGTGCCTAGTAAAAGAGGGAGTACAGTCACAGAGATGAAGCAGCTGATATCTTTCAGGACAGTGATCCTGAAAGCCATACTGAAAAGACAACATGTTCTCCAGTTGACAATCCTGGCTTCCTATCAGGCTCCTCCTGGCTCTCTGTCCTCCCCCTGCCCTCTACTTCTTACAGGAAAAGTTGCTTTGCTATCTGACAGCTTGACTGCTTCATATGAGAGTGAGTAATTAGGGTTCCCATTTAGTTTTAAGTGTGTTTGGCCACTGCTACAGCAATTAAGGGCAAGCAGATACTTTTCCTGAAACCTGCTGTCGCTCTACTCTCCCCACATTTACATTAATCCAGAATCTGAAGGTCTCAGAAATCTGAGGGTTTCACAGTTTCAGGACAGGGAGTGCCCTGGGACACTCCAGCATCGCAGTGGGTGGAGGGCTAGAGGTGTCCAGCTTCAGGGCCTTACCAGCATAAGGCAATGCTGAAGACAAACCTAGAAAAGAGCCCACACTTGTCTGCAAGTCATTAGATCCTCTGATCTCTTTTGCCTTCTCCCTCCACAATCACATGCTTTTCTACACCTAATGAAACATACTGCACACAAGTACCAGATAACCATGGCTTTGGCCTTGTCTACACACCTAAGGAAAAGAGAGATTTTCTCTCTGAGCACCAGCTATGGTACAAGGAGCTGAATGGAACCACAAGGTGTTATTGCAGTAGCAGGGAGGATAAATAAGAAATATTGCCTGGAGAAACTACTTATCACTACTTATATACTTACTTATAACTACTTCAGCATTAGGTGGTTTGTTTGCTGCTGTAACTTGGGCACCATGTGTGATCTCCTCATATGAATTACATTTTCCTCTCTGTCACAGGTTTGATACAGCAAATTTGTTTATCTACCTTGTGTTGCACTTCATAGGCTAAGTGCAGACCCTATTTTGGTCTAATGTTATTTTAAAAACTGTTAAACTCTATCTGTATTTAAGCATACCAGTATTTTTGTAGGCTTTTATGCAAGTGCAGGATTAGCAAAGGATAGAAGACTAACCAGTGAACTGCAAATTACACCTAATTTTCAGAATTGTTTATTGACATATTTAAGTGCTCTTGGAAAGTACTAATAAGAGCCCTACTCAAAGCCCTTGAAGCACAATTTTACTTCTTCACTTCTAGCACACCATAATGGCAACCCTGCCCACAACAGCAGTTATGTGAGCGGAGCACAAAGAAAAGCCTGCAGGCTACAACTCACAAATAAAGCAATGTATGAGGTCAAAGTAATAATAATACAAAAAACTTTAGCTGATTCAGATCAAAGATATCAAACAACTGTTTAATATAAATATCTCCCTGAGTCTCCAGCCCTTGCAGACCCAGGAATTTCTTGAATTTGTGAGCATTCTCTCAGAAACTTGTTGTTATAATGGTGTGTCTCTGAGGCAGTGCCATCACCTGATAATGATTCGTTGGCACCCACGTTCTTATGCAGACAGTGTCCCTTCTTTATTTTTCTATTCATATTTATATCTTTCATTTCCAGAGTCTCATTCATGACTGCAACTGAAGAACTGCATTTAAATGGCTACTGCATGTCTCACACTGTAAGTTTCTATATTTGTTTAGTGAGTATCTGTACTCATGTGAGATTACTTTTAATGTCCATTTCTAAACCAGAGGGCATTTCAGAATGAGGATAAAGCAGAAGTAAAGAGAGCCATACTCAAATTATCATTCATGAAAATCTAGACTCTACCACTGACTACAAGCATGAATATTAGATAAGGAAAAGAAAGCTTGGGAGTGCAAACACACATGCCTGTTATTACATTCTCTCTGTTGTAGATGGATTAAGCTTTTCTAAATAGACTCCTCCTTGAGGCTTTTATTATCATAAATACGCTCTGTGGCATCCTGTATTTGTGTGCAATTACACCCTATTTCCTCCATCTCAGCAAGGGTCCCAGGATAAAACACAATTTTAGTCGCCAGCCTCATGACAGAAGCTGAGTGGAAGAGGTATCTTTTACAGTGATTTGGTCTGATAAGTGAATTAAATGCAAAGTCCTTGCTGCTGCTCAGTGCTGTAGCCCTGCTTTATATTATATAGCTTTCAAGAGGTCAGGGAATGGGTTGGGTATCAGTACTACCTCTATGCAAGGGGATGAGTGGCTCAGGAGCACTCCTATAGCACAGACATTTTTTGAACTATAAATACTGGTGTAAAATTATAGGGTGGGAGAGACACAGAAAGAAGAGACTGCCAGTTACTTATCCTTTTCATTCATAATCACATGGTGGAGTTGAAGAACACTGTCCTGTGAGGTCCTGGGTGCCTCATGAAAAACAGCAACCTCCCTCCAGCCCAACTTATGCCAGAGAGCAATCAATACCCTATAGAATCAGGTAATTTTTTTTTAGAAGACTCTCATAATCTTAAGAGGCTCATGCTACAGGTCACTCCGCAAGGGCACTGTTAAGTTTAACACTGTAAACTTCGCATGTGGCATATGACTAAGAAAGCTTGAACACTCCTCATGTGCCCATGAACTTTCGAACATCAGACAGGTAGACACAGAAATTGCCTTCAGTTCACCCAAAACTGGTTCAGTAGGCAAAGAAAACCCAGCAAATTGGCTACTTGGTGTGTGTCCTTCCCTCAGAGACCATCTCTGAGCCCCAGAGCTTCTTTGTGATCCCAGTGACTGAGGGAGAGAGGGGTCACATCTTGTTCAGTCATCTCATCTGCAGGTGTGTGACAGCTGGAGCAGTGGGGCTGAGGGGAAAGGATGTGAGGACAAGGGAGGTGTGAGGAAATAAGCAGACAAATCTTTTGAGTATGCACAGTCTGATAAAATCCTGAACATTTTTCTTCAGCCATCGTACCCTGCTGTTAAAGCAATGACTGGTCATGGTGTCAAACACCAGGGAAAGTGCGCCAGCCACAGGACTTAGGCAGGATCTGACCAGGTAAGGATTGTCCATCAGTAACTCACACAGTGCTACTCATCCTTCCTTTTGTATCCCTTCCTCTTGGACAATAACTTTCTTGTATCTCTTCACATGACCTTAATGCAAGTCCTGCTCACAGAATCCCTTTTTAGGCATAGGGGCTCACAGCTACTCTTCCCTCTTTCCTATTTTTTCCTTCTCAAAAATCTACTACTTGCTTCCAAACAGTCTTGAGGAATTATACCTTTGATGACTGAGGCACATGAGAGACCACTGCTCTTAAAGATGAGTCCTTAGGAGTCAGATTTTTGTCAGATTCTGGCAAAAAAATCTTACAAAAGATAATGTTACTTTAAAGTCATAGCTATATTTCTCAGCATGACAAAGGTGCTGCTTTATTGCACCTAAACACTGTTCCTACTAGAAAGGTTGGACCAGATGATCCTTGAGGCCCCTTCCAACCTGACATTCTATGATTCAGTGATTTAATTGAATACTTATTGTTATTAAATTAAAGGGACCCTGAAAATAACTAAAAGAACTGTAAAGTGCCTGGGGAAAGGGTAATCTGATTTAAACCACAGTCACACAGCATCCCTCACTCGTAGTAGGGGACTGGAATAGTATGTAATAGCTGATACTACATGACAAGCAAAAGAATGCAAGTTCTATGAAACACAAAAAGTCTCAGTTTATAATCTGCTGCATAGTTTAACTGCACTTAACTTGTGCTGAGATAGTACAAATTCTACAGAAACTACCTATTCCTGAAGCCAACTGCAATGGAACATACCTACTTCTGTAAATATAAATAGAGAAATTCATTACAATGTGGAACTGAACTGATGAAACTAACATAACCAAGCAATTTCAAATAACATTAAAACAATGTGTACAGAGACTAATTTACACACAGGAAGCCCAGTGAAGCAAGTCCAAATGAGCTGTCTTAGCAAACAGAACTGATGCTAGAAGATGAAGATAAAATTACAGTACCTCATGACATCTACACTAGAGATGACAGGAAGCTTTTGGAAGTCTGTAAAATACTCCAGAAATTTAGAAAAAAATATAGACAACAGGGGAACTGGCACTGAGATGGCAGACTTACACTGAAAAGGACAGTTCAGTAATAAAGAAGATTGCTGGTTCTAGGACAGGCCATTACTAAACTACAAGAGCATGGAGCACACATAAAATCCACACTTCGTGTAAAGTAAAACTGTCTCTGTGGGGAAACATGACAAAAAGAGAGAAAAAAAAAGCTAGATTAACCAGATTAATTAATTCTGCTTTGAAAATGCTATAAAATATCATTGGGTTTGGAAAGGATGATGTTATCTAGATTCCTTTGCAGGGGAAAAAGTAGCCTTCTGACAGAGTTTGAAAAGAGCAGTTACTTTTCTTTTTTAATAATAAAAAATACACCTTTACAGCATGGAGATCAAGAACTACTTTGATATAAAAAAATGGCAGAAATGTAAAAAAATTAAGTTGACATTCTCCTTCTTTTGAGTATTATGAAAGCAGTGGAAACTTGGCTGTAGGCGGCTGATACTAAATGTGCTGTGAAACAAGGGGGTCACACATTTCTCCCTTCTGATGGATTCAACTAAATGCTACCTGCTTGCAGTAGAAAAAAACCCCAAAAACTACTGGTGCATGAACCAGCATATACCATATTTTGAATGCATTCAAACAAAAGAATTTTGTTGTGTTATTTTTGCCAATTAACTTGGCCTTTTACTCATGATTTTTTAATGCACTCCAGCTCACTCCAGCCCCACCCCTTTTTCCTTACTCAGCTATTTCTGCCTGACTTTTGCTCTGACACATGCCATTTCTGCCATTTCTGTCTCCTGCATGATTCAGCTCGTCCTGGGCTTCACCATCTCTCCCTCAGAATCACAGGATGTTTAGGTTGGAAAAAACCTCCAGGATCATCCAGTCTAACCTCTGACTAACACCACAGTCAACTACTAAATGAAAACCAAAAACTCTCATCCTCCTCCATCCCCTTTCTTGCTGCACACCACTGCTACCAGGTGTTGGGTCCTCCCGATGCTGAGTGCACACACAGAGCTCTGCCACTGCTCATATCAGGGCCACACTCATTTCAGGAACCATTCCAGTGTCCCAGCCAAACCAGCTGATCTAAAAGCTTAATTTCCTTCTCACTATCCTGCCATCTCTTCTGTGCCAGTTCTCCACATGATACTCCTCATCTCCAGCCAGCTTCACAGCCCATTTAGGTGTCTTAAGGTAGATCTTTTTGTAGCTGTTGCAAATTCACTGAAACTTTTCTGAATTTGGGGTTGGCAAGAGCGTTTGCTGTGCCTGGTGCTGTGGGCATCGGAGAACTGTAAGTGGGACAGGCAGAGGCTGGTTAAGGACAGACAGGCAGGGTAATAAGTGTTAAACCATTGCTGTTAAGTGATCTTTTTAGAAGTGAAAGGAAAGAGTCCACTGAAGAGGCCAAAAAAATATCCTGACTCCAACTGGGAGAAATAAAATAAAGAGAAGCCCCTGAACTTTTGCATGCTGATAGTATGAACAGGAAGGTAGGGAAAAAAAATAATCCAAAAAACCCAAAAGCACTTCTAAAAATTTTTACACTACTTGATTTTCAAACATCTGTATCTACCATTAGCTCAAATTTATAGAAAGCAATTTACTATACTATTGTTTCAAGATTACAAAAACCCCCTTTGTGTCACTGTTTGTGTTAATCCTCTGAATTAAGCCCCACCCCAAAGCCATTTTGATGGGCATGGACTGTTTAACGAAGGATTTCAGTTTTTACAAGCTGGATTTTTCCACTGGAATAACTTTGGATATTAAAGCTTTTTAAAAAATTATTATTATTATTATTTTAAATTTTTTTAAAAATTTTTTTCCCCCCTGTCTCACCAGCTATAAAATTCACCAAGTTAAGCGTTTCTTTTGAAAGAGGGAAAACTGAGCCAACAAAGAGATAAGTAAATATAGAAGCTGTCTTCTCTTGTTCTGACTGGAGATGCTCTTGGTGTCTGAAGTCTTTCCCAAACTGAGCAGACAGTGAGTAACTTGCCTCTCCTGGTGGCTCCGATTAGCCAGGCAGGAGTTTGTTGCAGCTGCTAAAGATCTAGGCAGGATTTCTGTCTAGTAATCCCTATCCAAGTGCTTTGCTCAGCCCCTGGGAGAAGCAACCCCTGCTGAGAGGGACCCCAAGGGACTGGGGCTTGCAGATGCCTCTTCATCTCCCTCCTACTGCAGCTGAGCAAATGACCACATTTATTCCCATGTGTTGCTTTTTTCTGAGCCCTCTTTGGGATGGAAAATTCCTCTCTCACTAAGATTTTAACTACCTGTCAACACTTTCTCCACAGCTTGCATTTCAGTTCCACAAGGGTTTCAAATAACATATAAAAAAAAAAAGGATGAAACTCTATTTCCTCCTTCTGCTTTTTGACTGTTTATTTTCATCTTTTTATACTTGTGCCTCAAGTTTGTTAATTTGTTTGTTTATATTTTGCTTAATTTTCCCCCCTCCTGGAAAGCTGATATCTGCTTATCTTATTCCTGTCTATTCCTGTTGCTTGAGTATACATTTTCTACAGGATTTCTTATTTTCATTCATCTTTCAGAAGTAGCATGGTCTTCTGATTTCTGATCTATGCAATAATTCAAGTCTACCTTCCTTCCCCAGCTCAGCTTTAAAATTTGCTTTTTTTCAGGGGTGGCTAAGGAAGTGAAACAGCTGTATTACTCTTCCACGGATTTTCCAAATAAGAATAAAAATGGTTATAAAAAAGAAAAAAAGTTACATTCATTGTAGCTGCCTGAAAATGCAGCTCAGTAGATCTGAAGAGCCTTTGCTTTGAAATGGTGGGAAAAACAGTTTTTTAAGAAAAGAGAGAAGACAAATATTAACACAACCTCCCACTCATGAAAGAATGGAATGTGAGAGTTTTAAGACTCTCATCCAGGCCTACCTACAAGGAATCTAACTTGAGTAGATTTTTAAAGATCTCTTCTCTTAAACAACCTAAGTGACATTGAAAAGAGCAAATCCAAAAATCCAACAAATCCAAATTCCTGTTGAAGTACTGCTGCACAGTTGCTGGAAATTAATGGGAAAAAAGCCCAACTAGTTCCTGGTTACCTTGCTTCTTATATGATATATCACTAGGCCAAAGTCCTCTACTGTTCATGCTGATCCACACGTTTCATGACATAAATAGTCTTACCGGCTTCTTGTCAAATTGCCTGAGGGTTCAAAGCACTTTAGCCCAGTGTTTTCTTAAACTCATGCTGGGTAAGTTGCCCAGAGGGACATTGGTTCATGAATTTATGGTACTACTGACTCTTTTCTGCTGCATGAAAACCATCAGCTGCCTCCCCAGCACCCACAGCACTCTCTGCCCTTCCTCTCCATCCACAACCACACTGCTTGCTTGTGTGCTTCCTGGCTCACATCCAGCCAGACTTCAACCACAAGCCAGAAGCTGTAAAATGACCATAAACCTCTTAGAGATCCCTGCAGATCTGAACAAGGTAAAAATAGAAACTCCACAGGATCTTCCTGAGGTCCTGAGAACCCGTTTGAACTCAAACAGGCTTGGCAGTAGGTGGGTCCCTCTCTGGCTGGAGCTCTCTCATCAGCTCAGTGTTTTCCTAGGGCTCAATCTGCTTCTGCAGGGGCTCTTGAAGACAAAACAGGAAATTTGTGCTCACATTGTGCAAGACCCTGTGTCAGGTTTGCAGTCTTGGTACTCTTGCTAAGTCTAAAGTGCTTTGCACTAAAAGCACAGCGTCTAAGATGACTTTGAACGCTACCCAAACTGTGGAATAATGTTGCTGTGCTTTGTTTGGAGGGCTTTGCCTCAGCTCTTTGGAAAACAGGGAGAATCATAAACTCTGCAAAATACTAATGATGTTTATGGTGACTTGGGTGTGTATCAGTAAGTGCTCATCCAGTGGAAGGAAGATATTAGATAAACAGACTGCACAGCATCATAACACAATGATAGAAAACTAATATATACTGATAATCAGTTTATTAAAATAGAAAAACTGGTGAAACACACACACCAGAACCTGAAGAGAGGATAACGTGAGCTGAAATTCAGGAAGGGGACTTTTTAACTGAAGGCAGACTCCTCATGGCTCTCCAATTAAAAGTACATACTTTGAATTTGACTTAACATTCCATGTAAAGCAAGTATGTAATAAACACTTTTCATATAATCTTAAGGTAAAAAGAACTAGTAAGATGTCCTTATTTATATAATTCTGAAACAGGAGAAGAGTGGGCAGGCACCTAGAAGTAATCATATGGCTTCATTTGCATAATCCACTTAACACACATTCTGTTCACACAGTCTCAGTGATGGATTTTCAGATAATACAGTGATAGAAATCTGAATATTTAATGCATGGCACTTTCAGTACCATAGAAACTGGAAGCTGGTAGAGGTACCTTCAACAATTTCAGGTTCAGGCAATCTTTGCTTGGAATCTCACTTCCTAAATGCCGAATCTATGCTGCAAGAAATTAGACCCCAAAATCTTTTCCTTACCCAGTGGAATCAAAGATTTGGCAGTGATTTTTACCAGCAGTAGACAAAAATCTGATCCTCTAACAGAGGAAAAATAATAGAGAGGAAAAAGAAAAAAAAAAGAAAGAAAAGAAAACTAACAATGCACTTTTCAGCTAGCAGAAATAATTGCAACAGTAATGACTTTTTTCATCTCTAAATGTTAGGTCATTTTAGAACCTTGACTTATGTGTAGTTTCTTTCACAAACCAATTAAAAACCCCAATTCTGCTTATTCTGTTAACAAAGAGTTAAACAGCTTCAGCTGACCAAATCAGGTAGGTTGTTATTCCATGGAAGTGTAAGGGAGGGCAGAGACACTTGATTCCTCTAACGTGTAAAGAGCTGAATCATCCTTTGGCTCTGCTATGCATAAAAAGGAGTCTTGGGCCTAATTTCTGTTTTAAGACCAGAATTCAGAAGACAAATTTATTTTGATTGTACTACACATAAGTCATGCTCTTGTTAGAAAAGTATTGATGTAGTCAGAATGATTGAGAACAGTGTGAGGATACTATTATTCAGAAAGCCCATGCCAAGCCATAAAAATCCCATATGCATTACTCTTGGCAAGCTGGTTTGCCAACAGCTCAATCTTCTCATGAAATTTCATTTGCCAAGCCAGCCTGAAGCCCCACAGAATGACTTCACAGGAAACATGTATTACAGCAGATAAATATACACATCGTATCAAACTAAACAGACATTGTGTGAATCCCAGAGGGGAAGCTTATGAAATCCTAGTGTATGGCTTGAAGTACTGGTCCTCCTTTGCCACAGGTTTTTCAGTGAGGCGCTTACAAGGCTTTGTTCAAGGTAAGAAAAAAATAAAACTGAGCTACAGCTTACCTAGATACTATGTGTCATATCTGAACCTTTGCTATTTCCTCAAAAAGAGGGTATTTTGTTATTGAAAAGGAAAAAGTAAAACTGAGGCAAAACAATTTGGTTCATTTGATGAATTCTTGGAAGTGTTTAAACCTTTCTAGCCACTAAATTATAAAAACCAGTTTGGATGAGGAGAAAAACCTGCCAGCCTTTTATCTGGGAGTAGATGCCACATTCATCATATTATTTCCAGCTGCAAAAGGATACTGACTGTACAATCCCAGGTATGTGACTATTCTAAATGTTCTTCTAAGTAAGTTTCCTGGGCCTGTTGCTGAAACAGCTCAATTAAGAAAAGCTACAATAAAATCTATGCCTCAGATTACAGTAGCTGAAGGAGGAGTGCTACAGAATTGTTATGGTTCTTGTAGAACTGGAAAAGAATATCTGATCTTTAGTGGGAGCTCCTTATTAAATCATGAAGTCTTAAGCCTAGCATAAACAGGTTTATAGTGGTTTTTATGAAGCCCTAAAGGCCAAGTCATTGTTTAATTTCACTAAAATGGGGAGAAGAATTCCAAATGGATAAAACATTGAAACGTCTTTTTCTATTTATCACAGAAGGTTAATTAAACAAGCCCTTCTGGGAACAGCAAAACAAAAGCCTAGAGTTGTATAGACTAGGTTTTTTTGCCCTAAATCTCTGCATTCTGCTACCCCAGCTCCACCCTGTATCCTCACCAGGGAAAAAGAAACAAGTGCCTGGTTGTTTTGACAGCCAGCTGTTGCCTAAAACAATGAATAATAGCTCAATTCTGCATGAGTAGAGCATTCATTAGGGGTGTGTCCCTGCAACCCAGCTGACAATTTTTATCAAGACATTACCAACTAATTAGCTGAAATGCCTGCTCTTTGAAATTTCATTAAAATATGCCAGTTAATTAAAAAGTCATGGGAAAACAGGGGAAGGGGACCAGAAAATTATTGTTAGGACTATATAACAGTCAAACTCTGATGTGTGGGTAACCTGACAAGTTTAAGAGTTATGTCTTAATGTTCATCAGCCAACTTGAGCAAGCTCCTTCCTGGGTGCTAAGGTATTTATACTGGGTTGGAGGCTCTGATGTTAGTAACTTGTGAAAAAAACCCAGCCCACCAAAAAAACCCACACACTCCCCCTTGCCTACTACACACACACAAAAATCCAAACTGAAAAGGTCCCCACCTTTTTTGGTTTGGAGCTCTTTGCCCATTTAGACAGATCCCAGGTTCACCTAAGGCTTATCTTTATATAGAGTGACTGAAGTTACATTTGTAAAACAGTTTTTTCTGACAGAAAGGTACTTTACATAACCTAGATGCAGAAAAGTACACTTCACAACTATAACATGTTGGATTGTAATGCCTGAAATATATAGAAAGGAAATATCAGTTCTTTCATGCACATTCATAACACTAAAAGAAAAAGAAATTAAGAAAAATGTTATAGTTTTGATTATACATATGGTTAGAAAGACTACAAATAGTAGAGAAAGCTGAATGAGTGTAGGTGATAAAGATCAGCTGTGCTCTGAAAGTTTGTATCTAATTTATTCTCAACTCTGCCTGTACTCCACATCCCATTTACAGAGTACAGTAGAATCAGAGAATGTCTTGGGTTGGAAGGGACCTTAAAGATCATATAGTGCCAAGGCCCCTGCCATGGACAGGGACACCTCCCACTAGACCAGGGTGTTCAAACCCCCATCCAACATGGCCTTGAACACCTCAAGGGATGAGGAATCACCTACCTGGACAATGTATAGCAGCCTCGCCACCCTCACAGTGAAGAATTTCTTCCTAATGTCTAACCTAAATCTACTCTCTTTCAGTTTAAAGCCATTCCCCCTTGTCCTATCACTACCTGCCCTTCTGAAAAGCCCTTCCCCAGCTTTCCTGTAGAGCCCCTTCAGGTACTGGAAGGCTGCTAGGAGGCTGCCTTCTCTTCTCCAGGCTGAACAACCCAAACTCCTTCATCCTGCCTTCATAGAAGTGCCCCAGTCCCCTGATCCTCTTCATGTCCCTCCTCTGGACTCACTCCAACAGCTCCCTGTCTTCCTTACACTGGGGGGTTCCAGACTTGGACACTGTGCTCCTGCTGGGGCCTCACAAAATTAGTACAGAGGAGAAGAATCACCTCCCTTGACCTGCTGGTCACACTTCTTATATATTGTCAAATATATAGAGACCAATATCTGCAGTACTAGCAACTTCTGTTATGCATTTCTTTTGCTACAGATCTGTTTGAAAGGTACTTTCTTCTTGCCTCTCCAGTCCCTCAGTTATCTCATGGCAAACATACAAATTTCCCTGTGGCCTCTGGTTGGCTTCCCAGTTGGTCCTACAACTGGTATGTTGTCACCTTGATAGAAGCCAGATTTTCAGGAAGTGTTTGTTTCATGTTCCAGTTTTCTTAAAAACAGTTAAACCAGCTGCAGGCTCAATTTTCTGAAACATCCCCAAGTCACTAATTACTTTCAAATTATTTGTCTAAAACAAATTTTGGAAATATTTCCAAATATTTTTCAAGAGCACTGAAATGTCAAAAGCCTTTTGCAGTATATAGTAAAGCTAAACTAAAAAGCTCTTAGATGAGCTCAGACACTGTCCATGTGTGTTACACAAGCAGGTTAACACCAGTCAAGCTTTACTGGGGAATACATTGCATTGATTAATTGGAAATTCAGAACAGTGACAAATGTCTGCCAGACAAATTCCACTCTTATGGACCAGAATTTTACTCATCACCTGTAATTAGCACATTTATTGAGTTAGGTAATGTTACTTAATCAAATCCCAGTATACTTAATGTTCTGCTAATTGGTAGAGGGAAGAGCACATGATAAGCTTGATTTATCAGGAGCAGTACTTGAAGGTTATGTAAGAAAGAATTACATAATCCCCAAACCCAAAATGAATTGGAGACATACATAACATGCAAAAGGTGCAACACAAATACTGAAGCCAGGAATTCTTAGCCTACTGAGCACCATACAGCAAATAGAACACTGGATGTGAGAATACACACAAGTTACCTTAAGCTCTTGGCATTTTCTGAAACAAATCTAGTTAATCTGATAGTAAAGAATAGAAAGACCATCTCTGGAAATGGAAATTTTCTGAAGTAGTTTTGGCTGTAATTTGGACCATTTTTAACCTGCCACTAAAGTCATCCATTTTTCATTACGTATCTGAATTCATTGAAATCTATGATGTGGGTAGAGAGCACTAATGCTTTTTCTTTTCTAAAAAATTATTAATATTTAAAATACATTTTTATACCATGGTGGGCCCATCTGTTCAATTAGCTGGAAGCAGATTTTGATTCTGTAGTATTGACAGTTCAGGCTAACCTTTATTTCAGACAAGAACAAACACTTGTAGGAAGTGGAGCATTAGATACGAAGTGTTATTTTGGTTTAAGGGGAAAATAGGGCACAGTCTTCTGAATAGAAGGAACCTGTATGAACACAGAACTGGAGGAATGTAAGACAGCAATGGAACCAACAGCCCCTGAAAGCTTTTGGGATGACCAAGAGTGTTAAGCAATATAATTAGGATGATGGATGAAAATTAGACAGATGAGTCTTTGGAAGATGTAAATTGACTGATACCCAAATAAGCCACAGAAGGAGCTTGGAATTAATCTGCTGACAGAAGGAATCATGTTGTGTCTATGTTGCATATTCTCAAAGCATTAATACCTATGGATCCAGCTAAATATTCTCTGCTTTGAAAAAAGATTCTTCAAGCTGTTATAAAGCTTCCAAATACTAACACACACTGAAAATAAAAATCAAAATACCTATTTCGAAGTTGTGAAGCTGTTCAACATGTATTAGAATGACTGTAGGCAATTTTCAATATTGCAAAATGTACAGGGAACATTTCCTTTTGCCTGTCACTCATATTTATTGGCATATAATTCTCTACTGAATCACCTCTGAATCACTTCTATTACCTCTGAATAGTCAGTATCGCCAGCCCTCTGAGGCCTGTTGCTGAATGCATCAAATGATACAGCTGTAAGAAAGCCAGGAAGTTAAGAAATTAAGAAATTCTTACCTTATTCATGTCAAATGTGTGAAACACTTGTTCAACATAGCTGTTAGCTTCTGGAGTAAGTCCGTGTAGATCCAGGACATGTTTAAATTCATGCATACAAAGTTGTCCAGATGGGCACTCCCTCATGAATTTTGTGTACCAGTGGTGAATTTCCATAGCATTAATGTCATCCGCTGATCCAGCAGCACCCATAGTATCAAACATACCAGGTAACCTTTTTCAATACTTATTCATCCAAATGTTCACCCTTGCTCCCCAAGAATGATTGTTCAAATATCAACTCTGTCTTTGAGAGCTACTTTAAACCTCTTACAGATCACTACTGATATAGACTAAGTAAATATAGCACCCAAGCAAGATTACTGGCACCCAATTTTAGTGCACCATGGTTTTAGCAGCTGATTATGGTCTTTGTGCACAGTCAGGCTGCAGAGCCTCAGCAGGGCATGATGAGGATGATGCTGATTCTCATCCTTTGCTGGCATCTCTGGTGTTAAAGCTATGTGAACTGTATGAATTTTGAATAAGCAACACTCAGGTATTCTGAGGGCAGTAAAAACCTTTGTTTTTATAATTCACAAGGTTTAAACTAAACCTTCAACCTCATTTTAATACATGGATACTTTTTGTGCTGCTGCCTTGTAGCAACTGACTTTTCATTTTCATTTCTTTTGTATTTACTGTGGTCCAAATCTTACCTTATAGGCCAGGACTGCAACATGATTTGACTTGGATAAACTGCAAAAAAGGAGAGCAGCTAACTACTAAGCACAAAAACCCTTGGCATTGTCTTCGCAAAGAATTTCTACAAGCATCAGTCTTGTGTTGTGTCTTGTGTCATCCTAAAAATGACTCCCCTACTGCCACTGCTCACTCACACCTATGTTTTCCCTTCCCTTAGGCCAGCACTTAAGTCTGTGGTGGACTTGGGAACAACTGTAAGAACAGATCCAGGCAAAAGCTTGTAATAAAATCAAGTACTTGTAGCTATGTTTAACTTTAGACAACATTATTTAAATTTTGCAATGCCTGTTCTCACAAAACATTGGGTTTTGCAAGTGAATAGATTAAGCAGGGATGGAAAAGCATGGCCAGCAGTAAAGGGTGTGCAGGACTGCTTCTTTTATTGATTGTTTTGTGGAATTGCTTTGTGGAACTTCCTACTTTGTGGAAGTTTGTAGTGTGGCATAATATCTGTGCTGTATAGTGGTACATAGCAGTTTATGTTTTATAGTATTTAAGCCTTACAGCCTATGCTATGGCACACAGGAGTGAAAGATTAAACTGGTAGACTGTAATAATACAATTGCTACACTTGAGAGTACCCTAAAGGTGTTGTCTCACTCATGGCACTCTGGTGGTGTCCCCCAAGAAGAAAGGTGAGCACAACCTGAGCAGTATTTCTACTTCACTCTGCAGAGCAGGTTGCTGTCTGGCTGGCCATGGACCACTGTAGAGCTGCATGAGCTGAATTTTACTCTAGGCCCAGGTTCAGGCTGGTTCAGTTGCCAAAATGGTATTGACAGCCATCAGAGACAAACTCAGTCTCAAAGCTGCAAAGAAACTTAATGCTACAGTCAGAGACATCATAAAATGTGGTTTTCAGGAGGTACAAAGAATTAATGTTGCTGCATCGATTGTGAGATGTAACCAAACCCAAGCAAGCTGCCCAGCATCAGAAAGTTAAGAGCAGGCTCTGCGTCACAGCACACATGTACTTGTAAACATCCAGCATTTTGATAATTCTGTTCAATTCTTTAGGCAACTAAAGAGCTGTGATGCACTAATCACATAAGATTAGAATTGCAAAATATTTCTCAGAAATAGGTCCAAGCTTTCACTGCAAAAGGTGATAGAGTTGGGACAAGCTGGGCTGTGACTGCAATAGGCTTTCAGGACGTATTTATAACTACGTTGCATAACCTAGAGCCTGACCTGCCTGCCAGGACAGTTCTGCTAAGGAGGGAGAGAAGGGGATAAAAAGTGCACCTGGATACCTGGAGGACTTAAATAGCAACATAAATTGTAACTATCATTAAAATGCGATTTTACTAATCTCTAGTCTTTCCTTGCAACACTTTCAATAGTTTCTCCAGCACAAAAATAGCTATTAGCTAATATGCAGTCATTAGATCAAGGCCTTCAATAAGAAGACACAACAGGGATTACCTATGTAAAGTACTGAATAAAACCAGAATAAATCTGAAACATTGCATTTCAGAAATTGTATGTAGAAATGCTCCAAAAATATCACTAGCAGGAAAAGAATGCCACATTTGTAATAACCAACAAGAGGAAGCAAAAGAAATGTAGCTTGAAGTGGCAATCTTCAGTCTCATATGTGTTAATAAGTCTAAATTTTCAATAGCTAGTAACTGGATCTGCCAACACAGAATTTTCCAAGTGTATAATCTACTAAATTTCTTGTTCAACAAGAAGTGTAAAACTCAAATGTTTCTCAGATTTTTTTCTTTTTCCTTCAGAAATAACAGTAGTACTCAAAGAAAAAAACACTGACGGTTTCAACCATAGACAGTTAAGCTTTCTGTAGACACACGAGTCTACAATCTCCTTTTCATTTTCAGCTGTACTTCTGAAAAAAAGTGACAGCATAAATGTGAGTATAAAAGACTGTCATCTCAGTTCTTGAAAACACGTAGATTTCTCAGTTCTTGAGAAGAGGCACATTTCTTCCATATGGCATGGAATAATCTCCTAACTATGTTGTGTTTGTCTTTAGGGAAAACAATTTTTTCTTAGTTAAAATGCCAGGGAAAACCACATTTTCTTCAGGTAATTCTTCAAGATAACCATCGAGCTGTTCTAAATTATCTATTTGAAAAATCTGAACAAACCCTTAAATTTTACACTGCAGCATTTGACAAAATAAGCACATAAACAAGCATAACATTTATCAGCAAAGTTAATAATTAAAGAAGAGAGGAGTGAACACCCAGATGACCTGAAAAAGCAGTGCAATGGAAATATGGAAACTAGAATTTTGCACTAGTAGGGGAAGAAATTGCTTTTAAAGGAACTTGCAGGACATGTTCCTATTAGGATAACTTTACCGGGGGATTAGAGTGGTGAAGTGCATGCAGATTAGAAGGGCTAGGCTGGCACCACTGCTCTTTTTAGCAATTTAATACTATCCTCACTTTCACTTTGAGGGAAAGATAGTTCTCTAGTTAAAGCACATTTTTTTCCAGACATATCATGTATGGATATCCAGGTTAGTTGGGAAGAGCATTTCTTCATGGGAATGACTGCAAACAAAGTCCAGAAACAGAATGAGGGAGAATGCAGAAGTAGTGAAGGAATTGCATATAAAAGGGAGGGGAAGCAGCTAGTAGAAGGAAGGAAACACATAGCAGAGAGGCTGACAGGACTTTTAGAATGTAGGGCACTTCAAGAAAGTTTGGAGGGGAAAAAAAAAAAGAGAGAGAGAGAGAGAGAGAGGGGAGAGAGAGAGAGAGAAAATTCTGCCATAAAAGAAGTGTGAAGCCTGAAAAGAAGAAGCAGAACTTGTGCAGAGTGAAATCTGGAATTCAATTCCAGAGACTTAAATCCAGCATTAAAAGCTGTACACAGAAACCTATTGCCTGAGTACGGCTGTATAAAATATATACCATGTGATGAGTTTCCTCTGAATGTGAGTGGACAAAAAAGCCAGGTCACCTGGAGCCTCTCAGCACTGTATCAGATGGCACCTGCACTTAGACCTTCATATGGAATGGAAGTGACTCAAAGCTGCTAACACAGGTTATAAAGGCCCTAGAGTCTCCTTTGATAAAATGTATCTAGGAAATTTAGAGTTCCACATGCATGATGCTATGTAATGTAGGGTAAAATGTAATATTTGAAACATAAAAATTGCAGACAATGAGGACAATGATATCAATAGATAAATCAACAGCTTTCTTATGCAGAAGCTTCAAGAAACTAAACTCCAACCAAGCTTTTTCCCACGTAGCAAAATTTTCACTAAGCCTCAGTGTTAAAGATTAGCACCATCAGTCTCTGCAACCCACAGGAACAGGATGCTTAGACTTTAAGGATGTAGGAAGACAGCACCATGTAGACTTTTTATATGATCCAGTGAGAGCCAATGACCTCAACTACAGGCATAAATAAATAAATCACTGTTCACTGAACTGAAAAGTATTCTTTCCCTTCAACCTTAAGACAAACTTTCTGGAAATCTTTGAAATACTCCTGCAAAATAATTTGAGGGGGGATCACTCAAATTTCTTTTAGAAAGAAAATATAATGTTCGTGTAATTATACTGCAGAACTGGTTACCACAATGTAGTATGGAGGCTAAAAGGTAAATATGAATTAAAAAAAACAATTAGATAATTTCATGGAGGAAAAGCTCATTAATTCCATTTATCAAGCACAGGCTGTTGGAAGCAGAGAACGTGACTGAGGGGTACTTGTTTCCCGAGCACATGTTCTTGGCCATTGCCAAAGATAGGAGAGTGAACGAGAAGTACTTTTGACCTCATTGGTGAAGTTAGGGTATTTTTATATGCCAGACATGATCCAAAGAGTGTTTAATAGGCTTACCCTTATCCAGATGATGAGCAAGTGGAATAAATGCAGAACAATAATTTGGGAAAAAATTATGCTATTTTGAAGGTCCTGTTTGGATGTCTGTGAACAATGCAGGCAAAACCATTTAATTTGTAATTTTCACATTTCCCATAAAGCATGGGTGTAAATTACTTTTTCTGCAAACTGCAAACAGTTCCTGTTTGCATCTTCCCATCGTTTTTTCACACAGGCTGAGTGCTTTCTTAGTAGGACCCTTTCTGTTTTAATTTGCCCATAAGGTTCTCAGTTTGCTCGTATATGAAAAGACCAAGATTAGAAAAGACAGAGTAATAAGCCTGTAAATTAGTGGTTTATTATTGTTTTATGCCCTATATGTTTTCATAAGTGACAAATGATACATCTGTCTGCTGCCTAAGTAGGTATTTTCCTCCACATGGAAAACATAGAGGTGGTTGGTGGCAACCAGCATGGCTTTACCAAGAGCAAATCATGCCTGACAAATTTGGCGACCTTTTATTATGATGGCCTCACAGAGTCAGTTGACAAGGAGGGGGAAACTGATGTCATCTACCTGGAACTGTGCAAACTGTTTGACACAGTCCTGCATGACATCTTGGTCTTTAAACTGGAAAGACAAGGATTTGCTGCATGGAGCACTCAGTGGATATGGAAATGGCTGGATGATTGTACTCAAAAGTTGTGGTCAACAGCTCAATGTCCAAGTGGAGACCAGTGATGAGTGGCATTCCTCAAGGCCCAGTACTGGGCCCAGCAGAGAATGGATTGAGAGCAGCCCTGAGGAAAAGGACTTGGAGGAGGTTGTTGATGAGAAGCTCAACATGAACCAACAAGGTGTGTTTGCAGCCCAGAAAGGCAACCATTTCTGGGCCTGCATCAAAAGAAGAATGGCCAAAAAGTCCAAGGGAGGTGATTCTCCCCCTCTGCTCTATGTCCAGTTCTAGAGCCCCAAACATATGGACATGGGGTTGTGAGAGTGAGTCTATGAAGGAGGAGGACCATGAAGATAAAGGGGGTGGTGAACCTCTCCATGGAGAAAGTTGGCATTATTCAGCCTGGAGAAGTGAAGGCTCTGGAAAGACCTCCTAGCAGCCTTCCAGCACCTGAAGGAGGCCTACAGAAAAGCTGGGGAGGGGTTTTCAGAAGGGCAGGTAGCGACAGGACAAGGGGGAACGGCCTTTAAACTGAAAGAGAGTAGATTTAGGTTGGACATTAGGAAGAAATTCTTTAGTGTGAGGGTGGTGAGACTGCTACAGATTGTCCAGGAAGATGATTCCTTATCCCTTGAGGTGTTCAAGGCCATGTTGGATGGGGGTTTGAACACCCTGGTCTAGTGGGAGGTGTTCCTGTCCATGGCAGGGGCCTTGGCACTATATGATCTTTAAGGTCCCTTCCAACCCAACCATTCTGTGATTCTATGATATGCTGGGGAGTTAACTAGGCTGGAATTAACTTGTAATTCTTTCTCTTCTATTGTTTTTATAATTATTGCTATTAATTAATTTGCACTGTTTCTAGTGCACTTTATAGATGCCTATTCAAGTCAATTTTGTATGTTGTTTCTAAACTGTTGGTAAAATAACATTTTCTAATGCTAGCAAAGACCTTTTTAAAGTATTAAATTTTGTTTTCTTCCCCCTGTTTCTCTGTCCAAAAGCAAGATCTGTTAATGGGACAAGACGAAGAAAACAAAAAGGAAACTGGTGCTTTTTATCATACTATCAGCATTCTGAGAGGCAGCACAGAAAAATAAAACCAGCATGAGATTTAATTTAGAAGAAAGATGCAGGAAAATCTTTCAACCTTTTATACTTTATATTCCTCAAGAGATATTTCATTGCCACTGTGCTATGCAATACTGGCTGTGCTGCAAAGTTGCCTCACACTGCCACAGCAATCTGACTGCTGTGATTCTTGACAAATTTTAAAGACCTGAAAAAAAAAATATTGGTAGGCACAAGATTTATTCAACTGTGTGTTGGGTTTTTTTCCACTGAGTATTGACAAAGAGCATTTCTCTCTCAGTCTGAAGAGCTGATAAAAGTACATTAGAGAACTTACTCTTCACTAAGAAGTTGCACTCCATAAGAAGAAAGGCACAACTCCAGTGCTTTTACAAGCAGAATGTCCATGTTTAATCAGCACATGCAATTAAAATAAAGGCAGAGGAAATCTGGTAGACTTTAGAAAGTAAAATTCACTGTTTGCAGGCAATTTTGCTGACGTATTACAGATTTTTTGCATTTTTAAAGTATTTTCATCATCCTGTAGTATGTCAGCATATCATCATTCACTGTTAAGAGTAAAGCACTTAAATTCTAAGATCTGAAAAATTGGATTCAGACTTACAATCAAAATTTGAAAAGAAATGAAGCAAAAAAAGGAAAAAAATTGATTTGGATTCCAAAGCTTTTTTAAGGTGTAATTTCATGAACAGGAAAGGGCTGTCTATCTTAATAAGTAGGGGTTTGATCTGTTTGTGAAACCAAGTAGGTTGCTCTCAGCCATAGGTGGAAATAGAGACCTCAACCAATCTTGCAAGTTCTTGAGCTGATATTTTAAGAAAGTCTCTAATCTATTTCAAATTTCCTTTTTCTTAAAGCATAACAAAACCCGCTGAACTGCTAGAAAGTCCATGATAAAGGGATAACAGGAAAAAAAATTCTCATTCCTTAAAAATCACGTTTTGCATGCAACACCAATCATGAAGATGTTATCAAATTCTTTTCCACAGTAGAAACAAAAGATGAAAGAGATTTTAAGTACTTCAAACTCATTTACATACCAAAACAAGCCTCATCCTTGACAAGCACATCACAGTGAAATACATGAACTGTTCCTGACAGCAAGTACTGTTTGCATGAGCCTAGAAAACTGACCTTTAGTAGACTAATTATATTGCTTCTCTCACAGTTTTTAAAGTGCAAGACAAACCTAAATCATCACATTGATGTGATTTGCCTAAGACATGAGATAAACCTCCTAGAGCAATTCCTCTAAATTTGTAGTATTTACTCAAAGAAAACCACCCTGGTTTTATACTAATCAGTTTGAGGACAAATTTGCTGGTCTGTTATCAGAGAAATTAATGTATTCACCATCTCCCCAAAATGTTACAAAACTGAATTAAGTTCAAGTGAACTGGTTTTTTTCTCCATTAATCTTTTAATAGTCTTGACTGCCATAATATTTTGCAACAATAACTGAAAGCTAAAGCCAAGCTCAGGTTTTCTGAATTAGGCTTAACCTTTCTGTCTACTTCACATGTCATAATAGGACTCTCTAGAGTATTAAACATACTTCTGTCAATAAAGTCAAGCATATGAATCAAAGAATGCCCTTTTCCTTGGAAAGTAGCATCCACAAAAATAATTACTCCTATCTAATGGCACACAGCCACAGAATACAAATGAATTTTAGATATTTTTTACCTGGATGCAGCATGATTCAGACTTCTCTAATTATTCAGGCAGAATCTCTGGTTGTTCATGTTTAGAAGGAGAAATAATTTGTATTTACATTCAAGAGGTGAGTATTATGTGCCCATATAGAAGAAGCCAGGAGAAGTTTGTAAAGGAACAACAGCTTAACCAACAGCAGACAGAAAAAGGAGAGAGCCCCAATTAAGCTCAGGTGGGTATGGAAGCCTCCATAGATGAGCAAACAAGCTCTTTACCATCAGCTGGTGAATAATGACATTTTCCCAGCTGAGTTATCTTCCTATACCTTAAAGATGATATTAGAATATTTACAAACAGTAAGTGTGCAGTACTGGAGAAAAAGAGGGCCAGGACAGCTAATAAATAATCCCTCTGATGCTTTCCAGCTACTGGAATCTTGCAATAACACAAGCCCCTACTAAACATGCATAGGTAGTAAACTTTGCTTATGCTGTGGGACAGCATAGGGCAAAATATAAAAAGATCCTTGAAAAGAAATCTGTGTGGTGTTTTTGGTCCTTAATGGGGACACAAATCAAACTTTGGAGGAAAATATCTGTGACTTTTACCTTAGAGATGTCTGGAAGCTGTTTCCTTTTTAAATTGGATTAACAGAATGGGAAAGCCAGAGGAAAACAGCTTATTAACACGGTGGGGTGAACTGCAGCTTCTCTGAACAGTACTGTAGTTCTGTCCTCTGAGTTCACTCTACATCTGTGAAGTTTCAGAAACAAGCAGGTAACAATTTGTCCACAAAGACAAAATATAGCAACTAAACACACGTAGCACAGACTGGTAAAAATAGTGGAGCTGAGCAGCTGTACTTACCAAGAGGGACACCTAAAATGTACCAATTTCTCTTGGAAATGATTGTGGTGTTGACTATGGCTGGCTGCCAAATGCCCACACTCTAGTTCCATCTCCTCAGGTGAATGAGGGAGAAAATAAGATTAAAAAGTTCACAGATTAAGATAAAGACAAGGAGATCACTTACCAGTTTGCTCTGTATGAGCAAAACAGAGCTGACTTGGAGAAAATTAATTTGATTAATTACCAATTAAAAGAGAATACCATGCCGAGAAAGAAAGACAAAGAAGAACACCACCTTCCCCACACCCGTCCTTTTTTTCCGTGCTCAACTTCATTCTCTCATTCCTGACCCTTTGCCCTCTTCCCCCCAGGTGGAGCACTGGGTGGGGGCTATGGTCAGTCTGTGACAACTCCTTTCTGCCTCTCCTCACAGAGGTCCCTGCAGATCTGGGATGCCACCTGCACCCTGTATATTGCTTCAAACAACATTTCAGTGCAGCTAAGGATGGGGACAGAAGCAGACACTGGTGTACTGTAAATCAGGAGAGGCAAATCATTTCCTTTGCAAAAATCATTGGAAAAAGCATGCCAGCACACATCTTGAGACCAATGCTGTAGCATTGTCACGTGGCTACATGTCAGTCACTGTGGTTTCTGCTGAAACAGGAAATGTGCCTCCAGCATCACATCAGTAGCACTTAAGAGAGCAGGATATTCCCCCTATTTAGAATAAGGAAACATCAAGAAAGTGGTTTATGGAGAAAGGTTAGAATCATACAGGCAAAGGATGCTTCCGTGCACACCATCCCACTAGAAAAGCTATCAGAAAACTTACTTGATGGGCAGTTTCCAATTTAGTACACTTTTAAGTACCAGAAATAGTTTTGATTTTATGAATATTAATTATGTTTTTTCAACCAGATATATAAGATGATTCTAAACCATCTGGCAGCCACAGTATGTGACTTACTGTGTTTAAAATTAAAGGGCAATGTTTTTTGTTATCCAATGTGTCTTCACTATGTGTCTGCGTTATTTGATGCCATCAATATGTCTTCCACAAAGTGCCAGCAGAAGAACAGAAAGCTGTTTTAATTTTACAACAACAAAGAGAAAAGTGCATGTTTTTCAAAATACTTTCACAAGCATTTTCCTTGTACATATTGTTTTACAAAATCAAAGTATAGTATGAGTACATTACAAGTACTTTACTCATAACATGAGTATTTCAGATGAGAAGCTGCAGCACAAGAAGTTTTGTCTCAGAGCTGCAGTGAAACTGCGCTGGGGTCAGAAATAGTGCATGCAGATCTAACACCTGACTTGGTCACTTGGCATCTCAGGGATGAAGCTCCCTCCCACACACTCACTCAGTCCTTGGAAGAGGTGCAGAAGAGCTGCTTTCTGCTGTGGAGATGTGACAGCTTGTGTTGAGCAATGTACAGTGTATTTACTCATATCTCCAGGTGTGTGCTCAGTGGCTGTGAGTTTGCTAAGGTAAGAGTAGCAACAGAATAAAGGGGATGGAAGGAGGATCTTTTTTTTCAGACAGAAAGTCATGTTGCCTAGTCTGCATTGCCTGCTAACCCTGCTTGAATTACTGAGTGACTTACATGGATGCAAATCAATTGCAGCTGCTATTTCAATACATGAAATGCAGCCCCAATCCCAAACAGGGGCTTAGCACTCCCAGAAACTGTACTGCAAGCTTGTGTGAGACCTTACCTTGCACATTCAATTACTGTGCCACTGTACTTACAGAGTGCAGGAAGTTGGCTTCTTTTACCTGCAAAAAGTCTGACAGTGCTGGCATTTCAGATGCCTGTTCTGGCATTAAGGCAGCTGTGCTTTCCCACATAACAGAGTTGAAAGTAATAATAATTTTTCCCTATTGGCAGGCAAGTCTCCTTAGGGAACGCTGGTACTTTGGCAATTTTAATGGACATCTGCTCAGTTTCAGGCACATAATAATGATAAGGCTGCTATATCATGCTTATAACACACGTGATGAGTGTTTAATGCAGTAACTAAAAACTGACTGTTCAACTGCAGCGTGTTTATGATCTTTTGCAAAATACAGTAAGTCAAAGAATAACAAAAGACAACGCAGCAGATTTTCTTCTGTCAAAATTATTATGTATTTTGAGGGATTTTAACATTTCTTCTAACTTACAAATTGTTTTTCTCCTCTCAGATATATTGAGTCTTAGTGACATATCTGGCCACATCAACTATACTCACTCAAACAGAAGTGTCATCATTTTGCTAACAAATGTCTTGAAACCTTCTTTATCTGTTTTTTGCTTCACAAGTTGATAATCCTTAAATAGGAAGTCTGGTTAAGTTTTGTCAATTTAATCTTAGTTCCTGACTACATCATATCCTTTAATTTAAGAAGAATCTACTAAGGTATGGTTATCTGAAGGCTGTTCAGTTTAAAATGCTCTGTTGGAGCAGAAGGCTTCTGTGGGGTCAGGAATTCTTTATACCTGAGCTAGAGCTTCTTAGTTTTAATGATCAATAACACAGGACTATGGAATTTGTCCCTAATTCTATTGTTGGCTTAGAATATCTTTTTTCTTTTTTTTTTTTTTTCAGAAGGTAAGTGGTCTGAAAATATCTAAAACTTTTTGATTCTGTCTTCAGAACCTGATGTAACACATTTCTTTATTATTCTTTGTTTTTCTTCTTTTTTCTTTTCGATTTTTAAATTTTTGCTACAGAGGAGACAGTCTCAGGATCCAAATCTGCAAGTGAATCAGTTTTGTATTTTACTCTTTATGTGAAACATATAGTATATGATGAACCAGATTAAGAAGGTAGTAATAAGCAGGAAAGACTTGTAAAGTGGGTATGAGTAGCACTGCTGACACAACGTATCTAGTTCAAATTCTGAGCTTGGTGTTTCAAGGATCTATTTCCAAACCCTCATTCTTCCAGCAAACCTGATAGACACACAACATCTGCCAAAACCTTACTTACTCGTTTTAAGCAATTTCCTGACCACCAAGTTTAGCACTAAACCAAAGTTTTCCTCCCTCTTCCAAGGATGAACTAATTTCAGCTTCACCCTTAATTCCATTCACTGTCCAGAAGAGGGAGCAGCCTTTTATTCCCCAAAACCAGTCCTGGCCACCCACAGGGAGCATGGCTATTACTGGCTTCAGAGGGAGACATAAGAGGTAGTAAGAGATGAAAATCCTCATTTCACCCTGCTAAATCCACCATTACACTATGGTGATGTGACAGGAGAACAGCCAAATACCTGCCACTTTTATCCTGCTGAAGTGCTGAAACCAGGATTAGAGTTATATAATGTTATAAAATGGGAATTCAGCTTGCAAAGGGAAAACATCTCACAGTTCCCTTCATTATTAAAATCACTGCCCATGCAGCTGGATTGCATTGCTCCAACATGAACAAACAACACAGAGAAGACAAGTCCTCAAAACTGTAACTCTCACCCACACACAGCCTTACAAGAACACACTTCCAGCTCATCTGTGCGTACCTGAGAATTTCTGCTTAGAGTAAAACTGCAGAGCACTGTCCTGGACAGGTTAAGGCTAAGCAGATGTTTATTATGTTTGGGGTATTTTGTACAGTGCTCAGACTTTGTTTATATTCCTGCATGTGGCTGTGAAGGACAGACTGAAACAGGATTCAAACCTGCCTGCCTGCAAGATGAGCACAGTAGGACTGTGCAGGTATTTGCCCTAGAAAATCTTACTGTAAATGAGAGGCTGGCAATTCCCATGCCCCACTCCACACACAGAGGCAAGATCGGATGAAAAAATCATTTTCCCACCTAATAGCGCAGACTTCTTCAGTACACTAAATAAGTGGAGGATAGAATAAACTTGAAGAAAGTCAGAGATAGCCTTTCTATCACTTTCTTGTCAGTTAACATGTTGAAGCTGCCACAGTAAGTGCCAAACTAAAACCTGAAATCAGTGAGACCACTCCATCTTTACGTTTGAGTAAAAGTCTGTGGAAGCAGGTGAAACCTCCCCTGGGCCAAAGGCCCCAGTCACAAGGGGCTGAACTGGAGAATTCCAGTTGTTCTCCAACCCTGCAACATGGTTCTAATGTCCACTTGGTCATGAACACAAGGAGTATGGGATGGATACCCAGCCTCTTCGTCCAGGGCACAGAATAAGTGTCTTTAGAGTTTCAAGAGCAAAGTGAAAGCAAAAGGGCTGACAGAAGGGGCTTCCAAATGGGATCAGGTAGGTCTGAGCCCTTCCAAAGTATGACAGCACTGATGTTTCACAGTAAGAGGAGTTGCGCGTCCTCAAAAAGAAGTGGGAAGAACTGGAGTAAAAGCAGCTGAAGCATTAAACATCTGCTTTTGCTTTGTGAACAAGAGTATGGCTTGCTTGGAAAAGTATGGTCTTCTTGACAGCCTGGCTGTGCAGGGTAGAGAGTGATACGTGCAGTTAAACCAGGAAAATACTGATTCAATCAACTATTTTGTCAGCTGGAGTTCCATAATACCAGACAAGGATGAAGACAAGGCTGGATGTTGAAGTATCCTTCAACATATTCTTCCATCCAGCAGTAGACAGGTACTTTTATAGTAGGAAGACAAGTGAATTAGAGTGGTAAACTTTACTAAAGAGCTTGTTGGTGTGAAACCTTGTACCTTGATTAGCTTAAAGATATAAAATCAGACAAGTAATGTGTGAGTAGGTATGTTTGTAAAGAAATAAGGAAAATGGGAAACAGACTAAATCTTTTAAGAAAGAGCTGAGTTACGTATTTTGTATATTTTAAAATATTGGATATTTTGCACTAAAGTTGCTATCATTTCAGTACTGATGAGCCAATATTCTGACTGTTGCCCTCTCCACAAAAAATAAATTAGATTGAGAAATCTGCAAAAAATAAAGCTTTATTCAGTGGGCTTCCTTTCACTGAGTTTTAAGAGAAGCGCATGAGAAAATTCAGAGCAATAATTCTCCGTTTCGAAACATATTGTAAAGTGCAGAAATTGAGACTGCATGCAGCAACATCCAATATAACACATAAAGATAAATGATTGAGAAAAAAATATTTGTTTAGATTCTACCTTATTCTGATTATTGCAACACTGTGTTAGTGTTACTGAAGGCTGTTTTCCATTTATATTGCCCCTGCTGGGCAGCACTCTACATGTCTTTAAACTCATTCATCCAACAATGTCAAGACAGCCGGCTGAATGCTGTTTTGCATTTAATGCTGAATTGCATTTAACCCTCCTGAAAGGACTAGGGTCAGACATCCAACAGCTCCAGCCTAGGGAGTGTTATGATAGCAAATTTATGAGAGCAGATGTTGCTCCAAGCCTTACAAGACTACATGTTGCATTTGGCAGGCTGGAGTTAAGCATCTACAGTGGTACATGTATTTTCTCACAGCTGCATAAAGTAGTAATTACATTGGTCTAACTCCATGAAACGTTCATTAGAATAAACTGAAGCTAAGGGTGATTAACAGATCTGAAACCTTGGACAAATCCTTGACTTTAATATACTTGCTGAACAACAGAGTCTTAGAATAATTCTTTATATTTTTTGGCAGTTTAGGGAATAATAGTTTATTTGCTGTTCCTGAAGTCTTCGTTCTGGAAAGAATTAAGGCTGTGTTTTCACCTAGATAGTCAGGTTTATTGTATTAACCCTGTATTTATCAAATAAAATACCAGGAAATGAAGAAGAATTAGAATAAACAAGAATTCTATAGATACATTTTACATGAAGAGGCATTTCTCTGCAGGAAAATGATGCAGGTAAAATTATTGTAAGTTTCTCAAAATTGACTGTCATTATGATTTAAATCTCTTAAAAATAAAATACCAATTTCAATGGATATAGAAGTAAAAATTCCATACATAAGACTCAAATATGGTCATATTCCAATCTAGGAAAATGTTGCTATCATAAACTGTTTGTGTTACTTTTGGTAAAAGGAGAGGATGCTGATCATTTGCAGCACTAAAAGATGGATCTTAATTGGTGTATGAGTTGGCTCTGGGATGAGGAAGTAGGAAACTGTCTCAGGAGGATATTCCTGGTCATGTAATTCTCAGATAATACTTATATTTTGTAAATGAGATAGCATCCCAATTTACCAGTGTACCTGTCAAATGAAAACAAACCTCCAGTCTGAAACGTTTTTTTAAATCATAGAATCATAGAATGGTTTGGATTGGAAAGGACCTTAAAGATCATCTGCTTCCAACTCCCCTGCCATGGGCAGGGACACCTCCCACCAGACCAGGTTGCTCAGATCCCCATCCAACCTGGCCTTAGAACACTGCCAGGGAAGGGGCAGCCACAACTTCCCTGCGCAACCTGCCACCACGTCTTTACTAATGAAAGCTGTTAAATTACAGTAAGTTACAGAATCACAGAGCTGTTCAAATGGACTTTTAACCTCAAACCTTGACTTTTTTGGTGGTTTGACAAAAAAACCCAACCCAAACAACCCCAATACAAGACATCAGACATAATTCTCTAGAAAATCCCATCTCTGAAATCTGAGGGGATCATTACCCTCGGTTTCTAACCCACTCCTTAATGAAGAACAGACTATGTTATGGGTTGTATCATTAGCTGCAGCTTTCCAAATATTATGGTTACTTTTCTTACCTGTCTGGTTTAGAAGAAATAAGCTACTCACTTTTTCTTCTCCATAAAATAAATACTTTTTTTGTACAGCATAACACTTCTGTTTCTCTGAAATACCTACAGACTTGGCCAAGACACCAGCTGAATTATTTGAAAATGGTACTTTTATAAAACTCTTAAGCATGCCTGCCTCTAGTAAGGATGTACATACTTGTTATTTTAAAAATATAATTTCTTTAAAAGCTTACATGGAAGAGTCATATTCCTCTTAGTTTAGTGAAAGCAGAACAAAAGGCTCTTTAGGGTGACTTTTCCTTCAAGTAAGTAATCTGTAACAGGCAGATGGCATTCAGATTACTTAGTTGCTATTTTGTGTGACATACAAGCAAATAAAGTTTATAGTCCTGTTATATAAACACTCAAAAGCAATAAAAAAAATCTTATGAATGCAAATTAAAGCTCAGAGTAGAATGTTTTTCCCTTTTCTTAACTTTGCTCACGCTGAAGTAAGTCTTCAGTCTCATCTTGAATAAGTTTTTAAAATGTCACTTATAATAAAGTCAAGTTTCCTATGTGTTAATCTACCAAACTTTTGATAAAAACATGGACGTAGCTAACAAGAGGCAGATCCTGTTGGTTCATCAGGTATAATTGCATCCTACTTTACCTCTGCTTTTATTTTCATCAGAAAAAAGTCCACTGATGTCAATGGGTTTAAAATGGCAGAGCTGAGCTATACATATTTCCTTGCTAGTTCTTTTCCACTTCAATCCATTTTCAGCACAAGCTCATTATTATTATGAAACAGCTTATGAAACTGTCTTAATCGTGAACCATATTTTTTTCTCACTTTTACTCTTCCCATTCTCTCCCCCAGCTCCTGGGGGATGGAGGTGGGTGGTTGTGTGAGCAAGTGGCTGGTGGGCACCCAGTTGCTCTCCACAATATAGAACAAAGAATTACGTGTGCACCCAGAAAGCATTTTACTAGAGCTGGTGAAAAAGATTTCATTTTTTTGCAAGCTCTTTGACTGACGTAATTATCTTAAATATATTTATGTCCTGACCTCATAACATCATAAACAGCAATGCAGACCCTTAAGAGAAGTGGTTGAGCTGATGCTACTGGAAGAACCTTGTTAACAGCTGCTGTCAAAAGCTGAATGAAACAGCCCAAACCTCCCACCCAGCAACCCAAAGCAATGTCAGGCAAGCCTCTTCCCTTGTTTTGCCAGTCTATGTGCAAAGTCCAAAAAGAAGAAGAAGCAAGACTAGTTTTGCAGGGAAAGCACTCAGCTGGATACAAGCTCTTTTATGGGGGAAGAAACTGAATCTCTACTTTGACCAGATTTGCACTAACCTACAATTTTCTGTCACTCCTGTATAGCATGTAACCACTTCAGCTGCCCTGTTTTATTGCCTACTGAAAAGTGAGTGGGTAATTTCATATTTGTTACTGGATATTATGTTTTTTATACTAATCTTTGTCTTGGAGAATACTTTGAGAACTGTTATAAATTTCAGAAGAACAGGGATTTGAAACAGATCTAGTAGCAGGCCTTCATTATAGAGGTGATAGGAGTTACTGTCTGAGAATAGTAGAGGCTTTTTCACAAAGTCATTGGCATTGATTATTTTCCATCCATGTGTACTGTCACTTATCATTATAAATGCCCTGGAAAAATGTTTTTAGAAGTGCCTATATCATTCTTTGTGGTAAAAGCAAGCTGATTATTACCCATAATCAAGTCAGACTAGCCACAAAAGTTAATCACAGGTCTAGATGCCCCTCATAGAAGGCAGGGAAAGTCAATAATTCTTAGTTCACAAAGGGACACTGGCAAGCTCCTAGCTTATGGGGGAGGGGAAACCCAAAGCAAACAACTAAAAAAAACCAGCCCCACAGAATTAATAAAGACATAAGAAAACAAATTGCACCTGACGTGCAGGGCGTTGTTAATGAATCAAGAAGGGGACAGCAAAAGGAACAGCAAGAGCATTAAGTGCTCTTGTTCATCTCTTTGGCCACAGTAAATTCTCAAGTCTGCTTAGATAAGCCTCATCTATGCCATTTCCCTGAAGTGTGTTGACACAGTTAATGACAAGACAGTTGATTAAAGAGATGAGGAAAGAAAGCAACATGATGCTTTCTAAGGAAAGAAAAGATCAAGACAGATGTAACTTACTCTGGTTCTAAGCATCATATTCCCACAAATAGAAAGCAATACTGAAGCTATTATTGTCACCATCCAGGCATGATGAGAAGTGCTAAAAATAATGAACTACTTATCTGAACACATAAAAATGAGGCAGAGCATAGTATAATGCATGATTATCAGAGATTTCAACTACCCCAGAAAGAGGGATAATAAGTGTTCTGCAAACTATCCATCAAACCTATCCTGCACTATACCATCTGGCAGATTAAATGGCTGATCTTCAGTGCAGGTAAAATTGGCAGATACTCAGCAACTTAAGAAGAACCAGGCCAGATTTTACAAACAAAGAGCCCGAGCCTAGTAGTAAAAAAAATTACTATATTTTATTCTGCGAAAATGCCAGAGTTTACATGGCTTGAAGCAAAAATGGGAGAAAGATTGTGCTAAACAAAGAAAGTAGGGTTAAGATGAACAAAAGCTACTGAGGGAACACGAGACGGTTAAATCTTTTCTATCACAGAAAAGCATAAAATAATCAACAAAACAAACAACTGGATCATACATGTGTATGTCTTATAAACAGATTGAGACAATGGCATACGGGCTAAAAGAAAACCACAAAGAATCAGAAAAGATAAGGATTGTAGTGGGTGGCATACCTGGAGAGAATTATGCAGTAATTTTAAAAAGTTAATATTTCATTTGCATGGGCATAATAGCTATTCATCTTTTATAAGGTGACCAGAATAGTATCTAAGCAATAATTAAAGGCAGGGTAGGATCAAATGACAGAGTAGGTAGAATTATCGTGGTGGATTCCTGGTCAATAAAATAGAAATTTCAATGTAACAAAAAAAGTGGCCTCACATGTAGCGGGAGGAGCCATTCTTGCTCCTGGTGCTCGACGAGCTGCTGGTCTCTTCCAGGACTCCAGCCACCACACAGCGCTTCCAGGGTAGAAGTGTGGTGGGAAGAGCCTTTCCTGCTCCAGGGACTCGACGAGCTGCTGGCCTCTCCATGCCTCACACCAGACTGAGCTGAGCTCTGCCCTGTGGGTGTGTGTCCCACCTTTATTGGCCCCCTGGTCTTGCTCATGCCCAGTAGGGGCCTGTCCTAATCAGGCACAGGTGGACTCACACCCACTCACTGGCAATTCGAGGCACCTGATTTATCTTATTTCTCTACATTTCCCCCTTTTTTTTTTTTTTTTTTTTTTTTTTTAAAGCTTTCCCGGTTTGCCCTAGCTTACAGACATTTTAACAAACATACAGGATTTTTGCACAGGATTTTTAAACATACATATTTTTTTTTCTACTGACACACAGGATTTTTTACACAAACATTTTACAAACATTTTAACACAATTTAACACGATTTTTACTAACCTTTACAAAAATTTTTTTTTTTTTTTTACACAAAAATACACTTACGACTTACGGGATTTAACCCTAGCTTAGGCAACCGTTCAATGTCAGCCCAGGCACTTTTTCACAAAGTCTCTGTTCTTTCTCCCTCCTGTATCTGCTCTTCTCTTGGCTTCCTCTGCTCAGGGGCTTCCAAAGAGAGAATCCTTATCTTGGCTTCCCTTTGCTCAGGGGTTTCCAAAGAGATTTCTGGTTCCTCATGGGTTTCTGGTTCCTCCGTGGGATTCCATACTTTATACTTTACTTTAATTAATTTATTTTTTTTTCTTCTGGTTCCTCTGTGGGATTCCATAGCATGGGATTCCATCCTCCTGGCTTCCTTCTGCTCAGGGGCTTCCAAAGAGAGAATCCTTATCTTGGCTTCCCTCTGTTCAGGGGTTTCCAAACCAAAGAGCTTGCTGGTCATACCTTTCAGGGAGAGTGTTAGCCCAGGCATTTTTTCAAATCGGGGATAATGTTCCTGTTGCCAGCTCCTCACACTGCTGCTTCTTTATGTTGCCCGCATTCTCCACCAGATGTAGCGGGAGGAGCCATTCTTGCTCCTGGTGCTCGACGAGCTGCTGGTCTCTTCCAGGACTCCAGCCACCACACAGCGCTTCCAGGGTAGAAGTGTGGTGGGAAGAGCCTTTCCTGCTCCAGGGACTCGACGAGCTGCTGGCCTCTCCATGCCTCGCACCACAGTGAGCTGAGCTTTTCTCTGTGGGTGTGTGTCCCACCTTTATTGGCCCCCTGGTCTTGCTCATGCCCAATAGGGGCCTGTCCTAATCAGGCACAGGTGGACTCACACCCACTCACTGGCAATTCGAGGCACCTGATTTATCTTATTTCTCTACACTCACATGAGGTAATTGGCTTGGCAGCACTAAATACTGTGTGTGGATTCAACTTTAGCTTGCACATTGCTTGCATTGACCTATTACAGAGAGGAAACAGCTTGCAGGCAATTTCATTTGGAACAGGAGGTGGTAAGACCTGTAGTCTCAGGCCAGGTATAATGACATATTCCAGCTCCATCACATGTTCTGCCTCTTAACAATGACTTTCTTTGCATATAGACACTTATTTGCAGGAAAAAGAAAGAACAAAATGTAAGTTAAAGCAACACACCTATGGTTCATCTTGACCAAAAGGACTGCAACCTAAACAGCTTCCTGTAATATCACTCCTAAATGGATATATGCTATAAGCACTCAAAACTTTATGAACATTTAGTTTAGTGGAAGGACATAATTTTGCTTTCAGTCAGCTTTGGAGTATTCCGCTCTTTAATTGACTGAAAATCCTTAATGTAAGCCTGCTATGTATCCATACTGCTATTGTAGAAACAGCCTTCATTCATACAAAGTCCTTCATTTTCTCCACCAAAGTGGCCATAAATTGTTGAAGATTTCTTTTGTTCAATTAAAAATAACATTAGGAATTATTTTAATACTCTTTGTACTCAAGAAGGCCCATTTTGTGCTGCAGTGAAACATGACAACAAATTAATGAAAATAACCTACTAAAATCTACTAAGATTTGTTTGATTGAGTTATGCTTATTCTTTACCCTCTTGATTCTGTGGCTTTCAATTCACAGTATTTTCAGGAAATTACTTTTATCTGTTCCTTTATAGTTTTGTACATTAGCCTATGGCTATCAAATTTCCATTTCTGAAAGTTAACACACCATAAATGTCATGATACTGTAAGGTATCAGTGCATCCTCTCCTCTCCTCTCCTCTCCTCTCCTCTCCTCTCCTCTCTCCTCCTCCTCTCCTCTCCTCTCCTCTCCTCTCCTCTCCTCTCCTCTCCTCTCCTCTCCTCTCCTCTCCTCTCCTCTCCTCTCCTCTCCTCTCCTCTCCTCTCCTCTCCTCTCCTCTCCTCTCCTCTCCTCTCCTCTCCTCTCCTCCTCTCCTCTCCTCTCCTCTCCTCTCTCCTCTCCTCTCCTCTCCTCCCCTCTCCTCAATTTTTTTTACTTTCAGAGGGGAAGAGGGAGAGAGAAAGGGAAGGACAAACCTACTGTTTAGAAGGTTTGATATTCTAGGTTGTTTATATTTGTGTAACTAGTTGTAAAGGAGTATTAATTTAACATATCTAGCAGGTCTGCAGGTTGACTTTCACTGCATTACCAACATTATGTTGTCAAGAACAAGTCAGCACTTTAAGACAGATGATCCACAAGTAATTAAGGCAAATGATATCCCAAGCCAGATTTGGAGGGCTCAGTCAGCGTGTTAAGAGTATTACTGGTTTTAAGACATTGAAAACCCATTCATGCTAGAGCTCTTCTTCCATGGTACATTTTTTGTCACAGCATAGTCTTTTACAAACAACTTCTTAAATTCATATTTGATACACAGTGGCTTTCAATCCTCAATGATAATACAATATTGTAAGAAACCAGTTTTAGATTTTTTTCTTTACTTTTTTTTTTTTTTTTTTAAAGCAGCAGGAATTTTAGGATCATTTCTGTGTCAATTTTTTGTACGATTTGTTTTCATGCAACAGCTTTGGTGCTTTAAAAAAAATTCCTCACACAGATACCTGTATTTCTGTATCACTGTCCTGTCCTTCCCATTGGTTGCAACAGCATCCATGGTTCACCAAACAGATGCTTTCCTCTAGATTGGGAAGGGGTGCCTGCAAAATTATAAAGGGAACAGCTAAGCTGGAGGTATTTGTAGCTTAGCAGCACGTATGTGGAATGCCTTCACAGTCTGAAGTCATTCCCTGGGATGTCTCCTGTGTCATGCTGCACAATGTGTTTCTTTTTTAAAAGCTGTTGAGTTCCATTATGGTTTGCTGCAGATGTGACTTACATCTCTTTGCCTGGAGTACATAGAGTAGATGTTGCATGGACCTTTCTGGACTGTGTACTGTACCACTGCCTGTAGCTGAGCAGGACCACAGGGAGAGAGAGCTGCCTCATGCCTGTTTAGCAGCACAAAGATTCATCTGTCTAGAAAGATATCATAAAACTACCACAGAAACCCACTGCTATCATAGAATAAGTTACTGGAACCCAAGACACAAGGTTAAACAGCCTTTCTGGGGAACATACCTCCATGGTAAAACATTCTTGTTGACAATTCTGATTTTAGGGCCAAATTTTTAAGAAAGTGACCTCTATCTTTAAAGCACTATTTTCTTGTGCAATTGCTTACAGTTTTTGTAGAAAAAATGTAGGTAAAACTGGCTGCTTTTACCTTTCTCTGGTTGGCATATAAAAAAAAAGTTTTCAATTAACAGCTTATTGACTGATACACACTTTATCTTCATCACTTAGTTTAATGACAAGTTAATCTTCTGAAGACTGAGATGTGACACACCTCTTTTCCAGGAAATCAGAAAACAAATAAAATGGTAATCATTCACATATGGTCATACAGATGCTCACCACTGCTTCCTGCAAATGTGAACAGGAATTATTTTATCATTTTAAACTAATATTTCATGTGATCATCAGCAGGAGTCAACCACAGGGACAAGCAAATAAACCAGGACGCAAACAATCAGAACTCTCATACTCAACAGATTTGTAGTGAAAGGAGGAGGAATGTGCTGTGAATATTTTTTGAGTGATCAATGTACATCCTGAAGTATGAGGACTGACAGCAGTGATAAGTTTTTATCCCAGCTAGTTTATCTACAAACATTACTCATGCTGAGCCTTATAATTTAGACCTGTATTAAGATACAACTTTGTTTACTGCTCTCTGACATTCTATTTTTTTCTAGCACAACACAGAAATTTTGGGCAAGTTGAATTATGGCAGCTATAACACCATAATATTATTTTCCCAATTGTATATACATTAACATTCTGATCCCTTTCGGGAATGAAATCTGTGGTGCTAGAGGCCTGGCCTCTATCCAAGATAAAACTATTTATTTAGTTGACTTTTCCCTCCTCCCCTTTAATCTTTGAAGACATACAGGGGGATGGAATTTTCAGATATCTGAAGTAAAAGAGGATCTGTCTTTTTGATGCTTAAAGCAATGTGAGAAAATCTAATTCAAGAAAAATCACTCCTTGTTCTGAATAAAATATTGTAGTAAGGTACTGGGAGCTGAAAAATAGCTTGGGAATTATTCTAATGAAAAAACCGTAAACAAACCTTCATAGGAGCAAGGTAATTAGTCCTCTTGTCAAAAGCCTGACCTGCAATTTCATGGTGTAAGAGGCTATTGCCAAATCCAAGAACCATTATTTCTGAATTGATTCAATCACCGTAATAATATTGCCAACATAGAAGATGAGCTTTGTCATCATTCATCAGCTAACAGATGAGAGGGAATATTTGGGGTTAAGGACACCAATACTGTTTTCCAGACCTTGCGAAATGTACTGTATATACCAAACCCATGCTTCTCAACATGGTATTTCACACAGCTCACCTCAAAGGCACTAAGAATATCATCACCTTGCTCTGAATTGCTACAATGGTTTAAAATTGAAGATATTAAAACCTCTGATCAGTATCTATAATTACCAGGAAACTTTCAGTTAGAAATGAGATTCAGTAACACTTAATCAGAATATATACAATTCTAAAAAACCCATGCAGGATGAAGGCCTTTTAAGAGCAACTTTTTAATAGACAGAGCAACTTCTGTATACTTGAGGGAAAAAATTTAAAGGGCCCTTAAATCACAGCCATGATAAAATCACCATCAAGGGCTGCCCATACATATGTTTTGGTGTGTAATAAATGTGAGTTAAACAAATGGAGAAGTACATGAAAAAAGGTATGTAACAACCGTAGGAGTCTGTACTTATTGCTGGCAGACTTGGAGATTTTTGTATGGGTTAGTACCCATTGTAATGTTGAGCAGTACTATCATTTATGCTTTAAAACCTAACCAACCTTAACATTAAATGTGATAATTCTTCCTTTACAAGCAAATGTCACTTAGGGTGTACACAAGTTTCTGTAACTTCATTGAACCTTAGGGTCCTGTTAGTTTTATGAATTTTTTTGAGTCTTCCCTGTGTGGTATTTAACAGAATAGATTTTTTCCCATGTCCCCTCTTCTATATCAACCTAAGCAGTTTAATGGGGTGTGATATTCAATGTTAGTTATTTCCACTTACATGCCTCTGTTTTCATGTGAGAATAACAGGGTTTTATAACCTACAGTAGAATTTTGAGCACTGTGTTAGAACTCTGGCTAGGAAGAGAATGGGTAGTTCAGTGTCTGGCCAGCTCAACCTAATTTTCAGCTGATTAGTGTGATTTTTACCAAGGAAACATTTTTATTTTTTCCTTTTCCTTTACACAGTGGATCCTTTCTAAACTGGAAGAAGTCAGAGAGAATCAGCCAAATTTGTAATATCAGCCAAATTTGTAATAAAGGGGGAATCTTCAAGATACAAAGGACACTGGACCTTTTAATTCCTCTTCAACAAGCAGAACGATTTGAATGTCAGTGACAAAAACAAAAACAGGAGGGAAGGGAGATCTATGGAATTGTTTATTATGGTCATAGTAGTCTATGGCTCTATCACGAAAACAGATGACATTAAGTGAAAAAAATACCTAGTAATCAAAAGAAATCTGCCAGGTGTTGGGTTGTTTTTTTGGGTTTTTTAATGTGAGATTTCCAGATTTTCTTCTTTTCTTTTCTTTTCTTTTCTTTTCTTTTCTTTTCTTTTCTTTTCTTTTCTTTTCTTTTCTTTTCTTTTCTTTTCTTTTCTTTTCTTTTCTTTTCTTTTCTTTTCTTTTCTTTTCTTTTCTTCTCTTCTCTTCTCTTCTCTTCTCTTCTCTTCTCTTCTCTTCTCTTCTCTTCTCTTCTCTTCTCTTCTCTTCTCTTCTCTTCTCTTTTCTTGCTGTCAAATGACAAAGGGGAAAACGTGTGTTTCAGTGGCACTGTGGCCTGGGCACACAAATTCAGGTCCCCTGGGAAAAAGCTTTGATTCCTATTAAAAAGTGTCTCAGAACCTGAAACAAGGTTTCATATGTTGTCAGAAAGGAAGTCACAAAATCATTTACTATGTACACTACAACAGCATTTCAAAGTCAGGTGTGGTTTTTGGCAAGTAGCCCTTTAAGGTCAAAGCCTGAGAACAATCCGTCCCTCAAGGGACTTACTCTGTAGTGTGTCTGAAGCAAGATACAGTACATGGTGGTCCCTCACATCAGCATCTGCCATATAAGAAACCCCTTTTTGGCATTTGTCTTGTGATTCTCCTCTATGCACACTACCCCACTAGATGTAGGTGTCAGCCATCATGCAGAGCTAACAAGGCTTGCAGAAGAAGGATGATTTTATTTCAAAGTAGGTCTGACAAATCACTTTTGATAACATTTGCACAATCTTAAATGTTTCTGAAAAAAACACCCCATTTGAAATAGCTCTGTTAAAAAGCTAAAATAAACACTCTACACACAAAGACCTAATTTAAGGAGGGATGCTCCCCATTGACAGAAAAGAAATCTAGTTTTCTTGGTGATGGATATCTCTGTCCTGAAATACAGCACCTTTTACAGCCTGTTTTTTTTGTAAGCTGCCTTTTCCTACACTCGTCTAGGCACAGAAATGACAAAACTGATCCCTCAAGGAAGCTTGGATTTAGTGCACTCCTTCGTGCCCAGTCACTTTCTCCTTCGAGCAAGGAAGTAGGCAGATATTCTGAAACCTGCATTTCTCCTGCTTTGTTTAGTCCATTTAAGAACTGTCTGTGTTTGAGTTGTGTTGGGGAAACAGTTCAGAAATATACAGGTTGTGAGCAATCCTGACTTAGGCCACATTGGGTTAATGGTTATTGAGGCCTAGTTAGAGGCTTTCTGAGAATGAGCTACTGGGAAAGAGATAACTTAATTGGCAACAGAAGAGGAAAATAATTATGTGAGAAGAATCTTTCCATGAAAATGGTATGTGTAATTGGAATACAAAGCCACCTGCATGATAAGATGGTGTAAACAAGACTTCTCTATATAAGTGAGAGCAAGTTGTTAATAAACGATTTCATACGATCATATTGATGTGCACATGGAATCCTTAAGCCTCCGCAGACTGTTCTCCCACAGAGTTGCAGTGTTGTGTTTGAGCTGAAATGTAAAGTTTGACCTTCTTCCACTACCACTAAATGCGTTTTCAATCAGATAGACTATCTCCACAACATGAAGTGTAACTTTTGCAGGGGACAAGTTCCTAGTTTGCATGATGTAAAGGCAAAAACTGACTGTGTTTATGGAGTATTTTCATTCTTATTCTAGAGCTATTTCGTAGGTGTTTGTCAGAAAGAATGAAACCAAACAGTGTGATACATTTGCTCCTGGGGCTCTGCTGTTTGTGGTCCTAATGAAAAGCCCTCTAGGTAAAAGGTTCATGAAATTTAGTCACTTAATTATATATGCCTGCCATTGAATGGTAAAGGCTCACTGAATGACTCTTCAAAAGGTTAGCCACTGACATTTCAACTCAATGCTCAGATTCAGTGTGCCCCCTGATGTAGCTGCACAAAGAAACAGGAACAGAAATAAGCTGCAAACTCCATTTGAAAATGACTTCCAACTAACCGTGCAAGCCTGTACAGATAAAAGGTCACTTCAGCTGTGGACACCCTGGGCATGTTCAAATGACACCATACCAGCTCCTGCCACCCTCATGCAGGGCAACCATACAGACTGCACATGTGTAATTTCTACCATTTTCAGACAATTCAAAGTAGCATTAATGGACATTACCTAACACCTGAGCTCTGTGTTTGCTGGTTTTAGGAAACTCAAGATATGAGAATATGAAATGACTTCATTTTTTGCTTCTCAAATATCTTGACATTGGGGGCTAGCTAAACTCTCCAGAAGATTGTTAAGATGAGGAGAATACAGATTTAATTTTAAAAAAAGTCATTAGTTGAAGTGGGAATGTTAATATGTTTTAATACTAGCAGTTTGCATAAAATGATCATAGACAACAGTAATTCAACGTTACAGCTCACCTCCAGATTCTTTAAGAGCTATTATGTATATTCTCAATGCATATAAAACATGTTACATGCAGAAATTATTGACATAGTATTTTTTGCTCAGGGAATGACGATTTAGTAAGAGTGGTCACTCAACATAAACTTATATTTGGAACTTCTTGCTAGAATAAATGGATGTGTCAGTTTTATCAGTGTGAGGCCAAAATACTACAGATAAGTACTGATCTGGTTCAGCCCAAGGGTCCCTGTCACCACTTACTCTGTTCCCAGAAGTCAGAAAATGATGAAGAAGAACAGGTATAGGACAAGCAACAGCTTTCAGCTACTTTCAAATGAATTTATCTACATGAATTTTTCATGTTTTCTGCAAGTAGCCAAGTATGTTTATGCATGAAATCAAATAAAGATTTTCCAAAAAATAGAAGCATTTGCATTTTCTTTCTGGAAAACGTGGTAATATTATTTAAAACCAATATATAACAATGATAATTCTTTTTAAATTATTATTACTATTTTTCTATTCTTTTCTTTTTTTTTTTTTTTTTTTTTCTTTTTTTAAGACTAAAGTTTTGTATTGTATTTCAAAAGGCATATATTATGCATCCCTTTTCTGAATTGTGCTATCTCTATGTTTTAGGAATTATTTTATTATTTTTTGGTAGGTGACCACTACAATTTAAGAAGCAGGCAGAAACACCTAAGCCCCTCTTCACCTGAAAGTCCTTAGAAGATTCTGCAGTTTGAGTGAAGATTTTGTAAAAATGGACTCTAGTGTTAGCAATGATGCTTTACTTGAGAAGATTGTGGCATAATAGGTAGTATGAAGCTACCACAGAAAAATCTGTATATTTTTCAAACATAAGATCCATGCAAAACTGAAGTATTAATCCATATTCATTTAGACAGTGGAGAGAAACTTTATAGTACCTACAAGAGTCATTTGAATCTATTACCACCAAGACAGAGCCAAATTCAGAAGATGTTATATTTAGATTTTTGAAAAGTATTTGGCAAGGGATTTCAATCTAAGAAACAGAAGATACAATACAATATGGAATAAAAAATGGTTTGGGGAACAAAAGGAAAAGCTACATAGCTGGAAGCTTTTCAGTTTGGTAGGGATGACTCCAAGGCCTGCACTCTTCCTGCACTCTAGAGTTGCAGTTCTAGGAGCTGGTTAGAGATTGCTCATAGATGAAGAGCACATAGTTTAGATAAATGAGAGACATTATAAGAAATAACTAGGCAGTAAGGCAGGAACTGAAGTGTATAAAATTAAATTCCAAAGTAAAATTTCAACATTTCTATGACAGCTGCTGCATGGTGACTCATGAAATCTTGATTTGTTCCACTTATGAACCATAAGTGAGCTCATCTGTTCTATACATTCTACACTCCTAACTTTACTAAACCCTTGTCTCATGTTCCTTTTTGGAGAACTAACAACTTAGCATAAATGAAGCAAGGCTAAGTAAGAACGGCAAGCACTTGTCTAAACAGAGCAGTCAAATTATACTTTCAGGCAACTAAATGCCAAGATAAAGAAGATATACAGAAAATAAACAAACATAACCAATGCTGGAAAAGGGAAACTGTAGAAAACATGAGAACTATATGAAGACCAGAGTAATCCAATTGGTTAACTTGCTGAGAAGCAACATTCCCAGGAGAAATTTTTAGAAAATAATAGTAAGAGCAGAAGAACTGTGCAGCTGGCAAACTAAATGACAAATATTGGATCACAACGAACTTAACTTGTAGCTTCAATTAGGGCTAGTTTCTGATCAGTTTACCAAGCCTGAAGGGAGATCTAATTTGTTTTAGAAAAGAAAGAAATACAAAAAGTAAATTTGATGTTTGTTATTAAGAAATTTGCAAATCTCTAGAGAAGAAAGGAAAACAGATTAAAAAAATCTTAAATAAGCTGAAGGGGAAAAGAGAGAAGATTATTACCAGCCTTGTAAAGAACACCAGAAGAAGCGGGGAGTGATGTGCTCACTTGTTGAAGTGAGCTCAATTTTGCAATTAAAAACATATTTTAAAAAATCCAAACAACTACTGACCATTTTTGTGTGATCACATTTCTGGCTGGTAGTTTTTGCAACATCTGAGAGGTCTCCACTCATCTGATTCTTACATAAACCATGGTCAGAAATCCTAAATAAACTGAAGAGATATCGCCCAGAGAGCAGAGGTGAAACCCCAAAGAAACCTAATTTCCCTAAATGTAGCAGTTTGAATGGAAAATCTAATGAAACTACAGATAAGCAGATGTGATTACAGAGATCCAAAGAACTTTGGCTGTGAAACTGTGCACGGGAAGAAAGAGAGAATTTGAAAAATCAGTATCAGGCAAAGATGTAGTTAACAGCAAGATGGAGAGGAGAGACTGACATGGAAGAAAAGCCTGGTTTTCTGAAGATACCTATAATGGAGTAAATGGAGTTGGGAATGATATGAGTGAGAAGGCATCAAAGCATATGCTGGCAGAACAGCTGTAAGCTCTGAGGGAGCCATGGCAGGAGGGTGCACTGCTTAATTCTCTCTTCATCAGTGAGCTGGAAAGAAAGCAAATATTTTAGAAATCCTATGCCACATCTGTTTTCTTCAATTACCACGTGTCTAAAGAGATAAAGCACAAAGGAGCCTCAGCAGTGGAACGAAAACGGAGCGCTTACTACTCTGGAAACTCTAAGGTGAAAGAAGTCCCATTTGCAGAAGGAAACCCCAAAAGACTGCCATGTGTCCCAGAGCAGGAACCCAAATGTCATAGCAGGCTCCAGCTGCTGGGGATGGAGCAGAAGAGTAAATAGGCTGTGATGCTGCACAGCCTGTGAGCAAACACCATGACAGACAAATGACAACTGATTTTATGAGAACTACATAAATCAGCTGAATATACATTAAGCTGTTATGAAGGGTGATATAAAGGCAAATAAAATATGAATTAATTTCCTGTCTTTTTACTGATACACAATAAGGGCTAAAAATTATGGTATGTGAGGCACTGTGTCTTGATTATTAACCTCTGATTATCAATAATAATGCTACCAAGCCCATTCTTGGAAAATAATAGAATAATAATGTGACAGAAAGATGGAACGGAGTGGTCTAAAAATGAACATGTTAAGTAATTTTGCTGCAAATGTAGCTGATAAGGAAAATTTCAGTTTTTAAGGCAGCAATTAGATATATTTAAGGAAAGTCTTGTGATTTCTTTTTTCCTCAAGACAGATTTCTTTTCCTCAAGATAGAATTGCAAATCAGGATGAAAAGACTATTACATATCACAGAGTGATAACTTGACCAAACAGTAATTTTCTGTTCCTGAAATATGACAGAAACAAGCAGACCTCCTTATTCACACTACTAGAAGCTTGCTTCTGAGAATAAGAACTTTGTCATCAGAAGAAACAATATATCATACAGTTTTGTGATGCAAATTCCTGTGAACAGCAGGTGTTTATTTACTTTCTGCCCCCTGAGCTAATGCAACAATTATTGATAAAGGAATTTTCCTCAGGAACTTAGGATCAAGATCCTGAAAGACGTCCTTGCATTTGCACTGTTTCTGACCACTGTTCCTATGGACTAAAAAAAGCCCTTAGCATGATTTAGCAAGCAATTTGCCTGTTAACTACTGGTATAGCTTATTCCTAACAACCTAAAATTCCTAAACTTTCTAGTACTTTAAGGCAAACACGTATGTATTCCACGTATAGGAGGGGGAAAATCAACATTTTTCATACAGATCACTGTTTCATTCCTAGCAAAATTGGTGTTTAGAAAAAAACCTACAATTATTTCAGGTATTACTAGCTTGTACATTGTATTTGGGTAAGAGCTTACAGTAGCTTATTCCAGAACCCTAATGTTTATCTGAAAAATCCTGAGTTGAGGCAAACTTGAGAAAAGAGTCATGCCTTAAACATAGCATGATTATTTTAATCTGTGTGTGTGTGTGAGAGAATATTTCATTTTAAAAATAGACCAATTTAGAGATTGTTGTTGTTTTGGGTTTTTTTATTTACTTGTTTATTTATTGTTTTATAAAGAGGCTTCAAACAAAAAATCTTTAACTAGGCAATGGTAACCCCACAGCTGTCATGGAACAAGTACCATGTGGCCCACAATTGCTTTAATCACCCTGCTTTTTTATTTGTTTTTCCAAACAGTGAGGAGAGGGAGCCCAGAAAAACAAAAAACCAAAACCTCTAGTGTTTAATTCTCACATACAGACTGAATTCAGCAGAACTTTTCAAAGATAAATCACAGATTACTCGAAAGCTGGATAATCTTAAAGTAACAGCTCACCTGGGACTGCAGATTTCCCAGCTGTTTTTGATGTCTTCCAATTGACTCTCCAAGGTGATTTTTTTTTGTCATTTGACAAATGTAGCAGTAACTTCAAAGTGCTCAGGGGAGCAGAGGGTAAGCACTCTGGTCTATCACACCTGTAGTGTGAGACTAATCGGTACCTGAAAAGGAAGCAGGAAGAGAATACCATGTGCTATAATTATCTTGCGTTCCCAAGAAGTTATCTTTAATGATTTAAAGTACAGCACTGTTCTCATATGGGACTGTTCTACAGAGTGATATAAGAAAGACTTTGTTTTATACAATAGATCTTTCTCTGAATGCACTCCATATCATTCCTATTAACATCAAATGACATAATAGGCATTTTTAACTTTAGCTGTTAGCTCTAGGAAGCATACACTGCTCAGACAAAGACACTAGGTGCACACTGGCATTGCTTACTAGATCTGCAAAAAAAAAAGGGTAGTTGCTATTTGCACTGAAGGCAGGTAAAAGCCACCTTACTGTAAAAACTATGCTAAAATCATACAGCCAGAATGGAGCAGTAATGGGAAGAGTCTGGCTGAACATCCCAGGGAGAGCAGCTTTTTTTGTGTCGCCCAATATCTTTTAGAGGAGCAACCAGAAATAGTTAATTTTCAGAGTAGAGCTGCACCTGGTGTGCAGGTCCCCAACATTGTTTTGTATCCCCTGCCCAGAGAAAAGAGTCCTCGGTTCTCTCCAAGGACATGAAATGGTGATGTATGTCTCCACCTGCTTCCCAAGCAAACCAGTTTGGGGGTTTTTGTTCTGTTAAGATCCCATTGTTAAGATGCCATTGCCTGGCAAAACTGTGTTGGTGACCTGGGAATTGAAACCATAAACATGATACCAAAAGTACCTGATGAATGAACATGATACCAAATCATCATAGCAAAAGACCTGATATCTAATCCTGTGCCATATTTTTGCATTTCTTCTGGACACTATGCTTAACTGTATTCTTCATGTCCAATCATTTTTTGGAGTTTCTATTAATTTAACACATAAAATGAATTTAGGCAAATATCTGTCATTATAAACAAAAGCAAACCTTCATAGCAGCCCATCACAGAGGAGCCTGCTTTTCCATGTTCCCAGAACTACCTCTGCATTCCAGAACGGGTAGCACTCTGGGTAATATCAAGTGTGAGAGATGATGGGCCATCCACAGCACGAATGACTGAAACCTGATGTCAGCCTTCTCCTTAAAAAGTCAGGATGTGGGGCCATAAATCCTAAAAGAAGAGAAAATACAGTCGTCTAGAAACGATGTGACATAAAAAACTCACTGAAGTAGTTCCAAAATGTTTCCAAAAGTAATGTCTCTAACTGGAATCACGTTAGGAAGGGAAACAACATATATAATTTCATAGCTGGTGTAGTGTAGCTCTGCAACCCCGTAAATACTCTCCTGCCAGTGCTCATAGCAGTGCCAAGTTTGCAAGGCTTCAGGACAGCTTGTCAAGTTTACTTTGTCTGGATTTTTCTTCAGCTGCCATCAGCTTCCCAACTTAGATATAACAGCGATTTTTTTAATGACCTGGGGGTTATGCCTAGTGGTCTGTTTTGCTTATCTTCATATGGTGTAACCACATTTTAAAAAATTATATTATCTGTAGAAGATATCATAGAATCATAGAGTATGCCAAGTTGGAAGGGACCCATCAGGATCATCAAGTCCAACTCCTGTCCCTGTGTAGGGAACTGCCTGAATCACACCATGTGCCTGAGAGCATTATCCAAATGCTCTGGAACTCAGGCAGGATTGGTGCTGTGACCACTTCCCTGGGGGGAAGTTCCATGGCTCAGCTGCCTCTGGATGAAAAACTTTTTCCTAACCTAAACATCTCCTTATTCAGCTTCCTACCATTCCCCCAAGTCCTGTCTTTAGTCACAGGAGTGGAGAAATTGGTGCTGTTAATAAAAATTTGATATGTAGATAAAAGTCTGCTTACAGAGGCCATTTAATGCCAGGATTTTACATAATTTATATCTGATCCAAAACGATAATCATTCCATTCCCTTACCCATCCAAATTTAAAAACAAAACAAAAAGACCCAACCATGTAATTTTTCTTTCCTCCTACAGTTTCTACAGTTTCATTCATCATTTAGAGGTAGTTTCAATACTCATGCTCTTTTGGTTCTTACTTGGTCAAAGCTGAACCAATTTGTTTTTATGTAGAGTGAGTTGTGTGACTTAAGCAGTAATAAAGTGGGCAGGATATCTTCAACATGTTGCTCCCTATGTGAAAGAAGTTAATAATTTTCTAATTATCAGTCCAACATCTTAAAGATATTTATGAAATTACCAGCAAATAAACCTGCTGTCAGAATGTCACATTGTGGGAAAGAAAAAAACAAATACTATGACTTCAATTCACATTGCTAGCTTTCATTTCCACCCCACTGAATTCCAGTACTTTCAGTAAGCAGTCACAGAAATACACAAAGAATTGTGCTATTTTTGTGTAAAAAGGAGCTCTAGAGGGCTCTGGCTGCTTTTCTGATTTTGTTCCAGAAACTGATCAATTACATTTGAACTTAAGTGCCCTAGGGAAGCCAGACTGATACTACATTTTAGGACTTTTTATTTATTTATTCAATGCATTATGTATTCCCAAAGCTGAAAAGGAATAAATAAATAAAGTCCTGTGGAGACCTGTCTGGCACTAATCCAGGCTGCGTATTAAGTGCTGCTGCTTGTGCAAGTGAAATATTCACTTCTGCTGTAACTATTTTGCAGTCTTCAGTGTACTAGGATATGGGGTAAAGAAAATAATTTTAGATTTTTAACTCTGCATGAAAGCAAGGGAACATAGCGATAGAGAAATTTATAATTTGATACACCATCTGTGTCTTTTTTGGTTTTAACTCTAAAGGCACTTTAAATGTCATGTTTTTCAGTTTTAGTGTTGTTACAGTAGTCTCCTTCATGAAAAGAGACAACTTAATCAAGAAAATACTGTATTTCAGAAATATTGAGGAGGAAAAACAACACTATTACATCAGCTTTTCCATGAAAACACCTCATTAAACTTTTGACTTGGAACACCTGTCTCCTCAGTTTTTCAGAATAATTCATGTCATTCTTGCTTAACTGTATTATGATAAACTGAGACATGGCATGAATTTTCTATTACAAAGTCAGAAGATCAAGGTGACCATTGGTAAAATAAATGCTATCACAGGGTAGCTAGAAGCTGTGAGAAAAAATATTGAAAATTAAATCTGAATTAAACTGACAAAACCTCTCCTCATGCTGATGATATGATGAGTACAAAAAACCCAACCCAACCATATAATCCTACCAACTTCAGGCTTGTTCTCTCCCAGCTGCAGGGAATAAAGGGCCCAGCCTTGCCTGCAGGTGGTATGTAAGGAAGGAAGAGTGAGCCAACTGTAATCACAGAATAGCTAAGGTTGGAAAAGACATCCAAGTTGAACTGTCAAGTTCAGTCATCAATATACTACTTTATAATAATACTTGTAAAAAAGAGTTTAGAGAGTTAGTTCAAAATTACAGTTAACTTGCACATTTAGGTTTAAAATTTGTCCTCTATTCTTTTTTTCTTGAAGTAGTGGGGTCTGGGATACTACAATGCTCCAAACTGCTGCAGTCCCTCATGTATATCTTTGGAAGCAACCAAACAAAAACTGACAAAAATGATATTGGAAAATCAGCCCTTACAGAACGTTGACACATTCTTTATTCAAAGTTGAAAAATTAAATGAGAGCATTAACAAAATAGAACATAGCGTGCAAATGAGAATGTGGCAGGATATTCTCAAGGTGCTGGAAAGAGCTGAAGCAAGGAGGTTTATTTTTATTACATTTTTGGGTAGAGGTATTACCTTGCTAAATCCTAACTCTGTTTCACTTTATATAGTTCCAGTTACATTGGCTTACCACACTGAGCAACAACAGGGACTTCTGCCTGGACTCATTTGCCTCTGAGGGTTTCACAGACCATTTGTCACCTACAAACTAAACATGTTCCAAAAGGAAGCTAGCCATTTGGGCTTTAAAAAAAAACCCTACAGCCAGTTATCCTGTGCCAAAGCAACATGTTTGACTAGTTTGCAGGGTTTACAGTTGAAGAATGTATATCAGGGAAGGAAATTTTATCAAGAGGCACACATGGATGGGAAGGTAACTGGAGCAGGTAGGTGCCAGGACACAAGCCCCAGTGACGTTAGGCTGCCCTGAAAAAGGTCTTTGTTGGAGCAGCTGCAAAAGCATCAGGGCTGTCCCATGTCAACTAATTGCCTCTCTGATGTAAGGGTTGTGGTGAGATTGATTACCTCATTTCTGCTAAATCCTCTGAAAAAGCCTTAAATGCACAGGCAGAACCTCTTCATCATTAAACTCCACGAAGTCAGTTGTGAACTCCTGCATACCTATAATTTGGAAATATGCTCTAAGTGCCTGATGTGTAAATGGAAATGGAGATATGTAGTTAGTAAAGTGCTCTACAGAAATGCACTGCTATTTAACTATCAATGGCTCTTTTACATCTCACCTGTTCAACAGATGCAGCTGTCCTCAAATCCTTTTCAAAATGAAAGCCATTCCCACCTGCCAAAAAACCAAAATACAACTATGGCAAAACAAAACAAAACAAAACAAAACAAACAAAAAACAACTTTAGCATCTAATTGTAAAATATGCTTCTTAAAAAGACTCCAGTGTCATGGGAGCTTTGAAACATCACTTTGACTAAATATCTTTTTCTGAAACTGAATATATTCCGATCTCCTACTCTGAAAAACAGTGACATGCCAGGCAAGGCTTATGAAGGTGGATGCATTTAAGTTCCAAAGACCTTTATGAAAGCATTCAAAATACAGTGTTAAGGAGTGTTCATCATTTTAATAAGCATTTCTCTTATCAAAGCAAATTATAATGGAGTCTTTAAATTATGTGGATGTTTTTCTATTTAATTTTTTTGTTTATATTCTACAGATTCTAACTCCAGAGATGTATAAACCTGACCATTGGTTTTTAGTTTGAAAAATAAATTGCTGAAAATCTCAAGAATGCAGAATACCAGGGAAGCTGAATGGCTCCCCTCTTGGCCACTCCTAGATCCAGCCAGCATCTCCACAGGAGTCAACTGTTCCTGGTATAAATGAAGACACATGCAAGTCACTTCACATGAGAGGCATTTACAAAAGGAGCATGTTGCTCTGCTTTTGCTGAATACTTGGGAAACTAGAAACCATGAACAAGAGAAAAGAGAGCACAGAATAACAGTCAACATTGTAGTGACTGTAGGAACAGCAGATGAGCAAACATTAAATGGACTTTGTGCAAAACCACAAATTGCCATCTAGAGGGGCAAACACTGTAGCCAGGTCATGTTTTCTGGAGGCGATGCAAAGACTGCAGTATTTTTTGGAAAAATTTGCACGACAACTATACTGTCAAAAAATACAGAGATGAGTAAATTTCCAGAAAATATTTCTCTTCCTCTCATGATGACCAACACAATTTTTTTCAGAAGAATGGAGAGACCAATTTGTTCCAGTAAAACGTGGAGCAAAAAGTATGGGGAGAATTAATAAAAGTTGATGGAACACACAGTTGTTAACTTGTTTTCTTACTTTGGGTCTGAACATTACTGAGGCCTGCTCAAAGTGCTGTCCTGGTTTTTGGTGAATGGACTTAAGGACTAAATGCCCAGATATCTGGATATCATGATCTAGACAGTCCTGTACAATTTCTGTTTAGAACAAAGTATACAGTTGCAGAGTGGCATAATGGGGCAAAGAAAGGCAGAAAAAGTTAAGGACAGCATATTATGTGTGACTGTTTCCCTTAGCATTGCCACCTTTGCTCTTTGTGACTGCAGAGCTGGTAGTTCATTGCTCTGATCCCATCCCTCTCCCTTTAAAGCATCCTCAGGTGCTGCCTCTTGCATCTCACCAGGTAGGCATGGGACTCAGCACATTTTTAGAAGCAGTGAAGTAATTTTACATTTTGCCAGAGCCAAATTGCCTTTAGGGTGATCCGTGTGAGTCAGCAGCTAACACTAGTTTTCTAAATCACAGAAGTAAGAAGCAAGCAAGCTGTAACACTGCACCCACAGGTATCAGTGGGTATAAAAGGATAAGAAGCACCTTGTTCTCCCCTGCTCCACATTACTGTCCCTGGTATCACAATATGTCCTCAGCTCAGGTTTCCAGTCTCTCAGACAGAGTTCAGAGTTGTGGAGAAGTCACCAGAGAATGGTTCTTATGCACTGCACGTGAGCACAAGCTTCACAGTGGTCCCAAAGACCCGGGCTCACTGACAGAGAACAAATGGTTCATTTATGTCTAACTGCTGGTAAATTAAATGCCATGGCAGAATGGAAGGCCAATAGAATGAGAAAGAGAAGGAAAGCTGCATAAAATACTATCAGAAATCAAACCTATGGCTCCCTTTATACAGTAGATTAACTCCCTGCTTCAGTTCATGCTCAGCTGACTCCTCATTTTCAAAAATGAGTGACAAAGTAAGCAGGTACCTCACTTCAACTTCTATGATTCATACAGTGGAGTAATAGAACTATTTTATCCCTTCCACGCTTCCTCCCTAGCTTGTGTTAAGGCTGAGGCAATAACTATTATGGTTAGTTTTTTTTTTCTTTCCAGAGTCAAACCAATAGATGAGTATGGACAAGAGCAGAAAGGTAGTTAGAGATATAGACAGAGACTGTTTTAGTGAGTGGAATCAGAAATATGAAAAATTAACCCTATCAATATATTTCCAGAGATCTGTGTAATAATATCACTTCAGAACTTTTATAGCTACACAAATCTGTCACACATCACTTCAGTGGTATTTCAGGTGGGAATAGTGCAAAAAACCTTTTAGAGAGAGCTAGGGGAATTCTGTCACACCTGATCTACTTGAGACTGCTTTTAAGTATTGCAACAGCACCTCTGTGCCCAAGATAGAAGAGGGAATGGTATCAGGCAAACCTAGACTCAGACACAAAAGAAAGCAACTCTTCTGAGACAGCCAATAACCCCTCCCCAAAAGCACACGGTAGTGCACTTGATGGAAGTGTAAGATTAAGAAACTAGACCTGGCAAGGAGCAGGGCTGGGTGATGCAAGTGCCCCAAAGTATGAAATATAACTCTAAAATGGAAGAAAGTTCCCTTTCCAAAGGGACAAATTCATCTTCATACTGTAAAAAAATTACTGCCTTCAGAACAGAATCTAATTATTCCAGCTACCACTGTAGAACAGAGGACTTAAAGACCCTAAACAAAACAGAGTAACATGCTTTATTTATAAGAAAAGCCGTACTCAGATTGTTTATTACTTTCAATCCAGAGTTGTTATGAGAAAGCTCAGGTTTTATTCACACTGCATATATTTGTAATACACACTGGAATTAAGAATATCAATGAAAACCAGATTATGTTTTTTAAAACATTGCTTTAACTTGGATGCACCAAGGGTCTCACAATTTATATGCAGATACAGGCATATTTTATTTAAAATTTACATAATTTTGTATTTGTTTTTCTTGTTTCCTTCCTTGCTAGTGGAACAGAAACAGCTTGAGTTCAGTGTTGCAAAAGCATCATGGGGGGGGAGGGTTCCTTTCTCTCACAGTGGTCTTCACCTTTCTCTTCTCATGAGTGAGGGTACAAATGGGTTGCCCTTTAGGATGACTTGGCTTCAATACCACTCATCAGCCAGCTGCCCATTTAGGTTTGTACTTGCTTATCCCAGTCGTTCTGTTTCCCAAATTAAGCACTGCTTAGGTCAAAAATAAACTGGCTGATCAGCCAATGACCTTGCTTAGATCCCAGTTTATCCTTTGAATTGCTAATATCCACCTACACAAAATATGCCTCTTAAGAGTTGTCAGGGCATTTACTAGTCTTTGTTTTTACATATACTCCCAGACAAAGTGACAGCTGCACAGAAAGTACATCAGTTATCCAGTTACTCTTTACTCTCAGCATGCAAAAAATCTCCAGAAAATGCCACTGGTTCCATTTTTGACCTGTGCCCTCTGCCTGCGCTCCCCTTCTACTTTGCTCTGTGTATTTGTTGGATTAGCAATGACATCCAGAAAGAAAGTAAAACCATGAAAAACAAGAACCAAAGAAACCCTACTCAACAGGGACAAGTTGTTCAGACTTCCTTATTTCTGTGTACTTCTGAAGCTCAACCAGACTACACTACATGGATATCACCAATGGGTATAATTTCCTATAAATATTTACTTTTCATGGGTTGGCCTCATTAATTCTAAAGACACACTTACTGTACATTCTGCACCAGCTCCAAACCCAAGGAAAACTCTCTGGAACCCAAATCACTACGAGCAGTGAATAAGGCAAGAACCAGAAAAAATGTTGAAGACAAGAGAAAGGAAGAGACTTCAGAGTCTGTAAAGAGTAACAGAGATGCTACCTTTGTTCTCAGCTTGCTCAGGAAAAAAATGTGAAACTGAAATAATGGAATCAAGAATAATAGCTTTGTAGACAGGACAACTTGGAAAAAAGCAAGGTTAACTCAGCTTTTTTTCAGAGCTCCCACAGTGAAGTTCATTCTAGAACAAAAATTTTAGATATCCCAAATGCTGGTAAATATCTTGTTACAAACTAAGAACTGCTTGTTTCCTGGAAAAGGACATATAAATTTTTAAGCCAGGTCTTAACTTAAAACAAACAAACAAACAAACAAAACCCCAACAAAACCAACAAATAACAACAAACATGTAGAATATTTACAGAGAATGTGGCTCTTATTGGTTTGTAATTTTTCAAACATTATGATCATGCACCTGTTATAAATGAAATATCTATCCTGACTCTTCTTCTCTGTGTTTATAATAGCATTTAACTTTCTAAAGGGCTTTCTTAGTTTTCTGTATAATGAAAAATGAAGATTTTGGTACTTTTCTTTTTATAAATACTTAAAATTCTTCCGTTTTAATGCCCGTAGCCAAGCCATGTATGGAAAGAATTGGACCACTGACAACAGCAAAAGCAAGAGAGAGAAAATTTACCAGCCTGTCCTCTCTGATAACTAAGAAAATTTTGGACTTCCAAATGCTGGAAGCTGATACAGTGGATAAGAACAACAAAAGAATTTCCTGCAATCATGAAGATTAAAAGTCAAAGCACTATGCTGAAATAGAAGATAGAGAGGTAGCTTTAGATTTTAGGAGTTCTTCTACAGGACATAAAGCCACAACTGTGATGAGGAGGAGATAAAAGGGTATCAACAGAATACTGCAGGATACTGGTATACCTGAGAAGGTATTCCCAAGGATGTCTTAATTCTACTCTGAAGAGGATCTGGCCAAAGAAGACAATCCAGGTTCTCTGTTTCCTTCCCAGTTCCCAAAAGACTATACCAAGTAGATAAAAATATTCCTAAGAGTAGGGATTATGAACCAAGCTGTTTTAATAAAAAATTGCAAAGAAGCAAACGCAGGCTGAACCCAGAAACCAATGCAGGAAAATACTAGCTGGAGTCTAACAACAGAATGTTCCTCTTGAGAAAAAACACAATTGTATAGATTATCAGCAGTCTTTTGTGTGGCACACTTGCTGTCCTGAGTGGCTCAGCTACTTGAAGGGGCTCCAGAACACCTACTGTGGCTCAGGTTTGATTTAATCAGACAGGAACAGAGAAATATTTTTCCCAACCTTTCTAACAAAGGGAACCAGCATTTTAGATACTGCTTTCATTAATGCATTTCAACTATCTCACAGCTGGCTTTTTTTCTCTCCTTTAAATTGAGGAACCATTCGTTTTGTATTTTGCATCTTTCCTTTGTTTCTCTTCAGCTTCCTGACACTTTCTTTCTTCATTTTCTTGAGCATACAGTAACAGAGGAAAATAGACTTAACTTTGCATCAGATAAAATAGAGCAAGTTGCCTCTTCCTATAAGAGAGAAAATAGTCTGGATATCATGCTGCTTGCAAAGCTGTCCCTCATTCTTAAAGCTGACTTAGTGTTTCTACTTAATATTTGCACACTGGACCTGAATTCTGAGTAAGTTTAAAAGGCTGGTAAGCCTTTGTTCCCACTGTTCAGTAGAGGGGATGGAGCTGAAGGCAACAGCAGGATGCCCTGTTGCTAGCCTCTTGAAGGAATTTACTTTCCACAATGGTGAAAAAAAAAAAGGAAAAACAGTCTTGTGAGATGAGAAAAGTGAATAAACACAACCAGTGGCTTTTACAAGTAAAATAAAATAAATACTGGAACATAGTTAGAAATGGCAGACTCCTTCAAAATACTAAAAGGTATGAACGTTTAAAAACCAATTATTTAGAAGATCATTTATGTTGAGTGGTTAGCAATGATTTACCTACCTGCATCTGCTCAGGTTCTTCTCTCCCATTCTTTTATTAATTCAGTAAAGATGCATATGTTTACAGAGGGAAGAAGCCTTGCTGTTATCACCCCCACGAGAAACCCTACAGAGGGAATTTGAGTCTTTGTGCATGCAAAATTACAGAAGACTTGGAAAAAAAATAAGTGGGGGAAAAAAATGTTTTCTCCAGCCATAAACTGATTAAGACTTAAGGAAATATAAAATATGCAGTACATGTAAACTTAGGGAAATATAATGAGCCCAATCCACTTGCTTAAAACCTTATATTGGAGGAATGATAGGATTTGATCCCAAAGCTACTAAATACTTCCTCCTTGGTAACAGTAAATAAGAAATCAACAGCAGACTGTTGTGTTGATCTTCTCTATCACTTAATATTACCAGTGGGATGAATTTCAAAAACCTTTCATTCAGTTTGCTCTTAACATGGTTTGGAACAATCACATTAAATATAAACTGGGTAGTTTTCCAAAAGCATGCCATTGTTGATTTTCCACAGGAATACTCTGGGTGTTATGAACCAGGTGTTCCTGTAGCATATTGGAGATGAAGGCAGCATTTCAAAAATTTTATAAGAAATATTATGTATGCTGCAGTGCCTCGCCAAGTTCATGCAAGAGAGGTTCTTCTCAATGCTTTAATTGGCACTTAGCTTCTTTTATAGCTTGTTCTCCGAGACAACCAACACAAAGTAGTCACTTAAAGTGTAGCTTAGAGTACCATAAAGCACATCTTTACAGGAAATAAGAACATTCATTTGATAATTGCCATGGCAACCCGGCCATGTTAGATTTTTAAAATAATTAGTTTTGTATCTGTGAGATGCTGAGTGCTTTTCTGCCTCCAGGCATTCACTGCAACAAGGGGTGCTTGGTTAACGGCCTGGAGGGACCTTTTCAGTGTGGGGATGCTGCCTGGGGATGAAGGTGGCTGCAGCCACTGTGGATGGCACAGTGGGGAAGGCAGAGGCATCACCCCACGGGAGAACTCACCCTCAGAGCCCCAGTCGTATGCACAGCCCTGACAAAAATTATTTTGAGGTTTATTGGGCTATATTCTCACACTCATGTTACAAGACAGCACACAATGAGCCCATTTTGAGTGAGAAAATGTGGTAGAGCTGCAGACCTAGAGATACAAAAAGAGCAGCAACCAGTAAATATCAGAAACTCCTTGTTCAAAAAGCTCAAAATACTCCTTGGGAGCATGCTGACTGCTGAATATTTTTGACAAAAATGATAGGAAGCACAGGATGGCAAGCTTGAAAATGTACAGTTTAAAAGATGGGTGTCTCCCAGAGACACTATTTCATAGCTTCCAGACTGCAAGGGAATAACAAAATGTAATTTGGTTCACTTTATAATGATTGCTTTACAAGTCCCTCTTCTAGAAAACTTTGAATTCAGTTCTTTGCTATAATTTTGCAGTAATAACATGTTTGCAATTAGTGGACTTAATTAGGATGAGAAATTTTCACAGGTTTTCTGTTTGCCTGTTTTTTAAAGGGAGAAAAAAAATGAAGGGGAAAGAGAGAAGGAAATAAACATTTTTTCACAGAAAGGAGAATTTCCTCTTATAAAAGCAGTTTTTCACTGATGCTATGAAAATTCAGGTCCATTGCCATGGAGAAATCAGTTGATCAAACTGGAAAATTTGCATTTTAAAAAAACCTGATGATATAGAGAAGAACTGTATTTATTAACATAGTAATAAATTTAGTAATTTTCCAATCTGCTTTCTACACTTTACCCTGAACCTCTCTCTCTCCCTGCTCCTCTTCTGCATACCAGTTTTGAAAGCAATTGCTACAGTCTCACTTGCTAATCAAGATCCTTCTTTAAAATAAGGGATCTCTAAATGGTGATCACTTATCTCTATTGATGCTGTTTTTAAAAATCTTAAGAGTCTGCAAGTACACAGAAGATCTATGAATAAAATGGAAAGTTATACAATAAAATACTAATGATTTTTAGTGGAAAATAAGCTTAGCCTTTGTACACTAGAAGATAATAATAAACAGCAATATGAACATGCACACAATGCAGCAAAATAGTGCCAACAGGTAGATACCACAGACCAATGTTCAACTCTTTTTTGGCTTTTAACTTAATTCACTAGAGCCTTTTTTTGATGATTATCGAGATGAAGGGATACATGCTATGAAGTAATACAATAAATCACTATAACTTTTTCTTTGAAGGGTGGATTTTATACAGCACTTGAGACTTCCAAGTGCATACAATGTGTCTTAGTACATTAAGGGCTGAGTAATGGATTACTACAGTTTTGATTCATTTACCTCCTGACAAAGCAATAATGTGTGGCTTTACAATACACAGTGCTCACTAGTTGCAATGCTAGAAAAGATTCTCAAAAAATAATATGCTACCCAAAGCCAAAGCAGAATCCACAAGTTTCTTCACATCTTTGCAGTACTGTTTGCAGAAATGTGAGTCACTTGGTTTTGAATTGCATGGGGCCATAGAATGTGTGCATCCAAGCTATCCAGCACATATACCTAACAAATAACACAAACAAATGCACCACATATACAGGTTGCTCTGATTTTCATAAATAGATTTGCTAACTCAGCCTGACAACTCAACTGATTACACAAATAAAGTCTCTTGGATCCGTGACGTTGTCATTTTCCAAATGGGACAGCTGTGTTTCAAGCTGAAAGTGCATATACAGTTTCAGATTTTTAGAGATCATGGAAAAGCTTGTACGACAGCTAACAAGAAAAAAAAAGGTATTTTATAAGACTGTCTCTTTTCTTGTCCTTGTTTATGCTGCTAGTGGTTTCTGTCTGCTACACACCTTAGCCAAGAGACTTGTCAATGGCTAAGGTAACCTGCTGTGCAGGACACAAGCTGCTGGGCTCTGCTGGGCATATTGACTGTGGAGATGTCAACAGAGGCAAGGCAATAGGGGCAGTAGTGCTGCAGATGAGCCCTTCTTTCTCTCCCCCCCCAAACTGCTCCCTGAGATGCCTCCTTAGTGAAGCACAAGTGTGTGCAAGGGACTGGGCAAGGACAAAGGGCCAAGCCTGGAGACACGGCAGCATCCCTGCTGTGCATCCCGGGGAGATGTGCATCTGCAAAGCAGAAGAAATGGAAAAAGTAATTTAGAAACTCCTATGAAAAATGAAATGTAAAGAAAAGGGTTAGCAACTGCTGGTTTATAGTGCTGCCAGAGCTCATCAAAGAAGCTCTTGAAATTAAAAGGAGACAAGCCAAAATCTGAAGTATTTCTGAAGCTCACTTGAAATGTTTAGCTGAAACCAAAAAGAACCAGAAAGCACTCAAACTGCTCAAGGGAGAATACTAAGATGAAAGAATATATCATTAAGATAATTTTTCATACAGGAGGATCAGTATAAGACAGCTCTTCCTCAAAAAAGGAACAGCAATTTTGTGATCTTTAAAATTAATTTGGATGCTCATTTCTTTTACAGAAAGCTTTCCAGAGAACATTGTAAAAGGGTTCTTGGAATGAAGAATGATTTAAGTTGATGGGACAATGCTCAACTGATGTTGTAACATTTGAAGAGGGAATTAGTCTTATTATCAAGATTTTTTTTTTCTCCCTGGCATTGTATTTTAGGAGCAATTAAAAAAAATCAGGAATGTCAATTTATGTAACTGTGTCCTGTTATTTAAAAAGCTTTCATTGACACTATAAAGTGTAAACTACTCATGAACATGAAAACTAGCAGTTGACAGTAGATTTGACATGATTCTAAAATTGAAAATTATTAATGGAATTATCTCATGACTTCTTGATTGCTTCAAAGTGTCTGTTTCAAACTGGAAACTATCAAGATAATGGAAGGTACTAAATTGGAGACTATTTTTTCCCCAAAGCCCAGAATTTTATAATTGACCCTAAATATCTTTTATATTCTTTTGAACAGTAGGAAACAGCCATCCAGGCACTGAAGAGTACATGGTAGAGAGACTGATTGCTTTTCCCGACTAGCAGATTGAGCACACAACTTGAGGTTCTGTTTTATGTGATGAAAAATATTAACTCATATAAAGTGGATAAATATGTGCAGTGCTGGGGATCCGAAGTCATACTTGTCAGTGCCCCAGCAGTGACACATCTTGGCCAAGGGAAAATTTAAACAGATGTTACAGCTCCACCTACTGAACCAAGAAGAAAGGAAGGGTTGTAATTAGTCACTTTAATGAACTGGAGCAACTGAGGATCTATGCAGACCCCAAGTCAGTCTTTTTTTCTTTGTTTTTGACACAGCCATTTGATCAGCACTTCCATGTCTGCTGATGATCAGAAAGTGCCAGATGCAGTAAGCCATACTGAACAAGTGGGAGACAATCAGCTTGGTCTGTTAGAAGCAGCAGCCTCTTTCAGAGGCTTGCATAAATTGTCATGGGGTAATTTCTGCATTTACGAAGTGGTTATTGGCTAACATGGAAGTCAGCTTTTGTATGCACAGCCTTCACTTCAGGTGGATGCTGCCCCTCTGGTGCTTTTGAAGAAGGAACAGGTGCTCTCTGTATTCTAGAACCATGAAGTGAATAAGCATTCTGCAGCCCTTTAGTGCCATTTTTTGGTGAATGATAAAAACTGAAGAATAGGTTGATCAATGTGAACTCCTCTAAACTAAACCGGAGGAACATCTGGGAGATAAGAAAAATATACTCAGTCTTGTAAATGTAACAATGTAGCTACAGTTTTAGAAAATAAACTCTAATCTGATAGCAGCAACTATGAGTTGAATATGCTTTTTCAGTGTATACTATTCTCATATATGTGCCTTGCGGGTTCAAAGAGTGATTCAGATCCAGAAATTATGGGTTTTGTAGAAACCTTTAAGACAACAGCAGATGAGCCAAGTATTGCCTACCCACAGGAACCATGTTGACAGAGGAGAAATAACTGTAAGATGCTGGGGTGAAATTTCTTAATCAATAACTACTGTTTAGCACTTCCTAAGAAAAGCAGAAAGGAATGTGGCAACACAACAGCATAGAAAGATTATGGATAGTGTGAATCTTTTATGCCACTCAAAAGACTCTTATAGTGAGCTGAAACAGCACTCTTTGAGTCTGAAAGCCAGGAGATCTAAACACTGCACCTGAAGCAATGAAGCATTCAACAATGACAGATATAATAGGCAAATGATGAGACATTTAATCCAGAGGATTACCAGAGTCCAAACACCCACAAAGCGCTGGCAGCAGCATAATACGAAATACGCGGAACCTGGAATGTCAAAACAAAATTACAATTAAAAAAAGAACCTGTATGAAGCATAAACCAAACAAGAAATGACACGGCTAATAACTGTAGCTTGAACATATGCCTAACGTTTGCATGCTGCAATCAAACAACCTTGGTGCTGGAGAGATGATAGCTAAAAAGAAAACATTTAAATAAGTGGGTAGGGAATGTGAAGTCAGACTCCTTGAAAGGTAAACTTAATTGTGTGCATCTTGGTCCTGCATATAGTGTTTTGCTTTCAGCTTATCTGTGTAAAGGAATTTTCTTGACAAACACAGTCTAAAGTGCAGCCTTGTATCCTAAGCCAGCAGGAAAGGCAGGTATGAAAAGATGGTAGATAAAAATGAGCCAACTCTGAAATCACCAAGAGTGGGTGAAGATGGCAGCTTCCATCAACAGAAAGAGACAAGATTTATAAATTGGGAATGCCTAACATAAACAACCTCTTTTCATCTTTGATTCTCAGGGGCTATATGAGTGAAAAGAAATAAAAGCAAGGAAAACAAATTTCTGTATCAGGTTTGTTGAAAAGTGATAACAGCTCTTCTGAGAAGATGTGTTTTGTGGAGCTGAAGAACATGGAAAGCAGGTAGGTTTTGGCTGACATGAACAACAAACATGGCTCTGTGACATTTCCACTATTGAAAATATTATTAAAACAATATAGGAATTAAAGGCAACAGTATCAAAAATTAGTCTGATCGATCTTTCTTTGCCTTGCAGCCACTTTGCCCAGCTAAATAAAAATTAAAATAATTTGAAAGAGCACACATTCGTGAAGTGAACAAAGAGGAGCAGATGAACACATACTGAACTAAGCTCTGGTGTCTCAGGTGAAAGAGTGAACATACAGAACTGATCAGACTTAATCTCACTTTCTCAAGTTGCAACAAATGTAAGAGTGTGGCAGCACATTATAAAATCTGAAGAGGTTCTGATTTCATAGGAAAAATGAGGAAGAGCAAATATGATACATTAACAAAGAGAACTGGCAATTGGTACTTAATATAGAATAAATCACAGAAAAGTCCATTAGCTATGACTAAGAACCAAGATAATGAGCTTAATATTTTAAAGAGACTTAACAAAGAGAAGACATGCAAATGAAATTAATATAAAGCTAGAAAGTGATGAGACTCCAAAAAGGAAGGAAAAAATGAATATTGGCACTAAACCTCACATTTAGAACAAAAGAATAGTCAGTTTATTTTCAGGAGGAATTGTATTTTTGGGTCCCTCCAAAAAGGTTTTAGTATTTAGCTGGCATCTGCAGCACAGGTGGAACTGAATGATTCTTGTTACAGGTGACTAATCAGAAAGCAGAGCCTGCTGTGGTGTCGTTGCAGCAGGGCAGTGTCACACCAGCTCTCCAGACTGGAGATGCTGAAGAACTACAAGTGACTTTCAGAGGTCATTTAAGAGATGCCAGTTAAGTCACTTTTTGCTGGGGTAGCCAAAAATCTTATGTTCCTGCAATCCTCTCTGATCCAGAGGGCTTCCCAGTTCAAAACAAGAAACCTGCAGTGACTCATTTCTTGACACCACTTAGCAGGCAGCCACCTTGAGACTTCAAGGATTGAAAAACAACTCCTTGAGGCAGAAGCTAAATTCACAATGTTAATGCCACAGTTCTTCAGCATGCACTTTCTTCAAGTAAGGACTCTTTAGCATAGCTCTTTACTCCTCTTAACTTTGTGCTCTGCATTTTACAAGAGATCACCCACACTTTGATATCTCTTTCCCTACCAAGTGCTTTCAAGCTTATGCGTGCCATGTTCTGCTGGGCTCAGCAGTTTACTTTAGGTCTATTTCATCTTAAATGTTTACAAAATTCACACAAACACTTGGATAGGGAATAAACTTGCCCAAACTGAACCAACTGTTTATAGCTCAGACTGGAAAACTTTGCCTAGTAGAAAGAGTTACTTTATTATTGTTGAGCAGTTATCACAAATGAATAGTTATCACAACTAGAAAAAGGAGAAATGCTAACAGTGATGGAAAGAAAATCATTATTGTGAACCCAGACTTAATACAGATATCTAAAGCAAGAGAATTCCCTAAAAGAGCTTTTAGACAGTCTCAGTGGGATATAAAAGTAAAGGCACAGAGCAAGAATAAGAGAGCCACTGGGCAAGACTGAGAAACAAAGAAAGAAAAAAGAAACCAAAAGTTTGTGATTCAGTTTCTGAAGTTTGACCTGATGTAGCTGATTCTGTAATTAAAATTTTAATTTAAACGTAGGTAAGGCCATAATCCAAAATACACAGCAGATCTTGGATGCTTTCCTATTTACATTGCTGGGCTCAACAGCCTGCTGAATTAATAGAACACCTACAGCAAGGACTTTTATAAAAAGTGCACTTGTTTGAAAATAGGTGTGAATCATTTATGACATCCAGCTGTGTGTATGACAGGTACAATCTGCACCTCACCCTGCTGCAGACAAGCAGATTACAAGCAACAGGCAGGAAAAGAGCACTCTGCTGGCCAAACGCTCTTAATGTGAGAAGACAAAAATAAGGCCAAGGTTAAGCACTTCTGAAAAGCCTAGTTTGGATTCCACAGCTATGAAAATACAATAAAATGTATTGCACCTCACTAGCAGCAAGCTTAAACCTCATAAAAATGGCAGACCAGATCAAAATAAAAACCAGGTCTTTCCATACAAGGAGCATGAAACAGGGAACTTGTAATTCATCCGTGCCAACAGCTTAAGACTGGAAGCAAGTTTTCCTAAGGACTTTCTTAAAGCTCTTACAGAAGATGTGGCACCAGCATCTATCTGCCACAGGATGGAAAGCAAAATGAACCCAGATTATATTTTTGTGTGCCAGACCTGAATCCATCTGCCCTAAGATGGACACCCTGGAACACCAAGAACACTCAGTGCCAGTCAGTTTTGAAATGCTGATATTTTTGTTTAGATGTGCTGCATTTCAGACACTGGAAGGTACCTGTACCTCATCTACAACAAGACCCAGCAGCATTTTCTATTAATATTTATATTATATATGAACAACATAGCTGCTAAATAACAGATTGCTCCAGCCTGTCCCCTAGTCAAGAGTCTCTTTGTGCTGATATGGAGGAGACTTGGACCAGGTTCCAACAGGAATGGGAACTTGCCCAGTAAATAGGCATTGAAAGATTTACTGCAGAAGCAATTCTGTGTAAAAAATGTGTTAAAAAAATTGATTAAGAGTCCCTTATAAAAAAGATGCATAAATGACCCATAATGTTATAGGGCAAATTTTATATACGTTGGAGACACTCAAGGAAAAGACCCCAAAGTACCTCTTAAGGTGATTGTATTTGGTATCATGTTTGCTACCTTAAACTGCATCTACTCTCAAGTTTGTTTGTCACAGATGGTTACACTTAAGCAGACTTGCCTGCTGATGTTATTTCAACTTTGCCTAAATTGTAAGTCACCCTGCCATCTAAGTAAATTCCCCACCATGACAAAAAGGTTATTTAAACTTTCAAGTGCATTTCTTTGAAAATTAGAGTATCTAAGACTCTAACAGTAATGCAAATCTACTCACCTGAGCCTAGAGAGAGAGAAAAAAAAAGGCACGTGGTTTGCCTCTACCTCCTTAACTTGAAGAAATATTCTCATCTGTGAGTCAAAACACAATAATAACTTCAGAGCCTTCTAGTGATTATCATCCTGGAAGGCTGAAATGTTTGACATGTAAATCAGTTTATTTGCAGATCACAAAGTGAAAACTCTATTACGTTGAAAATATCAGGGTGCATAATAAGCAAAGAACATATAACCACCCCAGAGTTATTGGACTAAAGTGTTCTGAATGCCCTCTGCATGACTTGTGGAAAATGGATTTTGTGAATTTTCTTCAGAGTAAGTTTGTTTGATCCTTTCAAGGAAACTTCAGTTTGAGCATTTTCACTAGACTTGACACTGACAGAACTAAACACTGAATACACTTTAGCTAGAAACAATATTTCTGATGGAATACCAAGGTTATGCAGGATGAAAATTTCTTTTCACAAGCAAACCTCATCACTGGCTTCCCATATTCCTTGTTTTAAAAAAAACCAACATAATCACTTTCATGCTATTTTTCACCTACAAAGGTGTTATTAGTTTGTCATAATAACAGACCCTTCTTCTGCTGTGTCTGCTAAAGAAATTATTCCAGTAGCTCAACGAATCTGTCTCTCCTGTCTGGCAGCATTCAAAGTGTTGCTGTATATAGCTGGGGTTTGTGTTGTCCTTAAGTTTTAAGTAAGAAATTAAAAAAAATTAAAAATTCCTCAAGAAAAAATAATTTTTTAAATGTCTTACTTAAAACTTTTAATTTGAGAAATTGATAAGTTCCTTGAGAAAAATATTAATTTCTCAAAAATACACAAAGAAGGATATTAATTTTTGAGGCCTAGTTCATTTTAGACAAAACTGTGAACATAAAGCTTGTGGTTTTAAGTCCAAGTCCTGCCAGAAAATGCCATCAGTGGTGCAAAGACATCTTCCCTGGACCTGCTGCAGGAAGAATTGGGGTCTGGGGATGTGTGTTCTGATCTCTCTTTCCAAATCTTGTCACTTTTAGATGTCTGGACCACCATGACTAGCAAGATATTCTGTGCTGATTCAGGCTAAGAAAAGGAGAGGAGGAACTGAGGGAAATTATGAAGAACTTTAAAGGATATCTAAAATGAGAACTGTAAAGGAGGGGAGGGAAACAAACCGAGCACCTGTAGCATGTATAAGACGTGCTAAAACCAATGTTCCTTTTACCATGTGTTAGATTTTGTGAAGATACTAAAAAAAGCCAACCCTGAACAAAAATGTCTGCACAGAATCTGCATGGATTCTTCTCAGAAGATAGTAGCTCTGGCTGATTTCTACTATAATAGAGTCTGAGTCACTTGGCATGGCTTTTGCTTGAAGTATTTTAAAAATGTTAAACCTGGCCAGAGAGAAATTTAAGCAACTGGACTCTATGAAGCAATGACTACACGGCATCCCTAATGATACTTTGTCATCACAGCACATGAGCATGGCTGCACATAAATGATGTTTTAAGATCATTATAAAACTATAACAGCTCAGTGTACGGGCCATTTGCACCACAGAAGGCATCAAACCATTGTATCAATTCAGCCTCAGCATTTAGAAGAGAGTATTTCAAAGTGAGTGGCACCTCCACAACACATAGGAACATCATAATCCGTGATAGGTTCTCCGGTATTTGATCGAAAGCATTAGAACCATTGTCTCAAATAATAAAATGTATAATGCCTGCACTATTTTGTTCAAGAATAGGAAAGAAATGTTCTTTCTCATGGACTTTTGATTTCTTTGAGAAATCATAAAGGAAAGAATTATCCTCAAGGTAATTAGCTTCACAAAAGAAAGGATGAAAACAGTACCAATTGTAATGAGCTTTTGTTAGGGAAATTAAGACCATAGAAGTCATCTTCTAGCAGTTAATTTTCATTCTCTTTCCAAGACCTGGGATCAATAGTTCTGAAATGTGTGTTTTAACTACTGTTTCTGCAGAGATCTTTTCAAGGACTATACTTGAAAAAAGGTAGCAAAAGTTGTTAATTACCCAGAGAGCAACCTATGGAAAACTGTTATAAACCTGTAATGGAATGCCCTAACCACTTTCTTGTTATAATCTTGCAGCCCAAAGAATGGGGCTTAGATCTATTCTCTGCCACATATTCATTAAATGACTTCCAGAAAGAAATCAAGTGCATGACTAAAGATCAGGTGATAGCACTGTACTTCTCACAGGGATGCTGTCTTGGAATTCACAACGCTATTTTCTTTTCACTGCCAAATTCTGAAAATAAGTGATTAATTATCTAAGTTAAAGGTAAAACAACCTTTTTCCTCTTCCAAGAAATGGAAGAAAACAACAAGATGCTTCCAGAAAAAGATCAGTCACAAAAGGAACTTGTACAATACTGGTTGTCTTTGTTTGGCTCTCAGTGCTGTCATCATGAGATGTTATTACAATCATTAACAAAACAAAATTTCACAGGCCACCCCAGATCAGACTTACTGTTGTCCACAGTACTCTATCATGAGAGTTTATTATATCAATAATCTAATTATTTATATATTTGAAGAAGGAAAGTTACCAGAGGCAACACAGAAACACATAAAATGCTTATCTAATATTTAAGTCCATGCTTTCATGTAATGCAGTGGGGCAGAAACAGAACCTCTACAGGGAAAATGATCTTCTGCAGTCAATTTGCTATTCCTGGTGACTTCTCTCCGTTTTGGAGTTCCTGGCTTCGTTTTTTTTCCTCCAACTAACCTGGATTATTATTTTTTTTTAAGTCTTGTTGGTTGTGTATTTTTTGGTTTTGTTTGTTTGTTTTGTGGTGGGTGTTTTTATACTTACCACATGAAAATGCTTGCCCTTTATTTTATTGTCATGCTGGGATCATATCTCTCATCAACAGATGCAAAGCTACATGTACAGCATGGACACCATGTACTCGAAATTTCTTGGATTTCCTACTTGGGGCTTGAGTATGAGAAAGATTTCTATCAGTTGGTGGTAGTGGCCACAATGCATTCACAGGCCTTTAAACATACTAGAATATGAGTTGTTAAGATTTAAGTCAACACTGAATCTCATCTGCAGGGACATTGAATTCTTTGACTCCTGCTTTTCAGGTATTTTTACTGGGACGTTTTTCTTTTGCCATGAAAAGGCTTGCTCTTTCCTGTGCTTGCCATGGGCATGAAAAACTTCTTGCAAAAGCGTAAGAGTGCACCTCTACTATAGCATACACCTACCCTTCCCTTCTACTTTTCTTGTGAACAAAGGCCAGGCACAGCTCATTTACTCCATTTGTTTCTCCCTCCTCAAACAGCAGCAAATCAGCCAACCTTTGAGCAAACAGATTTATTAATGAAGGCACTGACCCCAGTGCCATAGGCCACTCTCCTTCTTGTCACTCTATTGCTTGCTGCTTTACTAATTGTGCAGATTCTTAAGTGATGGTTTATGAGTTAGATGCTCCGTTATGACAGTTCTTACTATGTCAATCTCTCTTTCCCCTTTTTCTTACTCATTGTCTCAATTCCACATTTTCCCATGTTTTTCAGCTCTTATGTTGTTGCTTACTCTGCCAGCTGTACTTACTGACTGAAAGCAATGGTCCTGGTTTGAGCCATGATAGAACCAATTTCCTTTCTAGTAATTTTACTTTTCAGTTAAGTGACTTCTAAGTAACTGAATTCAGCAAGTAACTTCACTTGCTGAAATTAATGTTTTTCAGTCAGTGTCTGCTTCTAGAACTGATAATGCTTGATGTTTATAGTTACTGCTGGAAAACTGTATGCAGAACCAAGGCCACTGCTTGGTTCTGAGAAATATATCAGCTTATATTCTCGAAATGAAAGGGAGGAAAAGGGGTCACACTTGTGACCCTTCTGTGGGGAGAATTGGGCCAGACAGGTGACAGATCAATGCAGTATTCCATCCCTTCCGAGTCATACTCAGTATAAATTGGAGGGATCATGAGGGTCAAGCTGCTTTTTGTCTGTGGCCAGCATACTGAGAGGACTCAGCCTGTTCATCTGCCTTTGATCCTGATGTGAGTATTTCTGAAACTGTGTTCCTGAGTCCAGCTCCCATCTGAGCAAGCCCAGTCTGGGACTTTCCCAAGGCTGTCCTGCAGCCTTGAAGGCGAGGTGAGCATTACTGGGGATGGAGGAGGGGAGTGGGATAGTGGCTTTGTATATATTTATATATATTATTTTCTATTTCATCATTACTATTTCATTAAATCGGTGTAGTTTAATTTCCAACCCATAAGTCTTTCCCCCTTACTCTCTTTTTTCCTTCCCTTCTGGAAAGGGAGGGGAATTAATAGAGCATTTGTCATTCATTTAATTGTCTGCCCAGTGTTAAACAATGACAACAAAAATTAGCTATTTGGTCCCTGTTCCAGGAAGCTCTTTGTTTACCCCATATAGGAAGACTGAATGTAGCTTCTCTTTGACACCAACCACTCTGGTCAGAGGGGCAGGAAGAGCAGGTGAAATGAAAGGATCAGGTAGGATCTGTAAGTCACCATATAAATTCAGGCAACATGAGGTCTGGCTAACACTAAGGTATCTTTTTAGGTGTTTTTCAGCTATTAGCAAGGCCGTCCACGTAACAGACTCACCTTTCTGTAACAAGGTGGACTTAGGAAACACAGGTGGTGATTTCTGAGCTGAGATCATAGGCATCCTTTCTAAATAAGAGAAAAAGACAATTTTCACTGTTCCAAAATGTGCTTTTATACATATATTATTCAAAACAATAGAAACAGTTGATCTAGAAACATCACTCACTTAAATACGTACAAATTTGAAATTTGATCAGATTGAAGAGAGAGTTGACCCAAATCTTTACTTTTTCTGTGACAACTAAATAAAAAAACCCTGCCTCATTAGGGTCTCCTTTCTGAAAAAAACATTTCAGAGAAGTTCTTCTTAACTTTTCTTTCTCAGTGAATAATATGAAAGCTATTCCTATTTGTGTGCAATAAAATTAAGAAAGAGCTGTTTACTCTCAAGCTTGTTATCAAGATGTTACTCTGTTCTAAAAAGATGGAAATACACCTCATCTCCCTAACATGCATTTAACCTGAGTGTTTCTAACATTTTTAGACAGCTAAGGACTCTCCATTACAACATGGTGTAACTTCTTACCCAGAAAGGAAAGAGCTATGAACAAGACATTATCATACCAGAACACTTTAATGCTATCTCTATGTCAGCTTGCAAAACTCAATGGTAAAATTATGCAAATTTTTACCAGATTCTCCAAACCAGTGAAAGCTTCCACTATGATTGTCATCTGGAAGAAAGAATTTTTAGGAAACTGTCTGTGTGGGACCATGTAAAAAAAAAAATATGCAGCAATGTGAGTTCCTGTTGACTCTTCTCACAAGCAGATGGCATAGATGTAGGTTTTCATTAAAATATCAGGTTTAGAAGCTAAATAGCCTTGTCCAGATAGTTGACCTCCAATGGTTACTCTTTACCTGGCTTAAGCTTCATGCAGGAATGGGAATTCAGGTGTCAGCCACACACCTCAGTAACAGCGCAGATTAATTAGTGCTTAATTCATGTCTTAATTAAATTTCTACATATTTTAGGAAAATTAATATGTATCCCCTGCAAGCTTCTTCCCTCATTAGCTTAAAAAGCAAAAGGTCATATATAGGCATCTGTGCCACAATTATTTTGATTCTCTGCTTTACTGCAGGTCAGCACTAGCTGCATGGCAAAAGGGAGAAGGAGAATTCAGAGCAGAAAATATTGTCAAGTGCTTTTTTGATTTCTCAGCATGACAATCTAAGAGAGCACGAGAGTCCCAGGCTTAATTCTTACATGTGGTATTTAAAGAGAAAAGCAGTTTTCAGGATGGCAGGAAGACAGTGGGTTTTTTCTGCTAGACTTCCATCTTTCTTATTCTGACAGAGGATCCCAATATGTGCCATAGTCTAGCAACTGCAACGGTGGCTCAAGGGTTGGACTCGATGATCTCTGAGGTCCCTTCCAACCCAGCCAATTCTATGATTCTATGATTCTATGTACTGACCAACCTAAAACACAATACAGCAAGAGCTGGAGGGAGGGCAATGAAGCAGTTAGGGAGGACTCTCTGTGACATTACACAACTTACGTCCTGTTTAAGAAATGCCCTAAACCCAAGCAAAGATGGAAAAAGAATTGCTGGAAGGATGTTTAGCTGAAAAATGAATCTGACTTGTAAACTGAATAATGTCTCACTTTTGTAGATTTAAAAAAACCTACTTTCCTTAAAACAGGGTTTACTGAGGTTTTATTTAATCACAGAATTAAGAGTTAATACTGTGTTTTGGACCTCTGTCTGCTTTCTGACATGTGGTGGTGCTACTGCTTAAAGCAAGCCAGATAGACTTCTCTAGAGATCAATTTCACATATTATTCCTTGAAAAAAATGCATAGTCATCTCAGAAAGAAAAAAAAAAAGCAGACCCAGTATCTTCATATTAGTTTTCCCTTCCCATAATATAATTTATAAATGTTCTTTATTGATTTAGGCATCTTTCTGCTTTTATAATAAATGACTCAGTATGTATTGTATTCCATTAATTTAAAGGAAATTCCCTTCAACCGTGCAGCTCAGCACTTATATAACTACCTTACTTGGGGTCACCCACCTTTATTTTCCAAAAAGCACAAGAGAAATTTTCCTTTTAGCTCACCTCCAACTCTGGAAAAAACAAATAACAACAAAAAAAAGCATGTGCAATTAACAGTCTTTTGGTTTGAAGTTTTCCCTCACCCCACCACAGAAAACAGCTGATAAAGTGTTCTGAGGTGCTATTCTAACTCTATTTTTTTGCCTTTAACTGCAGTTGTGTTCTACATATAGACATATTTAATTTTGTCCCAAGCTGTGCAGAAAGGGAACTTGTCATGGCATCCCTTTCAAACCTGATGAGATCCATGCAAATTGGCCTTCATTCACAGCTGCATCTGATGCTTCTGGCACCAAGCGAAGCAAATAACACATATGGAGGAAGAAGAGAGGGGCACAAGTGAAAGGTAGCTTCTGTGACAGCAGTTCTATTCTAAAAGATTTATTTTATAAGTCTACGTAGTAGTAATAAATATGGTTGGCTCCTTATTGTCAGAAACTGGTGGTGTTTGGGGGAATTAGACCAGCTCAACTCCAGTTCCTAGCTAGATCAACTGCTTAAACAATTTTGGGCAGGCTCAGCTCTATCCTGCAGATGTTCCTCTTCTATCAAAAACTGAGAATAGAAAGGTCAGTTGAAAACAGCTCACCAGAAAAAAACAGAACCCTTTTCTACAAGGGAGCTGAACTGAGAGTCATTAACATGCTTACTGGTGTTAGCGATGCCAAGAAATAGGCTCTTGCATCCAAATACAAATCATACAGTTTTCCATGCCTTCTATTTGAAGTACAAATACAATTTAGGGAGGGGGAAAAATATTTTTTAAAAAGTTTCCTAAAAGGCAAGATCCGTACCACTGTGGGATACATTTCAAAGAGAAATGAAAATGTCATCACCTGACATTTCTGAAGCTGAGCTTTCAACTCCTGAGACAGCATGCAGGCAGGAGTGTTAAATAGAAGAGCTGGTCACAGACCAGTACACTGTCCATATGTTCCCCTGGGGCACTTAGCATTGCTTCCCCTATCAAGAGGCTCACTGTGGTTACCAGTGAATATGTCAAGTCTGGTTGCTCAGGAGTCTCGAAAAATAAACACTACAAAGTCACTGACAGGACCTTGATGTTGAAAAATGGACCCTTCTCACTTATATGATCTGAAAAAAAGAAAGTTTAATTGAACAGTCCTTTGAAAGAGAGGACTCTGCACTCACTTGTAACATCCCCAGGGAAGAGAAGGAGAACATATTCAACTAAAAAACTGCCTCAAACCAGCTTTTGGGCTGCCTTAATCTAGTCTGTTTTTTTCCCTCCTTTCGTGTTGCACTGCTGGGTTCATGCTGCAAGGGCAGAAGCTTTCCTGTTCCTGCATTGTGCTGCATTGGCCCACCCTGAGGAACCTGGAAACACCAACCCAGTGTTGAGATGCCCCAAGCCAACAGGATCCAGGGACATGCCCTCTCCTCACTGTAGCGCCTAAAGCACCCAAAGATCACATCACACTGTTTGGAGGAACAGTCAGCTCGTGCTGTACCACATAAACACACTTGGACATGGCCTCAAAGGTCTTGAAATTCTCAGCAATCCATAGAGTAATTAAAATTATTTTTATTTAGAAATCTCTTTATGCCTTATGAAAAGCATCACCTTTGAGGAGCTGTGTAGATGGCAACACTACAAAAACAAGTTAGCAAGGGGAGTTGGAGCTACCACACACAAGAAATCACAACCTCCTCCTCCCAAGATTCAAATAGTGGGGAAAAGACAGCTATTTCTTCTTCTTCTTCCTGATGATTGTGTCACTCCCCTTTGATGAAGAGAGAAGCACCAGTAGGGACAGGTTGGGCTTCCTTGCAGGAATGCCATCCTAGAGCTGTCTGAGGTAAACTGATTATACAGCTGGAGAGGTAAACTGATTATAGGACTGGGGAATGGCAGGAGGAAGCAGCCCACACATCAGCATGTTCTGGCTATCTATCTGGCACATCAAATCTCCCACTGAGGTGGCACCTGCATCTGGTGGCAGAGGCACCTGATGGCTGCTGTCTGGGGCTGGTGACACCAGACTGCCCTGTGGCTGACTCTTGCAGCAGGGAAAGGGATTCCGAAAAGTCTTGGCTAAAAGAAAAAACAGGACAAACAAAAGACAACAAAAAGCTTTACTCTTCACTTTAGCTTCTACAGGAATGGAATATAGCCACTCTATATAAGAAATGTAATTAAGACTTCAAAGCCATTTGTATCCATCTGTGGCGAGGTCAGTGATGCTGACCACCCCATAGTAAATGGGACTGACCAAGAGCAGTAAGCCCTGAGTGTCCTTCATAAGCTTTATAGAATTAAACTGCCTTTCAGGCAATAGTTTTTTAAGCTTTTTTGGTTTGTTGGTTGTTTTTTTTTCATTTTTTATTTTAAAGTCTGGGTAGCAAGGTCCTAATGCAGTATCTGTTTACTAAAATTCTCCGAGAGGCAAGATGTTTCTTGGCTTTTATCCAAACCATTTAGTTCACATATATATTGGAAAAAGCTGTCCTGTCAGCAGCGAAGGTTGATATCAAGAGAGACAATAAGAGGATTAAGAGGTGGAGAGCTTTAGAAGGCAAGCTACTGAATATTTCACAAGAAATGAAGCTGAGAGTGGTACTGATCCAAGGGAAAGGTCAGCAAGCTTAAACACTTCAGGGACAGTTAAGAAATAACAAAATATCCATTAGGTATTCCAGATGTTGATAGGGAGCTTTCAAGATCCCTATGTTTAAATATGATTATCCTACCAAGATGAGGGCTTCACTGAATGTGCTTCAGTGAAATACAGAGCTTGCCAAGGGAATTTGCTGGGACACATCTACTGCATCAAAAGAAAGATCTGACATTTGAGATTGTCTCCGAGGGCTGATACTTTATCATTTTATTGTTCGTTTTTATTAACACCTGAGTGTTATTGATGTGGATAAGAGTTCCACATCTTCAGTTGTGAGGGTCTGGTGAGATCCAGACTGTCAAGAGATTTCACAAAAACTGAATGCTTGTCACAGTGAATCCTTGTCACCTTCGTGCCATCCTCTAAAGAGTGGTTAAGCAGATCTTCATTGTATCTCACCACAGACCATGTAGTCTGGGGGGGGAAGCAGACAGTAGAAGAATTTTACAAGATGTTACACATATTTGGCAGCAAAGGGACAAGGCAGAGGTAAGCCCAGGTATTTTCTATAGCCTTGTCAGTGACAAGAGGAAAAACACAGCAGGAGTCTCTGTAATTGCTTCCTTCTACATGTCAATAACCTCACCTATAAACTTCAAGACACGTCCTGCCAGTGAGCAACTAAACATTAGTTTCGTGCAAAGAAGAGACTTGGGTATTACCTTACCTTACATTACCCTTCAAGTCAGAAGTACCTCTGAAATAACCCTTTCTTCCCTTCCATCTTCAGTCTTCCAGGAAGACATTAAAGAATCTTGGACAATATATTTTACATTTTTATCTAACTCATCTCTTTGAGTTCATGGAGCACACTAATGAACTAACACCTTTTCAATATACAGTTTCTGTCACACCACATTTTTGTGGCACGTTTTATTTGACTTTCAAGAAACAGTCATAAAAAATTTCTCTTCCACCCTGGATTTAAGTACAGATATTCCATTACAAAAGCTGAAAAATGCTTGCCATTTCCTTTTTTTCTTGATGTATTCCAATCTTGCATCCAGACACTTTACACTTCAAAAATCCTGGAAGTATAAAGACTAAATACCTATCTTTTATGAAAAAAGAATTGTTTTATTTCTTGGAAAACATAACTTTGTACTTGATTAAAAAGAAAATTTCTAGAATTAAATTGGAAACAAATTTTTGTTGTTTTTTTAACCTACATTAGTACTTTTTAAGTAATATATAAACAGTAATAATATATTTAATATGTTTATATTAAGTAATATAAACAACAGTTTATATTTCCCCATGTACTGCTACCAGGCTACTGTGTTTTCACATTATGAAGTAACTTTGGCTAGCAACTTTCCCATTGTGTGATTTCTCTTTTATTCTTGATAGTTATTTTAAAGTATTAATCCAATTAAATAACAACATGGAAGACAATAAATCTGCATGGATGAGTTGTAGAGGTGTATACTGTTTATATTGCTTAGTCATTGGAGATGTCAAAGCAAGAGTCAGACACAACTGCTTCTTTCAGGAGCTGTGCTAGAAAGACAAGTTAACATGAACTAGCAACTAAAACCCAAATTTCTGCATACTAGTTGAAATGACTGGTGGTACTTTTTTTAGTGAAACAATTAATTGCAACAGATTAAAGACAAGAAGTCATCTTTTCCCCGAAGTACCATGCCAGTCTAAACCTAAGTTTTTACAGAAGTGTTGAATCTAGACTAAGTAACACAGTAGATTAGTTAACATGAAAAAGAAACCTTAATTTTCTACACCTAAAATGAACAGAAACATGGAAATCAAGACATGAGGCTCAGAGGCCTCCATCATGCCAAGGCAGGTTTAGGTAGTTTATCAGATTAGGGTAGTTTAGAGTACTAAATTTCTTCCAATCAATTAGACAAATCATTATAAGGTTATGCTATTGACTTTGCAGTCTCTGTTTTTATATGAGAAAGTGACTATCTCCAATATTTTCTTGAGATTGAGTAGCCCCAGGCACAAGTCAGTGTTGCAATAGCAACAGAAATGCAATCCCTTGTGGTTTGCGTTCCTCAGGGCTCAGTACTGGGACTGGTGCTGTTTAACATCTTTGTCAGTGACAGGGTCAGTGGGATCCAGTGCACTCTCAGCAAGTTTGCTGATGGCACCAAGCTGTGTGGTGTGGTTGACACACTGGAGGGAAGGGATGCCATCCAGAAGGACTTTGACAGCCCTGGGAGGTGGGCCTGTGCCAACATCATGAAACTCAACAAGACAAAGTGCAAGGCTCTGCACCTGGGTCGGAACAATCCCATGCACAGTTACAGGCTGGGCAGAGAATGGGTCAAGAACAGTCCTGAAGAAAAGGAACTGGGGTTTGTGGCTGATGAGAAGCTCAACATGAGCCAGCAGTGTATGCTTGCAGCCCAGAAAGCCCTAAAATATCTGGGGCTGCAGCAAAAGAAGCATGGCCAGTAGGTTGAGAGAGGGAATTCTCCCCCTCTGCTCTGCTCTTGTGAGACCTCACATGGAGTGCTGTGTCCAGTTCTGGAGTCCCTAGCATAAAAATGATGTGAAGCTGTTGGAGCAAGTCCAAAGGAGGGCCTCAAAGATCACATGATGGCTGGAACAACTCTCTTGTGAAGACAGACTGAGAGAGTTGGGGTTGTTAAGCCTGGAGAAGACTCCAAGGTGACCTTCTAGTGGCTTTCCAGTACCTGAAGGGGACCTATAGGAAAGCTGAGGGAGGGACTTTTTACAAGGGCATGTAGTGATAGGATGAGAGAGTAATAGCTTTAAATTGGAAAACAGTAAATTAGACATTAGGAAGAAATCCTTCACTGTGAGAATGATGAGACACTGGCACAGGTTGCCCAGGGAAGCTGTGGATGCCCTCCCCCATATGGAGCTTTGAGCAACCTGGTCTAGCAGGAAGTGTTGGAAAGTGTAGGGGACTTGGAGCTAGATGGTCTTTAAGGTCTCCTTCCCCAAAACCATTTACAATTCTGTGTAGGTTTGACTCCATAAAATGCTTTTTCACACTAGCAAATAAAGAAAATTTTGAAAAAAACCCCAAACAATCAAAACCCCAAGCATTTTGATTCAGATCATAAGTCATTTACCATTTTCTTTACCACTTTTGTAGAGCATGGCTGATTTTGTTGAAGCTTTTACAACTAGCTGAGAGAGAATATCTTCCTCACTGAGACAGTCACTGAAGGATCACATAGAAATGAAAAAATAACTTGTTTTAAAAAAGAAAATATTTTTTAGGCATTACCAAACAACTCTGAAGTCATTATGAAAAAAGAATTAATGAGTAGAGCTAAAATAAGTCAATTTGAATACTTTAAAGAATTAGAAGTAATTACCAGCAATAAATAACTGTGTCATTCTCATGATCAGGATGAGTACCCTCAGGTAGCTAAACAGTCAGGTAAAAACAGCTTTGTTATTCAAATGACAAATTCAAATACATAATTGGAAAGGGTTCTGTTGAGGATTTCTAAACAGAAAAATGCTGACCAAGACACCTAACCCCCTTCCTAAATGTTTTAATATTTTTCTATACTGGTTTCTGTACATCCATTTGCAATATTTTAAGTGGTGGTACCAGGGCTGTTCTCTGCTGAGTTAAAAGGCTAAAATATAGCAGTGTTTGTCTTGGCTTGGTTTTAATCTAGTGCAAGAACCCCTTCTTTTGTGATAATGTGATGGAATGATCTATGAAAAGCTGGAGCTAAGAAGACACGTATTTTTGTAATTGGAGAGATCAAACCAGGTTTCATATTTGTGTGGCTCCATTTGGAGTGGATCTATCCCTGTTTTACCACTATAATGAGATTTAAAACCAGCCCTTATCTTCCAAGTGCACATAAGGATCACTTCATCCCACATTCAGCAACAGCAGGTGACAGGAGGATCGAAGCCAGATTAACAGACGGACTTCACAGAACAAGGATTTAGCTTGACTATGTTAAAAGCACCTGTGGCATAAGCCACACCAATAGCAGCTAACTCCCACTGCAGTCTGACAGCATTGGAAATGCTCCTTACGTTCCTCTAGTTACAGAATTTTTCATACCTCTTACTGGAACACTCGTTTACTCAGTTTCATGACAAAACTACAAGAAGGCAGGCTATGGTTTGATGCTCAGTTGTATTCATCAAAGTCAATTCTTTGAGCTGTATGTCATTCATCCTTTAAGAAGCAGTAATAAAAATTGACTTTACAGCAAGCTAGAACATTTGTTTATAGTTGTTAGAAACTGCTGCACTACACAAGTGAAAAGGAGTGACAGCAAAAGACACTCCCAACAGCTTTATTGCTTTAACTGAGAAATAGCATCCACATGCCCTTTCTCCAAGGGCTCAAGTTAGAGGTAGCAGAATCATCAGATGTTGCTCTGGCTAGATCAGCCTGGCTTCACAGACACTGCCCCAAAACTGCAAGGCAGAAATATATATTAATTTCCAGAAGAGAGGGGACTTAAAAAATATTGCATTTTGAATTGCTTCAAATCTCACCTGCCAGAGTTCCTACATCACAGCTGAAAGAAAGATAGAAAAACATAGAGAAGATTCTTAATGTGGCCTTATACTACACCAAGAGGAACACAGTGTCTGTTTTTTTTTCTCTGCAAGCCATGGTTACTCCACGGTGCCTCTGGAGTGATGGATTAGAACAACCCCAAGAGATGTCAGCTATTGTCTACATTGCAGCATGGTCAGAGAGCAGCAATCTGTCTGGAATGCTGTCACAAGTTCTGGTTGCCACCATGAGAACCATGGGGTCATACTACCACAAGAGATATTAAAAATAGAAAGATGAAGTTTAAAACAAAAGGCACCAAAACTGTATAATCTTGTACAGATTAGGACATAAGAATTCAGCAGATAAAGTACTGACTGTCTCTTGGAGATTTTTAACATTTTTCCAACTTATTGTGCAGTCTGATGCCACCATATTTTCTTGCTACACCAGGGTGACTGTGTTCAGGTAGACTGAGAACAAAGCCAGTGTCAGAGTTATCAGTGGAACTGAGCTGGCTGCTTATCTATACCCTTGGACATGGACTCGAGTTCAGTGATTGAAAAAAAAGCCAACCATTGACAATCCAAATGCCTGCAATTCCTCTAACTTTACTGTGCATTGAAGAGTCACATTACCCCATGAAAACAGGACACTCAATAGCTACAAAATTAGACAAAATATAAAGCACAACAAAGTTGCTAGAAATGTAGAAGAGCTGCACACACCATAGTAAAATCTCTGTGAAGGAGGTCAGAATCTCAGTAACAAAAGATGAATTTCTAAGACATTACAGTCTTGCATGGAGGCCATGACTTGGCAAACAAGATGATCATTCAAAGCAATGATTATTGAAATTTCTAGGCCACTTACCTGGATGTTGGAACCCTTTCCCAAACTTTGTACCAATAGAAAGAAAGGAAACCACAGTCACTAGTTTTGTTAGTCACTTGCCACATGTTAAGAAAAGGCCTATGAGATTTAAATCTGTGAGTGATGCTTGCAGAGGACTTGATGAGAATGGCTGGGGGCATGGAAGGAACAAATCTGCTGAATACTATCTATATGCCAGAGAGAGGGCAAACCAGCCCTCTGACTCTGACTGAGACACAGCCATGCTGCCCAAACACCAGGACACAGGTGTCCACCCTTGTGGCATCCCCGCGTGGGTGCTTCCACCCCACCCAAAGACCAATAAAACTCTCTCAGTTCATGTCGAGGTGTTCTGACTGCCAAAGAGCAGTGGATGTCATCAGACTTTCAGATACTGGCCCAAGTCACTCACAAGTTGATGGTTAAAAGACAGCTCCTGTCCTCACTCCCAAATGTTCCTTTTGTCCTGTGGGACATTCCTGCTGCTGAGGGATGCTGAGACCCTCTTTTAGCCCTTGCTTCTGGAACTCTTAAACTGAGGAGTACATAACATTGAAAGGCAAGAGTGTTATACAGTGCAGTTCTGGGAAAACATGGCCAGTTAAGGCACCTATGCCTTCTCCTCCTGGGAAGACAGATACTTGTGCCCTTGGGAGTTGTAGAGCTAAAGAGAACAGAAGTGTTCAAGGACAAGAGGAGCAGGATGGGCCTGGTGGTGCTGTTTGGCACAGGCAAACGTGGGTTTATCAAGAGCTAGAGCTATCTGGAATAAAAAACTGAACTAAAGCACACCTCCAGGCCAGAAGGTGTAAAATACAGCATCCTGCTGTGCTAAATACCTCCCTATATGCCAGCAGGCCTATTTCAAAACACACTAGGCATTTGAAGTAGTGGCCAATAAAAGACCTGTTAATATGCTTATGTTAGACCTCCCTGTAGCTCTTAGCTCAATTCCACTGCATGAAGATTTATACAAATTGCCTTTATTGCTTCACCTTGGAAAAGTAGCAGATAATAAATTCCTATAAGGAGGAAAATTTTATAAAGGCATTTTAGTCAACAGAATGCCCTTAACCATCCTAGGGCATTGGTGGTGACTTTGTAGTCACCAGTAGCTGTCCCATTCACTGCTTATGGCAGCTGGAACCAGAGTGTTGCTCTGAGTCATGTATGTATACACAACCTCAGTGCTGATGGCAGGGTGGTCTTCCAAGACTTGTACACTACTTGTAGGCAGCTGGGCAGAATATAGAAAACGGTAACTGGAATCAGTGGCTGATGCAGAATGCTGAAAATCTCTCAGTGTTTTCCCAAAACTCCTGTCAAGGACAGTCTTTTCTATTGAACTGCAACAGCACACACCCTGTAATATTTTGTATCTTGGCACCCACCATGAGACAGAAGTAATAGAAGGAGTTCTGCTCAAGTAACTGTTAGGTGTGGGGTTCAACATACCTCGTTTAGCTATGGATTATAAAAGGATACTGAGAATCTATGAAGAAATATTCAACACTAGGCTGTTGCCTTTGCCTTCAAGTCCTCTGTCACAACGTGCTGGTTGTATGGAAGGTATGCTGGTGGAAACAGTAGTGGCTGCTGTTATCTTAGCCCCCTCCCTAGACATCTGTTGCTGGCCAACAACAGGCTTCCAGTTAAACCCAGTATGACGTGTCGTATGCTCTCATCTTAAGGCACAGCTGCTGGAAGAGGTCTGCTTCACTTGATGTGACTCAGGACTTCCTTTGCCCTACCTCCTTGCTCAGCTTAGCTAGACTAAATCAGGTGGGAAATACCAAACATAACAACAAGACAAGGTAAAAGAACTTTGTGGGCTCTTTATGCTGCAAATACACAACTTGTTTTGAGCCCTCATGGTTCATTGTCCCCCATGTACAACTTTTTGTGCATGTTTCCTCTGTTTTGTGAGAGAGAGAAGTTTTTCACATTCTGCATGTGTTTAATGTTCCTTTAAATATCAGCTTGCATTTGTTTCATTTCCACTCCAAAAAGGTACCACAGCAACACAACAGGCATTTTCAGATACTTTAAAAATAAATTTCAGCTCTGGTGTAGACACATCTGCTTAAGTCAAAGATGTCTTAAAGATGAGCAAACAGAACTGGTAAATGTTAGGCAAGCTAAAACAAATGAGGATTTTGATATTAAATACGCCAGAAGAAGATGACATTTTTCAACAATTACATAGTGGTTTACAACTTCTGAAAGATTAGCATTATATTTACATGACAAAACTGGACCAAAAGCATTAAGCTTCCTGCTGTGAGACACACTTGGAGGTGTGAAGCAGGTGCCAATGAAGAAAAAACCGTGGATTTTCCAGCTCAAATTGTTCAACTTTATCTTTCTTTTTGTTCCCTCCTTGCCAATAACTTTATGTGTCAGCTGATTTCAATGAACTTGAAGCAACAAGAAATCTCCAGGATATTTAGGTTCCCCATCTCTCAGACATTTTACAGATTAGTCATTTTATAACTACTTCACTAGTGAAAAATACATTGAAAAATTATTTGAGACAGAGGTTTCACTATATAGCCAGTGGTCATCATCTTCCTCAGGATGTTCCAAAGATGACCCAATCTCATTTTCTTCCTAAAACTGCTTCAGCTATAATCACCTACAATTTTAGGTTCGTAACTCTTTTTTCCTGAAAGAAGAAGAAAAAAATAACAAATTGATACTATTAGAGGAAGAACAGACCTTTCCCCTGAAATGGCGAATTACTCTCTAACATTATGAAATGTAAAAGAAGAATGTTCTGATCTTTTTCTACCTGGGAGTTCTCTTGACTGAAACCTACTTTCCACCTTATTGATAGGGCTGGTACCATTGAAGATTGCCTGAAAAGTTCATTCATATAATCCTACTTTCACTTGCCTGTAACTGAGTTAAACTTTTATCATTTGGCTCTATTTTTATTTTTATTATTTTATTTTAAAATTTTTTTAATATGTCAAGTGTTTGCCTCAGGCTGACATTTTTTGGAAGCATTTCAGCCAACATCTCAGTTATTTCTGAAAATGAGGCGGGAATGTGCAGGATAAAGTTTAACTTGCACTGAATATTCTCACGATGACTCCTTTGAAAAAGCTTTCAATGCTTTAAAAAAGGGAATAGAAATTTGACAAGAGAGGGAGGGCATCATATGAAAATGATAGAATGATTCATTCCTCCACATGAAAATTTGAGCCGCTGGACCAAGTTATAAATCTTCCCAAAAATTGCAGCCTGCGTGTCTGTTAGGGATTAAGAACTAAAATTTGACATTGAATGAGCACATTCGTGCTCTTCGTGGAGTTTTAGTGATATCCAGATTGCCTATACATTGCCCTCAAAGAACAACTAAGAACACATCTGTCTCCTAAAAGCTTTTGTAGGGGAGCTAGCTGGGCATGTGCAAGCCCCAAAAAAACACACATTACAGAGCTTCAGGAAGAACACTGCTTATTGTGAGCAGACGTGAGATTAGACAACAGCAGGACTGAGGCAGGAGGCAGGGAGGGTATGAACCTGGCAGCAGTACACCCGTGTGGGAAGCAGGACACACGTGAGAGGAGGAAAGGGACACCACACCAGGAAGCCACTCTATTTTGAAGAGACTTAGAAATTCTGCAATCTAAAGGACTTGAGGTTTACAGTCATTTAATGTGACACTGCAGAGCATGCAACAAGAGGGAAGACAAGTCTCAGGACGCAGAGCTGGGCAGGCAGGACAAGAACAAGCAGGGGCCAGGAGCAAGCCAAAAATCAGGCAAGGAAGAAATGGTGGCAGGATAGGGGATGAAACAAAGAAAAGCAGGATGAGTCTTCAGGGGTTGTAGATCTGTATGTCCAAGGGAACATGCTGTCTACAGTCTAGCTGCTTCCCAGATCTTGTATAATTCTCTAGGTTTACCAGAATCCTGGATTTAGGATACTCAGGGTCACCTGGGATCTATAGCCTTTAACTGTTCTAGCATCCTTTCAATTGCTGTTCCTAAGGAAAACTTTCTCATCTCATTCTATTGCTTCCTAAGATGAGACAGGAGGAGCAGGTCTTAGGTATGTGTTGCCGGTCCAGCAACTCACTGTGATCTGCTCCCAGGTAGCAGGGAATTCTTACTGGCTGCTATAATCTCTTTTGACCTAGACTATACCACTTACACTTTTCTCTACAGGCAGACTGCACACTAGAGATAACAGCAATAAATATAAAATGACATGCCAACATGTTCTTCCATTCATTATACTAAGAAGTGGGAATAAAGAACTGTAGGAGGGAAGCTGCAAGAGAAAGGCAGATCCATGTAAGAAAGAAGTGTTGAAGAGGCTGGAGACGGCTCAGAAAATTTGAAAGAAAAAAAGGATAACTTCTAGCATGGTTTCCTGGAACTTACTTTTGGGGGATCTACAGTTCTTGAGAGCTTGTCTGTCACAGCCATCTGTGCCACCCATTGGCAAATGTCCCAGTCCTTACACCTTTATGCTATTGCTCAAAAATACTGACATCTAACATTTAACTTAGTAGCTCAGAGATGAGGAAAGCTGATCATAGGTCTGGACAGTTAATATTTGTTTTTAACATGACACTTGCAGAGCAGCTGCTGTTCAATACTCTCCCTTCCTGCCCACCAGTGACAAAAACTTTAAGGCTCTGTAATTACATAACTCAATTCTCTTTTACTTCCAAACAGTCCTTTGCTCCATCTTCTTTTAGACTGGGTGGTTTTCCCTGTGAACATAGGGATGAAGTACTACTGTTCATCAGTGTGAAACCTGGTCAGGTCCCTGACCTGTAACGTCAGCAAGGGTGAATTGCCTGATGGTCAGGGAGTATTTTGAGTACAGGTAGACCTGTGCTGGTGAGCTGCAGATAAACTCACCTCCATGTGTGATAAGGCTCAGCTGTCACAGCTGCAGGTGAGTTTATCAAGTTGAACTGGTCTGCAAGTAAGGCAACTGTTACTGAAAGTGAGTTGTATAAAGAAAAAAAGGCAGTGTCTAACTGGAGATGCAGGAGGGGTCAGACAGCATCAGCTCAGTGTCTCACACTATGGAGTCCCAACATCAGCAGAAGCACACATGAGTTCCTGTGACCTGCTTCAGGGCAGGAGTCCAACTCCTTCCTTCCCTGTTTTATTGCTGTCTCAGTCAGTATCAATCCTCAGTCCAAGCATTACACACCTGAAAGACCCTGTATACTTAGGTACTGCTCTCAGAGCAGGTGGATTCAAACACCATTTCCCCCCAATTATATTCACATCAGACTATAAACTGCTCATGCACATTACCTCAACGAGGGGAAAACAATCATGCAGAAGAGTGACTCACAGACACCTGTCTGTTCAGCACCCACAGAACAAGCCCAGTTTTGCATAACAGAGCTTGTGGTGAAGTTAATGTAACCACATAATCCATTATGGCTCCCTGGAGGCTCAGCTTGAGAAGTCCAAAGTGTACAAACAGAAGCACATAAGACAAATCTGAACAAAGCACTGCACCCTGCCCTCTGCCTGCTCACACCATTTACAGGTGTCTGGTAAATGATTTATAGACCCAAAGATAACAAAGTATAAAACCCTATGACTGCCTCTGCTTTACAAGGGACGTGCTTTCTGGATAATTTCACATGTCTGTTTCAAATTTCAGTGTCTGCTCTGTTGTTTACAGGTAAGTGCCTGGCACCCTCTCTCATGTCATTCCCTTCTGGCTTGTTAAATAGTCATCTGGCAAAAAAACCCATGTTACCACCGGAACAGCACTGATGGAAGAGAATTAACTGGAAATTACTGCAGCAGGAACATATGGGAGAGTGGGTGAGCTCAAGATTGCATAGAAAATACTGTGAAATACACTCCTGATTCTGCTCCTCCTGATTACTTTTGAACCCCTTACTGCTCAGTCCCTCAGGTATGAGAAGCAAGGAGGCATTCCTGAGTGAAAAGGATACTCACAGGATGATTTCCTGGACTGTTAAAATTGAAGAGCTTGACCCTGCTTTTTAGAATCTATCTTAAACATTCTGATCATGAAATTTATCGTTTGTACGAAAGAATTTAACATGCATTTATAAGGACCCAAAATTAACATTTCACAAGCAATTTTGGGGATGTGTGGTTTGAATTGCTTAAGGAAACTAATTTTTAAAAAAACTCTCAGGTTGTCTGATCACTGAAACTTCACAGCAGGCTGTAACCAGGGCACCTAAAATCAAGAATAAACATGTAAAACTTGGACTAGAGTGAAAATGGGTGTGGCAGGGCTGCAGCAAAGCTGAAAGAATGTTTTTTCCCAAAGCAGCACAGACTGGTATAGTCAATGACCAGTGATGAACATGCTGTTAGACTAATTTACACCCCACTAAATTAGAACAAACCAGGCAGGCAATGCCTGTTGATTTCTCAGGTGATTGCCCACATCATGGAAAGCTGCTCCATCCATATGAATGCATAAATGCATTTCTTAGATCTGAGTGCTCTGTCACATATGCAGTAAATACATGATGTGCAGAGCTAAAGCAAAATGAGGTAGACTGAACTAGTCAGTGATTAATCATGAATTAATAAAATAGGTATTTTGTCAAGGGGGACCATAGTCATGTGTACTCTCTCCTGCGGACCAAAATCTCTTCCTTGTCATCTGACACTATTTTTTGGATGCAGTGAGGCTCTGCACGGAAGGGAAAAGATGGGATGGACCTTTCTCTCTTCTGCAAGTTAAAACTCACCCAAAAACCTTCCATTTCCCTTATTTGCCCTTCCTGATCTGCTGTACAGCTGAGCTTTAGCCCTTCCTGATTCCTGTCTGTCTTTCTGAACCTCCTCTCCTTCCCATTGTAGGTCACAAGACATAAGCAGTTTTGCCTGAAGTCAAGCTGGGAGCACAGCAGCCTGCTGCCCCTCCTTCTGGGAGACTTATCTGTGCTTCTGCGCTTTCCTCTCTCTTCTGTCTTTCACTCACAACAGCCTCATTTGCCTTCTTTGCAAGGTTCAAGTGTTCAAAAGGCAGGAAGAACTATTCATTACTCATTTTTAAAGAGCTTTTTAAGTTTCATTGATCACAAACAGTGCAGTTTTTTCAGTAATTGTGAATCCTTACGGCAATGATCAAGGAGATGGTGAATTGGAACAGAGGCTTTAAGACTTACTAATGAGAACCTGATTCTTCATCACACCTTTAACTCAGCTGCTATAAATCACTCCCCATAAAAACCATCCTCACATCTCTGTGGGCAGGCTTTCTGGGCTGTTTGCTGGACCTTTTCTTCAGCTTCTGTAGAGTGCAGCAGCAAGGGGTCAGCTACAAGACTGGAGGGTCCTAGAACTGGGACCATTACTGAAGTGTCCCAGATGTCTGACAGGGGTGTCTTGCCCATGCACTCAAGGTTAAAGTGATGGCCACACACGGATTAAGGAAGGAAAACTTGCCAGGACCCATTGAGTAATACAAATGGACCAATGCTTTTTCCAATGCTTTGATGCAGAGGAAGTAGTTCCTTCTCTATGGTTATCTAGGATTTTTGCCAAATTGTCTTGTTATTTACCCATACCTGACAGCTTTCATGACCCCTGGCATCATACCAGCAATATGTTCAACAGTTAATTCTGTATTGAGTGTCTGTAACTTGTCTGCATTTGCTGATGAGAGCATGAGGTTGATGCTGTAGCTCTAGCAACTGCTAATGACTGAGGTCTCATCTCTTGAACAAGAGAGCTCTGCTGCCCAGTGTTGTAAAATTTTAAAAATTGTCAAAGAATAGAGACTACTGTACTTCAAGCTTTAAAAAGAAACAGATGAGACTAAAATTTCAAAGACTGGGTGATGTGAACAGTGTTGAAGCATTTAACAATCAGTGACTTCATTTTTTGCTGTTGTCAGGTATTAGCAAATGTAACTGATTTAATTTTATATTAAAGCCTGTTACACTTCTGGGATAAATAGCTGATGTGCATACATGAGGCAGTACAGCCTCGCACTGCGACACATACACACATTTCTTTTTCACAATTTGAAAAGCAACATGCAGGTGTTTCACTTTAATATAACTGCATTCTTGAACTGAGAAAACGTGACATGTGGTGGGGAGGTGACCAGTAGATTCCAAAAGTCCATCCACCTGTGTATGCAAAGAACTGCCCTACTTTTCTTTCAGCACTTACCCTGTTGTGCTGTGGATCAAGTTCTGGCGTCTGGCTTTGTGAATCTTTAGAAATTTAGGAAGTTACATAGCTGGAGCATGAGGGAAGGGTGTGCATTCTGCCTCATTACTAACCTTAAGAAACACACATCAGTTGCTGCATTTGATTTACTTTTTCAAAGTTCTCAACACATCAACACCAGCCCCCTCAGCAAAGTCTTGAAGTTTAGCTCTGTCCAAGTTTAGCCTCTGCTTAAACTATGTCCTAGTGTTGATAGGACCAGCAGCCTTACCCCTGTGAGCTGACATTTTGATCAGACAATCACCAAAGCCAATAATAAGAACAGTTATTAGACTAAAAGTCAATTGCCAACTTTTGACATTTAAATTCATGCTAATTTTAGCAAAAGATTTTCAGCTTGTCAGAAACTTGCAATAGTCTTTAGAAATTACAGAGAGGAATAAATGGCTCCATCTTATATGATGACAATGTGCACAGAGAGAGACTGAAGTGTTGCTAAGTAATTGTTGATTTTTTTGTAAATATCACAGCAAATCAGACATAAACCACTTTTCCCTGTGGTAGACGCACACCAGGGATAAGTTTTGGTCCCCAGCCTTGAAATTACTCCTCACTACTCCTACAATATTGCTGATCTAGGTAAAAAAGACTTCTTGATTTTGTGGGAAAACCATATCCTAGACTAAAATTTAAAAGCCTGTCTTTTAACTCTATTATTAGATAAAGAAATGGAGACTTGGCTGCTCTCCCCAAAGACTGCTTAGAACACAATGACTTATACTGGTCAGCTTTTAAAAAGAAAAAACACACGGGTGCCTAAACAGGCTAAATTGTCAAAATTTAACTCCCATTTTTGACTATATGCTCACATTTTTTGACTGTTTCATGAAGTTGACCATTACACATTTAGCTGACAGAGAAATGTCCGGAAGATTCCATAGTTGCATCCAGCTAAGAATCTTTCTGTCAAGAAATCTAGCCTTGTACAATAGATTTAAGCTTCCTTTTGGATCTAGATTAAAGATATTTAACGCACAAAGATCTGTTAATGTTTGTTTTATATTTTAAGTGTAACGTGCTTGCTGTACTGTTTTTCTTATTACCTTAAAACACCAAGCTATTTGATATGCCTTTTTCAAAGTAAATTGTGGTAGGTTTTTTTATGGTCAGTGCTGGATTAGGTACACGTTTGTTATTTTGACAAAGATGACAAGGTTATACCACCATCTTTTCTCTCAGAGTTTAGTCTTATACCAGTCTGCACAAACACAAAATGAGATGCTCAAGACATCACAGCAACAGTGATTTATAATAGTTTTTCCCTGAACAATCTGTTTAGATGTACAGGATACACAAAACTACCTGCTGAAGGCAATATTTACATGAGCTAAGCATCTGTTTATGAAAAACAGCCAATTTTTTCTATAATTTGCTTTCCATATAGAACTCTGAGTAAGTTTTCAAGAGATGATGAAGGGAAACACTTTAACTGGTAACAGCTGATACAGCCCCTGGAATGGTTCACTCCCTGTACACATTACTGTTATTTTCCTCCTGGGTCATTAATCTCTGAAAGTACTTTTTGAATAACATATTTATTTAAGGTAAAGGAGGGAAAATAGACTTGAATAAAACCATTAATGTACAATGTATAATGTTTGACTGCTCTTCACAGTGAGTTAACTTTGTTTCACTACAGTTTAAAATTATTCATCTTTTTTTCAGCTCGATTTTATGCACTGTGAACCATTTCATTAGCATTACCAACCTGCTCCTAACTCCCTCTAGTCTCATATCCAGGTACTCTGAAACTCTGTTCTCTGCTAGTCTTCTGTAATAAGATGAAGAGCTGCAGTCTTTCAGGCATAGTCCATGTTTATGAAGCACCTACTGAGCAACAAACTCTTACACAGTCTTTTGTTAAGACACCCAAAACAGAGGGGAAAACTGCACCCAGTCTGAGAAATGTATGTTAGCTGTTTGCCTGAAGACTGTACACTCTATTTAGAGGGACTGCTCAGATGGAAACATAAGATGCCCTCAGGTCTACACTGAAGAGGTTTCAGACCTTGCCTTCTCTGAACATTGCCAGAGCACAAGCAAACCTGCAAGCCTGCTTGGCTCTGTAGTCCCAGAGAGAGACCAACAGGGCTGTTTCTTGTTTTCACTAGTGATGGTCTCACAAAAGTTTTGAGGGTAAATAATGTTTGTCCTGTTCAGAGACACACAATGACCCTTACAGTAAGATGAAGAGAAAATCAGCTAAGCCTGAAGGATTAGCTTGATATAAAGGCATTTAGTAATTTTCTTCTGGTACTTACACATTTGTGAAGTGCCCATCAGCTAGAGACAAGCTCCACAGAGATAGGTCCCAGGTGTTAAAGGTGAGAGCTGGAAGGATTTGAGGTACCAACTAGAAAAGAACAAGGACTGGGTCTCTACAGTGACAAAAGCAGCCAAGGGCAGAGCTGACACCCCTGCCTCCTGGTAGAGCACTTTAATAAGTGAGCATTCAGTATGGTTAGAAATGGCATTTCACATTGGACACGGGGACAGGCAGAGCAGACTTCATATTAAAAGCTGAAAGGTAATATCCTTAAGATATTACCACAGTAGCTAAGACAACACTTTGCTGTTCCATCAGCTGCATGGTAAACTCACTTTTGAAGACTCAGGCAGCAGGAAAAAGAAATACAAAAAGCAGAACTGCTTAATGATCTTTTTGCCTAGTGTGAAGCTGGAAGGCCTGAGCACATATTGGTGATAAAATTTCATGTTAAATGGCCCTTTACTAACTTGATATACATTTAAACAAAAGTGAAGGCTGTTACTGAGCCAATATCTGATCCCAATTCAGTTATCTCAGTCCAGCAATGCAATCATGAGCTTACAAAATGTTTAATATTTAATAAAATAAGAAAAAAAAATCACTACAGAGAAGTTAGCAGCTCATAGATTTTCTACCAAGTAATAGTAAATCACTAGAGAAATAATGAAATTTGGCACAAGCTTAATTTTGTTTTGTGCTCCTCTGAAATGGAAGTGTAGCAGCTTAATAGACAAATACAAGAAATACATTTTTTCTGTCCCCAGGCCAAAATCTTGTTTTATGAAGTACAGAAATAGCTGTTTCTCAGTTCCCTAAGGGGGAGAACAGTTCACACAACAAGTCTTCACACCAAATGTCTGAACTTAGGTTTTTCCACTCAAGTTTAAATTTAAAGATGTTAATATTTTAAAGAAGGTCTTCCTTGAAAACTCCCTACCCCAAAACTTCTGCCTCTCGTTTCTGGTTATATTAACTTGGGATCTGAAGAAGGTGAAGTAGGAAGGAACTACTGGGACTTTCATTGCTTGCTAAGCAAGCATTCTAAATTGCTATTTCATGTCTTTTTATGGGCAAAAATGAAAAAGGAGGGGTAGTTGTCATTTTTTGTTCATTACTGTATAATCAAGCATTTTCTCACCTTCAAGTACTTTTTATCATTGAAAAGAAACAAAGTGAAAAGGCACAGCAAATACTTTAGCTCACATATCTGCTACACAGATTCATGCAGTGCAAGTTTTATTTTATTTAAAAAAATACTGCAACCATGTTGCAGATGATCAACTAATTTGGTAATTGAAGTGGACTGAGCTAAGCATTGCACATGAAAGCAAATACTGGGCATTCTCAGGTAGATTTCCCTCCTAGAATTTCAGGAATATGGCATTAGAGAGCTGCCAGTGAGGTGATAGCTTGTCCTGGTGAGCTCCTAATATAAGGCACAGTAGACAAGAGTTCAAGCTCTTGGTCTAGATGTTCAGATCACCCTCAGGTGTCCTCTTAAATGCACTACACTAACTTGGAGCACAGCTCTTTACAGACATTGGCCTCAGCTTGGTTGATGTATCCAAGTTTCAACTTCATCAGCAGTTGAGAATTCTGTGTAGCATGCTCATACTGGTGTGCTACCTCAGACCAGTTCAGCCCCAAATGAATTCATGTTTCAGACACTGGAGGTTAAAAAGAAAAGGCTTCTCCTGTACCAAGGTCTTTCAGATGAAGATAATGGGGAATTCAGTTTATTTTTGTGGACAGAAAGGTTATTTCAAGATCTACAAGAAATATTTCTGCATTTGGGGTGACCCCAAAAGCTGGCTGAAGCAATGTGATAAGATTAGGAGTGCCATATCTTTTGCTCATAATTTCCAAACATGTAATCTTTATGCTGTTAGTGATGAGAGTAAATATTGCATCTATAACCAGGAAGTTTAGAAACTGCAGTTAAATACATAGGTAGGTTTAGTTGTTTTTTTAAAAAAAACTTTAGGCTTCACAGCACACTGAATGCAATTCCAGTCTAAATGTTTTTCTGGTCAAAAAGTCTTGCATGAAAAATAAATTAGTGCCTTAACTTGATCGTAATTTTACTTAATCTAGATTCAACAGTAAAGCAGCTATTTATAGCAACTGTTTCAGTAATGATAGATTTAAAATAAATAAAAGAATAAAATAATTCTGAAGGTCTAAGGCAGTACCATCTTTGGTTTCTGTTAAACAAACTCCAGGTCCAAAGGCACCTTCCTTGGCTATAAATAAGCTTTTTGAAGTGCACATCCCAAAATATTTTTCTCATATGGCAAATTATTTTCAGTTTCCATTTCAGGCATCCTTGGAGCACCTTTGCTTACAGAAGAGTCATCAAATCAGTTTATATGACTTAAAAGACATAAACCATATTCTCAGACCTACTGGGATTCAAGCAGCAGCCAAAATTCATGGGTACACACTGCAGCCAAAACTGTATTTTCTGCTGTTGACTTGTAGCATTTACTGAAAAAAAAGAAAGTACAAGTCTGGGATTGACATGTAACTGTAACCCTTAGGGACAAGGGAGGAAACCTGTCTGACTAATCATTACAGGCAGGGATGCTCAGTAGTCACACACTTTATTTATTCATTATCAAAGCTTGGAGTATTCTTTTCCATTCTGATCTACCTTCAGGTTAGTGAATCACAGACCACTCAGAGAGACACAGCACAATACTACATGGACTTGGGTTCTTTTGCCTTTGAGCCTTCAGGTGCCAGCTATGATGGGGTTTCTCAACAGAGCATTTCATAGACTCAGAACACATGGGTGTACCTAAATAAGTAAAATTAACCAACAAAAGAGTGCTGGCAATTGGGTCCTCATGGCATAAATCAACACATTAACAAACCTGATTCCAAGAGAAATTTTGAAAAATTAAAGAAGATTTAGCTTTACTGTCCAGGCTTTATAGTTATCTAAATGTCATCATTTTACTTTGGCAAGTTGCTTTTAATGTATGCTTTGGAAGAACTCATTAGAAGCTTGGAGTAAATGTCTTTTAAAAAGTCCACAGAAGCTAAACTGCAGCAACTTATCCTACATAGTTGATCTAAATAGCAGTCGGAAAGCAATTGCTGAGGAAAAAAATTGCCCATGTTTTTCTGTCTCAAAACTGTATTCAGTGTAGAACAAAACCTCAGAAGAAGAAAACAGAATGAAACGTAGCAGTTGGTAAAACTAGTATTTATAGATAAGTACACAAGTATATCAAAGGAAATGTCTCGTTGTCATAGAGAAATTGTTTAGGACTGTGTTAAAATGTACACTTTTTTAGGACATAATATTTTGAAATTTAACGCATGATTGCTAAATTATTCAGCTTGACAAACACAATGGAGAATACACGCATTGTACCTGAAAAATGCTTTTCACAAAAGATACTGCAGTCCTTTGAAATGGACAGGAGTCCAGGGTAGAACACAAATTCAAGTTTTGGTGTTTAAAATTGTTACTAAGACATAGGAGTCTGATCAGTCTGTAGCCATCAATAGAAAAATGGGTAGAATATAGGCTTACCCTTGTAATATTCTTTGAATTAAATATGTTTTGGTTTTTATTGACTTAAAAGTAGCTTTCTTTTTGAAAGTGAGCACAAAACTTCATTTTGAGATGTGGATTTTGAAAAGCATCTGTTCCACCTGAATGGTGATGCCATTTTTGCTCACTCTGAGCAGAAGCACAATAGAAGAGAATATCTAAAAATTATGATTTCCCTGCCCTCCTGCCAAGCTTCAGTTGGTGCTGTGGGGCAACTGGAAGGAAGAACCTGGATATTATCTCAGCATTTCTAACAATGACATGGGAAGCATCTTTCTTGACTAGAAGCAGTCACTTTGCCTTACAACAAATTTGAAGTTACCTGAAGACACTTTGCTCAGTTTTCTGGAAAACACTCACCCTGTCTTTTCTAGCAGAAAAATTATTCTAATGGAAAATGCCTAATTGCATCTAATAATTAGCTGTCCAACACATGTGTCTGAAGGCTGTGATCCTGACAGATGCCAGGCATACTGCAAGATGAGTTATGCTTCCAGAATGATAATACCTATGATTGTCATATGACAGGATTAAAGCCAGTTTACAGAAACACATTTGTAGGGACTCTCACTGAAGCGTGTTTATAAGCAAGGCTGGTTGCCTCACAGACTGAAATAAACTATCCAATGCTAATATGATAGAACTTAAAAACTAGGGTTTTTATGAAGGCAGATAGTAGCAAAGATATCAAGCTAAATGTTACCCCAAAATATGGATAAAGTTATAATCTTATTGCTCGTGATAGGTGATATTTCCAAGATGGCCAAGAAAAGCAAGCCTATACAGTACACGCAGGAATCTGGTTCAGGGGCTGTGCTTCCAGAAGAAAACATTTGGAAAAGCTTGCAAATCTGAAGACTGAAGCTGTTGACAGGATCTTAAATTAATTTTACATTTTTTTTCTAAAAGTAATTTATCCCATCTTTTCTAACAACAGCATCAGATCTTATATGGACATGCTACAGCAATCTGGGACTCAACTCCAGCAACAGACAAGGATGAGCTAATAATTCCTACACGCTTCATATCTCACCATGTTAGGATATGGCATGTTATGTACTTGCCATAATGTATTTGATATGATAACTTTATCTCATTCCACTGTCTAAAATCAAAATTAGCACACTAACTTTCTCAATACCACATATTTTATATTCATAAGTAGAAGGGAGGTGTAAGTTGTGGTAAACTGAATAAGAAGTTGAAGACAAGATAACTAGTAACTTTTAACAGATAAGGTTTAAAAAATCCTGTGTTTTCAGGTAAAACATTTTTTGACTAAACAATTGTTTTCATTGTTTTTATTATGTTTGTAACCTGGAACAATGTGTTGGGTAGTAGGAAGAGTATACTTCTATATTTCAAGTACATGTCAATTTTTTCGGTTACTAGGATCAAGTCAGTAAGTATTATAGTAAATATTCATATGACATGTATGCTCTGCTTTCTACATTTAAACGTCTGTATTTGATCTTGAATGCCAAAACCAACTGAAACTACAGCTACCACTCTGAGTTTCTTTTTCTTGCTCCACAGAAGTAGGAGCTGGAGGTAACACTTCCTTAAGGCTCCTTTTCTAATAAAAGCAGTGATGACAAAATGTTCTTCATGCCAAGTTCTTGAGTCTGGAAGTTCCCCCATTCATCTACATTAAACTACCTTAATCAGGATGTCTTGAAGAAAGGATGGGGTGCCTAGATTTCTTTTATCTGTTTTTAATACCCTGTTAGGTATTAAAAGTTTCCAAAGCTGGTCAAGATTTCTGTATGAAAGACGATCTGCTGGGGAAACCAAAATGTAGTATGCCAATGTTAAAAGCAGGGTGATTGAAGGCAGGAAGGTTTTGTTTGCATTTTATCACCAAAGAGCAGATTCTGTATGCTGTGTGTTTGGGGTTCTTTGTGGATATGTGCTATATAATGAATATGAAGATTACGTGGGATCTTCTAAAAATAAATGCATATTTTGGCAATATCTACCATGCTCCTAGGTATGAAACTATCCTTAGAGCATTATCAATTTTCCTGCATAGGACAATGGGCCTGAAATTACCACTATTCATTAGCCGAGGCTGAAAATTCATTAAATACTTGAAAGAGATAAATGAAGTGCAAGTTCATTATTTGCCATGTAGAATTTCACATCTCCAGTTGCACTGCTTAATTATGAACAGTTCATTCAAAGATAAGGGATGACAAATGACATATAGACTAAAAGACCTCAATAGTTAAACACAGTCGTGGCCTCTCCCCTCTGTCCACCTTCCCTGTTCTGCTTGACCTTGGATAAACAAGCGTGCCAGATCCTAAACTTTTCAGTATTTTCTCAGAAACAGCGTCACCAGCAGGTCCAGGGAGGTGATTCTCCCCCTGTACTCAGCACTGGTTAGGCCACACCTCGAGTACTGTGTCCAGTTCTGGGCCCCTCAGTTTAAGAAGGATGTAGAGGTCCTGGAACAGGTCCAAAGGAGGGCAACCAGGCTGGTGAAGGGACTCGAGCACAGACCCTATGAGGAGAGGCTGAGAGAGCTGGGGCTGTTCAGCCTGGAGAAGAGGAGGCTCAGGGGAGACCTCATTGCTGTCTACAACTACCTGAAAGGAGGGTGTAGCGAGGTGGGAACTGGACTCTTTTCACAGACGACCTTCAACAAGACAAGAGGACACAGTCTTAAGTTGTGCCAGGGGAGGTTTAGGTTAGATATTAGAAAGAATTTCTTCACGGAGAGGGTGATTAGGCTATGGAATGGACTGCCCGGTGAGGTGGTAGATTCTCCGTCCCTGGAGACATTTAAAAAAAGACTGGATGTGGCACTCAGTGCCATGGTCTAGCAACTGCTCCGGTGGGTCAAGGGTTGGACTGGATGATCTCTGAGGTCCCTTCCAACCCGGCTAATTCTATGATTCTATGATTCCTCTGTAACAGTGCAGGCATGACAGTTACTGTAACTCTTCAATTTATAGCAAGAAGCATATTTGTAAGGATAAGCATTGCCTATTGCCTTTTATTTTACATGGGTATAAGTGGATAAAATCAAGGGGTCTGCTTCCTCCAGCTGTGGTGGTTCCAGAGGTACTTCCACTCTGCAGGCAGTAATGCCTTGAGCTTCAGTTCCTGAAATGTTGCTGGTTTCAGCCCTCTCTTCTTAATTGCTCTTGTTGCTGCCAAGGTAGGGGTCTGGGGTTTTCTTGAGAATTAGCTGCAGTTTTCAAGCCTGCATGGTAAGTTAAACTAAAATGGGAGTTAGTTCAGGAGTGGATTTGCAAGGGGACAACAGGCATCCCTGGAGTGCAGATGATGAAATTCATCAGTGAGGTGGAAGGTAAAGTGAAATGTGTCTTATCTCATCTACTTTCAGCTGGTAAGGCAGTTGCCAAACCTTTATGAGACATTTTAGGGGTGTCAGAGCCATAAGTTTAGAATAAACACTGCCTTAAGTCTTGCCACGAGGGTGATCTTGCATAATTCTGGCTTTGCAACCAAAGCATCAGACAAATCCAAGGGATGAAATTTGACAGTTCTGTTGTACTTAGACATGACTAATTCCTTTAAAGAAGTTGTTCTGAAAGCCAGAGACTCAATCTGCAAAGCTGTAGCTTCAAGCTAATGTCACTAATTCAGATAATTAGTCTTGCTGAATTAAATGGGAAGAATTGTGCATGCATGAGTAACAGTGGAGGATGAGGTGCTTATTTCTTGTTATCAAAATACATGCCAATCATGACAATGAGCAAATGGCTTTCACGGACATTATGAACTGGTAAAACTCCTTCCTCTGAATTTATTAATAACCAGGAGAAATATTTTCCCAGTGAATTTGCTCCCCTTAATTAGCTTCACGTACTTTTTTCAGCACTTTAACCCAAGTAACTCTGGACACACTTTACTGCCTTTTCCTATATATCTTTGAGTTGCTACATACAGGTTTTCCTCTTTGTTTTTGCTGTGCAGCACAGCTCTTCATGCAGGACCTTAACAGTGACAAATCCAAAGAATGGGGTTAAGATAAAGAAAATTTCAAGTACATCTCTGCTGGTCATGAGGCCAGAAATACAGACCTCAGGACACAGAATCTTTTCTTCTAGCACAGTGGAGAGAATTGCCTCTTACTAGTTTCTGAATGTTACAACATTTTGAGAGAAAAAAAGCCCCTAAAATTGCCAAAGACAGCAGAAGTCTTGGGGGAAAGGGGAAATAGGTAAAGAGGGGTCACAGAAAGATGAAATCAGGTTTGTCTCCATATAGACATAAAGTAGATGGGCACAAGAGAGCATCCACCAGGCATTCCAGACTTTGCAACTCTTTTCTGAGTAATGTAAGCAGGATGACTAAGATCAGCAGTAGGACAGAAGTCAGGGTGCCCAACTATCTCACTGTTTCTTACTAGGTCCAGCAGAAGCTCTACCTCAGGCAAGGTAGTTAGAGGTTCACCTCCCCATGGAGAACTTTGGCAGTACAATATCAGATCTGAATCATGATGCATCTCCTTCCTCAGAGGACTTATCTATTCCCTCAGCTTCCTGGATCACTAATTTTGCAAAGCTTAGAAGAACCAAATTATCTTTGCAATCTGTGCTACTCTGTCAAGTGGAATTGAAACAGCCCATGGGTTAAAAAAAATACTGAAACTAGACTTGGGGAGTAAACACATGCCTACCCAGACAGCACAATTATAGGAGCCTTGCTTTGTTAGAGAACCAGATGAAAGATTCAAGTGGAGTCTGAAGTGAAAGGAGAAGTAAGAAAACTCATCTCTCCAATAATAATTAAGAAAAAAGATTAATACTCCATGGGCTTTCTTTTAATGAAAAAAACAAGTCATTGTGACCAAAACAAATAGGAGAAACTGCAGGACTCAAGTAGCTTATGTATAACCCACATTACAAATACTGAATGTGGTGTAAGTACTAAAATACACTGTTTTCTATAAGCTCAGCAGAATGGGAAAATATATAGAAGTAATGAGAAAGAACCATTTCTTTTATGAACTGAAGTTGTTGCTACAAACTGAACAGTGGCGCTTGGATTTCAGTGAAAAATATACACATTACTTTATCACTATGGCAATTCACATGATTGAACCTGGTCTCATCTGGTTCTAATGCTTGAACCTTTTGAGCTTGGAACACACTATTGTTGTACACTTACTTTGTGCTTGATCATCTATTGTCTTAATTTAAACCAAAACCTCTGAGGCAAAATATTAATCTAATCTAATCTATACTTACTGCTGTAATCCTCAATGCCAGCAAAAGTGAGCTGTGTCCAAAGCAATTCTATGCTGGCTGATTAAATATACAAAGCATCCATCTGAGGAAGGTGCATTGCCATAAACACAGCATGTAGAGTGCAAATAAATTATTAGTGTTTTTCATCACCCCTAGGAAGCAATGAGATCAGTAATTAGAATGTATAGACAAGAAATTATCCAAAATTTAAATGTTTAGTGAGGAAAAGAAATGAGCATTCTTTATATTTGATTTTTATCTTTAAGTAAACAAGTCAGTAATTACTGTTCTGCCCCAAAGACTGTTGGCTGGATATGTAGTTCAAACAATATGAGATGAAACACATTAATTCTACTTTCCACTATCTGGGAAAAGACTAACAACTCTTTATTCAACATGTGACTGATATCAAGCTGGATGCCTTAAAGGTGATCAACATAAGGCAACATAACAAATGCCTGTTCCCTTTGATCCCAAACCAAAGTCATGTCCTACCACAGCATTTGGCAGGCTGAGTGATGCAAAACAAATACAAACCTAGTCCTGTAACATGAATTTAACCATCATCTTCGTAGGGGAGCAAACATTTTCTATACCAGTGTCAGTCCAGGCAGGGGTGGGGGAAGAAGGAGGGATAGACTGGAGCACTTCAGCCTTCCAGAATCAACCCATAAAAGCTTCTTTCTCTACGAGGCATCACAAGATAGCCAGATCAGAGTGATACTTCTCATTCAGCTACTTACTCCCAGTCAGACCTCCACAGCTACAACGATTTCATGCCAGTCACTGCCTTCTTGGCAGGACTGAATAAGCATGAGAGATTCTGTTTGAATCATTCAGCTGTGTCCTGGTTGTGATTGAAAGATCCTGCACAGCAGGAAACTCGTTCAGGGAAGGCTTAAAAAACATCCTTACAATTGCTGTCAATATTATTATCATAAATCCAAGGCCCAATTGTGCAAAGTGCCATGAGAAAGCAGTTAGTTTTGCAACCTCAAAATGCAGGTAGAACTCTCTAAGGACAAGGAAACAACCAGAGGAAATAGATAAAAAGGCAACCATGGATCTTGGTAGTGGCTGTCTAGTACTTCAAAATAACAGATTATGTAGTTACTTAGACTAGTGAATTAAAAAAGAATCTTGACTGCAGTTTTCAGCATGCTTATGATGAACCTTGCACAGAGAGCTATAAAGTGCTGCTTCCTCTCAGTGCCTGTGCTCCACTGTTTGTATACTCAAGCATATCAGAGGGTTTTCATTAGTGGTGTAGAGTCTATCTGGAGGTCAATAACAAGTGCTGTTCCCAGGGGTCAGTACTGGGTCCAATCCTGTTCCATATATATTCACCAATGACCCAGATGAGGGGACAGAATGTATCCTCAACAAGTTTGCTGATGATGCAAAACTGGAAGGGGTGGCTGATACACCAGAGGGCTTTGCTGCCATCCACCATGATCTGGACAGGATGGAGAATTAGGCAAAGAGAAACTGCATGAGTTTCAATAAGGGAAAATGCATGGGACTGCACCTAGGGAGGAACAACCCCACACACCACCACAGGTTAGGGGCTGACCTGCTAGAAATCTGTGAAATGAGACCTGGCAATCCTGGTAGACAACAGGACGATCGTGGGCCAGCAATGTGCCCTTGTGGCAAGAAGGCAAATGACACCCTGGGCTGCATCAAGAAGAGTGTGGCAAAAAGGTTGAGGGAGGTTGTCCTCCCCCTCTGCTCTGCCCTGGTGAGGTCCCATCTGGAATAGTGCATCCATTTCCAGGCTCTCCAGTTCATGAAGGACAAGGAACTACTGGAGAAAGTCCAGCACAGATCTACTAAGATGATTAGGGAACTGGAACATCTATCATCTGAGGAAAGGCTGAGGGAGCTGGGAATGTTTGGCCTGGAGAAGGCTGAGTGGGGATTTCATCAATGCTTCTGAATACAGAAGGGGCTGGTGTCAAAAGGATAGAAATAAACTCTTTCCAGTGGTGTCCAGTGACAGAACAAGGGACAGTGGTCACAAAGTAGAACACAGGAGGTTCAACCAAGACATAAGGAAGAACTTCTTTACTGTAGGAGTAACAAAACACTGGAATAGGCTGCCCAGAGAGATTGTGGAGTCTTCTGTCTCTGAAGACATTAAAACACTACCTGGATGTTATCCTGTGTGACAGGATGTCATCTAGGTGAAACTGTCCCTCTGGCAGGGGGTGGGACTGCTTGATCTCTAGAGGTCCCTTTCAACCCCTGACATTCTGGAACTCTGTGATTTATGGTGTTAGCTTTGCTGAGGAGTTGAGGTAAGAGGCTCAGTGTTGCAAGACCCACCACAAGCAACCTGATGGAACGGGACCTGTACCTCCCTGTGTTACACCACTCTGATTTTCCTATAGTACCTCAGATGGCAGCTAGTATTACATTATATCAAAGTTACATCTAAAGACCTTTTGTTATTAATTTATAAGTGCTTACAGAAATGAGGAAGAGTATTTACAAACATTTACCATAGTGAACCTTAGAGGACAATAAATCCCATTCATGTCATCTGGGACAATTGCCTTTTTCAAAGTGTACACACAATTCAGTCACCACACTTTGTGGACTACAGAAATAATTTCCCTACAGCTCAGAAAATCTCCCATTGTGTTACCCAGGATTATACAGTCTCCTACTCCTTTCTCATCCTCTTTGCCCAAGGCTAAGGTCTATTTTCATTCCCTCAGTAATTGCCACAGGATTAGATCTATCCAAAGTAAATCCACAGGTACTGTTTATAGCAAATGCAGATTACTCTGCCACATTAAAATGTTCAGGATGCATTGATCTTTCAGGTAAACTGTGCTGAGAACAGCATATGAAGCAACAATTACCAAATAAGAAAATTACTCTTTGCTTGAAATGATGAAATTAGGCATGCTAGTCTAAAATCAGGAGTGGAAGTTAGAATATTTTAAGAGAATTTTTTTCTGCCAACTCCCTCTGTTCCACAGTGAAAGCTTCAAAGCTAAATTACAAGTGGGAAGAGTGACAGTAAAGGACAAGGAATTACTTGAGGTGGGCAGAGCCTTCCTTTCTGAGTCTAAACTAACACTTAAAATTTCATACCTTGAAAGGGCAGCCAGCACACATGCTGGAAACATTAGGTACAATCTCCTAAAACCAGCTTCTTGACTAACACTTAATGAGTAAGCAGAGATTAACACACAAAAATGTTGCATCATCTGCATTGTAGCCAGCTGATTAGAAGAAATGAGTCCCAGGAGAACCAGGAATAGAAAACTGCATTTGTCTCAGAAGCTCACTGGACAGCCTGGGCCAGCCAAGGTTTTTTTCTCTGAATCTTCTTCAAGGTGAACTTATCTGCCCTGAAATCTGCTAGCTCAAATTTACTGCTACTATTAGTCTGGAAAGGGAACTCCGAGAGAAATATTTTGAAATAGTTTGTTTTGGTTCTGAGGAAAAACTAAGAGCAGCTTATCTATGCCAGCAAGTTGGCTGGCAGAGAACTGGATCTGTCCTTTGCGTTTTGACTCTTGATATGTTGTGATATGTCTTATTTTACAAGTCCTACAATCACAGGACTCAATCAGGATAGAGCTGATTTTGTCATCCTTTAAAACTAGACGTGATTAAGTGTGTATGTTTATACAGAAAATACCTTGAAGCACTAAAGAGTACAGCTATTATCTTCCCAGTATATCTTATACTGGGAAGGATATATAAGGTATATTACATAACAGAAGTACCATCATTATGTCCAATGAAAATAATGAATTATAAGTGTTTCTGTCTCATTTTCTTGTGACAGAATTGTTATTAACTTGTGACTACACACCACTTTTATGGCAAGACTCCTTGAGGACAGGCTATATATGTGCCTGATCAATTTCCCTTTTCCCCCCATTGCATAGCAAGCAAGTGTCCTAGATGGAAGGGACCACTCAGGGATTGCTAAACTGTGAGCTTCATAGTTCTTCATACTTGCATTTACACAAGAGAATATGTCCTACAGATTTTTTTTTTTTTAAACCCAGAAAATTGGCTGTTAAGATGTCATAGTAGTCTGCAGTGAAAATATGGTTTTCCAGAAAAAGGTTGGAAAGCAGCATCAAATTTCAAGGTGGTAATGAAATCTGAGGTATTTTTCACCATGTGTGGACATCCTGCTAATCTGATATGCCAGACTGTGCCTCAAGAAATAATTAACAATTGCAGTTGCAGGCTGTAGGTACTTCATCAGTAGAAACATTGGAGAGTGATGAATCCATGCAAAGACTGCACAGGTAGAACAGAAAGATCACTACAGCAGACAGACACATTAATAGGCTAGCAGTGTATTGTTGGCATGTGAAGTTCAGTTTTTTAGTTTCATCACTTTTCTGTGATGTGTCAGTGAATAAGGTTTGAATAATTTAAAGGAAATCAGAGTTATAGTTTTCAGTGTTTTTCTATATTTTTAAAATGTATTACAGCTGTCAGAAACTACAGAACTATATTTTATTGTAAAGCTCCCAGCTGCAATTTTTTCTGCTGATCATATTGTGTTCTCTTTGTGTTTAAGTGGAACAAGCACAGTCAAGCACAATTCCTACTGGGTATTCACTTTATTGACCAGCAGAAAACCAATTAAGAATATCACCCCACAAATATTCATGCCTAAACACTCATGCCACATGAACTACAGATAAAAGTTGAGAATGAAGACGAACTGCTTCAATTTTTATATTTGAATTTCTTGGATTTCCTTCCATATTCTAGTAGAGCTCTTTTTTTAGCAGTAGCCCACAGGCTTGTAGCCACACTTGGTCCTCACAGACAGTAAATATTTTCTCTGTGCACTTTGAGAAGGGATCAGGTTAGTCAAGAAGCTATGATTAGCTTAAATTAACTTAAATTTACAAAATGACTTTATGAAACATTATAAAGCCACCACTGATGGTTTCTTAGGCTACCGTGGCTTCTGGGTAGATTTTCATCTTGTCATATAAACCTCCAACTTGTTTGAATTAAACTGCACAACTGACTTTTTCTTCCTCTTCATACTATTATAATATCTCTATGAGAGAGAAGAAGAGCCCCAAGTCCTAAAAACTACATGGGAAAACTCAGGAGTTTCTTCTTGCAAGATAATGTCATCATGAAAGTCAGTCTCCAAATGTCATCTGATAAAACCTGAGTCTCAATCCCAAAAAGGTTCTGTAAGGCTGGGATCACTCCTCAAAAGTATCAGTCAATAATTAGCCTAAATTAGCTGATTACTCTCATGCCTAGCCTCAGGAGTTAGTAATGAGCTGCATGTATATTTCTGATTTACAGGTGTGAACAAGTATTTGGGTCAACTTTTGAACTGATATCCAGTAGAAAATTCAGCAGATAGACTTTTCATAATGAAAGGTTAATGCTGATGTGTCTGGGAAGACAGTGGGGGAAAATGGAGGTGTTACTCCTTGGTAACTCCAGAAATAGTTAAGTAAGCTTATTAAATACTAGATATGGGACATAATATGCTGTGAAAATACTCACCCACCTTCCCATCTGAAAAGGAGAGTGGATTTCAATATAGTGGGAACTCCTGAAAATATCAAAAGGAAATATGGTTTGGGAGTGGAAAAACAAAATCAAAAATAAGGCTGTGTCTGTTTCCAGGAGAGCAGACAGGCAATGGGAGGAAGTGGCTGGGAAGTGGGTATGGATGTTTCCAGCAGAAGCAGTCTGGAACCTGAAGCACGTGTGAGCCCAGAACTGATGACGAGGGAAAGCATCTGTACAAGGTAGCTGGAAATGGGAAAGTGGAGGGTGACCTTTTAGATTTAGTTTCAGTAGATTTACAGACATTTCCTCTGAACTGACTTTTATACATCTTTGTGCCAGTGTTCTCCCTTGTGGACGCTGCTGATGTCTCCAGATGAATGAAAGATTAGTTTAAGCTACTTCATGTGGAAAGTGATTGCTTGGTAGAAGGTGAGTGTCCAGGCACTTCACTCCAAAGTTCAGGGTGAGTGGGAGGGCAGGAGAAAGAAAAAATGTGGTGTGAAGGGGTGTGGGGGTCACAGGAAAGACCTCTTTTCTGGGATTTGCTAACTCATGGGGCACTAAGACAGACACCTCAGGAAAGCAAATACACTTTCCATTGCTGGGAAAAGCTCAAATGCCACCCAGGAACAAAGGGGAAGTGACCAAAGGGACTGCTGAGGAGGACCTTAAAAAAATAGAAAAAAATAGCAGTTATGGAGCAAGAGGGGCTCCAAACCAGGAAGCTGCAATTCAGGTGGTGGATGACTTCACCAGCTGCTATTCAGGGAAAAGTAATGATCAAAAAAGAAATCCTGCCTACCATGAGAGTATAAGTCTGATAACACCTTTAACATTTGGACTCAAACTAGTTCTGACTTTCTTGCCTTCCCTGACACAGATTCACATGCCTACATATATCTCATTGATTTCACTTGCCTCTGTCTTCACCTCAGTAACACCAGATGAGAGGTATTTGCTCTTGGGCTACCAGCAGTACCAAGTTGTGTTCCAGCATCAGCCACTCGAGGGAACAATTGATCCCTGATGTTTGTCCAGGATAGCACTACAGTGTAAATTAAATACCTAGCACTTCAGAACAGTAGGCAAATTAGGCAAAATGCCAAATATAAGCCCTTCCCAGGGTGCTAATTCAGTTGAAATCTGATAGTCTGAAAACAGATGTTATTATTCAAGTTTCTGCTTGGATTCTGACGCAAGTGGAAGACAGATCCAGGTTAATCCTGCTTCTGCCTCCTTGGACCAAAGCTTAGCTTGCATAGTGTGTGAAGTAAAAATACAAAGAAAAAACATAAATAATGACAATGACCTCTGAAGTGCCTTAATAATGTATTAGCGTAGTACTACTGGACAACAACCAAACAGAAGAAACTAAATAGGAAAAATGACCAAATTAAAAGGCTTGGAATCAATTTCTCTCTCTCAAAAAAAAAAAAAAAAAAAACCACAAAAAAACAACAAAACACTGGATTTTTTGATTTTTGACTAACCCCTTTTCCCACCCCACTCATTCCACAAATACCAGGCTGTCTTGCATTCAAATTTTTTTCACTTAAGTCTTTTTTATACTAGAGAAACAGCACTGCCCTTTTGCTTCTGACTTCACACCAGCTCAAAACAGAATCAAAGTTTCCTTTGACTGCAGCCCATATGCAACCTGCCACAGTTCAACAGCTCCTCAGCAGCAGGGTTGTGACCATGCCCTTTAAAACCTTCACAGTTTACAGATCTTGCACACCAAGCACTCTTTTCCAGGAAACTGGTTTGCATGCTGCCCTTCCAAAAGCCTTTTCTCCTCCTGCCTCTTCTGACTTCCATTAGGCTTCCGTTTGGTTGGTTGTTTTTATTTGGGTTGGGGTTTGTTATTTTATTTTCTATTTTTGGAGGCTCAAGGTTAATATGGGTAAGGCAGAGCAATTTAGTCACCCAGCAGAGTGCTTACCATTACATGAACAGTGATAATAGTGTGTAAGTGTGCTGCTTTCTACCTTAAATAGGATTCATGGAAGGAAGTAAACCATCTGAAAAGAGATCACACAGGAGACTCCGGCCTCTATCCAAAATGGGCTAAGGCCATGCTGTAGGATTATGCACCTGCACCTGCCTAGGGAGGCAAATATCTGCCTTCCTGGTGATAAAAAGAAATGGAAAGTGGCATCACCCCATGCTTTACCTGCTGATGAAACCATGGGAGGATTACTTGGTTTGAGATGGACTGGAAACAGGCTTCCCCCTGCTTGGACACACTAGACTCGAGTAGAGTCAAATCAGGGTTTGTGTTTTTTAAACAAAGGGTAGTGCTTTTGTCACCTCCTGGTTTGCCTTTTTACCAGGTTGGACAATAAAGAGAAAAGCCATCCAGGGCTCCAGAGATGTTGCTCAGTCTGCAGCCACAGGAGACTTGAGAGGGAGCAGAGATCATTCACTCTTCATTAGAACTTGCAGGATTTGTGCATTCTTGTTTCTGAAGAAACCTGGATCACTAGAGCTTTCAGGTCACTTCACAGAGGAGAGATCTGTGCTGGGGTCATCACCTGTCCTTTCTTTTGCTGGCTTCCCTGTTGTCACCAACCCACAGGGCTTCCAGGACCCACACACAAGTCAGGCAAACCCCCTAAGGCAGCTGAGGTCTTGGACTTAGGTCCCAAGAGGCTGGAGTTTGGTGGAAGTGGGTCAAACCCAGCACACAAGTCTGTTTGTAACAGGTTATTGCTCAGGTAGAAAAATAATAAATATACTTTTTAAAAGGCCATTCTGACAACTCCAACAATTTCCTCCTTTGGAAACCTCTGACAATCCCCATTGCTTAGCTTTCAGAAAGCATCTCCACCTCAAAAATCACTTCTTGAGAGAACTGTAACAGCAAAGAGCAAACTTGATATTTCTTCTTACACCTCCCACACAGAAATGTCAGAAAGGTACTGCCAAAACATTTTCTACGATGACTGGCAACTTGTTTGCATGCCAAGAGAAGGGAATTTGTGAGAACATGGAGAAGTGTAATCTTGACATTCACTGCCTTTAAAACGTTTGGGTTTTTTTTTTTTTTGTGGTAACAACTTTTAGTTGAGTTTAAAGAAGTAAATTATATTGGTTCTATTTAGTTATTTTAATCTTAAGCAACTCATTCATGTCTCCCCTTCTACCTACAACATAAATATGGGTTAGAATATACCATGCACAGGTAAGCTTTCATTAGCTGACACTTACATATTATTCTAGACTACCATTTACATTCCCCCTGTCCTGTTTAGAAAATTATGGCATTTCTTCTGGGGTTCAGTTGTTAGTTTTGTACAGCCACATCATCAGTTTGTCAAAAGCAAGTATCTAAAGTGAAGAAAGAAGCTTGCTCTCTACTAATTTCTCACTGATAACATAACTAGGTTTATCAGCCTTTCCTCTAAAAAGAGTTATAGAAGGCACCACAGATCAATCTCTCTATCCTGCAAGAGCCAGTTTTACTGTTTCCTCCTGTTGATAGGCAGGTTTTCACAGGCAGAAGAAAGAGCAGGTGATATCCAAGCCTCAAAGTATTTCTTCTAAAGAAAACAAAACCAATTCTATATTTGAGGGCACAACTCTATTTCCTTAAGTCACACACAGAAATAGGAAAGGTTTGTGATTTAGGAGTGCTGGCAGAGACAAAAAGTCTTATGTCAACATCCATTGTCCAAATGCAGTTTGAGAGTGATGAAAAAGTGTCACTTAGTGATCTACCTACTTGAAATGGATTTATGGTAAGACACTTGATGGACAGGTGTTCAAAATAGAAAAGCTTTTCATACACCTATGGCAGCTTCAGCTGCACTTTTTCTGTGGATAAAGAGAATACCAATGATATCAGTTCAAACCAATAATCAGCCCATACTGTATTTTGATGGGAAAAATCAATCAAAGGATAAAAAAAATAAGAAAAAAAATCACACACAAAATATTCTTTCCCCTACCTTGCCTATTTGCTATCACAGTAGAAACTTCTCATATGTAATTCCTTCAAGAAACCCCATTTTCATCCCAGAGAAACAGCAAGCCATCTCACAAAAAGAGATCCTCAAGCAGAAGCAGAGGAACATATGGAAAGCTAACCTCAAATTACTCACTTTCCAGACTCCAGTTGAGAGTGTTTTGTTTCTTCTTAAAAATCACTTCATCCTTGAGGTCCCATCCAGCCCCTACATTAGTTCCTCATCTCTGAGGATCTTTAAAGGAAAAAAGGCAGGTTCATTAGAGACAGGAAAAGGCATGTCTCTCAACTATGACCTATCAGGGGTAGGACAGCAGCAACATGTGTTCAAGCACACCTGGGTGGTAAAGCCACAGGTGAAGAAACTGAAGAAATGCTGTTCTTTGTGCAGGCTCTCCCTTGGCTTTAGGGAAGTAAGAAAGTAAGAAAGATGCTTTGACACAGCTAAAGGATTGCAGAACATGAGACAAAAGCAGGAAAGAGGTGATGGAGATGAATCTTCACCTGGTCTTAGTTTGCAGTCCCTCCAGCCTTGCCTAATTCCTCCCCAATGGACACGTTGAAGCATAAGGAAAGAGAATTAACCCTGACAGTAGCTTTCCTCATCCTGCTCTATGCAAATATCACCTCTAGAATTACAGAAAACATTGAAACTGAGATCAGCTTGAAACTGAGGTGTACTGAAGTTACTGGTGCTGCACTGATAGCTTAAAACCCCAAGCCACAAGAAAAGAACTTTTTATAAGCTGTTAGACCCAAGTGTGGTCTTCATGACCATTTTCTCTTTTGTAGTCAGGAATGGTCTTTTTTAAGCTGAATAGTAATTAATATTGAAGGAAGACCTCCAGGATATGAAATAGTCCATACATACCTCCACTCAGAGCTGTCTGCTCTCATGTCCTGGGGAGACTCCATCCATTCATCTGCCTTTGATCTTGATCCATGTATTCCTGAGTCTGTGTGTTCCTGCATCTAGTTCCCTCTTGCCACTGATCCCAGGACCCCAGCCTGAGTCTTTCCCAGGGCCTGCCCTGAAGCTTCAGTGGTGATGTGAGTGCTATTGAGGGTGTGAAAGAGATCAGACTCATAAGAAGTTCATAGAATCATACAAAGTTAGGGATTGGGACCTCGAAAGATAATCTAGTCCAAACCAATATGTATGTTTGCACATATTTCACTGTTTTCTTCTTCATCAATGATGTTTTTATCAGGGTTGTTGTTTATATATAGTTTAGTTTCCAACCTGTAAGACTTTTCCTTATTCTATTTCCTTTTCCTTCTCTGTGAAGGGAGGGGGTTTAATAGAGAACATGTGTCGTTTGCTTAATTGCCAGCTCAGTGTTAAACCTTGACAATAGCTTATCTTCCTGGTGCCTTACAATGGAATCTGTTGGAGAGTAGGCACATGTGGAGAGCAAGGCTCAATAAAAACCAGAAAAGCCACAGCAAATATCAGGTGGACTAGTTATGAATAACACAAATTATTTGCTCTGACAGTCACTGCTCTGCATTTGTTTTTCTTCCCTAAAAGTTTTATTTTTTAAGTGATCCGCTTTCAGGTTTGGCTTATATGTCTAACTGTAACCAGAGAATTCCAGCTCACATGTTTACGTGTTCTTAGTATTTTTAAAGTTTCCCACATAAGGCATCCTTTGGAGGCAGAGACTCCCTGATGATCTGTTTTAACATTATTTTTACTGTGCAGATCTACATCCTGTTAACCATCATAGGAGCAGACTGTCATGACTAGAATTTTCTCCCTTATTTTTTTATGGCTTGCCAGTTGCCTGAGGCCACTTGGTAGAGCAAAGGATGTTGTTCAAGATTGCCTGCCCTTGGCTTTAAGTAAAGATCAGGAGGTAATCAGTCCCACTGAAACCCCTCTGTCAAGTGTGTTTGTACAGGTGTCACCAGTCAGGGTTGAGTTTGGCTTGCAGAAAATTTCTATTTGTATGTGCTGGAAAAAACTGATCTTAGAGTAGCTTGTAAGGCTGGTAGCAGAGAGGCTCATGGTGGAGGGGATGGGGTTATTTTTTCCTTGTGCACTTAACATCCTTGGTATCTGTACTGTGTCTGGTTGGGATGAAGTTAATTCTTTGCCTATCAGACCCTATCATGCTTTGGTTTGTTTTTTTCAAGGTCACCTTTTGCCCTTAGTCCCTGCCTCCTCCTCTTTCACAGAAGCAGTGCATCACAGAACTGTATGTCACAGTCCTCCTACCTGTATGAAGGATTCTCTATTCCACAGCATATCAGAGGAAATGGAAGAGTGCATCCATTCACTTGTGGCAAGTGTTTGTGAATAGTGAGGAATGCATGCCCATATGGAGTGGTGCCTTGAGTTAGCAGGTTGGGGTGAATCCTCTTCTGGGAAGCCAACCTTTCTGTCAAGTGAAAACAAAACAAAGAAACTCATCAAACATACACCCAGGATTCTCCAGAGGAAAACAGCCCAAAATAAGTGGCACTACCTCATATATTCTGTATGTAAGCACAAGGACAATTTGGCATAGTTGGCACAGAGTAACTTGAAGCACAATAATCTGCTATGCTGATGTAACCACTCCAGCTGCAAAGAACGATTTCAGCTGTGGAGTTCTTGACCTGGGGTTGTGATGAGAGACCACAGGACTTAACCACTGGCAACTCTACTCATTTCAAGAAGCACTACATCACATGCCTTCAATGATGCTTTATGCAGTATTTGAAGTTTTTTTTTTCTTTCACTAGTGTTTAATAAAGGACTAAAAGATGATTTTGAAGATCTACAAGGACACCTGACTAACAGGGAAGAGGAAGACAAAGGATGCATTAGTTATTTTTGTTAAATACTAAAGTATGTTCATATTTATTATTTTTTTAATAATTACACTACAATTATCAAAGAATGGCATCTTCACTGGCATAATTACAATTTTGCAGCCTTCTATCAATGGTCATATGATTCCTAATTTTCCTCTCCAGTACAGCACTTCCCTTTATCCAGCACACAAACAACAAACCTTAGAAAATTTCATATATATATCAAAAAAACCACCTTATAATCTACATTTCTGTCTTTTAAAATCAGGAGAAGTTTTTCTTAGGATTTGGTGGGTTTTTTTGTTTGTTTTTGTTTGCTTGGTGATATGGTTGTTTTTTTCCTCACTCAACAGGATTTAAAATCAAAACCAGACATACCTAAGAGTTAATCCTAGTATTCCTTTTTAATCAAACTTCCAAAAAATTGTTTGCCCCTGACATGTTCGCTGCAGCTGCCCATTATGGTTTAGGCCCAGCTGGTATAAACCGGGCCTCTGCTCCCTCACCCACCACCCCCATTGTGGGACAGGGAGGAGAAAATCCACCTTAAGGCTCATGAATTGAGACAAGGAGAGGGAAGTTTGCATTCCTTGATTATGGTAACAGGATATACACCTGAACCTGTCCTGCTGAACCAAACAGGTTCAACTTGGGAAGGAAAAACACCCCCTAATTTCATCTTTAAGGAGAAAGAGGAAACATGTCCACATCTTAACACCTTCCTTCCCACCTTTGCCTTCTCCCTGTTCCTGGATCCCTTCCCTGCTGCCTTCCGCTCAGGGCAGAGGGAGGGGCAGGGGGGGTTTAGGGTCAGTTCCCCACACGCTGTTTCTGCCGCTCCTTCCTCCTCCAGGAAGGTCTCCTCACAGCCTCACCCCACTCCAACGTGGAGTCCCTCTCATGGGAGAGTCCTTCAGGAACCCCTGGGACACGAGTCCCTCCCACAGGTGCAGTCCCTCAGGCACAGACTGTGCTGGGTGCCCCTGAGTCACCTCCTCCCCCATGGGCTCCTCCATGGCTGCAGATCCACCTCTGCCCCTCTCCATGTTCCTGCACAGGCTGCTGCTTTGCATTTCCCCCCTGTGACACTTCGGGGGCTATAAATCCACATTTACCCCACTGTGGTCCTTCAGGGACTGCTCCACCGTGCTCCTCCATGGGCTGCAGGGGCACAGCTGCCATCTCACCATGGGCTGTGGGGAGATCTCTGCTCAGGCACCTTTCCCCCTCCTGCTTCACTGACCTTGGGGTCTTTTCTCTGGTGTTGCTCTCTCTCTTCATCCTCTGTTCTGTGGGTCCTTTCCTTATATTTTTGCAGTTTCATTTTCCCTTTCTTGAAAATGTTACTCACAGAGGCCCATCCAGCTTCCCAGATCTCCTCAGCCTTGGGCAGAGGTGGGGCAGGGAATGGAACTGGTGAAGCTTCCAACAGCTTCCACAGGAGCCACCCCTGTGGCCCTCCTGCTGCCAGAATATCACTGAACTAACCCAACACACTATCTAAGGTCATAAACTTGATTATCTCATAGGGCACTTATATTTCCATGTAAGACACAAGTGGACATCCTTACTAACAGTTCCATAGTTACGGGTAGGAGGCTTCTCATGTACTCTCCTGCCACATTTTGGCATGAAAACCGGGACCCAAATCTATCAGCTTCCAAAATTGGATGCCTTCTCATCTTCATGCTGTGTGGTTCCCTTTTCTTAGCTGTTCCTTTTTCAACAGCAGCCTAATAAATCTTTATCCTGGCTAGGCTAACAATAGAAAAATACAATTTAAGGAACAACACTGCCTTGACCAGCAAAGAAGTGGGAGTGCAATAGATCTAAATGACTCTTTTCTGTGTCTGATTCTGAGTGCTGTGAAGTTATAATGCAAACATTAAACTGTTCTGAACTGAATAAAGTCAAGATAGTTCAAGGACAAAAACTTGTTTGCAGCCAATACAGATATTTGAAATCATCTCAGCAGTTCTTTAAAAATCTCATTATGAGCTGAATGAATTTGTGTTATTTCCTGTGTTGCTCCTACAATCCCTGAATTTCTTGTTTCATTATGTGTGTTCTGAATGCAAAGACTGGATCTCCCACAGATATACTACAGAACCATGTAGGACACAAGCTATCTTTAAACAATTGTTTGGTTAGTTTATTCACTAAAGAAAAAAAAATCACTCCTGCCTGAAATATTTAAATCTGGATATCACTCCAAACTGGGAACAGCGTACAAAGGGTTTTGTTCAGTTCAGTAGTATGATGAGAACACAGCTGCTACTAATTCAAATCCAATGTTGCTACCTGACATTTAATTTTTTGAAGATGACAGGTAAGCTAGAATATGTGGTATGTGAAGTAATTTTTTTTTTCTTCACTCATTATTATAGATACAAATATCCCACAAAGAAACAAAGTATCAAAGCTGCACTTTGAAAGAAATTGCTGGGCTTCATACTATGTATCTTGAAAAAAAAATCTGGTAATTGAAAGAACAGTTTTGGATTACTAAAGGATCTTGTCTTGCATTACGTAAAGAGCAGGCTTTCTTTAAAAGAAAAAAGTGACTACGTTTCTGGCTACCATGCATGCATGAAGAACTTGTTATTACTGGTGTACTGAGGGAGGGATTTTGTACATTTCCTTTCACTATACTGCTAAAGGGAAGACTGTTATTCAATTCAGAAGAATGACTGTGATTTAGAAGACCAGCATAACCAACAAAAGAAAATGGGGAACCTTCTGTCCTCGGAACACTGGCTTTTGCATATCAGTTTGAACTAAACTCTTAACAGGAACAGAATATTTTTTGTAGCAATTATTGCAAATTGTATGATGTTATAAATACAAAAGTTTTACACAGATAATGGGCAGTCCTGCTTACTTGCCACAGTAATTAAAAAGTCCTAATAAAATAACGCTGAGATAAATTTCAATGCTTTGTGTAATGGAGCTACTCAAATAAAACACAACTTTTTAAAATTTTTTTTTAACAGCTTTAACTTCAACTTGTTACTCATTTTTGAAAGCTAATACCATGATAAATTTTAATAATATGGTTATGCACATTTTTATACTGCATTATTTATACATTTATAACTCCACAGAAGACACACACAAAGAGGGAAAATACAGGAAATATCATCTGCAACTGGAGGTAAATTAAAACAGTGCCCACCATCACAGCAGCATTTTCATTAGATATAATTATTCTTGTCCAGAACTTGCATGCATTAAATTATTGTCATGCTTCCTTAGCTCTTCTTCTTCTTTGCTAGAGGTACATGGATCTGGATGATACTCTTGTAGAATTTACCACTTCTCCAGAATCTTAAACAAAGATCTAAATAATTTATTTCCCCTGTTCACAGTCACATGAACAGTTACCTTTTTTTTTTTTTTATTTATTTTTTTTTTATTCTTTTTTTTTTCTCTCATTCTGCATCAGATTTAAACAAATTTTTGCAAAGGTCCCATAACCAGGCAGAAGAATTTTTTTGTTGGCTAACACAGGACTGTTTTGACACACAGTCTTCTTTGCCTAGGAGACTCCTGTTGCTAGAAAGACTGGAAGCTGTAATTTTGCTTTGCTGGTTCATGAGCAGAAAAGAGGCATTAGGATACATAGGGAGGGTGGAAGAAAATATCTCAACACGAGGAAGAACAAACTGCTGGCACTGCTGATATTAAATCATCTTCCTAGGTGGGAGACTATAACAGAAAACAGCTGAGATGTTCAGCTTGGAAAATTCTAGTGAACTGGAAAGGGTATAAGAAGAAGTTGCAACACTAGAAAAATAATGCAGATTGTACTTCACTGATATGGAAATATACAACAACAGCAATTCAAGTAATATTTGTCTCTACTGAAGTAGCTGACTTTTTTTTCCTCACTTGCAATGTATTACCTAACCACAGGTATCACAGTTAAGGAGAAAAAGTATATTTTAAAGAGAATGGTATGTTGCCAGAGACCATTCTTGATGGGGACACATATACACATGCAGTTTGCTATCCTCAGGCTTGATTTAGAAATGAATATCAGCAAAATTCTGTTATTCATGAATCAGATCTGTTCTTTGGATTAGATTGGAAATACAGCATGTTGCATGAAGAACTCAGACATTCCTCTGAAAAATATTTGTGACCTTGTACCAAGCTCTACTTAAAGAGCCACCAGAAAAATACTAAATGTTGAGAACATTTAGTCACTGAGTTCCTCAGTGAATTATAAGATAAATACATTCTTGACTTTCTACCATCATTTAGCTCTCATAAATCTGATTACTACCTGAAATGTACCTTTGCAAAATCTAAGTGATATAAATATTCAGTAATAACTTACCATGCCAAATGTCCTTACATTCCTTCTCCCAACACTCCATCTTCATGCCGCCTCACTGCAATTCTTCCCTAAGGTATATTAGTACCATACATACATAAAAACACAATCTACAACTGATGAAACTGATGATTTTTTATGGTTTTCGTGTTCCAAACTAGCCTTGTGCTCCTTATGTATTTACACAGAGGTGCATTTTACCTGCTGACTGTGTTCTTCCTGACATCCCCAGCATTAGAAGACTAATCACTTTACATACAATGCAGACACTCTCTTCTCCTTTGTCATTATTCTGCTGGCAGGTAGCAGTGAACAATAGCTGAGAGATCCTCAAAGGCTTCCGTTAAGCACTGATCAAACGCTGGCCTCATTTTTCACGTTTACTAGTTATTTGTGGTAAATAAGAAAAAGAAGTAACACAAATTGAATATGGATAAGCTGGAAATATTCCCTGATATGATGAAACCCAGCTGTACTCAGAAGAGAAGGATGCAGGCCTTATTGACTTTGATTTTGAGACCGAGGAAGGATTTTCATCTGTATATCTTGGAAAGGTTATTAACCATGCCATAGGGTTATGCACACAAGTTCCTGTGTTCAGACTTGAAAGGGCATGGATAACCAACCTCTTGAAATATGTACACTAATGTGTATGTAATGAAATATGTACACATCTGTTGCCACCCTGGCTACATCATCACTCTCAGCTTTGAAAGCCATCATGGCATCCCTCACAGCCACTGCCTGGCTTCAGCACAGTGCTATCAGCTGGGTTTTACATGTGGCCTCATCCTGCTCAAGCACGTCAGGCATTCTGGAGAATGAGATTTGAACAGACTGTCCCTTGAAAGACAATAACTTTAAGGGCACCACAGAACAAGGTTTACTGAGAGTCTGTTTAAGAGACTGACAAATTTCTTGCAAAAACAAAGAAGAAAATTGCAGAACAACCGTGGTATATTTTCAGAATATTAAACATCATGAAATAAAATACAGGGGTAGTGATTGCTCTGTGTTTGGAATCCAAGATAAATGCATTTAAAAAGGAATAGACAACGATGTAGAAAAAGATTACTCATTTGAGCTCCTGTTGTATGAAACCACCCCAGTGCTCCAATTGCATTTATACTCAAAGTTTTCCTCTCCTCCAGAACATATGGGACAGGCAAGTTGGATTAAGAAATATGTCATTATTGGCAGTTTTAGCTGAAATCCATTTAGCTTCCAATCCCCATTAGTAAGAGGCAGGGCGTAGATTCATAGAAAAGAGGTTTGTGATGGAAAATTAAAATTAAGTGATTTGGGGGGGGGGGCAGGAAATGCGAAGACTATCCATGAAGAATACTCCCAGAATAGCTCCACACAAGAAGCCTTCTTGAGATTAATGAATTTGTTGTACATGCCCGTAATTATTTCCATTCACATGGCCCAGGTCCATCTGCTTTCAACATCCACAAATGAGAAGCAGAAGGAAGCAGAAGAGAAAACAACCACATTTTGTTATGTCCAGCAGTTAAAATCAGTGGACAACAAATAAATTATGCTAAGCACAATTAAACAGTGAATTAACATCAATCATTTGTAGCATAACAAAACAAGACAGCTGAGATAAACGAGAAAGGGCTTGCTTTGCACTGCATTGAGGAACTGAATGATACATTGCCAAGATACATGTTTACAGAAATACAAACCTGAGGTCAAATAACTGGCTTCTAGAAGTGTATTCATCTACGCCTTGTTTGTGGCTGTTTCTAATCCCTTCCCTGCCTCTTTCTGCACTAGAAAAACTCCTATTCTTGTAATAACTACTATTTTAGTGGTACTAGGGGCAGGAATGCTAGAGCAAACCTGGGCTCCAGGAGCTGAAGTTTAGGTATTGCTGAGCATGTTTGACCAGCCTTGCAGCGGGTGGGAGATGGCACAGTGACAAATGGCAGCTGCCACTCTGCTTTAGATTCCTCTGGTCTTTGGAACTCCACTAATGACAGCAAAACAAGAGGGAACTATTTCCCCACACTACATCTGGTCAGAGCATGGCTGCACAGTAGCTTGCAGGCAGATGCAAGCTTGGTCCACGTGTGCTCCAGATCATTGTGCAAATGCCTAGCTCCAGAGATGCATGTCCCAGTTAAAGCAGTCCATGGGTTAGGTTGATAGTTGTTTGGATCTTCAAGAGCTCTTAAAAGCTTGGGTCTGTGATGACAGTAATACAGGCACTCGGCTTTGGTCAGCTTGAAGTGCCAATAGCAGATGTAACTAAGTTTAAAAGGTCCCATTTAGGCTTTCTCATGGTTACAGCTACATTAGATTTCTAGGGTTCAGATACTTGGACTTGTTAAAAAAATTCTCCTCCATGTGTTGCTATAACAACTCTCTTGCCTTTCTGTTCAGCAATAGTATTGGCCCAGACTTTTATCTTGTTGTTCCTTTTATTGCATTCTGTGCTGTCTTTCAAAGATACTTTAACTTACCATGGTGGAAAAGCAGACCATCACCTTTCATTATACAATCATAAGCCTCAGCCGTGGAGGAGGACCAGAGCATGCCTCAGTTTCTTTGGAACAGCTGGGCCTAGGTTCCCATTTTATGGTGGGGATAACTGCCCAGAAAACTATAGGTCTGTGTTACTAAAGTGAATCTAAATCTAGAAGCTGAGGCGTCCTCCTGGGAGCTATAATAAGTTCACAGAGTCTGTGCATCAAACATGATGAAAAGATGATCTGGATAACCTCTAACATCCATGTGTTTAAAAGCTACACAGCATGATACTTTTGCTTTGCTTTCTTGAGGTTAATTTGCAGTTGTTCCTGGTCAGTGCAAGAAAAAAAGACACCAGCTTTCAGCACAAAGGTCGTAAACACAATCATGTCATGGGTGATTTCTGAGAATGTAACAGAACATCTCTGGGTTAGGAGGAGATGAGGAATTTGAGACCAATTATATCTACACCAGGACCATTGCTGGCAGCTTGTGGGACATTCTTCTGAAAGTGAAACAGCATGAAGAGGAAACACCTTCCAGCTTTACCCCATCATTAAGTCTCCTCCAAGGATGTGTTGTTCCCATAGCAAACAGAAACACTCTTTAGGCTCTGGCTTTCAGCAGCCTTTTACTTTCTCTGTCAGAGATGCAGAAGTACATTCTCTATTTCAAAACACACCTAGGCTGTGGGCTTCCCAAAATCTTTGAAGATTTAAATTAAAAAATTAAAAACTGATTAAAATTAAAAAACAGATTTCTAGTTCTTGATATGAAAAGACAGGCAGGAAATTTACAGAAGAGATGAGTGGCTGGAACAAGTGATCTGAAAGACACGCCAGGCCACAATATAATTGTTTACTTATGGATGCCCTGACCCATAGATTTAACTGAAAAACTGGTTCAAAATAAGGAAGCCTAAATCTATTTGGTTTCTCCCCCCTTTCCTTTCTCCTAAAGAGCAGCTGACAGGTGGAGACTAAGCCAAGAGAGCACAGACCCTGCATTAACCATTAATGGAGAAAAATGCCAGGTGTAGATGTCAACTGCAATTTTTCATTCCTTGCTGATAGCAGAAGGCTCCACAAAGCAATGCCAGAATGTTAGAGTAGAAAACACACTCATGGCTCTTCTAGTCTTTTGGTGACTTTTTAAAAAGATTTTTGTTTAAAAAAAAAATAAAATTCTCTCCAGTACTTCCATTACTTCGTGTATCTTTGCCACAGTTGATCATCATTAAAATTGAAAACACTAGAAAAGAAGGCACATTTATATTGTTAAGGTAATTGTTCTGTAATCTGATCCTTTGCAAGTGCCAGCATGCAAAATAATGTCATGCACCCACACAAGTGGTGTAGCATTAGACACTGACACAAGCAGCATTGTTTGTTTTGATTTAGGAATTACAGTAAATTCTTCTGTGAGAGACATTTTTCTACAAAAAAGGCATGAACAGAGTCACAGCTAGATATGACGCTTCAAGTCACACACAGGAGAGCCTGGAAATCTTTCATGGTTTAATGTAAAGACAGGACCAGGATTTAACTTTGCTGACTTATTCAGAAACATGCTTCACCAGAATTATCTTTTAATTTCTCTTTATGTTTTTGGCAGTCAGTATGATTCCACTTTTGGAGAGTGAAGGGGACCCTGAAGTTGCAGGCATTTATGCCTCGACTGTCAAGTGGGGCACTGCAGCAATAGTCTCCATAACTTATTAAATCTGACAAGGTACGGTGACCAATCTCCTAATGAAGGAAAGCCAGAGCAATTTAAGACCACCAAAGTTCTCTCAGCAGTTGCCTGTTGGCATTCTAACTCCTTCTGCACAAAAGTGTCAGATATGGTCTCCCTGCGCTGTTGAGTTTGTCTGCCTGAAACCCTCTGACTGTCATTCTAAATTAACAGAGTATCTGTTCTAAATCAACAGCCAGCAATAGAAGGCATGTGCTCATTTAGTGGGTATTGTTTGCCTGGAGTGTGCCTGTCCATTTAGTGGCTGATAATAAAAGACAGTGTTCAGTGATCTGAGACATTTCACAGTGAAATGTACTTGCTGAGAGGCTCTGAGCACAGGGGGAGCCCAGGAAAATATTATGCCTTCAATGAGTTTAAAAGAGGTAGTTATGTTTAGAGTTAACATCTGAGATGCCAGAAGTTAGTCTTTACAAAAAGAATGGATGTTCAGTATCATTTCCTGGGGAAAAAAAAAAAAAAAAAAGGTTAGATTCCTTGTTTATTGGTTTAGTGTATACTTAATGGGAAGGAAAGGAGAGGCAGTTTTAAAAGTAAGGTGAAACACAAGAGATTCCAAAGAGCTGTATGTAAAATCTACTGCACTTGCCTTGGAAGGCCCTACATCCACTGGTACTCATGAGCCTACAGGAAAATAATGCCTTCCTGAGCAGTGTCAGCAGAATGCCTAATATAGAAGGGGACTCTTTTGTTTGGTTCTAGTGGGAGCAGATTAAGAGAAAAGCTTCCTTTTTACTCTATATGTGTCTTCTGTCAATATTTTAAATGATGCTATCTATTCCCTTGTAAAGAAACTCCTAGTTGTATCCATCTGACTGTGGCTTTAGGGTGACTCCTGGGTTCTTGTTTTAAGAGCAAGGCACTGCTAGTAAGATTGTAATGATCTTTTAAACATTAATCTTTTAAATACCTGGACACTAGCAAGCAGTTTCTTGAGCTCTTCCAAGGGGTAAAAAGCTGTGCCTCCCTTGAACCTATAAAGGTTGACATTTGCACAGATCTTACCATGTTCTTGTTAATGGTAGAGAGAAGGACAAATAATGAGTATCCCAGTAGAGCTCTACCAAAAGTTACTATTATGAGACTAAATGCAATGACTACAAAGAAGGAATGTTAGGGAAATAGTGCTGATTCTTAATTGAGCTTTGCTTTTAGTATATTCACTGGGCCTGCAACATACCACTTTAACTCTTTCAGCTCTACTACTGAAAACTTTGGTCATGCCAGGAGTACTATGGCTGTGGATGATCATAGGCAACATTAAGATGAAAATAACTGAAGTTTGGCAGAAAATTTTTCACAGATATGTACCGAGTAAAATTGACACAAATATTGTTAGTAAACAGCATTATCTCAGCTTCTGAGAAGAAATTCCACCAACATAAATATCTCCTTTTACAGTCCATAGTCATTTACAGTGATCTACTTATACATTTTGAGTTGAAGAAGTAAGTATATGTGAGAAGGAGAAAGGAAAAGAAATGGTTGTTCTCATGAGAGAGAAGCTTGGATTATGACTTCATAGGAGTAAAAAAGGACTAGAATCTTCAATACCATTGTCTTAATTTTCTAAAAATAAATATTTATAAAATAAATAAAGCAATGAGTTAAGTCAAGATTTTATGATGGCATACTGCCCTTTATTAATACAATTCCAGTTTATCTCAAACTGTAGCTGCCTATGGGAAAAGATTAATTTAGCTCCAGAACTGATTTAGTAGCTTGAGCTGGCCAAATTAGACTCACATGTGAAATACATATTTCCCTATATATGTGTTTGGTGAGCAAGTACAACTTAGTAAACAGCCTAAATAATAATAATTGCATCTTGCCTGAAGACAGCTCATTGCCTCCAAAGCATTGCAGATTTGAGATTTTCTGTTTTGTTCATCAGAATTCAGAATAGCTACCACCCAAGAGTTACACATACAGCCCACAAATGACAGATCAATTAAGGCAGCATGAATTCCTGGAAATGCTTAAGAACAAAGGGTGGACAGAATACATTACAAACAAATTGTGAAAATGACTTAATTTTTGAAACATAAATTTGGAAGTGAGGACAAAGAGGTAGGAAAGAGCAGAAAAATAAAGATCAAGCTATACTGCCCTCATTAAATACCTCCTACTGAAGTTCAAAATCTGTTAAATTAAGGGGAAAAAAAAATTCAAAGCCAGGAGAAAATGTGTAAGCTAGTAGCAGCATCTGAAAGCTTAAGCATCATCTGGTTTTGTGCAGAGTGAGAGGATTTATTAAGTCACTTGTTACGGGACCGTAAGAAAACAGAAAGCAGAAAGCACAGGGCTGTGAAGAATCTGCTGAACAGCTTGAGAGAAAGAGTACAGATGGCTCCAGAGATCACTTTCATCCAGATGACAGCCTCAGAAAAAGGTGATAAACTGGCTATAGAAATTGGACACTGCCATCCCATCTCAAAGATATGCATTATTACTATGTATTTCTTCATCACTGTTTCCAAAAGAGGCAAATTAATTCACTTACTAGGCTCAGACTGGACCAAAGAAAAATATTATCAAGACTCACATAGTTTGAATGAAAAATTTCTCACAGATAAAACCTAAAATACGTTGTTTTGAGCAGGCCAAAACACTATATAAATTTAACTAAATTCCAAAGAATATTTTCCAAACAGGATAAGAGAAAAAGTAAACCTTAGAAACTTTTTTTCCAAATAGTAGGTTTAGACTTCTTTTAATGATTGAGCTCACCTGGTTTTGTTTTGGTACTTCTAAATGAATTTTAATTGTGAATTAAGAAAACCAAAACAAAATTTAGTGGAATAAACATCAGTCATAGTTTTTGTGTAGGTCCAAGTCTGAGTGAGGAAAGGCAGATTACCAACAGGCCCTGGGAAAATCCTGAAAGCAAAATTAAGGAATCTGCTTATGTATCTCTACAAAACTGAGGCACTGTAATAAGTCATGCACTCTTTGCACTTTTATCCACCTGAGGAGGGAACCAGTGCTTTCAGAGTTCTACCATTTCCTTGAACAGCCAGTGCTACTTGAACAGCAAGTAACTTACTTGGTACACACAGTGAAGACACCTGCCGTGCATGGTCAGCATGTAAGGTAAAATAAAAAAATGTTTCAAATTGTTCATCCAGTAGCATTGAAATTGGTACAAAGCCACAGATCAAGACTGGCAGAGATCCCACAGGCAGGGTCTGTGAGGTTTCACCTCAGAAATAAAGATGTGGGGTTCTTTCACTTTTCAGTCTAAAAAATGGAAACTAAACCACCTGAATGGTAACATGGAGTCTTGACCTCAAAGCATTCAAAGACACTACAGTAATCATATAAGACACTGTACTAACCACAGACACTGTAATAACCATATAAATACCAAGACATGAGTAAATATAAAGGTACCAAGCTGGCCATATTATGCCTTTTCTGCTACGTGAATGAAAAGCAATTCTTTTAACATGGGCATAACTACTGCACTGTTGAATTATTAAACTGTATAAACATTCCAAAGTAATTAGTTCATTATTAAGCTGTAATACTGAACTTCCATTCTTGCAAAACCACATACAAAATTTCAATAAAGTAATGTTGTACTTTAGCTTATTAAATAACAAATTAATCATAGTTGTTGGAAGAAGAGTCAAGTATGCTCACAAACAATCTGAAATAAAGGAAAAAGAAATGCTCCATGTGTGGCATTCTTACCACAAGTTATCTTGTGTTCTCAGTTTCCTGTCCTCAGTCTCCTCAGAACAGTAAGATCCTGACTGAAAATGTTTGTAAATCTAGTTGGAAAGTATCTCTACCAGCCCCAGCTATACACAGTAATATTGTCCAACTGAAGTGCCAGATTCTTATTTAGGTATATAAATTTTGCTAAATAATTCTATTTCTGGCAAGAGGCAGACCAAGAATAGTATACTTTTGCACGAAATAAAAATAATAACAAAATCAAATCATCCAAAACAATGCAATACCTTTGAGATGGTTTAATTACACTGGATCCAACTGGGACTAATTTGCTCCCTGTCATCAGCTCAGGTAGGAGCTCTAACGAAAGACAATATGTCAGACCTAATTGTGCCTTATTTAATGTGAAAATGGCAATAGACTCTCTAGGGCTCACCAGAGTAGTAAAACAACCTTTTAATTACTTCAGCAGGCTCATTTCACTATTGCTTGGGGAAACACCCTACCACTGCTCCTTGACTGTTGTCTCAGCATAACTGTCCTGTGCAGCAGCAATAAAGCTACATTGAAATATCTACCCTCAGAACTTTAATGCATCCCTCTAAAAGACCCTGTGTGGGCTGCTGCCAAAGGGAAGATGTTAGTTTGAGGGGAGTGCACCCTCCTGAATAATACTACAGGCCAAGAAGATTCCTAGGAATAGGAAAAGAGGAAATAAGGGAACTGGTATCTCAGCCTTCTGACAGCTCACTCTGGAAGAATGCTGGTGAGGAAAAGGTATCCCAATCTTCTGCTAACAGGTGCCTAACCATAATCACAGAATCATAGAATGTTTTGGGTTGGAAGGAACCTTAAAGACCACCCAGTTCCACCCCCCCTGCATGGGCAGGGACACCTCCCACTAGACCGGGTTGCTCCAAGCCCCGTCCAGCCTGGCCTTGAACACTTGAAGCAAGGGGGCAGCCACAGCTTCCCTGGGCAACACGATGTCATAAGATTGAGATCACTCATCTGACATCACAGGTGTAGGGTACTGTGGCTTTCTCTCACTGTTCATTGCATCTGTGGGGCCAGAAAAAGTGCATTGACAACAGAGCTGCCACCATAGCTATGCAGAAAGAAGAGCACACTGCTCACCTTAGCATCAGGAAGGTCCCCTGGATTGGCATTTCTCCAGGTTTAAGGAGTCAAGTTTAGTGGGAAGCAAGGGAAACAAATGCAGGGTGAGCATGGAACCTAGCACAGTAAGAATTTACCAGGTTTGTTGCGTATGGCTGCAACTGCAAGATGATTTCAGGAGGCTGAGAAGTCCTTCTTATCAAAATATTATTTCCAGAGGAGGGAGAGCACAACAGGACAGTGCTATATTTTCTAGGACCCTCCTGCCCACTTGTGAGGTACTGTCACACTTTAGCAAATTGACTCAGGTTTTAAGAAGACAATGGAATTTCAAAGAGAAGTGAATAAAAATTAAGTCTAGACTTCAGGATTTGAACAGGCTAGCAGCACTTAGGTACAGCTATCTCGCAAATGAAAGGGAGATGTCAATATACTTAGCAAGAATAAATCCCATTCAACAAAATACATTGCACTATCCGCTGTAGCACACACAAAAGCAAACATACATTCGATCTAAAAGATCCTTTCCAATCTCAGAAGTTCATCCTGTGGAACAGCATGGCACACTCAAAGGACTAGAACAGCTGCATGAGATATTTCTGAGATTCAGCTTTCTGATAGACCCTTGACACAAACATAATATCCCCATTTTACACAAAGAACACTTCACAATACCCCCTCTGATCTCTCTGTCCTGATCGTAAAAGAAGACCTCCTAAATACCTTCCAAAGACGAGCCTGGAGCAAACATTTTAAACTCTTCTGGTCACTAAAAAACGGGGATTCAATAGATATTGATTTCATGACACAATATAATTTCTTTTCCCCTCCATTAACTTTTCTATGTCCCATAGACTATAACTTATTTTTTATTTCTTACCCTTAGAGAGATATCTGCCTTACTGACATTCTCTGCACTGCACATACGAGCTACCTTTTTTTTCAGAGCTAGGTTACCCAAGCAATTGCTTTCCTTTTGCATTTACCTCTGAAACCTGCTAATTCTGTTAGGACTTGAGGAAGGCTGGAGTGCCTGAAAACTTCTCTACCTTTCCCAGTTAGGCCAGCTGGTTAAATAAAAGCTGATACCTCAATGTGCACATACGTTTTTACCTCTCATCTTTAGAATGCCTTTGCTAAAACAGTGCAAGCACACGTGCTTTATAAATCATTCTGAATCTGGCAGGTTAAGAGAACATAGCACAAATTAAATAACATAAGACATGATGAGACCCTATCCAACTAAGCAGCAAAGTGTATCAACGTGTAGCAGTGGAATCATAATTAACCAATGGGAAGAGTACTCACCAGGGACTGTGTTTCAACATGGATCCTTTTTGTTTTTCCTTTGTTTTCCCTGCCCCAAAATACACCAAAAGATTCTACAGAGCACTGTCCCAAACACTGTAGTTAGACAGAAAGGAGAGCCATCTTCTCAACATAGTGTACCAATACTCTACCCTGTGGCTGTTCCACTTCCTGATTCAGGCTATAGAGGATTTTCTCTAGGTCCTGTATCACGTCAGCCAATGTCTTGTGATGTCTTGGAAGCCTTGGGGCAGGCTAGAAGGCACTTGATGTTGGGGAAATGCAATCTAATTAAGAAAACCCAATGTGAGGAAGAACTTCTTCAGGTTCCCTCGTTGTTGGACCCAGCAAAAACACAGATTATCTTGAATGCTTTTAAGCCAGTGCTATCTGAGGATATGATGCCCAGGATATGGACCACAAACTCAGAGTACCACCCCTTCTCACTGCCAAAGACAGACATGATAGGAAGGATCACTACTTTTAGGTACTTCGCCAGTAGGACCAGCCTGTTAGTCTGAGCATTCTCTTCTTCGTTGACCTAACAGGAACAAGAATGATCAAAACAGGTAAGATATTAAAAATAAATTCAGTCACCTTAAAAATAAAAACAGTCCCCTTGTAAGATCTGCACATTTTTTTCAGAACACTAGTACTTCCTTTTTCACTTAGTACTCTTTTTAGCTAATAAGTAATAAAAAACCACGCCACATAACCTCATTAACAGTGTAAATACCTTCACTATAGCTCTCACAAGCTTCTACTATATTTTTGATGCTTCAAAACAAGTGAACATTTATAAATAAAATACAAATAGAAAATAAAGGAATAATATATAATAATTCCATAAATACTGTTCTGATGGACAGTATCCTTTCATATATAGGACAGTTCCCATTTACCACATGAAAAATATCACAACAATCTCATAACACATTGTGGCAGCATTGTGGTAAAATAAAGCTTTGGGCTAGATTTGATAATATTTCCAGAATTCAAAGCATTAGAGCTACCAGTGGGAGCCACTTCCTCATTTAAATTTTTTAGGTGCTCGAAGTCCATTCTTTGCTGCAAATATTATTTTTGCTTTGTCATTTTTTTGTATCCTTCAGGAGTTATTCACAGAAAGTGAACACAAGAAGTGATGGCTGTGTTAAATTAAAATTTATGAACACAGGAAGCTAGCTTTAATATTACCTGGCCAGCACAGACAAATTGGAAGCATAAAAACATTTAGCACTGTGTTTTGCTATCAGGGAAAATTTTATTTTTAAAGAGACAGCAGTTACTGATGGACACAATTTACCTTTTTTTATTAAAAAAAAAAAAAGGAAAAAAGATTCCTTCTAAGTCCAAGAACATGGGTAAAAAATTACACCCTACGTCCTGTGCTATGACCCATTATTGCATTGTAAGAAAAAAGTGATAATTTATATAAAATTATTATTTTAAATGTGGTGGGTTTTGTTATTATTGCATATATCCCTGAAGGAGAATCAGTGCAAGGACTAATTGCCAGACTTGTTGACCATCCTATCAGAGAAAAATTTTAATAAAACAAAAAAAATGGAAGAGAAGATCTAGCATTTGTCAGAATCTTCTAGTGGTTTGAGAAGGTGCCACTTACAAACCAATAAATAGGGCTTTGCTAATCTGTGGCTATGAATCCATATCATAGAACCTTACGGGTTCATGGACTACACAAGAAAGAAAAAATCACTGCCTATCCTTCCTGCTTTATCCAGGGGTTTTGGGGCCCTGAAAAACTCATAAAATGCTAGGAACATCAAGGAAATCAGTTGGAAGTACAATATATTTAAACATGAAGGTACAATCAGAAGTGACTGCAAGTCTGCATGCCAGCACATCCCTATTTACCTGTGTCAGGACATCCACTCAAAATCGTAAAGTTTGTAACTTATTTGTTATCTGTCACATATTTTATCTCTATGATTCAACTACTCATCATTCATTACATTAAGCAAGCAAACTGAGGGGAATAATCTCCACAACATACTCGCTGTCTGCTGAAAAAAACCTGTTGTCTGTCCATGTATTAGGAGTGTAGGAGTGAGATGCATAATTTATCTGACTTTTCTTTCACATTGTTGAAAAATAGAAAATAACCCTGCTGACATCAACAATCTATTCAACTTCTCAGACTTTAATGAAAGACACTGATGCAACTATCATCTTTCCTGTGGATGACAGCCGAAAACAAATCCAAATTTTAAAGAAAGATAAGAGTCAAAATCACAGGGTAGCACACATAGGAAGGCTGGTCATGCCTGTGCATACTGAGATCCAGAATGCTGGCACAAGTCCAGCAAAAATGTTGGATAATTGAGACTACAGGCCTACTGCCTGTATACTGAATGTAACACTCTTTCTTTCTGCTGACAGCTCTGAGAAAAAAAAATATTCCCTTAGTGGTGAGTGATTGAACTTGGCTGCATGTATTGCATTCCTCTGCTCTCTCACAAGAAAATCACCTCCTTCTCCATCACCTGGCTTGTTGGGTGACCATGGAGAGCACATGTGTGGGAGAGACAAGGACCAGTTAGTTCTAGAAAGTGGTTCCCCCATCCCTACAA